>NW_027397073.1:46449590-46801537 GCF_003265705.2 Callorhinus ursinus
TTAAAAAAAAAAAAAAAAAAAAGAGAAAGCTCAGTGAGGGGGTGCCTGGGTGGCTCAGATGGTTAAGTGTCTGCCTTCGGCTCCAGTCGTGATCCCAGGATCGTGGGATCGAGTCCCGCATCGGGCTCCCTGCTCAGCGGAGAGCCTGTTTCTCCCTCTCCCTCTGCTGCTCTCCCTGCTTGTGCACTCTCACTCTCTCTGTCAAATAAATAAAATCTTTAAAAAAAAAAAAAAAAGAGGAAGCTCAGTGAGAATCTTCATATTTTATCAGGCACTTGGCAAGATTTCCTATTTTCATATGAAAATCAAATTAGCCTATCATGAAGAACAATAGTAAAGGCAAAAGAAAGGAGAAGGAGGGGCGCCTGGGTGGCTTAGATGGTTAAGCGTCTGCCTTCACTCAGGTCATGATCCCAGAGTCCAGGGATCGAGTCCCACATCGGGCTCCTGGCTCAGCAGGGAGCCTGCTTCTCCCTCTGCCTCTCCCCCTGCTCATGCTCTCTCTCTCTCTGTATCTGTGTCTCAAATGAATAAATAAAATCTTAAAAAAAAAAAAAAGAAAGAAAGGAGAAGGAAAGGGAAGGATGAAGGAAACCCTGCATTCTCCCAAAACCAGATGACATGAGGATATAACCAATGAGGTGTGGTTTCAGCACCAGTGAAAGGGAATGCAGACTTGAGTGTTCTGTACCTTAAGTTCACATACAAAGATGAGAGACAAGGCATCATTGAGATAGAGGAGTTGTGTGGTCAGTTCTTATATGTAGTTCAAATTGCCTGCTTGTTTCATGTTTTGGTTATATTTTTAATGATAACCAAGCTTCCTTATGGGGCCTTCCATCTCAAAGGGGTGCACGCATGCACATGCTTATGATATAAAATAGGTAAATAAATAAGATAAAGTATCTGAGATAAATC
This sequence comes from Callorhinus ursinus, assembly GCF_003265705.2. NCBI lineage: Eukaryota > Metazoa > Chordata > Mammalia > Carnivora > Otariidae > Callorhinus > Callorhinus ursinus. The sequence continues at coordinate 46,450,509 of NW_027397073.1, forward strand.
ACTTGAGATAAGTCAAAGTATCTTCAAAACAGAGATATGCATCATATTTTGGCCCAGAGTTGTGGCTTCGGTCCAGTATTCCCGACATGAGTATTTTACACAGACACAGACACACACACACGCACGCACACACACACACGCACGCAGGCACGCTAATTTTCTCCAACACCAGTAATCATTTGCATTACAGACACCACAGTCCATTTAAACATTAAAGAGAGGGTATGAGTTCAACAATCTTGTCCACACATTTTCTGAATTAGATGAAAGAGGAAGGGTGTGTCTGGGTGTGTTCAAAATTTTAGGAGCTGCTTAGCCAAACTGTGGAAAGAGCCAAGATGTCCATCGACAGATGAATGGATAAAGAAGATGTGGTATATATACACCATGGAATATTATGCAGCCATCAAAAGGAATGAGATCTTGCCATTTGCAACGACGTGGATGGAACTGGAGGGTGTTATGCTGAGTGAAATAAGTCAATCAGAGAAAGACATGTATCACATGACCTCACTGATATGAGGAATTCTTAATCTCAGGAAACAAACTGAGTGTTACTGGAGTGGTTGGGGGTGGGGGGGATGGGATGGCTGGGTGATAGACATTGGGGAGGGTATGTGCTATGGTGAGCGCTGTGAATTGTGCAAGACTGTTGAATCACAGATCTGTACTTCTGAAACAAATAACGCAACATATTTTAAGAAAAAAGGAAAAGAAGAAGATAACAGGAGAGGAAGAAAAGGGGAGTATGTCAGAGGGGGAGACGAACCATGAGAGATGATGGACTCTGAAAAACAAACTGAGGGTTCTAGAGGGTAGGGGGGTGGGGGGATGGGTTAGCCTGGTGATGGGTATTGAGGAGGGCACGTTTTGCATGGTGCACTGGGTGTTATGAACAAACAATGAATCATGGAACACTGCATCAAAAACTAATGATGTAATATATGGTGATTAACATAACAATAAAAAAATTAAAAAAAAATTTTAGGAGCTGCTTGAGATAGCAGTTTAAAACAGGCTGTAGTCCTACTCCTTTGGCTTTTTTTTTTCCTTAAGATTTTATTTATTCATCTGAGGGAGAGAGTGAGAGAGAGAGAGAGCACGAGATGGGGAGAGGGTCAGAGGGAGAAGCAGATGCCCCGCTGAGCAGGGAGCCCTGCGCGGGCTCCAGAATCATGACCTGAGCTAAAAGGCAGCAGTTTAATGGCTTCACCGACTGAATCACCCAGGCGCCCCCCCATTCCTTTGGCTTTAATGAAACTCTGCTGTCACCTCATGTTCTACATGGTATTTTAGCCCAAATGTCATGCTCAGATCCTCTGTCTTGTTGAGTGGTGGAGATGTTTGTGGCTTATTCCAAAGGAATTTCAAAAACTGAATCAGAAATATTTCTAGGATATACGCACTCTGAAGTGTTTCTATAACTTCCACTCTGGAATCATGCTTCTGGGTCAAACGGACTTGAGAAGTAAAACTAAGAGCTCGTTTCTTGAAAAGAGCAATAATGCTTTGGCATGACATATTAAGGAGGCTGGGGGTGGAGAGTAAGAGAAAACAAACTATATTAAGAGAAGGCAGTGAAGGGGCACCTGGGTGGCTCAGTCGGTTAAGCGACTGCCTTCAGCTCAGGTCATGATCCCAGGGTCCTGGGATCGAGCCCCACATCGGGCTCCCTGCTCAGCGGGGAGTCTGCTTCTCCCTCTCCCTCTGCCTCTCTCCCTGCTTGTGCTCTCTCTCGCTGTCTCTGTCACTATCTGTCTGTCTCTCTCTATCAAATAAATAAATAAAATCGTTAAAAATTTTTAAAAAAGAGAGAAGGCAGTGAAGAAATAAAAACAAGGAGGTAAAGGAGCAGGGGGAGGAGAGAAGAAAAAAGGCAGATGAAGAGAAAAGCCCTGTGAGAACCCAGGCCACTTGTTCACCCCAGCCTGCCCCACTCAACCTTTCCTGTCTCACCTCCTGCTACTCCCTCTTCCCCTCACTCCCTCTACCCCAGTTCCTCTGGCCTCAAATACACCACACACGCACCCCTCAGATCCTTGCGCTTTCCTTAGCAGGAAATGCCCTTCCCTAAGAGAGCTCCTTCTATTCACTCTGATGTGTCCTGACCAATGAGCCCTACCCCTGACATTTAAATGGCAACCTCCATGTCCAGCACCCTTTCTCTCCCTCTTCCCTGCTGGTTTTCTCACTAGCAATGATCATTGTCTAAAATGCTATATAATTTTATTCACTTATTTATGTTATTATGTGTCTCCCCACCCCACCCACCCCAGTAGAAATAGAAGCACCATGAGGACTGGGAATTTTGTCCCTATTTTCATTGCTCTATCCCCACCACCTCAAAGAGTGTCTGCAAATAAACCAGTATTGGATGAATGAATAGATGAGAATGGGAAAGCCCAGTTTGCTTGAAAATTACCACCAGTCTGGTCTTGCCCTTTCTTTCCAAAGCCAGCTAAGAAGCTACATCTTCCATGAGAAAATGACAATCAAAAGTTGGGGGCGGAGCTAAAAGCCCCAGTGAATTCTTTGGGCCAACAGGGGAATGTGTGGATAACGGTGAGGGCATAGAAGGTGTTATGGACTGAATGTTTGTGTCCCCCTGAAATTCATATGTAGAAGCCCTACCCCCCAGAGTGGCTGCACTTAGAGATAGGGCCTACAAGGACGTAAAGTTAAATGAGTCATAAGGATGGAGCCCTAACCCAACAGGATTAGTGTCCTTATAAGAAGAAACACCGGCGAGCTTGCTTGCTCGCTCCCTCCATGCACACTCAGAGGAAAGGCCACATGAGAACACGTGGAGAAGGCAGCCACCTACAAATCAGGAAGAGAGTCGTCACCAGGAACCAAATCTGCTGGCACCTTGATCTGGGACTTCTCAGCCTGCAGAACCATGAGAAAGTCAATTGCCATTAAGTCACCCAGACTGGGGTATTTTCTTATGGCAGCCCGAGCTAACTGACGGGGAAAAGAAGAGTCCTGAACTGAGGCATGAGGGGACTAAAGATAAACTTTGCCCTCTGAAAACATGGTTCAGATTCTGTCAGCCCCAACCACCTCTGTCCTTGCAGATCCTGCCCGGCCATCTGTCACATGGTCCTGTAGGCTAGAAATGCCCACACACGTAGTTGTGAAGAAGGGACCCATAGACTGAAACATTAGTCATGTGATACCAATTTTATAGATATCCATATATAGAGATAGCTGATTTTTTTTAATAGTGTGCAGATGACTTTTTTTTTTTTTTTGAATAGTGTGCAGATGACATATATTCATATCACTGTAGCTGGTACTGGAATTTCTCCTCGATAAAACTTTGCTTGCCAACCCTACATTCAGCCTGGGATGTCACTCAGGTGCCACAAATTTAGATTTTTGATTAGAGGCCAGTTTTAAAACCTGTGAGAAGAGAGCGTTCAGCTAAAAGCCCCCAATACCTAGCACATGCGATGCTCCAGGCCATTACCACATGGTTCTGGAGCTCGAGGTCTCCTGAGCAAAAACATGAAGAATGGCTGCCATACAATTACAGGAAAACTCTCATGAGTTCTGCCCTGGCCCAGAACCACTGTCACAAGCCTGTAGGCTCAGAGCCAAAAAGCCCACTTCTGAGCATGGCTAAGGAAAAAGGACAGCCTCAACACAAAACTCCAATCTTGCGACAAAAAGTTCTCAGAGACTGCCCTGATTCTGATAGCATTGTGGCAAATATTGTTAAGTAAGTGCACCTCTGGATGAAGCTGGCAGGGGGCAGGGGAAATGTGAAGGAGGAGACTGGCAGATTGAGAGAGATTCTGGCTTATGTTCGATTTCTCTCATCAGCAGCAAAGCCATTTCTTTTTCCATCCACCTGCTGGTGGCAGGGGACCCCCATCTACATCTGCAGGAACATTTCCCCGAGACACACCACATCTTTAAACTGTGGTGCCCAAGCCCATGATCCTGGGGCCTGCCCTGGTGCTTCCACTGGGCCACACGAGGAACCACTCTGTTCTTATCTAGTACCATCTTTATTCAAAAGTTTCAGGCCTCAGGCTCACTCCGTTGGGTATAGTTGTACCCCATCTCTCCCTACCACCACTCCCTTTGAGTTAGTCAAAATACAGAATCGACTGTAAGCCCTAAGTATTATCTAAAAGTTGTACAGTTCTGTGAAGAAGGCAAAGAGGGATAAGTATATTTATAGCAGAATATTCTCTCCGTTCACATGAATATAGTCATATAGTTATACCTGTTTCTGTGATTATAGAGAATGATGTAGAAGGATCTACCTCAAGTTGTTAATGTGAGTTACCTGGAGTTACCAATTGTGCCATATTTTTCTTGTCCCCAGAACTTAATCTTTCTCTCATTTTTTTCTTTCTCCTGCCCAACCACCCCACCTTGCAGCTCTGCCTCCCTCCCCAACTTCCTGTCCACTCTCCCCACAGTAGTTCAGAGCCTTAACATATGACTTGTGCCTAGACCTGCAGGAATTTTTTTTTAAGATTTTATTTATTCATTTGAGACACAGAGATACAGAGGGAGAGAGAGCATGAGCAGGGGGAGAGGCAGAGGGAGAGGGAGAAGCAGGCTCAGCCAGGAGCCCTATGTGGGGCTCGATCCCAGGACTCTGGGATCATGGAAGGCAGACGCTGAACCATCTGAGCCACCCAGGCGCCCCTGCAGGAATGTTTCTGAAGCCAAGTGGCTGGCTGCTCTTCTCTTACCTGCTACATCCCCATTAATGCCTCTAAGGTAATGATTCGATCCATCGGATCTCTCACCTACTTTAAAAATCCAGATCTCCGCATTGACTGTTGAGTAACCTCCAATCCAGACACACTAGTATTCAAGGGCCTTCATTATATAGATTCTAACTACTCCAACTTTATCCCCTACTGATCCCATACAGCCAGCCAGGAGCTCACATTTAGAAAGATGTACACAATGATTTTCTACCAGCATGTCTTTGCTGATTCTTGGAATACTCCTCTCCATCTCTCCCTATGGAAATTCTACCCATCCTTTGAAGTTCATTTCAGATGCTGCTACCCACTAACCAAATGTGCTCTCTCCTTCCTCTGAGTACCCATAGCACTCGGTATGTCTCTGTGGTTCTCACATCATACTCTATACTGTTACAATCGCTTGTGAGCTTCTCTTAATTCACTCTCCTACATTGAAACCTTACCAAAGAAAGAGCCTAACTTAGTTTTCTATGTATCTCATTATCTAATCATCCTTGAGTACTTAATAGTCCTCACCATGTTGGGGTAAATCTACTATCATTTGTGACCTTGGTTTGAGTTTACACCTATCTGCAGAGAAATCAAAAGAGAAGAGGACTGACATTTGTTGAGCAACCCTATGTTCCAGGCAATAAAGTACGTATTTCACGAGTTTTGTTTCACCGTAAAATAAATGAAATATTTATGTAGCTATAGACAATGACAAGTTAAATTATACTAGAAGCTCCGATAAAGCAGTATCATCAACTGACATTTCCACACATACTTATAAACCTAAACATACAAGAAAAATAGCTCCAGAAACAAGTAACTCTTAGACTAAAGCAATTTTAGAACTATTCTGGACTTATTTTTATTCTACAAAAAGAAAATAAACTGTTGTCAAACGAAAATTCTCCTACAAACCTGATTTACACATATAAACTCTTCCCCTAAAGTGCCATATAGCCTCCCCAGAACTTTAATCCTTAAACTTTTGTTTTTAGCATCCCCAATTCTACACAGTCCCTTGAAATAACAAAAGCTTATTTTTTAAAAAAAGAAAAGAAAGCTAATTTTAAGGTTTTAGAAATAGATTATAATTGGAAAAGATGATCTGAAATAAAGATATGTAACTTACCAACAAAGAAGTCAGCAATGGCCAAGTTAAGGAAAAAGTAATTACTTCGACGTCTCAGCTTTTTGTCCACCACAAAAGCTAGAATAACCACAGCATTTCCCAGCATTATAGCAAAAGCTAGTAAGCCCATTAAAAATGCTAGAGTAACGCGGGTGCTTAGTGGCAAAGTAGTTGCCCCCGTGCCGTTAGTGGCTGACATCACATCAAATGATGAAGAAATTAATCCAGCAAGACAATTCTGACAAGTATGTTTTCCAATCGGATACCTAATATATATAGCCTCCTGCTCATAACAGTATTTTTCAAAATCTAATGCTGATTTCACTGTACTTCCTGATTCTTGATAAAGCAAGCTTGTGATAACAGTCTCCCTTTAACTGACACTGAAAAAGTATTTTCCCAAAGCTAGTGAGATGTTCTGTTGTAAACATTTGAATGTGATTTAACCATCCCCCCTTAACAGAGCAATATTACATAATATATGTGAAACATAATTGATTCAGTGGGAAGGTAAGAAATTGGGCTCCCATGAGATTTATTTTTTCAGCTGTTAGAGATCTAGTTAAAGATTCCCTTCTGACCATGATGCAGTACCACAGGCTGAATTCACCATCCCATCTGACACAAACAAAAAACTGGACAGACTATTTGAAACAATGGTTTTCAAGGCACCGGACATCAGGCAGTGAAGGACAGTGATCCCTGAGTAAAGGGGAGAAAATGAGGTCAGCTCTGCAGTTGTCCCTGCTTACTGTCTTTTGTGAGTTTCCAGGACACGGAGCAGAGAGTGGGCATGAAGCTGAGAGTTGGGGAGTACTAGACAGGACTCTGCTGCAGAGCTGCTATGTAATACACGTATTTTAACTGTACATAAGCTGGAGGTCTTGCGTGTAAGGTGGTGCTTGTGATTGTTTTAAAAATGTAGCTGATAAAAATAAAATACACATTACACAGATTTCACTTAAGGTTGATTTGATTATTTTTCATTCATGGCATGCAAATTAATGATAATGATCTTTTTAAAAACTCGAATAATTGTCCCCATTTGTCACTCTCCCTAATCTTTATTCTCCTTTGCATTCGCTCATTATTAATTCACTAACAAGAGGCATTGGGAATTTTTACATTCTTTCCAAAGTTACAAAGTCCCTTTCCAAACTAGCCAGTTTTTATGCTCAGTCAACTTTGAAGGCCTTTCTATTAAAAAAGCAAGGCAGCCCTGGTATAATGTAATTTCTTGATTCCAGTCTCTAAACTGGAGGCGCTAGAGAGCATTCAGTGTGAAAGGGGAAGGAAAGAAAGGCTGATAAATACATTGCTGACTGGGTCTGTAGCAGAAGATAAGGTACAAAAGTAAACAAGATGACTGTAAGCAGGACAGTTAAGATTGTGAAGGGGCACTGAGTGGGTTGGCCCAGAAGGTAAACAAGGATTTATTTTATGGACGGAGCATGATAATCTGGACTATTTTTTTTTTTTTTTTTTGTAATTTCATGTGGGAAGAGCAAGCAATCCAACAGAATTGGAGGTCTTGCCTTGTGGTCTTAGGTTGTGGGGAATTGCCTTCACAAAAGGGAACTGCCAGGTGGGTAACATTTGGGAAAAAGAAGAATGACAAATCATGTTGGGCTACATTTCATTCTCTTACCTTGTGTGAACATAGAGTGGACTAAGTGTGTAGCTCAGAATTCCATGCCAGCTACTCTATTTGAATTTATTTAAATTTACTGGTGTCAAGTTGCTATAATTTATGTGTCAGGGCACTTCCTTTTCTATCACTCCTGATGTATGTCTAACTATTCTTTTTTAAGTATTTATGATACTTTAAAAATTCAAGTTCTGTAAATAAACATAAATATAAAAAATAAATCCTGGGGCACCTGGGGGCTCCGTCAGTTAAGTGACTGACTTGGTTTTGGCTTGGGTCATGATCTTGGGGTCGTGAAATCGAGTCCTACATCAGGTTCCACACTTAGCGCAGTCTGCTTGGGACTCTCTCTTCCTCTTGCTCTGCCCCTCCCCCCGCTCGCTCGCTCTCTAAAATAAATAAATAAATAAATCTTTAAAAGATAAATAAATAAATCCTATCAACTGTCTATTATCAGTAATCTTCATAGGTGAGTTCACCATTCAGTAGAACCTATTCACAAAGACTGTTTGATAATCATGGACTTTAACATTCAAAGAGTCATAAGTAAGCCTTTTTAATCAAGATTGTTAAACATCTAGAGGCTTTTATATATCAATTAGCAATTTGCTATTAAATAATGAATTTAAAGAACTTATTTTAGTGGACTGTGACCAGTGGTCCAAGGCCTTTTGGCATTATTAAATCCTTTAACTTAATCCATTAATTATGCTCATATAACTAAGAACAGAAATAAATATCACCCTGCCTCCTCTAGTGACTGTGAAGACATGCACATATAAGGCAATTGAACGATGAATTACAAACTCATCTTGCTAATGTCAAGAGGCACACAGCAAGAGACTTAACTTTACCCAGCTGAACTCTGCATGCAGGTCCCCAACAGGTCCCCTCTCCTTTAACAAACAAGAGGCTAAAACCATCACCATGCAGAGGTTTTCTAGCAGCTTTAAATTTAGGGATGAAGAGGAAGTAGGAGGACCAGGCTCTTTTCTATCTGAAGCTATTCTGCATTTTCAGTTGGGTTGTTTGTTGTTGAGTTTTAAGACTTCTTTATGGGGGCGCCTGGGTGGCTCAGTCATTAAGCGTCTGCCTTCGGCTCAGGTCATGATCCCAGGGTCCTGGGATCAAGCCCCGCATCGGGCTCCCTACTCGGCAGGAAGCCAGCTTCTCCCTCTCCCACTCCCCCTGCTTGTGTTCCCTCTGTCACTGTGTCTCTCTCCGTCAAATAAATAAATAAAATCTTTACAAAAAAAAAGACTTCTTTATGTATTCTAGATACTAGACCCTTATCGGATACAATTTGCAAACATTTACTCCCATTCTGTGTGTTGTTTTTACTTTCTTAATAATGTCCTTTGAAGCATAGAAGTTTTTAATTTTGATGAATTCCTTATTTATTATTTTTAATTGCTTATGCCTTCAGTGTCACATCTAAGAAACCATTATCTAATCCAAGGTCATGAAGATTTACTAGTATATTTTCTTCTATAAATTTTATAGTTTTAGCTCTCAAATTTAGGTCTTTGATACATTTGAGCCAATTTTCATATATGGTGTGAGGTAAGGGTGCAACTTCATTGTTTTGCATGTGGATATCAAGTTGACACTATTTGTTGGAAAGGCTACTTTTTACCCATTGAATTGCCTTGGAATCCTTGTAGAAAATCAACTGACCATAAATATATGGGTTTATTTCTTGATTCTCAATTCTAGTTCATTGATCTTTATGTCTGTTCTTATGCAAGTACCATACTCTTATTTTCCATTCAGTTTAACAATATCTTTCTATCTTAAACATCAAATAAAGTATATGTCAAGCTTGTGATATAGGAATGTAAGGTTTAAGACATGAAATCATTTAAATTCAAGACATAAAATCATTAGGGAAGCCAATATTAAAAAGAAAACTCACCAGCACTTAAGATCAATATTAAATCACATTTTAGCATTCATACAATGTAGATTCATTTAAGCTCTTCTAAAAATTAAAAAAAAAAAGCACAACAGCATAATTGGCAGATGACAGAGCTGAACAGCGTGATTTTTCACAGTCTTAAGTATAGAATTTCATTTAAAATCTGGTCATTATGATTATATGTAAACAAGTTAGGGAACATAAGCAAACATGGTCTTAGAACTTCTGATTCCACATGTAAGCAGCTTGGAATTCACTACTCCACCCTACTAAGTAAAAAGCAGACCAAACTGAAAAATCCACTCTTCTTGGATGCATAAGAGAGGGAGGGACACAGGGCAAACTGCTGTCCTCAAGATTGGAAAGACAGACAAGCAAATACACAGAGTGATGAGTTATCAGAGCAGGAAGTCTGAAAACAGAAAACACTAAGAAACTGGTGCCAGGGTAAGAAAACCTGAACTGTAATTGACGAATCGCTAGAGGACCAGTGCAGACAACTCAGAGTTTAAAATTCCAAGGGGATCCAGTCATAGGGAGAGCCCCACAATACTGTGAGATTCATTTCCAAGAGCTTGACCAAGTTCCCAGGGTATTCATCAGAAAAATTCCCTCATACTTCCAGCAAGGGGAAGGAAAAAAGAACCATTTTGAAATATGCCAGAGCACTCTGTTCTGAATGAGGCTTGCCCTCAGGGGAAACTAGTTAACCAGAGCCTAACCTGCTGGGGTTAGATCAGAGCCTAACAGATCTAGGGGAACAGAAACACCCAACTCCAGCCCACTCTGGCCATCCTGTCCCCCGCTAAGGGAAGAGAGTAAGAAATATTTGTGCAGTTCACAGTCCAGAGGCATGGGCTCACTGAAAGACCAAGACATAATCCTAGGACTATAGAATGCTTCGCCTCTCCCGACACCTCAATACCACACCACTAAAGTCCTATTTACAGCAGTTCTTTTTACCCAGTACATCATATCTGGCTATCAAAAAAAATTACAAGGCATACCAAAAGGCAAAAAATCATCTGAAGAGTTGGAGCAAGCATCAAAACCAAACATGGCGGGGATGATGGAATTATCAGACAGGGAATTTAAAACAACTATAATGAATATGCTAAGGGCTCTAATGGATAACATAAGCAGCATCCAAGAATGGAGGAGCAAACACTAACTTGAGAAGATATATGTACCTCTGTGTTCGTTGCAGCATTATTTACAATAGCCAAGATATGGAAACAATCTAGGTGTCCATTGATGGATGAATGAAAAAGAAAATGTGGTGTATATACATACATAAAATGGAATATCATTCAGCCATAAAAAGAATGAAATCTTATTTGCAAATGACATATCAGATAAAGGGCTAGTATCCAAAATCTACAAAGAACTTATCAAACTCAACACCCAAAGAACAAATAATCCAATCAAGAAGTGGGCAGAAGACATGAACAGACATTTCTGCAAAGAAGACATCCAAATGGCCAACAGACACATGAAAAAGTGCTCAACATCACTTGGCATCAGGGAAATACAAATCAGAACCTAAAAGGGATACCACCTCACACCAGTCAGAATGGCTAAAATTAACAAGCCAGGAAATGACAGATGTTGACGGGGATGTGGAGAAAGGGGAAACCTCTTACACTGGTTGTGGGAATGCAAGCTGGTGCAGCTACTCTGGAAAACAGTATGGAGGTTCCTCAAAAAAGTTGAAAATAAAGTTACCCTACGATCCAGCAATTGCACTACTGGTATTTACCCCAAAGATCCAAATGTAGTGATCCGAAGGGGCACATGCACCCCAATGTTTATAGCAGCAATGTCCACAATAGCCAAACTATGGAAAGAGCCTAGATGTCCATCAACAGATGAATGGATAAAGAAGATGTGGTATATATATATATATATATACAATGGAATATTATGCAGCCATTAAAAAAACGAAATCTTGTCACTTGCAATGACGTGGATGGAACTAGAGGGTATTATGCTAAGCGAAGTAAGTCAGTCAGAGAAAGACAAATATCATATGATCTCACTGATATGAGGAATTTGAGAAATAAGACAGAGGATCACAGGGGAGGGGAAGGAAAAGTGAAACAAGATGAAAACGGAGAGGGAGACAAACCATAAGAGACTCCTAATCTCAGGAAACAAACTGAGGGTTGCTGGAGTGGTGGGGGGTGGGAGGGATGGGTGGCTGGGTGATGGACATTGGAGAGGGTAGGTACTATGGTGAGCACTGTGATTTGTATGAGACTGATGAATCACAGACCTGTACCTCTGAAACAAATAATACATTATATGTTAATTAAAAAAATAAAACAAAGAAAAAAAGAATGAAATCTTGCCATTTGTGATACCGTGGATGGACCTCGAGGGCATTATGTTAAGTGAAATAAATCAGACATAGAAAGACAAATACTATATGATCTCACATGTATGTGGAATCTAAAAATTAAAACAACAACAACAACCACCAAGCTCATAGATACAGAGAACAGATAGGTGCCTGCCAGAGGTAGGGAGTGGAAGGGAGTGCAGCCAAAATGGGTAAAAGGGGTCAAAAGTTACAATCTTCCAGTTATGTAAGTCATGGGGATGTAATCTACAGCATGATGACTATAGTTAATAATATTTGAAAGTTGCTAAAAGAGTAAATCTTAAAAGTTATCATCACAAGGAAAAAAAAGTTAGGTAACTACTTATGGTAACTAGACTTACTGTGGTGACCATTTTGCAATATATACAAATCTCAAAACGTTATGTTGTACATCTGAAACTAACATAATGTTATATGTCAGTTATACCTCAGTTTTTTGAAAGAGAAAGAAAAGCACAAATGGGCAATATAAGCAGAGAGGTAGAAATCCTAAGAAAGAACCAAAAATAAATGCTAGAGATAAAAAACACTGTAACAAAAATGAAGAATGCCTTTGCTTGGCTTATTAGTAAATATGGACATGGCTGAAAAAAAGACTCTCTGAGCTCAAGTACGTGTATATAGAATCCTGGAAAACCAAAAAGCAAAAAGAACAAAGACTGAAAGAAAGAAAAGAATATCCAAGGACTGAGGGATGACTACAAATCGTGTAACATAGGCATAATTAGAATACCAGAAGGTGAAGAAAGAGAGAAAGGAACAGAAGAAAAAATTGAAACATCAATGACTGAGAATTTCCCCAAATGTCAGACACTAAACCATAGATCCAGGAAACTTAGAGAACGCTAAGCTGGATAAATACTCAAAAAACTACGCCTAGGCATATTATTTCAAACTCACAGAAAATGAAAGATAAAGTCCTGATACAATTTCAGAGGAAAAAAACACCTTACCCATAAAAAGAACAAAGACAACAATTACATCCAACTTCTCAGAAACTATGCCAGGAAGATGAGAGTACAGTGAAATATTGAAAGGGTTGAGAGAAAAATCCACCAACCCAGAATCCAGAACCTTGCAAAATTATCCTTCAAAAGTGAGGGAGAAATAGACTTTTTCAGAAAAACAAAAATTGAGGGAACTTTTGGCGGTAGACCTGCCTTGCAAGAAATGTTAAAAGCTTTTTAGAGAGAAAGAAAATACTATTGGTCAGAAACTTGGATCTACATAAGCTAAGGAAGAGCACTGAAGAAAGAATAAGTGAAGGTAAATACTTTTATTTTTCTAATTCTTAATTGATCTCCCAGATAACAGTTTGTTTAAAATAATAATACCACTAATATATTTGGTTATGTATGTTTATGTAGATATCATATATATGCTTATATGTAAATGAAATGAATGACAGCAATGACACAAGGGACAGAAGAGAGCAATTAGGATTTTTTTTGTTATTATAGCATATTCATACTACCTATGGCACGTGAAATAGTACAGTGTTATTTAAAAGTGGACTTGGATTAGCTGTAAATGTATATTGTAAACACAGTTTTATGACTTCACTCAGTAGTTTCAGCAATGAGTCATAGATTCCATCATCAGTAGGTAGGTGCTATACAATCATATTAGCAAAGCCAAATTTAGTTTTTCCACTCCCTTACAATAAAAGCCAAAAGGAAATTCAAATTATTAAAAATCAAAGCAAACAAAACCCAAGCTTTCTCCAGTTAGTTTTTCATCCTAATCAGAATATGTAACTAATTTGCAAACTAACAAGCCAAATGAAACAAAATTAATTAAAGTTAAAAATAACTTTTAAAAATTGGCATATGCCAATGATGGTCTGTGATATTCCAGTTTTGGAAACAATGGCACACATTTGTCATCCCTGTGTTGAGGGATGGCACACAAGTGTATCTCAGACAACTCACAAAAGCCTAGGAAAAGGAGTACCGAAGAAACCCCCAGAAAATAAACAAAGAAATTTTAACGGGTATATTTATGAGAGTATCAGAATATGCATCTGTGCCAGTGGCTCATCCTGTTACCCAATCCATCACCAGATTCTATATTTGCTTCCGAAATGTCTTTCACCTTCATCTACACAGCTTCATCTCCATTGCCATTATCCTAATCCAACCTACCACTAATTCTTTATTACTGCAACAGCTTCTTAAGTGCTTCCCATTATCCGCTCTTGTTCATTTTCAATCCATTTTCTGCCAAGCAGCTAGAGTTCTTTTCCTAAAAGACAAATCTGATTGTGTCACTCTTCTGCTTAAAATGCTTTCGTTGTTTCACAATGCTCTTTTTAAGATTTATCCGGGTCTACAAGATCCTACCTGACTGACTCATTGCCTACTTTTGCTTCATTTCGCAAGATTCTTTCTCTAGCCCTCTGGCACTCCGGCTCCAAGCAAAAGTTCTTAATAGATTTATAGTAAAATAATGAACTATAAGCAGTAGGTCCTCCCACCAATGCAATTCCCCTAAGTCATTTATTTCAGTTGGGTTTTTTTTTTCTCACACTGATCAGACCCATCCAATGCCTTTGGACAACTTCCATCAACGAAAAACCTCCCTCTGGAGCTTTCTTCCTGCCTGCCACATCACCTCATGACAGTTAAAACAAAGCCAAGGCTGCCCTACACCATATAGGGTCTTATTACTTCTTTTTAATTGTAGCAAAGACGCATAACTTAAGATTTACTAACTAAACCATTTTTAAGTGTGCCATTCAGTAGTGTTGTTATACAACCAATCTCCAGAACTCTTCATCTTGGCAAAACTGAGACTCTACACCCATTACCAACAATTTCCCATTTTCCCGTTTTCCCTTCTTCTCAGCCCCTGGCAACCCACCATTTTACTTTCTGTCTCTATGAATTCAATGACCCTAAGTACCGCATATAAGAAGAATCATACAGAATTTGTCCTTTTGTGACTGGCTTATTTCACTTAGCATAATATCCTCAAAGTTGATCCATTTTGTAGCAAGTGTCAGAATTGCCTTCCTTTCTAAGGATAAATAATATCCCATTGAATGTATATAACACATTTTGGGTATCTATTTAACTGTTGATGGATACTTGGGTTGCTTTTACCTTTTGGTTTTCATGAATAGTGCTATGAATATAGATGTGCAAATATCTCTTCAAGACCCTGCTTTCAGTTCCTTGGGGTTTGTACCCAGAATGGGAATTGCTGTATCATGTGGTAATTCTATGTTTAATTTTTTGAGGAATCACCATACTGTTTTCCCTAGTGGCTGTACCATTTTATGTTCCTACCAGCAGTGCACAAGAGCTCCAATATCTCCACATTCTTGCCAAGACTTATTATTTGGGTTCTTTTTCATAGTAGCCATCTTAATGGGTATGATGTGAATTCTCATGATGGTTTTGATTTGCATTTCCCTGAAGATTAATGATGTTGGACATCTGTTCATGTGCCATTTGTATATAGTCTATGAATAAATACCTATTCAAGTACTTTGCCCAATTTCAAATTGGGGGTTTTATTGGTTGTTGAATTTTAGGAGTTCTCTATATTCTGGGTATCAACTCCTTTACCAGATAACATGATTTGCAAATATTTCCTCCCGTTCCATGGGTTGCCTTGTCACTCTGTCGATTGTGTCCTTTGATGCAAGGTTTTTTATTTTGAAGTAGTCCAATTTGCCTAGTTTTACTTTCCTTGCCTGTGCTTTTGGTGTCAGATCCAATGATTCCTATTAGTTTTTAAGCATTGTTATTACTAGAATCAGACACGGATAAAAAAAAATTAAAAAGAGTGAGCTTAAAAGAAGAAAAAGTTTCCCCAAAGAGTCAACACTGATGCCTTCTTTATCTATACTGTCTTGGTTTTCTAAATGTTTTTTAAACCTATAGGCATTTTTCTTCTATATATTCTACAGTCTTACCTTGATAAATTGTTCAATCCTGCCTACATCCCTTTTATGACAATACCTCTTTCCATTTTAAATCTAAACTACCCCTTTGCTTCAGGGTGAGCTGCTACGCGTGCTTGACCCTATAGTGGCATTTCTTGTTGAAAAGAGAAAAATGTTTTTGAGACTTCTGATCCACACCCTTCTACACTTCCCACTCGCTGAGAACCACAGCAGTACACAAGCCAACATTCTTTCTTCCTGTATTCCGCTGCTAGTTTCCTGACTCACCTCTCTGGGCTCCAAAGAGCATCTCCACTTTGACTTGAGATCATCCCATAATGTTTAATTGCTCACTTGCTTTTCTTTTTTTTTCCCCCCAAGGAAGTTTCTATGGGTTCTTTTCTCAGGAAATCCAATTCCTCTGATGTCTGGCTTCCCTTTTGTCCAACCTAATGCATCTGGGCCAGCCAAAACAAAATCATCACATCCAGGCTGGCAGCATTCAGCAGGCATCTGAAGCAGCACCTGAAGTGCATCATGTACATGAGTAAGATGGAAGAGCAACAGCAATGAAGGGGTCCAGGCATCTAAGGGGCAATAAAATGGCTTCCCAGTTAGGAAACCATGTTAGACGCAAATGGCATGATTGTCTACCCAATTGCCCCAGCCCAATGCTTGAATGCCAATCTTAACTCCTCTCTTTGCCTCAACCTTCACTTCCAATCACCAAGTTCTCTCAGTTTTGCCTCCTAAATATATCTTACATCCATCCACTTCCATCTTTCCCCACCATCAATAGCTCCATTCAGGTCACCATCATCTCTCACTTGGCTTTTCTTTTGACACCCTTTTGCATTATAGGGGAGAAAAAAATGACTTTTCCTTATACCCTCTGAGTTCTTGGCAAAGACTCCCTGTAATAAAAAACAGATTAACAAAAGAAAAACAAGCAGAAGTTTATTAATATGTATGCCTCATGTATACGTGGGAGATACCCAGGAAAAATAAGTAAAACTCCTGAGATTGTCCAAGCCACTGCCTTAAATAGCATTTCCAGCTGAAGACAAAAGGTGTTGTGGGAGAGGAGGTAATTTACAGGAAGACAGAGGAGGAAATGAGGAAATGATTGGTAAGCAAAGCCTGCCCTACCTTGCAGATAAGACTCTCAGGTGAAAAAGTTGTATCTGGTAATCACTCTCTTCCTGGTACAGGACCCCTTTCCAATGTAAATTTCCCTTATAAATGTAGATTTCCATTACAAAAAGGTAACTTTTACTCAGTTTTCAGATCTTCTGCTGTGTGGAAGAGGCAGATTTCAGGATGCCATATTCAGCACCAATATCATTGATTTCAGACCAATCTGATTTCACTTCTTTAAGAAACAGGCTGACCTTCATCTACTGAGCTCCTGCTATGTGGGAAATTTTAGACTAGTAACATTTCACCCATGATCTCATTTCATTCAACCCTCCAAAAGCCCTGTGAGGAAGGATTATTAGCCTCATTTTACAGATGAAAAAAATAAGGCTCAAAGAAGTTAAGTAACTTGTCCAAAATGGCTTCCTTGTGCAAAGCATGGAACCAAAATTTAAATCCAACTCTGATTTGCAAATCTAACTCTCCTTAATTACACATAGTTGTGATTTATCTCTTGCCTGTCAAATGACAATAACACAATTTGGTTAACGATTTCACGTCCTTTATTCAAGGGAAAACAATCCACAGATTAGGGGAATACAGTGCCTCACAAGCAGTAGAGCATTCTTTCGGAGGGATTTTGGGCAAGAGTTTGTTTTATAGAGCATTAGGAGAGGTGAGCAGAAACAGGGCATGGTTGGCTAGGGAGCCAGAGGTTCCTTAAAAGGCTAGCAGGTCCTACTTTTTAGGGTAGGGTAAGCTAGCTAAAGCTGAGTTGGTTTGTGATTGATACAGGTTGGGTTTACTTGAGATGCAATTCCCGTAAGTGTAGGCTGACCTATGTTTAGATTTATGAAATGGGTCGTGCTACTAGGGCAGCCTGCATTTTTTGTGTCTGGATGTATGAATTAACTTTATCATGCCCCTAAACAGTATATATAACTCAAAGCCAGGGCTAATGGAAAAACAAAAAGCAAAGCAAAACAACAACAAAAAAAAACCTCTTCCCTAGGTTCAGAAACCAAAATCCATCTGTAAGCATTATAATTTTTGACTTGCCATTCTTTCTCTTTCTACTTGGTCTACACCGGGGGGTCGGCAAATGACAGCTCACAGACCATAGTTCAGCGCCTGAACTAAGAATGGTTTTTACATGCTGTGATATTGTGATTTATAATTAGAAATATATATTTGGTCTTTATCCCTATTTCTGGCCCAGAAGTTCTAGAACCCTAGGAATTTCCTAAGTGATAAGAGCATCTGTTATAATATTTGATCTTTTGTCTTTGGTTCTTGAAACAGCTCCAGAGCCAAAAAGGCAAAAGTGTCTTGTTATTCATAACAAGCCCCTTTCAACCACACCTGAGTTTAAGCAATGATGTGACTTTGGGCAGGTCCCGGGGGTCGGGGTGGGGAGGCATGCTGGTTTCCAGGGAAACCAAATGTGTGATTAAAATGGTGTAATTTTTAGTCCCACCCCTGACCTCTGGGGAGAGGGGAGGGGCTGGCTGGAGGTTGAATCAGTTGCCAGGGGCCAATGGTTTAATCAAGCCTATGAAATGAAGCCTCCATAAAAGTCCAAAAAGACAGCTCAGAGAGCTTCCAGGTTGGTGAATATGGACAAACAAGGAAGGCGGAATGCTCCATAGAGAGCATGGAAGCTCTGCGCCCTTTCCTACTGGCTTTGCCCTATGCATCTCTTCCATCAGGCTGTTTCTGAGTTATATCTTTTTTTAATAAGCCCATAATCAAGTAAGTAGAATGCCCTCCTGAGTTCTGTGAGCCACTCTAGCAAATTAATCCAACCAGAAGAGGGGGCCTTGGGAATCTCTGAGTTACACCCGGTGGGCTAGAAGCACAGGTGACAACCTGGACTTGGCATAAGAAGTGGGCCTCTTGTGAGACTGAGCCCCTAACCTGCAGGATCTGATGCCATTTCTAGGTGTTAGACCTGAATTGAATTGTGGGAACCAACCTTGTGTTGCTGGGTTACCTGATGTGTGGAACATCTACACATCCAGTGTCAGAAGTGAAGTATTCTACAAATAGTTTTTGAGAGTAGAGGAGACACAGGAAGAGTGTTTTCCTTTATACATGTTTACACATTGAAAAAAATCAAGAGCAAAATATTTCATGACACATGAATATTATATGAAACTCAATTTCAATATCCAGTTTTATTGGAACATACCCATGCCAGTATTAGTGTGCATATTGTCTCTACTTTCACAATAGGGCAAAACGGGAGTAGGTGTACTGATGTGGCTCACAAAGCACAACGTATATAGTATTTGGCTATTTACTGAAAAAGTTTGTCAGCCTTGGTCTGTACTCCCTGGCTAGATTGAGCGTTCTCTATTGCATCTCCCTAACTCAGCAGTCTTTCTGTTATCGGCCCATGGCTTGATTAGCTCTTTATAAACTTTTCCAAAACTGAATGCAGAGAAATTACATAACTTGCTCCAACTTGCAAGGCTAGCCAAAAGCAGACATGGGATTCAAACCTGACAGGCTCCAGAGAGCCATCTCAAAGCAGCTATACTATACTGCCTCCCTAACAGAATGTCGGAATGTCATAACCTCCAGGTCAACTTAAAATTCTAGGTACTGTTAAAATCCTCAGCAATAGCCTACCTTAAGTAAGAGGACGGTTCTCCCCTAAATAGTGAGGCAAAGATAATACTTATCTAATGGCTTTATTAGATGCTTATCACATACTAAGCACGGTGGAAGGCATCTCATTTAATCTCCGTACTATCCCAGACAGGGAGGAATCCTAATCCACATTTTTACAAATTAGGAAACTAAGAGCAAAAAAGGATTAAGTTTCCTGGTAAATTCACAGAGACTATACCAGTGGGGCAGTGATGGAGTATTGAAATTTACAGACTAGGTGCTCAGATATGCAAAATTGTAAACTTACTTCTCTGTATCTGAACCAAGTTGATAACATGCCCCAATATTTCCATTCCTGAAAGGGGGGAAATGTGTCATTATAAGATTACTCCGTCACGTCAGGTATAAAATCTAGTAACCAAAGGTATTCAATTTCAGTAGTCATCAGGGGAATGCAAATTAAGACCACAAAGTGAAACCATTACACACCACACAGCATAATTAGATTGAAAGTCAGGTGATACCAAATGTTGATATGCAGCAACTGGAAGTTTGTTCACTATGGGTAGGAGTGTAAATTGGTTTAACTGCTTGGGAAAGTGTTTGTCAGTATGAGTAGTGTGTGCTGGAGCTCACCAAGAAGCGATTGTTGGGTTCTCGGGAAGTTTGCCAGCTGGTAGATTTCACACTGGTAGCTTGGAACTGGGCAGAGCTGGATTATTTACACCGCAGGAACTGGCACACGTTATTAACGAGCAACCACTCCAGAGTCGGTTGTTAAAAACTCACCAGCACACCTTGGGGCAGAGTACTCTAAAGCTTCACATTAACATATCCTAACTTAGCAAAGCCATTTCTAGGGATGCATGCTTTAGAAATGTGTACGTATGTGGACTAAAAACCATATACAAGAAAATTTTAACAGCACTGATTATAACAGCCTCAGACTGGAGACCCAAATATCCATAAATAGAACTGATAAATTGCCATGTTCATTTAGTGGAATATTATGCAGTGGGAAGAATAAAAGAACTGCTACATACGGCAATCCAGATGAATCTCCCAAAATGTTGGAACAAAAGGAGTCCAAGCAAGGACTGTGTGATTCCACTTATGTGAGAGTCAAAACAGACCCAGTTAATCTCTGGTGTCAGAAGTCAGGGAGGTGGTTACGTGGCAAAGGGGGAGAGCAGCTGATGTAGGATAAGACACAAGGGGAGTCTGTAGTGCTGGTACTGTCCTTTCTTCCAACTGAAGTGCTGGTTATATAATTTTATTTTGTGAAAATTCATCAATAAGAAGTTCAATTTAAAAATTAATCACTTCCATAATTGGATATCCATATGCAAAAAAATGAACTGCAAATTAAAACTTATATAAAAATTAACTAAAAATGGATAATAGATCTAAATGAAAAAAAAAACCTCTAAAACTTTAAAAAGGAGAAAATCTTCATGACCTGGGGGTAGGCAAAGTCTTTAGACATAACACCAAAAACGTAACAACAAAAAAAGGTGAATTACATCTCTTCAAAATTAAACACTTTTACTCTGTGAAAAACACTGTCAAAAGAATGAAAAGACAAAAAAAAAAAAGGGAGAGAGAGAATGGAAAGACAAGCAACAAAATGGGAGAAGATTATTTGCAAATCACATACCTGATAAAGAACTTGCAGGCAGAATATATTTCTTGGTTTTGATAAACATACTATAGTTATGTTAGATGTTACTAGCCGGGAAAGCAGAGTATTTTTACAACTTCTAGTGAAATCTTTAATTATTTCAAAACAAAAAAAAGATACTGGCAGTTTTATTTGCCAGAATCCCTATTTTCCATATCTCCCTTATCCTAAGTATCTTCTAACACAATGCTAATGGAGGGATAATCTTTTTTGGAGAGCAATTTGGCCAAACCAATCAAGCTATTAGAATGTGTAAATGGTTTGATCAGGAAATTTCATTTCTAAAGATTTATCCTAAGAAAATAATCAGAGATAAATACCAAAAAATCTGCATACAGTGACTTAGTTTTTATAGTTATTTAAGTGAAAAATTTGAAAAAACTTAAAAATTGGAAACATGTGGGGACTAGTTAGTATATCATGATATACCCAGAAGACAGAACACAATGTAGCCATAAGAAATTAAGCCATAGAAGAATATTTATTGACATGGGAAAATGTTAGCAATATACTTCTATATGAAATATGCAGAATACAAAACAGTATATACAGTTTAATACCATTTTATGGAAAGAAAAATAGCCATATATACAAAATCATGCATAGGAAAAAAATAGAAGGATGTACATAGCAAATGTTAATGGTTATCTCTAGATAGTAGACTTAGAAGTGATTATACAATTTTCCCGTAAATTTTACCTGCCCTCCAAACAGTATCTGCTTCATGCTAGTCTTTCTTGGGTGTGATTAGCTTGATATAATTCTTTTCAAATAGACTCTGTTTCATGATACATACCTCCAAATCATACTGCTTTTCCCACTTAAAAAGTAGATGCTACTTGCTCTTACATACTGGCATATGGAGAATATTTTTAACTAATACAATATACTATAAAATATGCCACAGCATAGATCTGGCTATAGAAAATTATTGTTTGGAGAATCTGAAAATCCTCTAATAGAAATTTTAAATAGAGAAAAAGATGCTATCATTAGTTGGGGGTCTATAATGGTTGAGTATAAATAACTCAGATTCCAGAATTGGAGACTTTGGGATCTCTTCCTACTAGCTAACTGCCTTTGGGCAAAGGAGATTAGGTTTTTTGGACAGGAAAATGTGGCTAATAATTTTGTAGAAAGAAGGAAAAATAAGATTTTTTTAAATAAGGGAAAATGAGATCATAGATATAAGGGTCTTCCATATAAAGCCCTAAGTAACTGTGAGATGAAATAGCAAGAAAGAAATTCAAATTTGGTGTTATAGAGTAACTAACTCAATTTTTCTGCAGCACCAAATTCTTCCTGTTTTATATCTTCTTTCACAGGTTAGACATGCCAAAATTGTGAAATTACTTTAATGTTAATTAATGGTCTTCAACTTCTTTATTCAACAGTTAATAACATAGAACATAACTTTTCATGGAATCTGAGGTAAGTGTTCTAAATATATTTAGGACATCCTCTGATTACTCCTGATCACTGGCAACATTAGACATATTTATAACAAATATGACTTGGATTTTATTTCTCAGAATCCATCCTAGCGTAAAGCCATTTACTAGATTTTTATTAAAAATACCAAATAAGGATGTTGGGTCTTTTAAAGGCAAGACATCAAGGGAACAAAAAAAGAATATCTGTCTGAGTCCGCTCTTCTGTGATGCTCTCCACGACGCAAGCACCATTCCAAGTTGCCTCCGAACTTCTATTCCCTCCCCTTGGAAGAGAATCTCGGGCAAATCGGCAGTCAATTAACAACTTTCAATAACTGTCTGCAATCATATCTAAAGGGGAACAGCTAATAACTTACTGTTATATCTCAAAGATAAGTGTATTGTCTCGATGCCTTGAGGCAAAGGGCATAACTTACAGATGAAAGAAGGAACATAAAATACTGATGTAAAGGAAGATCTGGTAAGATGAAAAAAAAAAAAGGGATTTTCTTTGTTTTTCCAATCAAAACGTTTGTTCCTTTACTCCGTAAAGTCATGGAGTTGAGAAAGATGGCTGGAATGCAGATGCAATCGTACACCACATTTACATAACTACCTGATGATGTGCCCCGGCCCCACACCAGTGTGGTTTTCCCACCTCTATCCCCTTCTATAAATGCCCCATTAACTGCGGCAGAGCTTCTAGCGTCGTCCTAATTCCTTAATGAAGATCACGAGAAAGGTACTTCCAGGATGTTAAAAAAAAAAAAACACCAAAAACAGAATTATTACACTAACACATTTCAGGGGTGGGAGAAGACTACTGACACTCCATATCTACCGCTTTACATTACAAGAATTAAAGAAAAAAAGTAGAGGCTAGAAAATCACATTTTGAAATTTCACAATCACCAATATGCAACAAAAACCAAAGCATAACACTTATGCTAACAAATATGGCAGATGAATTATCACTTCAGCATGTAACTGCAGATGGAGACTCCTGGATTTTTGCTTAATCATTACTCAATGATGAACCCTATAAAATGAAAGGTGACTTACTGTGAATCAAAATCACAAGAAGAAACTCTCCAAGATCAATCTGCAATGAGCTCCAATTCCAAATAAGCCATAAAGAGCAGTAAAAGGCAATATTCATTTAACGTAATGAGAATCCCGATGACAAGATATCAGGTATTTATACTCCTCTCAAGACATTTCTTCCCCACCTAACAAAGGCACTTGACATGTACTGAAATGGACAGTTAATTCAGGTACTGCCCTCGGCAACTGTTACCTTCCTCAAATTAGATGAAGTGGCAATTAAGTTCAAATTAATTCTTCTGAATCAGCCTGAAATACACATGAATATATCACAAGTTCTCTATTTTTGGCAGATGATATAACCAAAGAAGAAAAGATAACGCTGGTGTCCACAATGGGTTGGCTGACTTGAGCAGTCCAGGATCTTCTCTCTGCACAATATTCCCTGATGACCGTGGAATTTGTGAACAATGATAGGCAAATTAACCTGTCGTATAATTTTAGGTATTAATGTTCACTCCTCTTCTTGTCTTTTCTTACTTTTTTGTTCTTTCCCAAAGCCTTAGATGATTCCTCCTAAAAAAGACATAAATCAATGTAGTATCTCCCCATTTATATGAAGATACTGGCTTAGGAAACTTTAGTCTAATCATATGGAATATGTATAATACTTCCATATGTATCATCTTTCTGTTTTATAGAGCACTTTTACTTATAGTCTATTTCAATATTTCTAAAATAATCAAGGATAGTCAAGAAAAACACTTATCTAACAGATTTACATTTGAATAATTTGGATATTAATCTATTGTTCACTTTCCAAAGGAAGGCAGCAAACTTTAAATAAAATAAACATGCTTATAAAATATGAAACAAAAAAATTTATTTTAAGTATAAAGGCAGGCATCCCAGTGCATGCCAGGGGAGAGGGAAGGTGCTCTGACACTAACAGAGAATGCTAGAATTTTAAACACATTTAAAGAATATCTAGTTCACTGTAGCATGAATTACACAACCTCTCCCGGCCTCAATTTTAGGGAGTGAAAATTAATTGGTCTTTAAGAGTTTTATAAAACTCTGTATGAATCTATGAAATTAGGGTTCAAAGAGATGAAGTGATCTGCCCAAGGTCACACAACTAACGGGCCAGTCACACTGTTCTGAATAGAACCTAAGTCTACATTTCCTAGTCCAAAGGTATTTCTAATGTGCCACATTCTTTTTTTTTTTTTGAAGATTTTATTCATTTATTACAGAGAGAGTGCATGTGCGTGGGAGGGAGGGGCAGAGGGAGAGAGAGAAGCAGGCTCCCTGCTGAGCAGGGAGCCCGACCTGGGGCTTGATCCCAGGACTCTGGGATCATGACCTGAGCTGAAGGCAGATGCTCAACTGACTGAGACACCCAGGCGCCCCCAAACATTTTGATTCATTCTTAATTTTTTGTCTTTTTTTTTTTCATAGGCAGTGGTGAGAAACTCTTATATAATCGCAATAACCACTCACCGGTGAATTTGTGTAGTTCCTCTCCACTAGTATGTTTCTGGCACAGTTGTTGATATGTTTAAAGCGATCTGGTCCCAGTAGGATTCCTCCATACCAGCGTGATACTACCACCATGACATTTCTCACATTCAAAATCTGTTATTTTCAGAAACATAATTAGATACACACGTAGACATGTACAAATTCAAGTTTTAAAGGAGAATGAAATAACCCATATACAAAACTGCACATAACATTTCCCCGTGACTTTAATGGCAGAACCACACGAGTGAGCAGAGTCAGATTCCTAACATTCAGGTGATAGAATGTTAGAATGAGAAGGGAATTTACAAATCAAACTGCTCCACAGTATCCTCAAATTCCAAATTTTGGGGCAACCGGGTAGAGTGAAAGGGAGATCATGCAGGTAGGGTTCTAGTTCTTCATGAATTCAACCAGAATAGCTCAGTTTAAGCAGATTTTGCCCCTAAGCCAAACAACAACCAAAACCTGCTTCTAAACAAACCACTGGAAAGAACTGGGGCTGCATGAGTAATTGCTGGTGCCTACCAGCAAGGTCTTCCTCAGTTTGACATCTGTCAAATGCTGCTCTTAACATGAAGCCCACCAGTCTACAGGCCTAACCACACACAGAGTTCCCTCCTATCAAGGGAATGGCCTATTTTTTAAAAAATATTTTATTTATTTATTAGAGAGAGAGCGAGCACAAGTAGGCAGAGCGGCAGGCAGAGGGAGAGGGAGAAGCAGGCTCCCCACTTAGCAGACAGCCCGATGCGGGGCTGGATCCCAGGACCCTGGGATCATAACCTGAGCCAAGGGCAGACACTTAACGACTGAGCCACCCAGGTGCCTCGAACGGCCTGTTTAGAAAACAAACCTCCACATAGAGTAATAGAAGAAACTACAGCAACTACCTTAGGAAAAAAAACAAGCCATTCTTAAAAATAATGGACAGTGAACACCATACAGATTAAGAAAATCCAGCAGCATGAAAAAGAAAGGACAAGATAAACAAACTAAAATGGACCAGGAAAAATTTAAGGGAGAGAATATCTTAAAAAAAAAAAAAGAAACTCTAATTAGCATACTCAGAAATTTTAGAAGATACTGCTCCATGAAGTCAAAACAGTACACTGTAAAAAAGGAAAAACAGAGATGAACTCTTTTTTCTTTTTTCTTTTTTTTAACGTTTATGTATTTAAGTAATCTCTACACCCAATGTGGGGCTCGAACCCATGACCCTGAGGTTAAGAGTTGCATGCCTTTCTGACTGAGCCAGGCAGGTGCCCCAAGAAAAAAGAATTCTTAAAACGTAAATACATGATTGTTAAACCTTTTTAAAAATTCAATGGAAATCTTGGAAGACAGGCAAGAAAACGTCTTAAAACAAAAGATGATGAGATGGACAGCTAAAAAAAAAAAGCAACATTCGGGGTCTATCTGGATGGTCCAATAGCACCCAACTAACAGGAATTGCACAGAGACAGAACAGAGGAAACAGAGGGAGGACACTGTCAAAAAACAAAACAGAGATACTCTTCCGGAGCTGAAGATAATCTACCATCTAGGACAGACAGGGCTTCAAAGCCCAGCACTTGTTATTAACCCTGTGCTTTCTGCCCATATCAAGTGGTTACAAGTTTCTCTCAATCAGTGTTTAAAACTTAACCCAAATACACTTCACGTTACATAGCCTAACGGATGTACTTATTCCTAAATGGAGCTCTGTTTCACTGAAAAGTTTTAGGGCTCAGAGCAGAGGACCAACAGGGTTTAACTTACACTTACCTCCATGAGATGGAGCAGGCGTCCACCGGCTGCTGTCTCCCCATCGTCTTCGCAGTCCTGTAAGAAGGTCTGTTTATCCTCACAATATATTCTAGAAAGACACAGAACAGTGTTACACTTTGAAACCCCAAAATACTGCACGAAGAGTTACACCTTCATACTTGTTGCAGTCAATGTACTTCCAAAATCAGCATATTTGCCCCCCAAAAAATTCTTCTTGAACTATACATTAGACATATTTTCATTGATGATTCATTATTCAGTATGTTTCATTGTTTGTATTTGGGAAGGCTAGGCATCAAGGATGCCTCCTTTAAATCAGAAATGCTATGATTATGGGGAGGTGAGTTTATACATCTGACACTCCATCTAACCTTGAAGCTATAAGGTTACAGAGAGCAGTCACTGAAGAACATTTATTGAGAATCCATTGTAGAGAAGCATTATACATCGTAGGCACCATGAAACGATACACAAGAAATAAGTGGCTTACTCCTGTCTTTAAAGAGCCTTAGAGCTAGTGAGACAAAAAGTATATAAAAGATGGAGGTGATAAAATCAACATAAATGAACATTTTATACTTTCCTCACATCTTACTCTAGCCATCGAACATTTTTCTATCCTCCCCATTCTAAGAACTGTAAGATTTATTTTCTCTATAACTTTTCCCCTGGTTGGTTATCAGTATTAGAGATAAATCATGGTATTTACCTATTTAAATTATCTAGAAAGTTTGCATTTGGAATAATAACGTAGGGCTACACTGGAGCAGAATAAGCATGGCGAGGAAGCGTGAGATATAAAAAGCAAACAGTGCCAGGTAAGGCGTGCCGTCTAGTGGATTTCTTAGGCCCCTACAGATGACACCGTCTAGGACGAGGCAGATGCACCAAAGATATCTTTACAGCTGGGGCTATAAAAAGCCAGGTACTACCATATCTATATGCCTACGTCAAGTATAACAAACATATTCATATATTTATCATATATTGATATTTAGCATAACAATCATATTCATTCATTTACTCGTTCATCCTTCAGTCCATCTTTCCATTCATTCACTCAATAAATATTTACAGCCTACCTACAATGACGAGGCTCTGTTATTATTTAGAGTTGATCTTGTTCCAAGAAAACATAGTACTACTAGACATTTGATATGGCAAATTTAAGGCAAAAAGGAGTCAGCAGTTGGTTTATATTAGGACTGTAATTATAATCTAACACTGTAATTTTATGGAACCAATGAAGAAAATTTTAGTTATAAATCAATACTATTAGGTTTTTAAAAAAATGAAATCCCACAGACATTTTCACTTTTTCCTCACATGCCAGGAAGATAATGATGCAGTATATCCCACAGCTGTGTGTGCCAGTAGTCTGAAGAGTGCCCCTTAACTCCAAAGCAGGAACACAGCCCCAGAACCAGGAAGTCACCTTAAAAGGATCCTAAGCACTCAAAATACACAACACAAAGTCTTTCTACCAAATAAAGGTCCTTTATTTTATTTCCACTGGGGTCCTTCAAGCCGCCACGCTGCCTGTTTACTCTTGGGTGACACACAATTCTGGCAAGCTAGCTCTTTCATTCCCAGGTGTCAGTTATAAAGGAGTGAGGTAAATGGGCTGCTACATGTAGTCATGCTGAAATTTGTGAGAAGTGATGGCTCATCACCTATTAATATGCAAAACTATAAAAATACTCACCAGAACTTAAAAACCCCACAATGTGGGGCCTGAAATTGAATATCCGGTATATTATCTAACTTTTTGATAATTTAAGATCAATATTATGGCCAGCGATTGTTGAAGGTGCAGCCACATAGCCATGTAGGCATAAACTAGAGATAAATGAAATTAGTTTATCAAACTCAGGTCTACCCCTTAACAACCATGTGATCTTGAAAAAGTTAAGCTTTTTACAGGGGCAGAATTGCCGAAATAATCAGAATTAACTTTCGTAATGCATTTGGCACAGAGAAGGCACTCAATAAACACATGGCATGCACGAACAGCTATTAATACTTTCACAGCACATTCTAATCACGGAGAGCAAGCACACTCTAATCCCTCATTTTTATATTAATGACCCTAACCCATAAAGAAAACATCGAGATTCTGCCCAGCAATACTCCAGTAAGTAGGGAATTATATAACAAATAGTCTTTTGTAAGTTTTGGCACTTAAAGTAATATGACTTAGTAGTATTAAAAACTCACCTATCCAAAGTGATGGATCTTTTTTGTTGTTGTTTCCTGAGTTTCAGATAGCCTAGATTTTACCAATATTCTCAATCACATTTTAAATTTGCACTAAATCTCTTATGTTTATGTTCTGATTCATTTCAGTTCTGAACTCTGTTCTTTTAAGTCTGTACTAATTTGCATATTTAGAAATATGCCCTTCCTCTCTTTACTAACACAACAGCAAAGATTTGTATAAAACCTTAGTATTCAAAACTAAAAGGCATATAGTGAAAAGCACGCTTAATTTACTGCTAATAGGAGTATAAATTGGTTTAAAAGAAAAACTCTGGAAAAAATTTGGCAGTATGTATCAAGAGTTTCAAAAATGTTCACACTTTTTGAATTCTACTTCTAGGAATCTATTCTTTCTTCTTTTTAAATTATACGCCCATTTCATTTCAAAAAAGAATCTGAAGTAACCAGAACCTATCCTGAGTAAATAATCTAAAACGAATAAAAATGGTGTTCACAGGACTATTTTCTACAATAGTGAAAAACATGAAAAACTGAACAAAAAAGTAAATGGTTAAGTAAATAATGGTATAGAGCCTCAAAGAAATATTACACTGCCATTACAATGTTTATAAAGCAATTATAACAACATGGAAAAATGGTTTTGTTAAGAAAGAAATAGGATAATAGGGTAATGCATTGAAAAAATAAACACTGCACAGGAGAAAGAAAATGTACAGATACATTATCAAAAATATATCAAATTATTATCAGTTACATTTAATGGCAGACAATGGCCGATTTCCCCTCCAAATTCTTTTTTTTTCTTTTCTGCAGCTTCCAAATATTCTAAATATGATCATTCGTTTTATAGAGGAAAAAACCCCACATAATAGTTGTTATTTTTAAAAACCATGCATCAGTTTCCCCCATTCTTTACAAATGGAACATTCCTAAAATTGTGATGATCACTCACCGGTATGCATAGATGTTGTGGGTGGCACTAGCTATTTTCTTATTCTCATACAATTTGGCAAGAACCATTTTCACCTTAAAAACAGCAGTAATATAAAATAATGTATACTTTTTGTTTTATAAATAAATGCTAGAAAAATATCTTAAAGCATATTGATATAAATACTGTTGTACTGAAAGAATCCACTACACTCTGAAATAGCCATTTCCAAAGTCTTCTCATTTTAGAGGCAAAAACTGGTACTCTTAATTGGTATGAAAATTACAGACCTGGTATGTTTTTTTTTCTTCAAAGGCGCAGGCAAGGCTTTACTGGAGCTGATGGAGAGAGGTCAGGCTGGCCTCCAGACCTGGTATTTTTGAGCACCAAATATCAACAAATATTTGAGCACTAAACATATCGTAGGGACTTACATATGAAAATTTTTTCCCCATCTACAAAATTTTAAATGTAAATATGACGATTTTTTAAAATGAGCTCTGAAAATTTGCCAGGTTTAATGTATCCAATGTGACAGATACAAAATAATGGCATGTTCCAAATGTAAGACTGAAACTCTCTCTGGGAGTCATATAAGGTTTGTAGAGGCGGTAACATGAGCCAGGTCGTGAAAGATGAGTGGCAATTTCTTTTTGCATCAAAAGGGAAGAAAGGAGTGGGGCAGGAAGAAACCATTCCATTCAGAGGAAACTATGTGCACAAATCTATGAGATTTAGCAAATAAAACATAAAGGATGCTCAGTTAGATTGGAATTTCAGATAAACCACAAATAATTTTTTTTATTATTAGTATGTCCCATACAATAATGTTTATCTGAAATTCCAATTTAACTAGGTATCCTGTATTTTATCTGGTAACCCAACCAGGGACATAAAAGAGAAAGGTTCTGGAAGTGACCAATAGTTTTATGTAGAAACTATTCAGAGTTTGAATGAGAAGACAAAAGACATTGTATCAGGAATAATAAAGCTAGGGTCCTATCACAAAGGGCCTTGTATAATGAGTTCAGGTTTTTCCTTGTAGACAATGGAAATAAGCAAAGACTGGGGGTTGGGGATAGTGACACACGGCCAGACCTTTCAGAAAGGTAACGGGCAAAGAATACAGAAGAAATCCTGGAGGTAGGGAAGACGGAGCTGCAGCCATGGAGATCAATTTGAATCAGAAACTGTGCAGTCTGGTGTTTATCATTTTTTAATCTTTCAGGTTCTCAGATTCCTGATCAACAAAGCAGACAACGACCTCTAAGATTTATTTTAGCTCTCACAAATTATGATCCTCTAAGTGACTATAATCAGAAAAAGAAAGAGGATCCAGGATGAACAGATCCAGAACAGAATGTCTAATGAGGACCCTGGCAACAAGATTATGGGCAACAGCCCAGGACAAAATAGAGTTGCTGAGAGAAAGAGCCAGAAGCCTGCACCAAAAGCTGTTATCTTGACCACAAGTCAACGCAGAGAAGAATTTCCTCTTCCAGAGACCAGAAGAGAGTAAAAGGGTAGCCTGGTACAAAGAACTGTAGCCCTGTAGGTCAGGGCTTAGAAGAGTTTAGCGTGGAGGAGCTGCAGAGACCAAAGGGAAGAAACTAATGATTAAAACCTATGCTAAATTAATGACACTTTTGTTGTCGTTAATTTAACTTTATAGGTTGTTACAGTTTGTGAATGAAAAGTCTCCCATTTGATATCCTTGGGTGGGAGTCAGGTCACCGAAGGTCAGGAGGCAGAAAGGAAAAGGAATTCAGGTCAAGAAGACTCTAATCTCAGTCTGTCCACTGTCCCCTTCCCTGGGCATCAATGGAACCCACTCAGTTTTGCAGAACTCCCACGCAACAGGACAAATAATTCCTTTTAACAAGCTATTAAGCATCATAATTTTCCACCTAATGGGTTTTTCTTGTTTGAAAATCCATTATAGGATTAAGCCCTAACTAGAATTTAGATATAATTTTGAAAGTGGTAACATATAGAAAAAATACAAATCTCCCATTTGGGGGTAGGAAATGAGCAAAAAAAATTTATATTACATGAAAATTAAACACAATAGCAAAAACAAGGATATTACTGCAAAACCATTTACTTGAATTACTTGGGTAAAACAATATCAAAGTGAGCTGGACATAGTAACTTTACCTGTTTGGGACAAACTACTGGAGCCAAGTGCGCCTGAAAAGTACTTCTTCGGTCTGTAATAGGAATGCCATGATCAATCGGAGGTAATTCTTCTATTTCTATAAATTTAAAGAATTATATTACTTTTATCTTTAGAATTCCTACATCCAAACACTGAAAAATTGACAATGGTGTGGGCAGAGCGTGGGGAAAGGAGCTGGGAAAGAGATATAAATTATATGGCAAATCAACCCCAATCGCCATTAATAGCTATTATAAATTATAATTTTAAGCAAAAAGTTTCCAAAGAGATTGTAAATAAGATTAGACTACCTGACCTAGAAATGATTTTCACCTGCCAAGGTCACCCACTGGTAGGTTAGGCCTGAAATCCTGGGCTGTTGCAGTAGTATAAATTGTACAATAATTAAGTTTTAGGAGTATAAAAGGTCCTGAGACCAAAAACACCGTCAGCTGCTAATATAGCATAATTTGTTTATCCATTCTGTTAATGGACTTCTGGGTTAGGAAACCTAGGACTTTATTTTGTATAGCTGTAATGTAACATCTTCTACTAATAGAACTGTTCCTACTTCATAGGATTGAATATTTCAAAGATATACTAAATTGGTATTCTAAGGAGTATCATGATTTTGAGTTATTCTGCTTCTTAAACAAGTTTAAGAACCACTAATTTACCAACCACTCTGGCTGCTACATCTGTCTCATTCAGGATCTAAAGTTATTCAGGAAAAAGAAATGAAATGGTTTCCTACTTCTATTCACTGATCTGTTTAATCTTACCAAGTCAGCTTGCCTTACAATTAATGAACTACTTCAACCAATACTTGTAAAACTATTCCTTGACAGCTTTAAACAACTTGTCCAAACTCACTGCATTTGTTTGTGGCCGGACTAGGACAAGAAACCAGGTTTATGCACGATTTTGCCTTTCTTCTGAGAGTGCCCTCTTCTTGAAACAAACTGTGACCACTCTGCTAGGGAAGTACTGAGGTCAACAGGAACCAGATACTATTTATTGTGACTACGATTTTCACTCTTATTCTTTTAATAGTGGATCCTGTTTCCCAAAAGAAATCTTATGACAAATCCACAAATATATACATGAATAAAATGTGAGACTAAAGTAGGAGCAGGAGTCCTGGGTCTTCTCCCCCACTCTTCCTCTTGTGTATCCCCTTGCTAGTCCTGAAATACCATGCAAGAACTTTAAAACTTCACAGTATTGTTTAAAAGCTCCTGTGTAGGGGCGCCTGGGTGGCTCAGCTGGTTAAGCGCCTGCCCTCGGCTCAGGTGGTGATCTCAGGGTTTTAGGATGGAGTGGGCCCCGCACTGGGCTCCCTGTTCCTCTGCTCCCTGTCCCTCTGCTTAGCGGAGAGTCTGCTTCTCCTTCTGCCCCGCCCCCTGCTCATGCTCTCTCTCTTTCTCGCAAATAAATAAAATCTTTAAAAAAAAAATTAAAAATTAATTAATTAAAATCTACTGTATATGCATAGGAAACTCCTTACCTTCAAAGAGAATGAACGTTTCCTCTGGTCTATCATGTTTTTGTAAAAGACTTGAGAAAACTGATGCTATTATTCAAAATTTTAAGATACTAAAATGGAAGATACTGTCTGATCACAACATAGGGCTGATTTATCACATCAATCTATTCATAAGCTGAATACTACTAGATTATGGGACAAATTTGCTTAAGCAAAAACTAAAATTTTAAAGGCATTTTACTGGCTTTGATTCAGTGGTTGCACTTTCAATTATTATATTTATATTTGTGAGCACAGACTAAAATTTAACTCTGCAACATCAGGAGACAGCTGAGGATTTCAAAATAGAAATAATAAAAACAGGATGTGAATTGAAAACATTAACACAGCTTTTCTTAGTTTCAGTTTCTCCCATCATTAATTCAAAACTCTAGAAAGTCACACACACACCAAAAAAAGGGTGGAGGGAGGGAGAAATTTCCTTTTTCCTCACCATTCTGACAGACCCAGCAAATACCAAAATGGTCAGCAGGCAGGAAAAAAATAATTCTCTGCAAATTAATAACTATTTCTTAACATGTGAGAGTTTACTACATTTCTATACCATTTCAAAAAACAATACATAATACTGCTATCCCACTCTCCTCAAAAGAAACTAGTTAGTAACATTATACCTGTTCGATTTTCACTGATATCAAAATCCAATGCTTTAGCGGGAGTTTCTGGTTGACATGCTAAAATGAGATCATCTTCACATTCTACATCTTCCTCTTCAGTTTTCTTCTTTACATCGGGGCCTATGTGGATATGAGGTATTATCAGTGAACTCTAAGAGTAAGGAATTCTACCTAAAAACTTGTTGGTCTTGATCTCTAAATACCATTCTTCAATAGAAGGAACAGGACTTTTATGAGAAGTAGCTGATTCCAAGGTTGGAGCAAGGGAAAGAAAAGATGAGCCTGGAACATCTTACGATTCCAGGGAGTAAAGAAATGCTCAAAAAAAAAAAAAAAAAAGGAGTGGTAAGCTTATAAAAAGAATACAGGTGTTTACCTGAACGAGATCCTAAAGGTGAAACCTAGAATAATTTGAGCAACAAAATAATGATAGTATGGAATTTTAACCCACAGAATAAAATAATACACATGTGTTCATACTGATATAAATAAATAATCAAAAAAATAAACAGAGAAAAGACATCTGTTCCTCACAACATAATTCCAATTCAGTGAAGGAAAGAAGAAACTTTTTGTAACTTTTCTGTAAGTCTAAAATTAGTTCAGAATTTTGAAAAATTGTAAATAGTTGCATTTAATCACTTTAAAATTTAGTATTTCTAGAGCAGAAAAAAGATACAAAATAATAAATTTGTACTGAAGATTAACAGTAAAATCAAAATAAATTACGTATCGAGTGGGTGCCCTGGAGTGGAAAATTCTCATGAGATATCTTGATCACTAGCTTGCAGCCTTATTAGTTCTTCAGAACTACAAAACCCTCCATTTTAGCATGAAGTCTACAAAAACAATTTTGATAAGAAAAATTCCAAACAAAATTTCTAAGAAGTATAATTATAAATTATACAACAAAAATCAATAACTCTAAAATTTGGAGAGTGGCTAAACTATATTGTGGCTATAGAAGAAAAAGGG
Source organism: Callorhinus ursinus (assembly GCF_003265705.2). Lineage (NCBI taxonomy): Eukaryota > Metazoa > Chordata > Mammalia > Carnivora > Otariidae > Callorhinus > Callorhinus ursinus. The sequence goes on from NW_027397073.1 coordinate 46,485,858, forward strand.
AAAACTATTATTTTTAGTATCTATAATTTTTAAAATTTCCTGAGAGTTGAGTGATCCCAAGCTTTTTGGAGTCCTAAATTTTTACTGGTATACATTCCATTTTTGCAATTATCCTACACTCTAGAATGGTAGATTGGCAAAAATCAATTCTGTTTTGAGACTACTTTTCCTATCAGTGCCCTGAAATGCTACAAAATCAGAACATGAATCATCAAAGTTAAGGAAAATACTTCAAAAAAGATTGTCACATGGACAGAACATCTTCTTACCATTTATCTCTTAGATGTTAATGGAAGCAATAAAAAATCTGCTTCTATAGAAAAGTTAAAAGCTCTGAAAAAGTATATACTACTATCAACTTTAAATGTATACTGATTTTGCTAAGGGAGTCCTAAACAATTGGTTTGTTTTTAAAAAATCTCTTTCTCAGATTGAAAACAATTCTATCAGTGGTAACAATAAAATATTAGAAATTTCCACATTGTCATATGATGATTCAATGAAAGAACAATAGGGCAAAATATTGGTTTTCAAATGTCTTGAAATTAGATAGTAGTAATGGGTGTACAACTTTGGAATATACTAAAAACTACTGAATTATACATTTTTAAAGGATGAATAATTATGGCATGTGAATTATATCTCAATTTAAAAATACATTTTCAAAGTAAATTTTTATATTCTAAATATCAGTTCAGTGTATTTTCCAAAGGTCTTTTTCTATAGACACTTCACTCATTTGAAGCTAATGTCTAATTGATGTACTCCAGTAATTCATGAAGAATGTTACATGGTTCACATTACCTTAACAGCCAAAGAAAGCAGAAATTTTAGACCCAAATTCCTTAACCATAAAATCTATTTCTGTAAGGATATAATATGAAACCAAAGAGCCTAAAACCATATAGAAAGAAATAACCATAATTACATGAGTAAATGAACTTTCCAGAGAAACTTGTATTTTATCACATATAAACCATAAAACAGAATAGATTTTCATTAAAAATTTCACTTACAATATCTACATGGAAATTTAATTACTATTAAGTTAAAAGAGCATTAATAATATTTTTCAATCCTACCTGGTTCTGTCATCTGAGATTTTTGTATTAGAACATCTCTTATTTTTTCCACCCACAGGTAAAGAATGCTTTCACCAATATTCTGTCTAAACAAAATTCAGGGGAAAAATTTGTTATTTAAAAAAAATTCCTTCTCAAATTCAAGAAAATACAGACACATTCACAATCAAAGAAACTACATGCAATTTAGCCATGCCTTTTAAAAAAGAATTTATAAAAACAGATTTGTGGAGTATTTAATACAGATTATTCGTATCAACAGCATTAAAAATTCCAACTGGCTCCAAAATTAACATTGCTTACTTAAAATAAGCTGGAGAGTTGCAACCAAAGAAGGGCAAGAAAATTTCTGAACTTGAATTGGATGAAGTAGATAGATGTAAATGTGATTTAGCTTCTGTCAGCAGATACAGTTGCAATATTGATATCACTGCTTTGCTTTTTTAAACTTTTTAAACAACTTCAAACCACTTATCTGGCACATTATTCATTTGGTATAATTATTTCCGCAAAGAAGAATGCAAAGCATTGGAGGAACTGCCTCAGAGAACAAATTTAGAAGACTTAAAAGACAACTAACAATATTATATTCACATTTTGTTTTTGACAAAATACTGTTGCCCAAATTGATTCATTTTAGTTCCAAATGTCTATCTCAGATAAATTAAATCCATCTCAAAGGGTCAGTGAGAAAAAGAACATGTCGTGGTTCACGTCCAGAGAATTATGTTAAATGATGACAACAGTAATAAAGGCCCCAGGTGTCTACTCTTTAAGGAATGACACTAATTTTAGGTAAGTTTCCATTATGTGTGTTTAAATAATCACCATACTACTTCATAACAACACCTTACCTTTTTCCTCTGAAAGTTCCCCTTGAAACCAACACTACCTCTCTTCATCATGCTACTTATCAGCACTCACCAAAGGAAACTTTCAAAACAAGCATACAGAAGAAAAAAATATTGTTCTCAAATAATTCTGTACCCTCAAATCCTCCTCATCTCACCCATAACTCCTTAGCGCTAAACAATCCCCCAAGTGCTCTGGTAACCTAAGATTCTTAGAGAGAGGAAAAGTCAACTGGAAAGGTCTTAAAAATCTGAAAATGTTAGTTGAATTTCTTTTAAACAATTCCCACTTCTATCCTCTCTTCTCAATGAAAAATGCAGAGGTATAGACAGAGAAAAGTATTGAGTACATACAAAGCACAAAGTTCATTATACGTGTCAACACATTTTATGCTCATGATTATCTAATGAAGCAGGCATTATTTCCCCATTGTACAAATGAGAAGACAAACCTAGAGAGATCAATTAACTTATCTAAGACAATCTTAGAAAGAGTTAGCAAGCCCAGAGCCAGATGTGAATGCGGACTTAGTCCAAAGCTCAGCTTGCCCACTGCATATTACTCTCCTATCCAGCAGCTGTGACCATCAGCAAGCAAGCCACTTGAACTCTGAGTCTGTTTCCTCATCTATAAGATAGAGACTTAGAGCATCTCATGTTACTTTACAGAGGCAGTTTCTCTTCAAGGAAATCTTAATTCACTCAACAGATCTTCAAGGGCCTCATCTCCACACCAGCCCTGCGGGTATGGTAGTCAAAGAGAAAATGAGGTCCCTCGTCTCAGTGTTTGTGATCATTACCCTTACAAATTTATGTTTTTGTATGTAATTCTCTCCATTTCCTAATCTCATTCTATTGAATTCTGCCCACAACCATCCCAAAAATAGTAATACTAGTATATAGTGTTTATCTAGTGTGGACACCTACTATACAGAAGACAAGGAGAAAACACTTTGTTATCTCACTTAATCCTCATGCCACCCTTTGAGCCAGGAAAATCATCCCTCTGAATATATATTCAAAATCAGATTTATTGTTGGAGAGGTTGTGAAAACACCTTGGAAGAATTTTCACAATAAGTAACTTTTCCAAATAATAAAGAAGAAATTAAACCTTAACTCCCAAATCTCCTCTCCACTGGCCCATGGCTTCCTGCAGAAGAATGTACAATAGCACTTCTGCCCAACATCAGCTACTGAATGCTTCCTTCTTCCCTAGCATTTAACAAGACTTACTGAAATCCAGTGGAAGGAAGTTGCTGTGGGTGTGAAAGGTTTCCTGAGGAAAATGAAAATGACTCTTTCCCTTGGAATCCCAAATTCCATCACTAATGGTGGGGTTTTTTGTTTTGTTTTGTTTGTTGTTGTTGTTATTGCTGTATTTGTATTTTCTCTTTGTTCTGAGATTTTTAACTATCCATGAGGATTTGATGGTTTTCAAACTTTTGCCATCGCTGTAATAAAATCTCTCACAAAATCAGAAACAAACTAAAACAGACAAAAGCTGAGAGTCCTCCTTCCTGTGCCTATCTCCCTCACACCCCACCCCCAACTGGTCCTGGAGGAAGTCTGCTGAATCCTAAGGACTTGGGCACAAAATTTAAAAACCACTCATTATAGAGGGAGATGCTAAGCTTTTATTTATGAAATTATATCATGGTAAAGTAGCTAAAAAGAAAATGTCTGGAACAAAATTTGTGTCAAATTGAATGAAAGACCACCTTGGATTAAAAACTGATTTTCATAGAGATATTTTGTGAGTAACTATACTTAAATGGCTATTAGCCAATCCAGAATGAGCAAAACAAAGTCAAGTTACTTGTGGCTCTACCTTTACTCGTGGCTCTTACTTTTGTATCTTAATTTTCTAATATTTATACTTGTTGATTTAAGGATAAAGCTACTCACTAAAATACACTAAGTTGTGTGACCTTAGACAAATCATTCAATCTGTCTGAGTTCTCATCATCTCATTTTCAAAATGACAAAATTGGATGAGATGATTCTTTTAATAACAACAAAAATAGGAGTTGCTATTACATGGTACTAATGTACATTGCACAAATAATGTCATTTAATCCTCACAACAATATTATTTTATCATCCTTATTTTAGAGATGAAAAAACAGATTTAAAGAGGTCACATTACTTCAAAAACTGATTTTAGAAGCCTGACCAAGACAGCTTTAACCTCAGCTTGGCTAAACTTCAGATTGGCAGAACTTCTGACTCCAGGCCCTGATTTCCCCTTTCTCAGTGCATTTTCTTTAGAAAACTTGTCGTCATAAATTCTTTTCTTGCTCCTTAGGAATATATGGACATCTTTTTAGAAGACTCTTGGCAGTTTTACAACCTAGGAATGTCTTTCTCAAGCACCTGGGAACCATCCTTTTGAATCAAGGAAGACGGCATCCTTTCTCCCAGTCTCTGTGGGATTGGAGGAGCCTAACTTCTGATGAGCAACAATTAGCAAACACAGATGGCCTAATCACGGAGAAACACATTTGCAAACTCAAGAAATAACTTTCTGTGCTTACACAGCTCACTGATTAACCACATCCTCATCCTAGCCCTTAATAAATTCTGCTGCTGATGGGAATGCAAACTGGTGCAGCCACTGTGCAAAACAGTATGGAGCTTCCTCAAAAAATTAAAAATAGAACTACCCTACAATCCAGGAATCACACTACTGGGCACCCAAAGAATTCACCCAAAGAATATGAGAACACTAATTGGAAAGGATATATGCACCCTATGTTTACTGCAGCATCATTTACAAGAGCCAAACTATGGAAACAACAGATGTGTCCATCAATAGATGAATGGATAAAGAAAATGTGGTTTACATATAAAATGGAATATTATTTAGCCATAAAAAAGAATGAAATCTTGCTGTTTGCAACAACATGGATGGATCTAGGTAGTATAATGCTAAGCAAAAGAAGCCAGTTAGAGAAAGATAAATACCATATGATTTCACTCATATGTGGAATTTAAGAAACAAAATAAATGAACAAGGGGAAAAAAAGAGAAATCAATAAAGTCTCTTAACTATAAAGAACAAACAGATGGTTACTAGAGGGGAGATGGGTGGAGGGATGAGTGAAACAGGTGAAGGGGATTAAGAGTACGCTTATCTTGATGAACACTGAGTAATATATGGAACTGTTCAATCACTGTATTGTACATCTGAAACTAATATAACGTTGTATGTTAACTACACTGGAATTAAATTTAAAACTTTCTCCTGGCAAGGGAAACAAAAGCAAAAATAAACTCCTGGGGCTAAAATCAAAATAAAAAGCTTCTGTACAGCAGAAGAAATAGTCAACAAAACTAAAAGGCAACCTATGAAATGGGAGAAAATATTTGCAAATAACATATCTGATAAAGGGTTACTATCTAAAATATATTAAGAACTTATAAAACTCAACACCCCAAAAATAAATAATCTAATTTAAAAATGGGAAAAGACGTGAACAGACGTTTCTCCAAAGAAGACATCCAGATGGCCAACAGACACATGAAAAGATGTTCAACATCACTATCAGGAAAATGCAAATCAAAACTACAATGAGATTACTACCTCACAAGTCAAAATGGCTAAAATCAACAATACAAGAAATAAGTGTTGGTGAGAATGTGGAGAAAAAGGGACCCTTCCGTGCTGTTGGTGGGAATGCAAACTGGTGCAGCCGCTCTGGAAAACAGTACGGAGGTTCCTCAAAAATTTAACAGAATTACCCTATGATCCAGTAATCACACTACTGGGTATTTACCAAAAAAATACAAAAACACTAATTCAGAGGGATGCCTGCACCCCTATGTTTATAGCAGCATTATTTACAATAGCCAAATTATGGAAACAGCCCAACTGTCCACTGATAGATGAATGGATAAAGAAAACGTAATAGATACAGTGAGCAAGCGAGAGATGCAGGTATTCCCCCACTTACCAAAAGTTTGTGTTATGCCATTGCACTTTTCCAAAAGACCTACATTGGTAGCTGTTTTCACTAACCAAAAGAAACCTGAAGAGGATTTTCACTTATACGAGAACAGCCATTATTATACCAAAAGTAGGTCTTTCATAAAAGTGATGTGGTGTAACTTGAACATTCAGAAAGTGAGGGATACTCTTTACTTTATGCCATTTTGGCATTTGAAAGGGTTCATAGGAATGCTCCACTCTTAGATAGCGAGGAAAATCTATGCTACAAAAAAAAAAAAGTTAATCCGTTTCCTTTTCTCCTAAACAACAGCAATTATTATGATGTTCTAGGTATTTTAAAATGTCATTTACCTTTTGCTTTATTAACATACTTCTCATATATTCAAAATATCCATACAAAATATATCACTAAAAACAAGGTATGATAAGCCAATTAATCTACATCTAATCAATGACCAAATCCTAGCTTATATTCTTCAGTATTTCTTTACTGACCATTTTTCTCCATCCACCTTCTTGTTGCCTTCATAAAAAGGCCTCCACCATCTCCCTCCTGAGTTACTGACTCACTCTTCCTGTGGTGGCCCTTCCCTCAAAACCCCTCACAGCCCATCTCTCACATTGCTGTACAAAACTAATTACATCACTCCCCAGTGTAAAATGCCTAGAGCCTACAAGGTAATGCCCGAACTTCTTTCCCAACTTGCAGGTTCTTTCTTCTTATCACTACCTAATTTATATAGCTGGCATCTTAAACTATTTGCTCAACTCTAAAGATGCCAGGTTGCTTCACACCCACATTACTTTGCCTATGCCGTTCATTCTACCAGAGAACCTCTCCCCATTTGATTACCTGGCAAACACCATGCTCAAAGGTCTCCTTCACAGTGGAACCCTCCTTTCCAACCTCATCCACATGCCCAGAGATAGTTTGTTGCTAAGACCTCTAAAAAATGCTACTACAGCACTTGGTTCAAACCTCTCAATAATTAGGTCATTGTATTGTACGGGTACACATTTATCTTTATTTTTAAACTTCAAACTCCTAACAGAGTGTCAGCATATAAGAGATACTCAATAAATGCTTACTGGAAAAACTTAGTTTTCTGACTTCTTCCTTTCCTACCTAAGAGGAAAAAACCATATTTCACCTGCTTGTCTAGGCAAAATCAAATTTTACATACAAAATGATGCTAATATAAATGCTTACTGGAAAAACTGCTAGTTTTCTGACTTCTTCCTTTCCTACCTAAGAGGAAACAAAGCATATTTCATCTGCTTGTCTAGGCAAAAATCAAATTTTGCATACAAAATGATGCTAATATGAAAATCTTGACAGTGTTACAGTATTTAGAATATAATGAGACTATAAACGTTAAGAACTATATTCATACATTTACCTCATGTTTCATTTTCAAAGACCAATAATATTTTTCAATTTGCTGCCCCCTGCTGGAATTATGGAAAAAATATTAAAGGCTGTCACAAAAACTTTTAAAGTGTTTAGGGCGCCTGGGTGGCTCAGTTGGTTAAGTGTCTGCCTTCAGCTCCGGTCATGATCTCAGGGTCCTGGAATCAAGTCCTGCATCAGGCTCCCTGTAAATAAAATCTTTAAAAATAAATAAATAAATAAATAAAAATTAAAAAAAATAAAGTGTGTATTTTTATTTAGATCACGTGTGCAAATAATGCCATTGGAGAGGGGTTATTCAAGCACTTTTAGTAAAGCAAGACAGTATAAGTCATATTCTTCTGTTGAACAAACTGTCATTTCTGACCTTTCCTAATTCTCAAACAGCTCAACTGAACTAGTTAGGGAAAACAGTAAGTTGGTTGTGTACTATGGGAGGGTATCTCTTGGTAAAAGGGGAGCTTTTTGGATAAAAAAAAAAAGGCAGATGGGAAACCATTTCTGAATACATGACATTGGGCATAGGTAGAAGAAAAATCTAACTGATGAATATGATTAACATGATAGAACCCGAATAAGGGAAGATTTTCAAGAAAGAGGAACTTCAACACCAGCAAAAGTTCCAGACGTCAAGTAAGATAAGAACTAAAAAATGACCATAAAAGGGGCGCCTGGGTGGCTCAGTTGTTAAGGGTCTGCCTTCAGCTCAGGTCATGGTCCCAGGGTCCTGGGATCAAGCCCCACATCGGGCTCCCTGCTCAGTGGGAAGCCTGCTTCTCCCTCTCCCACTCCCCCTGCTTGTGTTCCTATCTCTCTCTGTCAAATAAAAATTAAAAAAAAAAAAAAACTTAAAAAAAATGACAAGATGTATAATTACAACATCATTGGTGAACAAAGTTGCAGTATATTTATCCTACTCTACTCTAAGGGGAGAGATAAACTGGTAAATAAGCATAAATGAAGGATTAAAGAAAGCAGTTTGATGGGGGCATAAAAGTTGGAGTGACCACTAAAGTTAGAGAAAGTTATCAGAAAACATTTACTTGAGGAAATAAATAATACTTATATGTGCAGGAATCTCTAAATGGGGTCATCCTTTATTGATATGTCCAGTTCTTGGCTACCTTCAGAGTCAAGTGTAAAACTGGGGACTCAAGGAAGACCACAATTCCTCTAGGAGGGAATAAACAGAAATCAATTCCATAAAGACTTATCATATTTTAATTAAATATTTTGGGAGGAAAAGAAACCTGGCTGAGATCCCAGAGATACAAAGGGGGTCCTCTCACTGTAACAAATGGGGTGGCCACTTAGAACATACAAGACAATCTTTACCAGTTCCTGGATTACAGTAAAACTGATATTCCAGAACATTATTTATTTTACTAAATCAATATATGTCACAATACCCCTGAAACAAATAATACATTATATGTTAAAAAAAAAAAAAAAGAAGATAGGAAGGGAAGAATGGAGGGGGGAAAATCGGAGGGGGAGACGAACCATGAGAGACTATGGACTCTGAGAAACAAACTGAGGGTTTTAGGGGGGATGGGGGATGGGATAGCACGATGATGGGTATTAAGCAGGGCACATTCTGCGTGGAGCACTGGGTGTTCTACACAAACAATGAATCGTGGAACACTACATCAAAAACTAATGATGTACTGTATGGTGATTAACATAATAAAAATATATCTCACAATAATTAATTCAAATCACAGTCATCTTCTCTTGACTACTGCGTTAGCCTCCTAACCAACACCCCACATGTCTATTTTGCTCCCTTCCAATCAGGTCTCCACAAAGAAAAAGAATGGTGTTTTCTAAATGAGAATTTTATCATGGCGTCATGCCACTTAGAAACCTCTGCTTCCCTCGGGTCTTAGGACATAGACAACGATCCTTAACATGGCCTACAAGACTGCGCATGACCGCCCCTGCTCATCTCACCAGGTCATTTTCTCACCATGCTCCTTTTTCTCCCCTCCTCTTCCCACTTCATACCACCAGTCTCTGTGTCTTGAAATGAGCCAAGCTCCTTGACATAGAGCCTTTGCACATGGTGTGCCTTTCACCAGAGTTATCTTCCCCTCACCAACCCAGCTCTAAAGTCAAACAAGCCATCCCTGACTTCCTAGACTAGATCAGGTCTTGTTTCAAACTCAGTTAGTACTGTGTATTAATATCTTTCTTTTACAAAGCTAATCAGAGCTGCAGTTTTATATTCATTTTACGATGTTATGAGTAATCTCTCTCCCACCAATAAGCTCAAAATGCCACAAAAGAGGGACCATTTCTGTTTTTGCTAACTACGTATACCCAGGACCTAGTACAGTGCCTGCCATGTAGTATTTGTTGATTGAATGAAAGAGTGAAAAATACAGTGTATCAACAGGGGACTCCCATTTTTATGACCTAATACAAGATTCTGCTATAACCAGTTTCATTCAACACAGCCTGCGAAAATACCAAAACATGAGCAGTATCTCTGAGTTTACTTTCACAATCTGGTGTTTTTATAGCTATTAGTTCTGAATTATTACTGTATTTTTGTATCTAAGTAGAAGTCATATCAAATGTCTACATAAAATTATATTATATAAGCAAACTTACAAGGACTCTTAAAATGCATCCTTTTTGTTAATGGAAATGCAGTTTAACAAAAAGTTTAGAAAAGGCCTTAACATATTACAGTTACAACAAAAGCCCACAATAAAATCACAAAGAGAATTTTTTTTAATCACCTGTTACTTACATATATATTTCCTCAAGGCTATTTGATAAATCTGCACGTTCTTGCCCTTTAAGCCAAGGAGCACTAAGATTAAATAAAACACAATGAAGAGGACTATTCAAGGATTGTGTTTGTATCTCAAACAGAAATTACTGATTAAATTATAAATTATTTAACTTAAAAATTATCTATTTTCATTAAAATACATAATTATTAGCTATATTGTACAAATCTATACAGCTCCAAAATGCTTTCATTGGCATTAACTCATTTTGTCCTTCTAGGAAACAGGATAAAGACAACCCCAATATTATTCAAATAAAAATGGTTTTAAAAAACAGAGGTGAGTTCATTGGATATCACAAAGCTGTCCAGGTTTACATGAGTGGCAGAACAAGTTGCAGAAACCAAATTTCCAGATTCACAATATTTGCTACACTGTCAGGAGTTCCCAATTTTTTCTAAATAGTGTCTCAAGGGGCACCTGGGTGGATCAGTTAAGTGACTGCCTTCAGCTTAGGTCATGATCCCAGGGTCCTAGGATCAAGTCCTGCATTGGGCTCCTTGCTCAGCGGGGAGTCTGCTTCTCCCTCTGCTTGCTGCTCCCCCTGCTTATGCTTTCTCACTCTCTCTCATTCTGACAAATAATTAATTTAAAAATCTTAAAAAAAATAGTGTCTCAAAAACAACTTTAACAAAGATAGTGGTTGCCACATTACTGTAAAAATATATATTAACTTTTCCTGAAGAGGGAATTTATGTTTACAAGCATTCTAAAATTATATTTATCATTTCCAATAAATAAAAATTAAAAATTACAGAACCATTATTAATAGCAAATTTTATTGCTGTTTTAAAACACAAGAAATTATTCCACTGGTAGGTAAAGATTTCAACAATTGAGATTTAATGGAATTCTGTTCACACAAGTTTATACATCTTAATAGGCCAAGTGGGCAAAGCTGATCAAAGATTACTTGCAATCAACAGGTCATGACTCATTAAGATTAAACTTGGGCTCCTAAGAAGCTGGTTCTTCCACAACAAGGGGCAGGGAGAAGCACCATGGGCAATTCCCGGAAGGCAAGCAGTCTTAGGCAGAGGCATGTCCAGGAACTGTGGCTAGGTCAGCAGAACCAGGTTAGGAGAAAGTCTAGATTACCAGGTTGTCTAAAGATTTCTCTCCCTGTCTCTAAAGACAATCAGTAGTGATTTTATCCTTGTGAACCCTGTGATTCTCTCTTATCTTAACCCTGTGATGCTAAGTACATTCTGCAATGTGTTTTTATATAATTTTTTATTTAAATGCTCTATACCAAGTCCAGAAGGTGTTCTAAATTTCTATATATATTTTGATAAGGAAGGTATTTTATATAAACACAATATACAGGATAGAGAAATAGTCTTTAAAAAGTACAATCTTTTTATAAAAATATAAATGAGCTTACTTCAGTTGATAAATAGGTGGAGCTGTTCCTGGGTATTCATTTGGTAGCATCACCTGTAAAGCAGTTTAAAAACAAATCTGTTTATATTTCATCATGGCTCAAAAATAACAGTATTTATAAAGTTAGTCACTGGACAAATTTCTTCCTTGTGAAACTAAAAAAACAAAACCATTGTTTTGTTCAATCTCAGGAGAGAATGCCCTCCTCATATTTATACCTACACATTAAATATGTTGTTAATGATGCCAATTTTTTTAAGAAAGAGCACATTATTTGCAGAGAAAGCATACAAGCAATCAAAGTTAGAAAGCAAGGGTGGGGAGCAGAAAGATGAAAGGAAAAGAAAACGGAAATCAGGGCATTATACCCTAACCCCAAATGAATAGAGTGGCATTAGAGCATTTTCTGAAGAAATACTCCCCCAAATCCTATTAAATACTGTTAAACACATTAAATACATACACATTTGTTCTCAAATCAGTATTATTATAAAAACAAACACTGGCAGAAACTTTTATGTTGAAAGTATATGCAGTCATCAAAGAATAAATATTAATACAGAAAGCCACACTTATCTTGTCACTTATTTATCTTAACCACAACTGATTCTCAGTTAATAAAGAAATAAGTACCTACTTTATGAAGCCTTTTAAATTACTAACCTATTCCTCCTCTTAAATTTAGCCATCTTTCCAGGTTTAGACCCTCTCCTATTAAATGGACAGGACAATGAAAGGAAGTGAAGCTCAAGCCTGTCACTGTACATTACAAATAATTAAAATAACTGGGATAGGAAAGATTGAGACTATCAATTGAAGCATGTCTTGGGAGTGATCAGAGATTTAATTACCCATATGCTTAGACAATCAACCATTAACAAAAGCCAACAACAAAAAAAGAAAATTTAGAAATCACACAATAGTCACTTAGAGGAATACAGTATTAGTCAATCATATAGAGTCCATGTTGTAACTGGAAAATGGCTATAGAGAAGGGGAAAAAAATACCTGCAAGCAAAGTGTCCACTTGGGGTCATCTATGTCGTCGCTAATTCTAATACAAAATATTTTGGCACAGTCATCAATGACACACCATTCCTCGCCATAGATAGCTGCCATTGCTTCAATTTCCTCATTCTGAAAGTTGATGGGAGGACAAGTCAATGAAGGTACATGCCGTAAAAGCCTGAGTTTTCTTTCCTCTTTTATAAAGTATTTGCATTTAACATCACTAGCCTGGATGAAGGATCCCTGAAAGAACACTGCCAAACGGTCTTAGCAGCGGGTCACCGTGTTCTACTCTATGGGTGGTTGCCAGATACTACAGCAACGACTTACCAGCCTTGCTATTCCATCACTGTGCTTTTGGCCGCCACTGAGCCAAATATATATGCACTCCCGTGCCCTATAGCAAGACTTACAAGTGGAAAGATAAACACATATTCTCTGCTTCACCTTTTCCAGCAAGTAATCCTCACTCCCACTCCCCAGTAGCGTTGCTGCCTACTAGCCCTATATTCCCACTCAGTATCTCCTTCAGTTTTTGTTTTGTTTTGTTTTGTTTTGGATTAGGGCACAGGGCTGGGTGGTTGTTTTGTTGTTTTTTTGGTAATCAAACCCTAAAAACATTTCAGAAATCATTCTTTTGGTTTGGGGTTAAAAAAGGAAAATAATAGTATCTAAAGGTGAAAATGGGAAGCAAAGTATGCAACTTTGTATCATCTCATTTTGTCCTCACAACCCAGCAGGAAAAGCTTTAAGAGCCACGCACGGGGGAAAACTCAGTATCAAGAGGAGTAAGACCTAGGGGGCCCTCAAGGAATTCCAGGGTCTGTGTTATCATTGCCCATTTTGCAAAGGCAGAAACCAGCATAAGTAGCTTGTCCTAGGTGACCCGGCGGCGACAGGGCAGAAAGCTGAACCCGGACTTCTGTCTCGGGCCCGGTGCTGCTCAGTCGCGTGCTGATGGTTGACGATGACACCGTCCGAGGCAGGCCGAGCCTGCCGAAGCCTCGGGAGAGGCCGGTCGGAGGGCGATCGGCGAACAAGCGCAGATAAAATGGAACGCGGTGCAGCAAACGGAGCGCCCGGCGGCCCGAACGGTGCCGGCGGGAACGGGGACGGCCCCGGGCAGAGGGCCCCTCAGCGGAAGAGGCCCAGGGCGGCGAGGCGACGCCGAGCCCAGCCTGGAGGTCGGCGCCCCGCCGGGCCCTCACCTGCCTCTGGTCGCTCCCTGCGTCCCCCTCAGCCATGTGGCCCCGGGAGCGGCCGAGCAGCCGCCGCCAGCCCAGGTCCGGAGCGTGGGGGCGGGGCGCTGCGGCGGCGAGCGGAGCCCGGGCTGCGGCGCGGTGCGACCCGGAACCGCAACCCGGGCCGCGCCGCGCCACCCGCATCTGCTTCCGGGCTGTGGGCCAGGTGATGAGAGGGGCTCTAGGCACCCGGGGCTCCCCGCCCTGGTCTCGCGCCGGCACTCTGCCCGCCCCTTGGCGGCGCCCGGGGAAGCCGTCCCGCGAGAGAGGCGGCAGGAGGCCTCCTGGGCTGCGTGTCCTGGAAACTCCGGGGCTGGGGGCTCCAGCTCGCCCACTGCGGCCGCGGTACCCCCGGAGCCCTCGGGAGACGTTGGGGGACTCGGGTTTACCGCCACGTCCCGGGGAGGAGCTCGACCGCAGTCCACAGCCCAGACTCGTCTTTGCATTTCAAGGCAGGGTTTTTTTGTTTTGTTTTTTGGGTTTTTAAAAACGTGTTTTAAGGGATTTTGTGAAATCTGGGCAAGAATGGGTTTGATTTACCAAAACCAAGAGAGCAGGAAGCATTTTGAAAGCGTGCGGGAAAAGTTAACCCACTCACTGTCGTATTGCGATAGCTTTTGGGGTTTTGCGGAGGGGGGTGTGTTTTGTTTGTTTGTTTGTTTAGCGTTCTTGGACATTTTGCCTGAAAGCAACTTTGGGTCATTGTTTCATTATCCAGAAAATTTGAATCAGTTCGCGACAGTTACTCTTCACTCGACCCCCTAACACATGCATTCCAGTACACTGGTGAATTATATGGATGCCTTAAGTCACTTAATCTCTTCGTGCCTCACTTTCTTCACACACACAAACAGAAACTGAAAATATACATCTTTCCTCTCTTTTGTCTTCCTTAACCATGGTCATATTTTAATTCCCCTATAAAACTTACAGTGCACTTGAGGGTGCACTGTTGTTTTGTTTTTTTAAGATTTTATTTATTTGACAGAGAGACACAATGAGAGAGGGAACACAAGCAGGGGGAGTGAGAGAGGGAGAAGCAAGCTTCAGGCTGAGCAGAGAGCCGGATGCCAGGCTCCTAGGATCCTGGGATCATGACCTGAGCTGAAGGCAGACGCTTAACCGACTGAGCCACCCAGGCACCCCAAGGGTGCACTGTTTAAATACCTGTAAAGAATTCTGCCCAAATTACTTTGAGGGGATTTATTAATTCAACAGACATATATTAGGTTTTTGTGCTAAGCTTTGAAGATGCATTTTCAGACATCATGCATTGCCTTGAAGGAGCTAAGATGTGGAGCAACAAAAGTAAATCAAGATTATAATGAACTAGAATTGTGTCCTGTTGTGTTAGCACAAAGAAAGGCTGTCCATCCAAATTTTACTGGGCATCTTGTTCCAGAGAATGCTTGAACTGAGTTATAAAAGAACAGGTACATGTTAGTTAATTGAAGAAGGGGAGGATGGTTGTTCCAGATGGTGAGAAAAATATTGGCAGAAAAATTGTGGCCCATTTAAGGAAGTCCATGAAGTTCATTGTCTCTGACATCAGAGTGGTTAACCTCCTCCAGTCGCATAGCTTGCATAACACCTTTCTGATTGTCTCCATAAATCTGCACATGGGCATCATTTTGGTTCCAAGAGAGGGCATGGAGGGCTTTAGAGGGCTTTAGCCCTCTGTGATGTTAATCACATTTCCTCCAATTATTTGGTTTGGACGGTGTATTTTTCTTCATCTTGAGCTAAAACAGTTTCAAACCCCTCCTTCCAATCAAGTTGGGCCCCAAAGTCCGTGGTGCAGCCAGTCTATCATGGTATTTCTCTACTAGGTGAGGAATTTGCCTGGAAGTATGGAGGAGTTTGGCCACCATGCATTTCCAGGTTGCCTGAAACAGCAGCTACCTAGATGTCCATCTATTGTTAAACAGCTTTCTTCCTTTGCTCTGAACTCTTCCTTTATTGACCTCTTCATATTTCTTACAGTTTCTATTGCATAAAATAGTGGTTTTTACAGTTTAAAAAAAAGGCCATAGAATCCTTTCTTCAATGAAAGCTTATGTAAAACAAGTTAGGTTGTTGTGGCTGAAATAGTGGTGATGAGCCTGAAGTCCCAATTACCCAGCAACCCTCCCTCCCTCCCTCCCAGTGGCCCCTCAAAGACTTTAAGCCCAAATTTGAAAACTGTAAAAATAGAACCGAAAACAACACACAGCACAACTTAACCTTCTAAACAAAGCACACTGTATCCAGTTTATTATACATAGTACCTCTTTTCTCACCAAATATCACAGAAACCCAGTTTATTTACCTTTTACAGATTACACCCATGATTTTCTACAACAGTTGGCCCTTGAACAACATGGGTTTGAACTGCAGGGGTCCACTTACACACCGGCTTTTCTTGATACAGTACAGTAATGCAAATGTTTTTTTCTCATGATTTTCTTAATATTTTGTCTAGCTTACTTTATTGTAAGGATATGATATATAATGCATATACAAAATATATATTAATAGACTGTTTATGTTTAGAGTAGGGCTTCCAGTCAACAGTAGGCTATTAGTAGTTAAGTTTTGGGGGAGTCGAGTCAAAAGTTAAACCTAGATTTTCGGCTGCAGGGGCTCAGTGTCCCTAACCCCCGTATTCAAGGGTCAACTGTAATTCCTATTTCTTCTTAGCTAGAGCCTTTAATTTTTCTTTTGAGCTCAGATTCTGATCAGAAATGATTCTTTCTGCCAGAAGAAATAGTCAAAACCCTCCCTATCTCTCTGAATGTTTAAGCGTGTGTCCAATACAGAGAACCCCAAACTTAGATATGCAAAGAGCACTTTGGAAGAGAAGAAGAGAATACTGAAGTAACAAGTGTAGCACACAACCTACATTTTGTACAACACATTGGATAAAGCAAAACTTTATAGACAGTTCAGTTGAAAAGATTTTACTTCATATGAACTTTGAGCAGTTGCCTAAGCAGAGGTTGAGAATTGTCTGCAAACCGTAACACAGACTTGGATACAAGAGCAGTCTCTAAGCCAGATTCTTATTTCCACATCAATTTACCCAGATTGTTGGTTACTGGATGTCTCCCTCCAACTCAGTATGTTCAAAACTGAACTCAGTATCTTTCTCCCTAAACCTCTTCCCCTTCCTATCTTCCCCAGTTCAGCAATTGGCAACCCCTGCACCCCTGCATCAGTAATTGCCCCAGCATAAGATCTGGGAGACATGCTCTCTTCCCTCTCTTTCACTTCCTTCACACCCAAACAGCAAATTCTGATGATCCTGATTCCTATATCCCTTAATATTCTACATCCCTCCTTCTTTGTCTTTCTGATTCCATCTGGACCCTCTTCAAGTTATCCTCATCACGTCTGCCAGAGTATTCATTCACAGTGTTAGAGTCTGATCATATCTTTTTTTTCCTCAAAATCCTTCGTTTGCTCCCCAAAGCTTTCATGATAATGCTTCGGCACCTTAACACGCAAGGTATATTCCTGGTGACCTCCCTGTATTCCACTTTTCCACTGAGACCAAGATAATTTAAGTTTTCTTTGATGAAAGAATTCCATGGCTTAAAAAAAAAAAGCGTGAGAACTGCTATTTTACACGATAAACACTGTGTATAGAATTAAGTTATAGAGAGTTCAGTGAGTAGAATGAAGGAAGAGAACAGATGTGTTTAGCAATAGGTGGACAGGTACATGGTATTAGAGTGAAAATTGCAGAAGGCTTCAGGTCACCTAAAGGAGATGCATGTGACCAGATCCCACAGGACTCTCATAGAAGAGATGGGGTGACCGGCTGCACCAGAGCTTCTATGTAGGATGGACTTTAAAGTGCAATAAGGTTGGCAGGAGAAATTTGCTTGAAATTTTTTGCTTAAGATTAAGAAACATAAACTGAATCATATAACTGGAGGGGAGAAAAGATGTTAGTGAGGTCACAAAGGGTCAAAGCCCTCCCTTGGTACCAAAAATGAATGCATATAGATACAGAGGTGATATAGAGATGATCCTTAGCAGGTTTTACAAGCAGGGTGACAAGATGAGATGGACAGCTGTGATACTAGAGGCAAGAAGAGTGAGTTATGTAAGTGGGGGAAAAAAAAAAAACCTAACCTGGAAGTGTATACATCTGACTACAACAGAGATGGCTGCCACATTGGGTGAGGAATTAGGCCTGTGAAGGGTTCTTCATAAACATACTTAGATGGTTTGTATAGGGCTCTTGCAAACATTCTCTAGGACCTTGCTACTCAAAGTGAGGTTTGTTACCAACAGCATCATATTTTCTGAGAGCTTGTTAGAAGTACAGAAACTTAGGTCCCACCCAGACCTACTGAATCTGCATTTTAGTAAGATGCCTTGGGGTGATTTGTATGTACATTACATTTTGAGAATCTTGTGTGACAACCATGAGAAAGTGCCTCTTAGATCTTGGAGAGCAGGGAGAGTAATTGACTGAAGGCCTCAGCTACTGTGCTCTGAGATCCATTACTCCATTGGCACTGAGGCTGTGCTTCCCATGGGCTGCTTTTAGCAAAGCGCAAGGCAGAGTCACTCAAACCGGCCCATTCTTAGGAGACAAGAGTCCTCTGATGGGGAACTTGGGCTCCGGGCTTCCCCACCCCCCAACGCCTTGCTGAACTTTCCATAGAATTATTGCCATACGACTTTCCTCTGTCCTCCCTTCCGTTTCCCCATTCACTTAGGGTCAGATTTCTATCAGTTTAATGGCTCTCTGAGCCTCTTCAGGCTCCCTATTTTCTCTCACAGGTATTCCTCCCAATAAATTTCCTGCACATTCCACCTCATTTTGGGGTCTGCCTCACCAGGACCCAGACCAGCACAAGGTGCTTTAGCACAGATGAATTCTGCCCATGTAGTATTGACCTATATTAATATCTGTTTCTGAACATTTTTTCTTAGGAAAATATGTCCTTAAAATATTTAAAAAACAAAACACAAACCACCTTGGCACACTATTAATAATGACTCTCTCCCTTATTCTCTGTGCTTATCTTATGCTCCCAGCAATTGAAAGCCAGTGTGGCAGACTACAGGCCAATAAATGCTGAGGTTATAGGTTCTCTGTGTGCCATTTATTTGTGTTCTGCCAACAGTTTGACCAAATATGGCCAAGAAAAGCGATAAAAGTACAAAGGAAGATTAACATGCTGGATATTAAAATGTAAGTGACACAGAGAAGTTTTGTCAAAGAAATAGTCAAGGAAGCAGAGTCAAGATTAGCGAGCAATTGGGGAAGGGAGGAAATCCTTGAATATTATAATGTCACCATAAGTAACACTGCAGCCTGGTAAGATTAGCTGGCAATGGTGCACACAGTCACCAAGAAATAGTGGTGCCAGGCATTTCTTGATTTCAGGATATTTGAAGGGAATGCAAGGGTGATGTGTAATGTGCAAGGCTGGAGTTCATCCACAGTGGAACTGTGCTGGAAGGATCCTGTCAGCACCAATCCAGTCAGCACTCCCATTTCTGAAATAGGAAGCCCCATCTCCTGACAAGATGTGCAACCACTTCAACAACCCTAAGGCAGTAACAACATGTACAAATGTGTATGCCTCAGAAATTAATCCCTCAGTATCAAGTGGTCAAGGAGAGAGGGTGTTATATGGTCAATCAGGTTTATCATCACTGTGCTAGACACACTTCATCTGATAATTTTATGTTAGATTTTTCAGAGCCCTTTATATTCTAATGTGCAATATAAATCTCTAGGAGAGGACAATAGTATTCAGCTTTTCACAAAGAATTTGACTAAGGAATCCCTCCTTACTTCTCCCTCCCAACTCCCTAAAATGTTGGAGCAGTAGCATTACTACACCACTCTTTAATAAGCACTACCCCCACTTAGCATATTATATCTCATGTCCTCCTGGTGATAGCAGTTCAAAGTCACCATTATACCTACTTCTGTTCCAGTATTACGAAGGACCTTGGTTCCCACTTGCCAAAAATATTAACTCTGACTTTTTGAGTATTTTCTTTTCAAGAAGACTCTTCTTAATGAATATATTTCTAGGAGGCATGGCTACCAGTTCTATTGTTAACTGCTTGTTAAAACCTTAGGAAGGATTGTGTTATAGCCCACAGAGCACAGGGTCCCAGGTGGGAACAAGAGTAAGCCCAGGGTGAAGACTTCTTCAGCATTGTGCACGCTGACGCTGACTTGGCCCACGCTGTCTCCCCATTCTACTTCCTTATCTCTGTGCATGACACCTCAGATTTCTTTTCCTCTAAAAAACTTTTCTTGATTAGAAGTAGAAAATGAGAATAGGATTAGCTCACCCATCCCAAAATCAGCGTTCAAAGGAGATGATGTACTTGAAAATTAAAAATGTTTAAAAATGCAAGTTATCTGTTTTTTTCCTGTGATGGGAATATTATTCCCCCAATCTTCAAATGACTATCTATCCCCTTACCTTTTAGTTCTCGGTACAACGACATCACTTCATCAGAAACTTTCCTGACCATCCTAACTAAAGAATTTTTCCCTCTCCCTCTTGTTGATGCCCATTAATCAAAGACCACCAGGAACACACTGTAATCCAACAAAGCTGGGCTTTTAGATGCTCCTGCCAGCAAGCAATCGTGGCAAAACATGGGACATTCTCAGTAAGAAAGTCCTTAATGGGGCTTTAAGGGCTTGGGCTTGCATTCAAGGAAGTGGGATTTACTCTGATTGGGAGCTGTTAGGAAATGGGAGTCATTCTGTGATCAGGTAACTTTATGAATTTATCTTGGAGGCAGAAGGAGTAGAGTGGGGCTGAAGTTGCCGCACTCACTCGTGGTAGCTGGGAGAGGTCATGTTAGTGGTTTGCCCGGTGTACTTGGTTTTGTGTATGCTTAGACATGATTATAGAGTAGTGTTGTTGTTGTTGTCTCATCACAAGGACAGAGTGAGCTAATCTTATGTTAATGTGCCATGAGATTGTTACATTCCATAGGGGAACACCACCATCTAGCTCTGAGTGCCAGACCAGCTCCCAGCAAACAGGTGAGCTTTTTCTTTCCCATTTTAGCCCATTATCCTGTGTAATTTTCTTCACCGTATGAATCCGTACCCAACAATCATAGAACTTAACATATTTTTATTGTGTGTGTGACCTATCTTTATATATGTATGTACGTACATAAGCTCTGTGAGGGCATGGCATCATCTTCTCATTCATCACGTGTCTCCAATGTCAAAAGCAGCCCCCAGCCAGCGTATGGTATATATTCAGTAAATATTAGTCTAATGGATGCATAAATTAGGTGCTTGGGGAAAAGGCTCATACAGAGGTGGGGAGAACGGTTCACAAAGGGAGGTGAGGCAGTGCATATGCCCGATGCCTCAGCCATTTCAAGTCACCTCTGCGGGTGCCAGCTCACCCCCCACTAGGATGCCTGTTCTGGGAGGCTGGGAAACTACTCATTCCAGAATGAATGCCCTTTTGAATTCTAACTAAAGAATCCCGTGAGATTGTAAAACAGTCAAATCTGATTCTATCTGTCCAGGTAGGTATAAAAGATATTCTAGTCCTTGCCAGTTTGGATTGTTATTACCTTCAGGAAATGGAACCTAAAAAAACAAGGTCTTTCAACCTTTATGCAGGCGCCATCATCAAGTATCTTCCCAGAACTTTTGTTTTAATGTCCAGGCCCAAGCTTCCCGTACATATGAAAAGAATGTCAATGAATATAGGCCTTTTAGGCTCATTAAAATACCATGGTAGATTTGGAAATCACTCTGAAGCTTTCAAAGAAAGTATTCCAGGTAAATATGTTCTCTACTGCAGTTAAAGACTTAAAGGCTATTAGTGACCATTTTAAAACAGTAGTCTTAAAAATATTCATTGAATCATTTTCCCAAAGCTAGCCAAAATTTGTATCTAGGAGACAATAATGATGATTTATGTTTATATCTACTATTTGCATATTTTACTACCACTGTTTGCTTGTTTGTTCTTAATGCCTTCTGTTACTTTTTCTTACACAGCTACTGAAAACTTGCTAGTTTGGTTGAATTCAATAAATATTAAATGCTTATTTTGTGCTGTATACAAAGCATTATGCGATTCATTTCCAAGAAGGCTAAGAAAGAATAAAGGAAATTATATAACTGTGCCTTTTCCACCTATGTGTGGCACACTGGATTATCCTAATTTGTGCTGAAGAAATTCAAAATTATTAGCATTAGTCAGGCCATGTTTAGCATATCTTGTGAAGCTGATATATACTTAAGCTGCAATAGGTGCACTTTTTTCATGTACTTTGGAAGGACTCCAGAGCCAGCCTGTTTAGGTACAAATACTGACTTTGCCAGTGACTTAGCTGTGTGACTTAACTGCTCTTTGCCTCAGTTTCCTTTTGCCTCAGTTTCCTTGTCCGTAAATGGGGATGATGATGATTGTATCTATTTCATAGGAGTATTATGAAAATTAAATGATCTAATCTATGTAAAGAGCTTAGGGTATTGCCTGGCATATAGTAAACATTCAAAAATATTATTTGTATTATAGGTTATGTTATAATATGTTGCTATCATATCTTATTCTTATCATAGAGTTTAAAGAGCTGTATAATTAATAAACACTTCTAGTAAACATCCCTGCAATGTTCCATACAGAGAACAGTATGAAGTTTCATTCTCCACCATAGTCAGTATTTTTTGCTGCTTGCTGTGTGGAAGGTTCATTATGGTTCCTGGAGATATGAGTATTAGTAAGACTCAGTTCTTGCCTGAGACACTCCCATCTCAAATCTCAACAAAACTCCGCTGTGTGTTTGAAGCAAAACTCTCAACCTCTTACCTACTTTTTCTAAATGTATTTGGGAAACCAGTTTTTCCTCTCTCCCATCTCCTGTGACCTACACTGGTTGTCTTAAAGTGATTCTTATCACCACTGTGTAGCTCCATTGACATGATCTTTGTACAATGCCAAGCAAATTTCTCTGTTAACTACTCATTTATGTACCCATTCCCTCTCTTCTTCCCAGCACTGCCATCCTCCCAGTACACAGAGCAGAGTGGAGGAGGGCAGAGAATGGACTGAGAGGGCAAATGGACAGTCCAGAACCGCAGTCAATCTGGGGTTTGGAGCCAAGGAGAGAACATAAGCAGGTGGGTAGAGTGGTGTAAACCACTTCCAGTCCCATCCATAAAACCTCCAGTACCCTCTGTCTCTTGCTACAGTGACTCTGGAGTCCATGTATGGACAGTGGTGGTGTTCACAATGGAAGCAACGTGGGTTTCTGAATGACGGTTCAGAGCAGAACTCCATCCTGACCACACTGCACTGAGGCTTCAGTATTGTTTGTTTCAAATGCCAGATGGTGGTAGGGGGCTGAAGGGAATGAAGCACACTGATGACTCCCTAATGTGCCTCCCCTCAGGTTTCTTCTCTCAGTTGAGCTTCTGAGCACGTCCTCTTTCTGTAAGTATCTGTAAGACATTTATTTATATTATTTATAACTTGTATAAGTGAATACTTTAGATGTCATCTTAAACTCAAAATTTCACGGCCGAACTCAAAACCTTCCCCAAACTACCTTGTTTTCATATATACAGTAGTCCCCATTATCCGCGCTTTCACTTTCCACTGATTCATTTATCCGTGGTCAGCCGCAGTGCAGAAGCTGATGATCCTCCTTCTGACATATCCTCAGAAGGTCAGTACTTCAATAGCTTAATGCTAGGTCACAGGGCCTACATCAGTCACCTCACTTCCCCTCATCATGTAGGCATTTTATCATGTTACATCATCACAAAAAGAAGAGTAAGTACAATGCAGTAATATATTTTGAGAAAGAGAGGCCACATGCACATAACTTTTATTACAGTATATTATAATTATTCTATCTTATTAGTTATTGTCATTCATCACTTTGTGTGCCAAATTTATAAATTAAACTTTTTTTTAAAGATTCTATTTATTTATTTGACAGAGAGAGACAACAAGAGAGGGAACACAAGCAGGGGGAGTGGGGCAGGCTTCCCGCTAAGGAGGGAGCCTGACGCAGGGCGCTCGATGCGGGGCACTCGATCCCAGGACCCTGGGATCACAAGCCGAGCCCAAGGCAGAGGCTTAACAACTGAGCCACCCAGGCGCCCCTATAAATTAAACTTTATCATGGATATGCACATACAGGAAAAAACATAGTATAGTAGGGTTGGGTGCTATCTGTGGTTTCAGGCATCCACTGGGGGTCTTGGAATGGACCCCCTACAGATAAGGGGGGACTACTGCACCCTGCCCTTCCATGCTATTTATTCATTGAGTTGGTCATTTCAGAATATTTGGTGAGCCTGGGTCTGTGCCTTCATCTGGGCTATATAAAGATGGAATAATAAATAAGACATGGTTTCCGATTTCAAGAAGCCCATAGTCTGATGAGGTGAACGTGTAAACAAGTAAATGAAAATGTGTTCTGTGCCATGACTGTAGTCAGTTGCTTCCTCTCCTTTACACCTCACAGTAAAGGAGTCAAGCATGTTGAGTCCTTCCTCTGTCATATCCACTTTCTTAGAGGGTTATATTTGAACGATCACCACAAGACAGTCTCCATCCTTTCTTTCCTCACTCAAGTCCTGTTTTCACCTTTCCACGTTCTAGATCTGCTGTTATTCCTTAAATACTACTTTGTTCAGGAATATTTTAAAGTTTTATCTTTTCCTACTGAAGCAAGTCTCAGTTCTTGAGCTTGGCTTTCAGAGACCATCAGATCAGTTCCCCTCATGCAGTTTATATCGCTCTACCCACCTGTGTTTTTTCTTTCCTGGGCTCCAAATCCCAGACTGATTGCTCTGGACTGTCCATTCATGTGCCCAGTCCCTTCTGCACCCTTCTCTGCTTGGCGTAAGGTGCTGCAGGGGTGTGCATTGTAACTGCCAAGCCCTGCCTGTTGTGACACCCCCTACCCTCCTACCCCCACTGCTCACCTTAGTTCAGGCCCTCTCATCTCACCCCAGACTACGGCAGAAACTTCTCAGCATGTCTTCCTGACTCTAGATGCTTCCTCCACCCGACAGAACTCTGCCCTGACAGCATCACTTGGATCGTGCCGGTCCTCTGTTCAAAGCCTTCCCATCTTCTGCACTGCCTGTCTCAGTAAGGGTGCCTCTGTGTGCCAACTGCCTGTTTCAGACACATGCTGTCTGCGCTCTTCCTTGTCCCTCCCCTGTCCCATGCAGTCAGTCACCCTGCTCTTCCTGTTCTGTCACCTAAATCTCCCCTCTATCAGTTCACTGCTTCTTTTCTCCATCCTCAAAGTTCTTCCCAAAGTTCAGGCCACTCTGATCTCTTGACTGGACCACAGCCACAGCCTCCTAACTGGTATTCTTGCCTCAACCATCACTCTTTTGTAATTAACCCTTTCTCCACCTTGTCACCAGACTTCTCTCTTTCTGCGATAGACATCTAATATTGAGACTCTCTTTTTAGGTTTTAACTCCATGTTTGGTTTTCTTTTTAAAGATTGTATTTATTTTTGACAGAGAGGGAGAGTGCACAAGCAGGGGAAGCAGCAGGCAGAGGGAGAAAGAGAAGCAGGCTTCCCTCTGAGCAGGGAGCCGGAACCAGGGCTCAGCCCCAGGACCCTGGGATCATGACCTGAGCCGAAGGCAGACGCTTAACCGTCTGAGCCACCCAGGCGCCCCTTAACTCCATGGTTTTGAGGATGAATCTCAAACTCTATGACACCATGTAAAGGACCTTCAGGATGTGGCTTCCATTTATCTCTCCAGTCTCATCTCCTCATCCTGACTCTCTCCAGCTGCGTGGTCAGCACCTTAGATGTAGCCTCACGGAACCACTTTCACTTCCCACAGCGAGGCCCGGGATTGCTTACCTGCAGGCCTGTCCCGTGTTACTCCCTCTACTTGGAATGCTCTTCTCCTCCACCCCGCCCCCAACACACAATGTTTTGGACTTTGCTTTCTTGATGGGAGTGACTATGCTTTTCTTGATCCTTGCATTGCCAGCAGCTAGTCCCGTGCCTGGCATCTGATGGGCTCTCTATTCAGAGAAGTTACATAAATTGTTCATGGTCAGACACCTGGTTAAGTGGCAGAGGGCTGGGATTCAATCCTGTGTTCTGATTCTAAATTTTGTGTATATTCCATGTCATTATACTGCCTCCCACCTTGGATAAAACATCTTAGACATACTTTTGAGTCCAGTTCATTCATTGATTCAACAAATACTTATTAATTTCCTAATATGTGCTATCCACTGTGTCAGATAAAGGGAATAAATTGGTAAACAAGGCATTCCCTGCCTTCAGCATACTTCTAGTCTGATGAAAGACATAGATAAATAAAGAGGCCTTAGTAGCACAGCGTGATAAATCTTGTCAGGGGTGTAAGTACACAGTGAGAAAGCCTATAGGAGGGGCACATAACCAGCACAGGGAGTCAGGAAAGGCCATTAGAGAGAAGTGATTTCTAGGCTCAGGCTGCATGAAGAATAAGCCTCAGCAAGATGAGGTAGCTGGGAAAGAGAGTTCAAAGCACAAAAAAAAAAAAAAAGGGCCGAAGTCTGAAAGTGTCAGAAACTGTGTCAATACAGGGAACTGAAAGTTGTTCATAATTGCTGAAGTGCAAGATACCACAGCGATAATGAGACATGAATCAGGACATTGTGGGGCTTTATGATGCTGAGGAGTTTGGACTATACCCCAAAGCCATTAAAAGGCAGAGTGGAATTTCCAAGTAAAAGAATTATTTGATCAGATTTAAAATTTGGGAATATCTTTGACTACAAAGTATATAGATTAGGGTTGGGTGTGGTGGGGTAGAGGAAAAGTTAGGAAGGGGAGAATGGAGGGAGAGAGACAAAAGTGTGTGCCAACTGAGAAGGAATGAATATAAGGGGGGGAGCAGGCTTTAGGGTGGGGGGTGGGGAAGGAGAAATTGTCCTTTTAGTTGTACTGAGTTTGATGAATTGGTGTGTGAGTCAGAAGCTCGGGAGTGATGTTGGGACACCAGTTACAGGTTTGAGCATGAGCATACAGAAGGTTAGTAAGCCATGGGAACACAGGGATCTCGCCCAAGAGGGGTCTGAGGAGAGGGAGAGTTGGGGCAGGACTTGCAACCTTTAAGGGAAAGGCCAAGGATAAGGGGCTTGGGGATACTGAGAGATGAGACATTCTCAGGAGGAGGGAAAGGGTCACTGGTGTCAAATGCTGCCAAAGATGGAATAAAGTTAGGAGTAGTAAGGGTCCATTGGATTTTGCAATCAGGAGGCCTTTGGTGCCCTCAGTGGGGGCCTGTTCAGTGGAGTAGTGGGAAGAGCAGCTGGCGTTCAGAGAGTAGAGAGTGAGAGGAAATGGAGAGCGTCAGTATACACCACTCTGTCAAGGAGTTTAATTTTAACTGTGAAGGAGGAAAGAAAGAAATGGGGTACTACTGTCTGGCAGGTCGGTTTGCAAAAGATGGCACAGGCTAGAGAAGCCCTGTGTAGCAGGTGCACTGTAAGAGTACATGAAGGTCCAGGAGAAAGGGAACGGACCGAATGCGGTGCTGAGGAGGGGAAGAGGAGCCACGAACACGGGTGCGGGCTCTGGCCTTAGATATGTTAGCAGAAAAGGAAACGTAAGAAAGGGGGTGGGTGCAGGTAAGCTTGTTGCCTCGGCAGTAAGAAGTCTAGGGGGTTCTCATCTAGTGGCTTTGGTCTCCTCGGTAGCATAGGAGAGTTGAGTTGAGAGTGCATGGGCGCAAGTGGGGTAAGGGATGTGAGGAAGGGCAGGACACAAAGCTCAGCCCTGGCCCCTTTTATTCTCTGTTCTTCTCGCTCCCTAGGCCTTCTCCTGCAAACTGCCTGTCTTCAAGTGTTATCTTTAGCCCAAGCCTCACGTCTGAGCTTTCAGCCATCCACCTGTCGCCCATACTTGAGCATCTCCAAGGCTCCTTCCCCGCCCTGTCCCTCCAGCTTCAGCTCAGAGCTGCCAGTGGACGACAGGAGACTGTTAGGCAGAGCGGAGAAGTCCGTGCGTGTTTAGCCTCACCCACCTGCAGCATGGCCTCCCACGTGCAAGGCCCTACCTGGCTTGTATGCGCCCCCCAGTTTTGCTCAGACTATTTCATCTGCTTAACAGGCCTTTTCCCAACCCGTGTCCACAAGTTCAAATCCTAGCCACCGTAATGACTTAACTTCAAAAGCCATCTCTTTGGGAAAAAAAAAAAAAAAAAAAAAAGCCATCTCTTTGTAAAGCATTCCCTGATAGCCCTGGCAGGAAAACAAAACTTTCCTCCTCCTGTTCCTCATTTACCTAAACTTTTCTTACTATTCTTATTCTCCGTCTCGTGGTGTACCTGCTGATTTACAAGTCTTGGAGTGTCTTATCTGCATGATTTGGTTGGTAAGTGCTTAACGGCAAGGTTGTTGTCAGAGGCATCTTTTCTTTCTCAGCCTAGAGCATGTATTTACTCGCAAAATCATGTCATTTACTAAGTTAACGTGTTATTTACTGACTAATGAATGAGTGAGTTAATCCACGATGTGAATGACATTCTCTGCTCTGGCAAGTCTTTACGTGTCATTATCCCAATTTTCTTTCCCCTGGTGATCCCATGCCATGTCACGGATATTTATGGGTGATTCCTAAGTCCGCTTCTAGCCCTAAGCTCTTGTCCAAGAGAAACTCCTGAATTTTCCGTTTCTTGCGGCATCTTTCAAATCTATGCAGAATGTGCTCATTTCCCACTTCCTGGTATTTCCTATCTAAAGCTGAGGCTGAGTGTCAAAGCCACCACTTCCAAATGTCTTCTCTATTCTCGTCCTCACTGATCTACTCTTCCCAATCCTTGGGGGTGTTACTGTGGCTTGTCTTTTTTGTTAGTTTTCATTGTATACTTCGCCTCCAAAATTAGATTGTAAGCTTCAGGAGGCCAAGAATTTGTGTATAAATGTATCACATTTTTGCTGTACGTCCTTCACCCCCGCTCCCTTCTGCAATCTCTTTTCTCTCCAAGTCTCTTTTAGTTGAGAAAACACTAGATACCAACAGAGGACAGTAGAGAGCAGAGAGACTAAGGATGGGAGGAAAAAAGGCCACATACTAGGACTTAACTAAGATTTCTCTACTTTCTTTAGCTTCATAGAAGCAGGCGTGACTTGCTTCATTCTAGGCACTCGATTTTGAAAGACAAAAGTACAAACTGTGTATCACAATGCCATGACCAGTTGGAACATGAGGACAGGCTGGAGCATCTGGGAATGTAAGCCTGGAAAAGAAAATCAAGGCAGTTCATGCTAGTTGTCTTTACATTTCTAGAAAAGTGGCCTGTGAAAGGATAATTAAACATAACAGGTGTGAGCAGTATGGAGGCAGCATTTGCCCCAAGAAGCACTTCTAACAGTAAGCATGTTGGGGGTGGTGGGGGAACGTGGTTTGAGCTTATAGGGGTGGAAAACTTTTCCCTTCTAGGTTCTTTGGCTGGTCTAATGATTAAATTGACATAAAACCGATTAATAGGAGAAAAACAAATTTTGTATGTACCGGAGCCCCATAAAAACATGATACTCCCCTGCAGTCAGGGAATGGAGACTTATATGCCATCCTGAGCTAAGGAGAGGGGAAAGAGGCCTGGGGCTTCAAAGGGGAGGAAGACAATCAGAAGAAGATGAGAAGAGCAAATGTTTGCCATGCTATGTGGATAAGTCTTTTCTGATATAAAGTTATCTGTTAGTACTAGCTCTCTTCCTGCTACAGGCCCCTGATCTAAATTCTTTTAGGCAGTTAAGGGGGAAGTAAAAATCTCTTCCTGAATCTGCTGGAGCCCAATTGTCTTCAGCTTGAAAATATCCACATACCAAAGTGGCACATTCTGGGATTGTGTATTCTGCCCCCCTCAAGCTGCTCTGTAAGGCAGTGATCTGCCCGTCTAGGAATCTTCCTTCGTTGGGTATGAAGAAGAATGAGGAGAGTTTACGGTAGTGGAGAGAATCCAGTACTGTACATCTGTAGTGTATTTTAACATTCATTAAAAGCTACCCCACATGTCATGTTATTTGAGCCCCATAAGTCTTTAAACCTTTTAGAAGAATGGCCTGTGAAAAGGGAATTAAACTAATTGGCTTTATCTTGAGGACCCACGGGTGAGAGCTGGCTGGAGCCAGCATTTGCCTTGGGCGAAGAGACTTCTACCAACAGCAGTCTTGGCGGTGGGAGGCTGGCAATTGAGCTGCCCTGGGAAACCGTGATCTGCCGCTTTAAGAATTTCCCAGCCTCAGGCTGTGGAAATACCTCTTCAGAATGTGGTTGCCAGCGATGTGGCTTTGGGTTTGAGGTTGGACCAGATGATTCTGATGGCTTTTCCAAATCTAAGATCCAGAAGTCTGTCGTTTGATTGATACTTCCAATTCAGGCCCAAAGACCAGTCCATCCCTGTGCTGAGATCTTCATGACTTTAGTAAATGAACCAATATTTCATGCTATGGTAACTCATCGAGAGTAGGGCCTTTGACCCGGCTGTTACCAGGTGTTGAAAGGTGACTCAGAACAGATAGGGGAGGTTAGTGAGACTCTGGAAAAGAGGTGGATTTTAGAAGGCTCAGAAGAGCAGGGAGCAGTAGAGACCCTAAAGGAAGATGCGGCTATTGAAAAGAAAGGCCGCATTGACAGGGTTGTTTGTTAGAGATTAAGAACAAGGGAGAAGAATGCAGGGAAGGGGGGTAGTGGTGACATGTTAGGCTCTCTCTGGGCTCAAGGAATAGAGTGATGCTTAGGTTTCATAAGGTAAAGAGAAGGATTTGTTGCAACAATATAGAGGTAAAAGCAGAAACATCTGTGCCGCTCTGAAAGCTTGATGAAGATACGAAGGCAGCCACCACTTAGTCCCCTCTCAGCAGGGAGCCTCACCCTTGGCTCCCTACTCCAGAGTTCCCACATTCTGGGGTCTCTCCGCTTTTGCTTCTACTCCTGATCATCTTTTTTTCTACTCTCCTTCGTGCCATCCCATGGTTTCTGTTCTCTGCCTTCACTCACCTCTATGCCTTTATGCATCTACCCTGGCTAAAGACTGTACTTTGTAGACTTCACAGTCAGACCCAGAGAGAATCCAGATGGTTTAATGCTACTCAGTGGAGAGCTTTTCTGTTG
Organism: Callorhinus ursinus; assembly: GCF_003265705.2. Taxonomy (NCBI): domain Eukaryota; kingdom Metazoa; phylum Chordata; class Mammalia; order Carnivora; family Otariidae; genus Callorhinus; species Callorhinus ursinus. The sequence goes on from NW_027397073.1 coordinate 46,516,695, forward strand.
GGCAGAGAGTATCTACCAGATCTGTGGTAAACCTGCTAGAAAGGGACCATTCAGGTAGGCCCTGACCCTGTGCCTTCTTGCCGAGCCAAGAATAGCAGGTTGCGTAAGGAGGCTCTCAAAACAGGGCTATGGGAGGGGCAGACTCTCCAAGACTTTTAAGAAGGGGTAGTGTAATTGTCAGGCAGCCAGGATGGAAAAGCAGGGTGTATTTCATGATGAATAGAGCTAAGAGCTAAAGGTGGAGCTGGAATAGAGCTAAGAGCTAAAGGTGGAGCTGGAAATATTGCCCAAGGAGCGTTATGGGAAAAGCTATGAAAGAGAAGGGCTTGATTGAAAAACAAAAAAGAGGCTGTAATGGGCATTTCTGTGATGGTGGCTGCCCATCAACCATTGCCTCTTCTGGTTATAGCACTGCACCACGACTCTGTGTGTGTGTGTGTGTAGGTGAGGAGTTACTTCTCCTATGGAAGGTAATCTTGTGGGATTGTCAGCCAAAGTCAATCTCTCCCTCTCTTAATTTTGCCTCTTCTGAAGATAGATAGTATAGGAAAACAAAAATAATCAGAACTTATTCCTTGGAAAAGCTATAGACTAGCTTCTCCTGCTCTAATCCCTGGAATGCCCTAGTCCTGCCCTCACCAGGCCAGACTTTCAGGCCTTTCTTTGATACTGCAATCAATTCCCTATTTGCTTGTTAGCCAATGTCAGTGCTTATTGCTTGCAACGAGGAAACTATAGATAAAGGAGACCTTTCTGAGCTTTTTGTGTGGGGACCCAGCAAAATCAATCATTGGTAGAAGTTCAGTTGCTTAAGAGGGACAGGCACAGAATTAAGTCTAGCTAAAAATAATTTAATATCTGAAAATAAGCGAGCTTATTTATGTTATTAAGTAAACTGGGTGTAATGGCACAAATGACAAAAAAATTTTTAGACAGTCAGCTTTTAAGAGAGAAAAACCTCCAATGACCTCATAGCATTTATGGCCTGGAGTGAGTAATAACTACAAAGTACTTAATATGTAGGTATAGGGGATGGTTAATTTCCCCCAACTCAACAATTTATGTGGATTTGCCTGATGACATCTGACCTGCTTTCCAGCATTCCAGGCAGTAATTACCCAAAGCCCTCCCCAAAGTCTCAGTCTATAAAATCCTCCTTTTAGTAAGATTTAACAAGCTCCTACAGCACTTCAAAGTCACACTGGTACCAGGGGAGTGTTCGTAAAACATACAAGGCACAAAGTGCATTCTAGGGTGTTTCAGGCTTAAGACAAAACTGCCGAGACACAAATATCAGGTACTGCAATCTAGAGGGAATCATTGGGATGTGGAGAGGAGAACAGTGGTAGAAAGCTGTGGGCTCCTAAGTTTACTGAATCAAGCAAACAAAAGAATACTAGGTGGATCTAGTCTGCACCAGGCAGTGGGCAATTCTGAAGTGCATCACCATCTGAAGAACTGATTAATTTTTCAATTGGGTCAGGCAGGCATGGGAATGGCAGAGCCAAGGCTCAGTTACTCACAAAGCCCCTCTCCATACATCTAGAGCTTCCATTTCTATTCTTATTTACGTGCATTGTAGATAAGGATGACATAGTTACTGTAACATGCTCCATCTGCAAAATTATTTTTTAAATTTTTTATTATGTTAATCACATTACATCATTAGTTTTTGATGTAGTGTTCCATGATTGATTGTGTATAACACCCAGCGCTCCATGCAGAACGTGCCCTCTTTAATACCCATCACCAGGCTAACCCATCCCCCCACCCTCCTCCCCTCTAGAACCTTGTTTGTTTTTCAGAGTCCATTGCCTCTCATGGTTCCTCTCCCCCTCCGATTTCCCCCCTTCATTCTTCACCTTCTGCTATCTTTTTTTTTTTTAACATATATTGTATTATTTGTTTCAGAGGTACAGATCTGTGATTCAACAGTCTTGCACAATTCACTGCGTTCACCATAGCACATATTCCATCTGCAAAATTAAAATACCTATCTTCTCATAAGCTCAGAAAAGAGTTTGGAGAAAATATTAACTGTTTCCAGAGGTTCTACGTCTGCCAAACGTTTCTCAAGAGAGAGTTTGACGTGATTGGGGGAAATGTAGTAATTTCTTTCTCGTTCTAGAACCAACGTGGTAACTGCTAGCCACATGTGACTAATAAAAATAATTAAAATTAAGCGCAATGACCAGCCGGCCTATAATAGGTTCTCAATACATGTTTCCAAAATCGAATTGACAGAAAAACTATAGTTCCTTAGAAATGATACCTATTTATTTTTCATTACAAAAATCATTAAATACACTGGAAAATACAAAAAAAGTCCAAAAATTTTTCATATGCTCATAATTTCGTCTTTTTTAGTTTATGCATAAATTTTTGAAGTTGCAATTATACTAGAGTTTGAAACTTCATGTTTACGCTGTGTAATTATGTCCTCTGGCTAGACCTGTTGTGTATTGAGTATGAAGAGGTAGGCTCTTTATGAAAGATTATTTGATGAGGGGAGGAGGTGAAGGAAATTTGTAAATCCTCTTCTCTTTAAGCATCCTTCACTGGTACCTATCTTGTAAGTTACACCTGAATGGCATTTGAAGACCATCCTTTGACACGTGAAAAGAAGGTGTAGCCAATTTACGCTGCCAATTAAGTCCCCACGGGTAAAGTCGCAAACAAAGTAGAAAAGAAAAAAATCTAGGCAGCTGGGTGATGTATTTGTTCATAAATTTCCAGAGCATTAACTCGAAGCACCGGCTTCAGCCTAGAAGGCTTCCTCTCCCCGCCACCGCTTCTAAGTATCAGGTCCACTTCTTCCGAGTCGGGGTGTAGTGGACCCAGCACCATGTTTTGGCGCTCCTAGCTGCCGTTTGCAAAGTCTGAACCGGCGTCTGTGGTCCAGGCGGGACGGGAGCCTGCGGGGGCGGGGCGTGCCGGGCGGGGGCGGAAGCGCTGCCCGGGGCGCCAAGCACACGCCTGGAGGCCAGCGCGCCGGTCACGTGCCGCACGGGCCCGACACAAATAATCCGAGCGTGCGCGCGCGGTCGTGGGCCGAGCGGCGTGGTGGGGCGGTGCTATCTCGCGGAGCCGTGCCTGGCCGTCCCGCGCTCCGCCCCGTTCCCGGGACCCCGGAGACCGTCTTTCCGCAGGGCCACAAGTCTCCGGCTGTGCCAGCCGTTTCATCGTCGTGGCCCCCCCACCCCGGGAGCTCTGGGAGCCCGGGTGACCGCGTAGGTCAGTTTCCGTGGCCGGTTCCTGTGTGAGCGGGCTCCCCCCCTGCCTGGTGCCCGGGGAAGATCTGTCCGCCCCTGGTGGGGGGTGCGCGGGCCTCTCCCGCGCCGTCGCCGAGGCCGGTCAGAGTCGTGGCGTGGTGATGCTGGGCTCCCAGCCCGAGTTCGGTTTCCCTGCGGCCGCTGGCTCTCCGGCGCTGCAGCGAAGTTAGTTGTTAAAAGTAGCAAGATGTTGGCGTTCGTTGCACTTTCACTCCGGGTGCTAGGACTTCGTGCTGGTGCCACATGCATTCTTTACCAAGTCATCAGCTGCGTGCTTTCTCGGGACTTGGATGTGTGCATCTTAACTTTTAGTTTCCTACTCCCGTGAGGAGACGACTGACTCTCAGTAGAAGTCATGAGCTGCCCATGTGACCATCTCAGTGTGCCTCGTGGTTAATTCGACAAGCATGGAAGACTATCAAAGGGATTCAGAAACAGTATGAAAGATTGCCGCTGCACAATAGAAACAATGATTCGTTTACCCCGTGACCCTATTGATTGGCAGAAGGCGCTGAAAGGGTCTTTCTGATTTAGTTAATCCTAGTTTTTCATTGTCAAAGTCGTTGCTTTATGCAGACGGGGTTGTGAAATTGAACGGTTGGCGTTGTGATATTAACTTAAGGCTGCTCCAATGTAGCAAACTTAGCTATTAGGCTGTTGTGGATTTGGTAATATAATTAGCTTTAACATCAGTGATGTGTTTTTCCTGAAAGCTTCAGCCTTAGCATTGTAGTTGATGCATTATGGATAGAGTTCGGAATATCCTCACTTTGCTAAGCATTTGGAAGATAATTTTGTTGACTGAGGGCTAGCGATGTTTGCGTACTAACCCTGAGAACAACGAATTTTACGCAGCCAGTATTGTAGGTGTAATTTCTGAATTCCCCATTTGAAACTTTAAAGAACTCTGCGTCAATTACCGAATGGTTACAAAATCCATCCTCTTCTCATCCGCTAGTTCTACAGGAGGGGGGAAGAAAAAGGAGAAAGTTGTCAGTAACAGTTTTAAAATTTATCGCCTTTTTGTTTTCTCCCTGGCAGCATTGAATATTTGATGTTCAAAACAGGAGTTAACTGCCGCAAGTTGAGTAGATTTATCTGGAGCAGTTGTTTTAACTCTGTGTAGGCTTTTGCCAAGGTCTCTTTATCAGATGACACTTGTTAAACATCTCAGCAGAATCTTGTCCCCAGAAATTTGTGGTGGGTGGTTAATCCTTGTCTAGAGGCCCTTCAGTCTTGGAGGTATTATTCAAGCAGGACTTAAACCTGTAAATCAGAGCAGCTAGAAGTTGTTTCTAAAAAGCATCACTCCCCCCACTCTTCCCTTAGGACAGAAGGAAGTACTTGTTTTGAATCAACAAGTAGGGGAATACAGCCAGGTGTGTGGTTTTGTTTTGTTTTTTAGGATAACATGGTGCAGTGCCTGTTAAATTTTTCTGTTCGTGGTTTTATTTTACAGATACATCTGTATATTTGATCTTTTCAAGTTGGAACTTTAGCCCTTTCTTACCTCTTCACATTAAAAGCTGAGCTTTTGTACTTTATGTATTCACTGAGAAAAGTAGTAGAAAGTAGAAATCAGCTTAACGAGTAATATGTGAAGGAGAGAATGAGCTAGCAAGTGCACATGAGAAATTTGAAGTGGTTAGAAACCATGTCAGTTCTTTCAAGCCAAGTCTGGTGGTAATCAGAACTTTTTGAATGACTAGTAAATTCTTTACAGTTCCTAGAAAGAGGGCAGGTGTGAGCCATGTAAGTACCCAATTATACCAATCTTGCCAGAATTCATTAATGAAGTGTTAGATACCATCAGGTACTTTGTACAATTTAAATTGATGATTATGATGTCATATAAGTATCTTACAGGATACTCTTGATCCCTAGAAGTGTTGGATTTTCCCTCACTTATCTGACTTAAGCCACTATAAGGTAGGCAAGTATAAGAAATAGTTTTAAAGCTTTTTCACTTAAGTATAGTTGACATACAGTGTTGTTAGTTTCAGGTGTACATCCTGGTTATTGCACGTTCTGTACATTAAGCTATGCTTACCATGATAAATGTAGTTACCGCCTGTCACCATATGTAATTTTTAACACTTTCAGTAAGAGGAACTACCAGGTCACTCACTTTGAGTTCTTGTATTAGGCAGCAGATAGGAAATATCTGTGTAGTAAAAACAGTCTTTGTCCATTTTCCTATCGTGTGACAGTGGAAAGTAACTGCACGTTTTTACTTTGTTAAAGCTTTTCTTTAAAGAGACACTTCTGACGCTATGGTAGATAACATTATGTATACCTAATTTGATTAAGTTTGGAAGGTAATTTTCAAATGTGAAACAAAATGGAGAACATTTAAATACCTTTTATCTAAAATTTAAGGAATTTTATCATTAAAAGGTAACAAGCTCCGTGTTAGAGTATTTTTACTATTTAGAACTGGATTTATCAAATATGTGGACTTTTCTGCCTTTTGCTTCTATAGATCCAAACTGCTTGAAACAGTAGTTAATCGTTTTCAGAATCTGTCAAATCCAAATCAGGGTTGCATCTAAGAGTTCTTGGTTATTGCAGCACCTAAAATGTATAGCAACCTAAGATTAATTTAAACAATTTCATAAAGCAGGGCCAACAAGCTTACATAATTTTCACAAATTTCGATTAACACTTTAAACCAAATAAAGGTAAAATAAATACACAGCAAGTAGGATTATTCTTTTATTATGTTTGTAGCAGGCATCCAGGTTCGTGTGAGTACATGACAAATACGAGGAAGAGAAAATAGTGTAAATATGTCAAATATAAAGTAAATAATTTGGAATAAACATTTTTACATTGACTTCAATGGTTTACAAACTGTAGTGTGACATATTACAATTTTAGCTACTTCTCTAATCATTTCTCCTCCAAAGGAAGCAGTGCTGTCTATCAGGGCACAAAGGCTTATTGGAAGGAAGTTGTAAAGTTTCACTGAATTAAAAATTAAACGACTTTTTAAAAAATTTATTTATTTGAAAGAGAGCGCACAAGCAGGGGGAGCGGCAGGGAGAGGGAGAAGCAGGCTCCCCACTGAGCAGGGAGCCCCATGCGGAACTCAATTCCAGGACCCTGGGATCATGACCTGAGCCAAAGGCAGACGTTTAACGACTGAGCCACCCAGGCGCCCACAAATTTATAGTTTTGTATATGTTTATATGTGTACATAGGTACATACAGGTGTATCATTAGAGAACTCACTGATTATTTGCTAGGAGTTAGTAAGATTGAGGGCAAAATTTATTTTCTTGCTATTGCCATGTTTTTACATAGTAACTTCAATTTTTAAGATTTTTTCACTTTAAGAGAATGTGATAATGGGGGGAAAGAAAACCCACACCATTGAGCTGCTAGCTACTCTGGAATGCAGTGCTAACTAAGTGCACTACAGATTTTTATGTTAGATTTAGTTTGTAAAATATGTTCATAAATTTAATTTTTCTCACTATTCAAATTCCTAGTATACATTGTTTCAAATATTATTGTAATAATACCAAGCATAAAAGCAGTATATCTGAGAATTTTTAAAATCACAACATGTAGTCATGGTAAATTCTGAATGATTAGGTTCCCTTTGACTTTTTCTTTAAATTTTTTTTATGTTAACCACCATACATTACATCATTAGTTTTTGATGTAGTGTTCCATGATTCATTGTTTGTGCATAACACCCAGTCCTTTGACTTTGATAGTACAAAACCTATTTGACAATTTTAAGAGCCATATTTCAGAGCTCCCTGACTTTTTTTTATTGTAAAATACACATGATAATTTTTTTTTTACTATTTTTAAGTATGCTATTCAGTGGCATTAAGTACATTCACATTGTTGTGCAAGCATTACCATTATCCATCTCTAGAACTATTTCATCATCCCAAACAGGAACTCCCCACTCCCTCCTCCAGCTTCTAGTAACCAGTATCCTATTTTCTGTGAATTTGTCTACTCTGGGTTCCTCCTATAAATGGAATCATATAATATTTGCCCTTTTGTGTCTGACTAATTTCACTTAGCATAATATGTTCAAGGTTTGTAGATGTTGTAGTGTGTCAGAATTTTCAATGCTAATTCATTGTATGTATATACCACACTTTTTTCCTATTCACCTGTCACTGGACATTTAGATTGCTTCCACCTCTTGGCTACTGTGAAGAATGCTGCTGTGAACGTGGGTGAGCAATTATCTGTTCGAGTCCCTGCTCTAATTCTTTTGCGTATATTGTGGGTCATATTTTAATTCTGTGTTTAATTTTTGAGAAACTGCTATACCTTCCTGACGTTTTAGGATGCCCAGTGAAATGTTGTTCTATGTATGATTGAATAAAGTTAGCCTGATATCTTTGAATCTTAACTTTTTAAATACTGTTAAGAACTCAAAGGACAAATTGTTTAGTATTTTGAGTTTATGGTACTCAGGTGAATTAACTGATTGTTGAACTTTATTCTTTGATTTCTTCAGGAATTTTCTACTTTGATTCTGCAGAAATTAAACTTGAACAATAAAGGAAAATAGTAATTCAGCTTACGGTAGACCTCCAGCCAAATTTAGCATGTCACGATTGTCCTTTAGGCTACGAGTTTTAGGGTCTTTGCCAAAATCTCAAGAGTTGTGAGGGCTACGGAATTTATCCGCTGTATTGAATGGGCATTTAGTGGCATGGATGGACTGACTTATCAAGTATGGAGATCAGTTTAATTAGGTAACTTACAGTGTTTATAAAACAAAATATAAATTTCCTTTCTACAAAATAATTTAGAAGCCTAGCTTCCTCAGGCAGGATGGGAAACAAGGCAAAATAGTCTGGAGTCTCCCAGTTTTTGAAGCTCAAAATATTTTTTGTCTAGTTATTTCCTTGAAAACATTCTCTTGGTCATTAAAAATCAATGTATTTTATTTTTTTAAATCTTTTTTTTTTTTTAAGATTTTTGAGAGAGCGAGAATGAGAGAGAGAGCACATGAGAGGGGAGAGGGTCAGAGGTAGAAGCAGACTCCCCGCTGAGCAGGGAGCCTGATGCGGAACTGGATCCCAGGACTCCAGGATTATGACCTGAGCCGAAGACAGTCGCTTAACCAACTGAGCCACCCAGGCGCCCTCTCAGTGTATTTTAAAAAGAGAGCTTGGAATTGCATGAATGTGAAAAGAGCAGTTGAAAATATCCACAAGATGATGGTGAAAAATATTTGATAGGCTCTGGCTCAAATCCATTCTGATCAGCTGCATTAACGAATTGCCTTTTTCTTTTTCTTAAACATCAGAGACAAAGCCCCTTTCTGAAATAAGCTCATGATACCAAAGAATGTTTTTTTAAAAATTGTTCAACATGTGAATTTGGATTCTTTTATTTGGCTTTTTTCCCCCTAAAGTTAACTATTATTCCTAGAAATTAGTTTATAAGTTAGAGATGTATCAAATTAAATAGTAATGCTTAGTAATCCTAGAGTGTATATATATATATTTTAAAGTTCTCTTTTTTGGTATGATTTTAATTTCCTGTGGCATATAAGGAAAAAAAAAAACTTTGGGCGCCTGGGTGGCTCAATTGGTTAAGCCTCAGACTCTTGGTTTCTGTTCAGGTCATGATCTCAGGTTTGTGAGATCGAGCCCTACATCGGGCTCCCCGCTCAGCAGGGGTGGGGGGAAGCAGGGGGGTCTGCTTCAGATTCTCTCTCTCTCTCTCTCTCTGCCGCCACCCCCCCCCATGTGCACTTGCCCTTTCTCTCTTTTTCTCTCTCAAATAAATCTTTAAAAAAAACTAGTTTTGTTATTAAATAAAGGTGCACCACTTTATAACAGGCATGGCCTTTAGGCCTTCTTATAGGGAGGTAGAATTTCTTTGTTCTCAGAGAACAAAATAAATCTATGTCCGTTCATCTGTCCACCTATTTAACGTTTGATTTCCTGCTGTGTTCTAGGCACCTTGCTAGGTACTAGGAATATAGTGGGGAACATAATGGACATGGGACCCTTGTCCTATTCAAGTTCAACAGTATAAGGAATTGCAAAGAAATGACTACATGAATCCTTACAGACTGAAATGTGGCAAATACGGTGAGGGATCTGGTTGAGGTTGGGAATGGAGAGGGCAAGTCAGACCTCCTGAGAGATGTGGAAAGTACCTGATTTGTACACTACAGTACTTCTAAGTTCCCCTAGTTTAAGGTCTGGTTTTCTTCATTAATGAGCCATCAGAGTTCAGGGCAATACCTGAATGTGGTAAGCCTTCAATTAAGTCCCCTTGTGTGACACTAGTGACAGGGAAGTTTACGGTGGCCCTGGTGGTGGTAGGGAAGCTGCAGCTTCGTGTGGATGTCACATTGGACACCTTCCTATCCCGTGCTGATGACTACCTGGATGCCTGCCTAAGGCACATGGTTTTAGGTAGTAGTGGATATTCTAAAGTTCAGGTCTACATAGTCAGCAGTGGATTCTTCGTTATGATTCTTAAAATGGAGAAGTTGTCATGCCTTGGTTTGGAATGGTTTCTTTGTAGCATAGTTGTAAGGAACATAAAGATGATTATACTGGTCTAGTTAGTACTGCTAGCATTTTAGGAGATTTACTCAGTTTTTCAATTACAGGCATTTTTGGAGTTGTGCTATTTTGACTGTTAGAGCCACTGAGAAATTATCTTGCTATAAAATGTATTCTTACTGTTTTCTGCTCTTAACACTTATAAAATGATTTGTTCAGGGGAGTAAGTTTTATTTTTTATTTTTTTTTTAAAGATTTATTTATTTATTTGAGAGAGAGAATGAGATAGAGAGAGAGCATGAGAGGGGAGAGGGTCAGAGGGAGAAGCAGACTCCCTGCTGAGCAGGGAGCCCGATGTGGGACTCGATCCCGGGACTCCAGGATCATGACCTGAGCCGAAGGCAGTCGCTTAACCAACTGAGCCACCCAGGCGCCCCAGGGGAGTAAGTTTTAAATGTATATGTGATTTTATAAACTTGTTTCTACAGGGAGATAGAAAGTGTCAGGTTCCCCCCCTTTCTAAGGTAATAAAAGTTTATAAAAGAAATGTAGGGGAAATAGGAATTTATCTTCAAGGATATTACTTGAGTCCTAAGTTTTACAGTCAGCAAACTTCTGGAATTGGCTAGACCTGCTGATAGACTAATTAGTTTTGATGGATGTGGGGTTAAAATTGCTTTGAAAGTGACAACTTGTCCAAGTTGCCGGTAGAATGTTTTAAACAGGCTCCTCCATTAAAACCCATGGGAGTTAGGCAGAAAGCCGCAAGAGATTTTCTTTTTTCTTTTTCTCCTGTTTTGGTGAAATTTAACTGGCTTTATTCCCTTCTTAATTTTAACATAAAACAATCTATTTTATTTACCTCTTACACTCGCGCCCCGCCCCCCCATCCTGTCTTATAGTAAGAGTTCTCTCCAACCCTGTAAAGATATCTAAGACTCTGTTTCTCTTCTGAGGAAATTGGTAGCCATCGGACGGAAGTTCTTCCTGGGCTACCTGGCCTCCCCCACCAGCCCCTTAAGCACCATCTGCCCTGCCTGCGGCCTCCGTGCCATGCTGCTTTCTCTTGGGCTTTTTATCCACCTACTTGAGGCCCCTCTAGGAGCTTCTCAATCCCACATCCCTCCTTTTTCCTTTATGTCAAGCTTTTCCTGTTTCTGGCTCTTTCCCTGAGGCCTGTAAACAGGCCCAGGTATCTAATATCCTAAAACTGGAGCTACCACTAGCTCTTCAGAATGAAGTTACTTTAAAGGAGTCTGGTGCCCTCTCTCCTTAATATCCCTCATTCATTACTCAATGTACCCTCATCCGTTTTTGCCTCTGTCATTTGCACTGCAAGTATTGAGTTCATCAGTGACCTCTGATCGGTCAAACCAGCCAGCGTTTTCAGACGTTGGCCTGGTGCTTCCTTTAACATTTCACACCCGTCTTCTGACCCCTTTGAAACTCTATCCTCTCTTGGTTTCAGTGCTATCACCCTCTTCTGTCCCCTTCTTCAACCTTAGTCCTTCTCTGCTAGATCATAGTCACTGGCTTCCTTCCCTTAAGTGTTGGTTTTCTCCCTGTGAGCAATCGTATTTACTCCTCTGACTTTAAATGACCACTGATACGCTGACGACTGACTCCCACCATGTGAATTCTAGCCAAGAACTGTGTGCTTCTGCTCAAGCTGCTGCCTGGACCCTCTCCCTGTTTTCCTGCAGGAGTTTCAAACTCCTCACTCCCGACACAGAATCACAGCTTCACCCAGGACCGTTCCTTTCCTGACGTTTGTCCGTGTTAGCAGCTTCCTTCACCCTGCTGGTCTTGGTGAGCTTTCATTCTTCAAGTTCCAGGCTGAAAGTCACTTTCTCTGTGATTCCTTCTATAACTGATGCAGACAAAGAGCTGACCATGCGCTTTGTCCCATACAGTCACTGCCCCTTGCACACATTACTATTCTTGGCACGTACTGGGATGATTATTGGCATGTTCGCCCTGTTTCTGAAGGGCAGAGATTGTGTGGTCATCCTTGTGCCTCCAGTGCCTGTAGCAGCCCGTCTTTGGTAGGCATTAACAACTGCCGTGGTTAATACGATATTACAATGGACTGTTTAAGTGGGTAAGATTTATTTGTATTTTTATCATTTTACTTTTTTTCATTGTAAGTGCACTCTTTAATCCCCATCCCGTTTCCCCCATCCCCCTCATCCTCTCCGCTCTGGTAACCATCAGGTTGTTCTCTTATCGTTATTACTATTAGACTCTTTCTTGGTTTGTCTCTCTCATTTTTCCCTCTTTGCTTGTTTTATTTCTTAAATTCCAAATATGAGTGAAAGCCTATGGTCTTTGTCTTTCTGTGACCTATTTTGCCTAGCATTATACTCTCTCGCTCCATCCATGTCCTTGCAAATGGCAAGATTTCATTCTTTTTCACAGCTGAATAATATTTGTGTGTGTGTGTGTGTACATCTTCATCAGTGGACAACTGGACTGCTGTAGTTTGGCTTTTGTAAATAATGCTGCAGTAAACATAGGGATGCATATATCCCTTTGAATCAGTCTTTTTGAATTTTGGGTCTAAGTACCCAGCAGTGTGATTCCTGGATTGTAGGGTAGTTCTATTTTTAATTTTTTGAGGAATCTCCATACTGTCCTCCAAATGCACCAGTTTGCATTCCCACCACAGTGCACGAGAGCTCCTTTTTCTCCACATCCTCGCCAACACTCCTTTCTTGTTTTGTTGATTTTAGCCATCCTGACAGGTGTGAGGTGATACCTCATTGTAGTTTTGATTTGTATTTCCCTGAGGATCAGTGATATTGAGCATGTTTTCATGTGTCTGTTGGCCATCTGGATGTCTTCTTTGGAGAAATGTCTGTTCATCTGCCCATTTTTAATTGATTATTTTTTGGTGTTGAGTTGTAGAAGTTCTTCATATATATATGAAGTTTATTTTTTTTAATTGCTACATCCATTGTGGGGCTTGAACTCACGACCCTGAGATCAAACGTTGCACAGTCCTCCAACCGAGCCAGCCATCCACCTCTAAATTATGTATTTTGGATACTAACCTTTTATCAGGTATGTCTCTTTGCAAATATCTTCCTTTCAGTAGGTTGTCTTTTAGTTTTGCTGATTGTTTCCTTGACTGTGTGGAAGCTTTTTGTTTTGATATTGTCCCACCACTGTATTTTTGCTTTTGTTTCTCTTGCTTCAGGAGACCTACCTAGAAAAATGTTGCTATGGCCAATGTCAGAGAAATTACTGCCTGTACTGTCTTCTAGGATTTTATGGATTCACGCCTCACATTTAGGTTTTTAATCCATTTTGGGTTTATTTTTGTGTGTGGCATAAGACAGTGGTCCAGTTTCATTCTTTTGCATGTGGCTGTCCAATTTTCCCAACACCATTTGTTGAAGAGACTGTCTTTTTCCCATTGCATATTCTTGCCTCCTTTGTCAAAGATTGACCACATAATTGTGGGTTACTTCTGGGCTCTGTCTTGTGTTCTCTTGATCTATGTGTCTATTTTTGTGCCAGTACCACAGTGTTTTGATTATTACAGCTTTGTAGTGTATGTTGAAATCTGGGGTTGTGAGATCTCCAGTTCTTTTTCAAGATTGCATTGGCTATTTGAGGTCCTTTGGGGTTCCCTACAAATTAGGATTGTTCTAGTTCTGTGAAAAATGCTGTTTGTGTTTTGATAGGGATTGTATTAAATGGGTAGATTGCTTTGGGTAGTATGGACATTTTAATAGTATCTGTTGTCCTAGTCCATGAGCATGGAAAATCTCTCCATTTGTTTTTGTCATCTTCAATTTCTTTTATCAATGTTTTATAGCTTTAAGAGTACAGGTCTTTGGGGCGCCTGGGTGGCTCAGTTGGTTAAGTGACTGCCTTCAGCTGAGATCATGATCCTGGAGTCCCGGGATCGAGTCCCACATCGGGCTTCCTGCTCAGCAGGGAGTCTACTTCTCCCTCTTTCCCTCTCGTGCTTTCTATCTCTCATTCTCTCTCTCTCAAATAAATAAATAAAATCTTTAAAAAAAAAAAAAGTACAGGTCTTTGATCTTCTTGGTTAAGTTCTTTCATAGGTATTTTATTATTTTTGTTGAAATTGTAAATGGGGGCGCCTGGGTGGCTCAGATGGTTAAGCATCTGCCTTTGGCTCAGGTCATGATCCCACGGTCCTGGGATCAAGTTCCGCATCGGGCTCCTTGCTCAGCAGGGAGTCTGCTTCTCCCTCTGCCTCACCCCCTGCTTGTTCTCTCTCTCTCTCTCTCTCTCTCTCTCTCTCTCGCGCGCGCGCGCGCAAATGAATGAATAAAATCTTAAAAAAAATGTAAATGGGATTGTTTTCTTAATTTCACTTTCTGCTACTTTATTCATAGAAATGCAATGAATTCCTATGATTTTGTATCCTGTGACTACTGAATTCATTTATTCTGATAGTTTTTCGGTGGAGTCTTCAGGGTTTTCTAGATATAGTATCACATCATCTGCAAATAGTGGAAGTTATACTACTTCCTTACCAATTTGGATGTCTTTCATTTCTTGTCTCATTGCTGTACCTAGGACTTCTAGTACTATGTTGAATAAAAGTGGTAAATTTGATATCCTTGTCTTGTTCCTGATGTTAGGAGAAAAGCTCTCAGTTTTTCATCATTGAGTATGATGTTAGCTGTAGGTTTTTTGTATATGGCCTTTATTATGCTGAGGTGTGTTCCCTTTAAACCTACTTTGCTGAGGATTTTTATGAAGAATGGATGCTGTACTTTGTTACATGCTTTTTCTGCATATAGTTAAAGGTTAAAAACCATATGATCATTTCTTTGTTGATGTATCACTTTGATTGATTTGTGCATATTGAGCCACCTTTGCATCCCAGGCATAAATCCCACTTGATCATGGTGTATGATTTTTTTAAATGTATTGTTGGATTTGGTTTGCTAATGTCATTGAGGATTTTTGCATCTGTGTTCATCAGAGATATTGGCCTATAGTTCTTTTTTTGGTAGTGTCTTTATCTGGTTTTGGTATCAGGGTAATGCTGGCCTCATGGAATGAATATGGTAGCTTTCCTTACTCTTATTTTTTGGAATAGTGTGAGAAGAATAGGCATTATTATTCCTTGAAATGTTTGGTGGACGACTTCTGTGAAACCATCTGGTCCTGGACTTTTGCTTTTTTGGGAGTTTTTTCGTTGCTGATTCAATTTCAGTGCTGATAATCTGTTCAGATTTTCTTCTTCTTGATTCAGTTTTGGGAGGTTATGTTTCTAGGAGTTGATCCATTTCTTCTCTCCAATGTGTTGGCACTAATTTTTCGTAATATTCTCTTACAGTCATTATTTCTGTAGTGTTGATTACTTCTCTTTCACTTCTGATTTTATAGGAGTTCTCTCCCTCTCTGTCTGAGTAAAGGTTTATCAATTTGTTGATCTTTAAAAAAAAAAACTAGCTCCTGGTTTCATTGACATTTTGCTATCATTTTTATTATTCAATTATCTTTTTCTGCAGTTTTGTATTTTCATACAGTATCTTGGTTTTGTTTCAGAATATAATTTCATTTTCTAAAGATTAGGTTTTATTTAACTTTTTCTCTGAAATTTTTTTCAAGTTGCTTTTTTTTGCCTCTTTGGTTCTAGACTCTTTCATGTTTTAGAGGTTTTCTTCAGATGTCTTGTCACCCTTAGCTATTGGCTTTTAATAGGAACTAGAAAGCTGATTGGAAATTGAGAAAGTAGGGGAACCTTGTTCACTGCCAACTCTACTGTAAGATTCATCTGGTTTAGCCATTTGTTGGGAGCTCCATTGTCTTGGAATATGTTATGTTTTAGAGACTGTAACCAGCTCAGTCTTCTCCTGGCTTGTCAGCATCAGGAATGCTGATTAGGGAAGAGGGCTGGGGGTCATGGTGTTCACTGTGCATAGGCTGCTACTTTTTGAAATGATCCTTCAACTGTCTTCCATCCTCCTGACTGTAGAATATTTCTTTTAGCCTTCCTAGAGGATTTATTTAACCAGTCCCCTGTTGATGGATATGGACTTGTTAATACCCTTTTAACTATTGTAAATAATGCAGTCCTTATGAACATGCTTATAAAATAATCTTATTTTTATAAGATAGATTCCTAGAAGTAGAGTTTCCCTGGGAAAGTAAATGGTATATGTGTATTTTTATTTTTTAAATTGTAAAACATGCATAAGATAATGTTTACCATCTTAGAAATGTTTATGTACACTTAAGTAGTATTAAATACATTAATAATGTGTCCTACCATCACCACCATCCAGCTTTAAAACTTTTCTTATAAAACTGAAATTCTATACCCAATAAATAATTCCCCATTCTCCTCTCTCCCAAGTCCCTGGCAACCACCATTCCACTTTCTCTGATTTTGACTACAGTGCTCTAAGTACCTCACAGAAGTGGAATCATACAGTATTTGTCTTTCTGTGACTGGCTTATTTCACTTAGCATAATGTCCTCATAGTTAATCCATGTCTTAGCATATTGCAGACATTTCTTCCTTTTTAAACATTGAAAAATATTCCGTTGTATGTATATACCATATTTTGCTTAACCATTCATCTGCCAGTAGACACTTATGTGGCTTTCATGTTTTAGCTATTGTGAATAATGCGGCCATGAACATAGGTGTACAAATACCTCTTCGAGACCTCACTTTCAGTTCTTTTGGGTATATATCCAGAAGTGAAATTACTGGATCATAGGGTAATTCTATTTTTAGTTTTTTGAGAAATCACTAATTTTACACAGCGACAGTACCATTTTACATTCCTACCAACAGTGTATAGGATTCTAATTCACATCTTTGACAATACTTTCCGCTTTTTTTTATAGTAGCCTTATTAATGGGTGTGAGGTGATATTTCATTGTAGTTTTAACTTGCGTTTTCCTAATGATCAGTGAACATGGACTATCTTTTTGTGTCTTGGTCATTTGCATATTTTCTTTTTTTTTTTTTTAAGATTTTATTTATTAGAGGCAGACTCCCTGCTGAGCGGGGAGCCTGATCATGACCTGAGTTGAAGGCAGATGCTTATCCTGCTGAACCATCCAGGTGCCTCGGCCATTTGCATATTTTCTTTGGAGAAATATCTGTTCAAGTACTTTGTGTTTTTGTTTTGTTTTTAATTGGGATTTGTTTTTAAAAGATTTTGTTTATTAGCAAGAGCAAGCAAGCATGAGTAGGGGGAGGGGCAGAGGGAGAAGCAGATGCCCCCCTGAGCAGGTAGCCCAGCGTGGGGCTCGATTCCAGGATCCCCAGGATCATGACCTGAGCCAAAGGCAGTCGCTTAACTGACTGAGCCACCCAGGCTCCCCTTGAATTGGGTTTTGAGTTCTACAGGTTCTCTGTATATTTTGGATATTAATCCCTTATCACATACATGATTTGCAAATATTTTCTCTCATTTTGTGACTTGTGTTTTTACTCTGATAGTGTCTTTTTGATGCACAGAATTTTAAAATTTTCATGGTGTCCACTTTGTCTATTTTTTGGTTACCCATGTCCTTGTTGTTGTATCCAAGAAATCATTGCTAAAACCAATGTCATGAAGCTTTTGCCCTATGTATTCTTTTGAATTTTAAGTCTTTTTTTTTTTTTTAAAGATTTTATTTATTTATTTGAGAGAGAATGAGAGAGAGCACGAGAGAGAGAGGGAAGAGGGTCAGAGGGAGAAGCAGACTCCCTGCCGAGCAGGGAGCCCAATGTGGGACTCGATCCCGGGACTCCAGGATCATGACCTGAGCCAAAGGCAGTCGCTTAACCAACTGAGCCACCCAGGCGCCCTGAATTTTAAGTCTTATATTTAGATCTTTGATCCAGTTTGAGTTAGTTTTTGAATACAATGTTAGGTAAAGGTTCAACTTTATTCTTTTCCATGTGGATTTTCAGTTTCCCCATCATGATTTGTTGATGACTGTCCTTTCGTCATTGAATTGTCTTGGCACTCTTATAAAAATTCATTTGACCATATACACAAGGATTTATTTCTGGCTTCCCTATTCTGTTCCATTGTTTTATATGTTTGTCTTTATGCCAGTACCACACTGTTTAATTACAGTAGCTTTGTAATAAGTTTGAAATCGGGAAGTATGTGTCCTACAGCATTGTTCTCCTTTTTCAAGATTGTTTTGGCTATTTAGAGTTCCTTGAAATTTCATATAAGTTTTAGGATGGGTTTTTCTATTTCTACAAAAAATATTGGGATTTTGATAGGCATTGAATGAATGTCTAGATTTTTTTTTTTTGCATAGGATTGACATTTTAATGTTGAGTTTTCCAATCCGTGCATATGGGATGTATTTCCATTTATTTGTCTTTCATCTCTCTCAGTGTTTTGTAGTTTTTAGTGTGTAAATATTTCATCTTTTTGGTTAATTCTTAACTGTTTTATTCTTTTTTGATTGTATTGTAAATTACTTTTGTAATTTCCTTTTCAGATGACTTATTACTAGTGTAAAGAAATGCAGCTGATTTTTATGTTGATCTTGTATCCTAACACTTTCCTAAATTTGTTATTTCTAAGAGCTTTTTTTGTTGACACTTAATGGTTTTCTGTAAATGTCCTCAGCAAACACATAATTTTACTGCTTTCCCAATTTGGATGCTTTTTATTTCTTGTCTAAATTATCTGCTAGAATGCCCAATATTATGTTGACTAAAACTGGTGAAAGTGGGCATCCTTTCCTTGTTCCTAATCTTAGAGGAAAAGCTTTCCATCTTTCACCGTTGAGTATGATGTTTGCTGTGGGTTTTTCACATATGGCTTTTATTACGTTAAAATAGTTTCCTTTTATTTCTAATTCTGAGGGGTTTTTTTTAAATCATGAAAGATGTTGAATTTTGTTAAATGTGCTATCTGCATCAGTTGAGAGGATTATGTGTTTTTTATTCTGTTAATGCAGTGTATCACATTGATCAATTTTCATATGTTGAACTATCCTTGCATTTCAGGAATAAATCCTACTGGGTCATGGTGTGTATTCCTTTTAATACATTGCTGAATTCAGTTTGCTAGTATTTCATTGAGAATTTTTCCATCAGTGTTCATAAGGGTTATCAGTCTGTGGTTTTCCTGTAGTGTCTTTCTGTCTTTGGTATTAGTGTAATGGTGGCCTCATGGATTAGTTACAAAGTATTTTTTCCTCTTTGAATTGTTTAGAAAAATTTGGGAAGGATTAGTATCATTCTCCAGTGAAGCAGTCAAGTTCAGGAAGATTTTCTTTGGGAGATTTTTGATTACTCATTTGAATTTTTTTTTTTTTTTTTTTTTTTTTTTTTTTAAGATTTTGAGAGAGTGTGAGTGAGAGAGCACAAGCAGGGAGAGTGGCAGAGGGAGAGGGAGAAGCAGGCCTCCCCGCTGAGCAGGAGCCCAACGCCGGGCTCGATCCCAGGACCCTGAGATCATGACCTGAGCCGAAGGCTGATGTTTAACCCACTGAGCCACCCAGGCACCCCTCGATCTTTTTACTAGTTATGTATACCTATTCAGATTTTCCATTTCTTCATGACTTAGTCTTGGTAGGTTTTGTGTTCCTAGAAATATGTCCATTTCATCTAGGTTATGTGATTTGTTGGTGCATAATTGTTCATTGTATCTTATGCTTTTTATTTTTGTAGGGTTGGTATTAATGTCCTTGTTATTTCTAATTTTAGTAATTAGATTCTTTTTTTCCTTAGTCCAGCTAAACGTTTGTCATTTTTGTTGATAATTTTGAAGAACCAACTTTTGGTTTCATTGAAATTTTTTCTGTTTTTCTATTCTCTATTTTGTTGCTTTCTGCTCTAATCTTTATTATTTTCTTATAGCTTTGGGTTTAGTTTTTTTTTTTTTTTTTTCTTGTTTCTTAATATGCAAAGTTAGGTGGTGGTTTCCTTCTGTCTGGTGTGGTCCTATCTATTGTGAGTGGGGTATTGAAGTTTCCGACTATTATAAAAATGTTTCTTCTGTTTTTGTGTCTTATATTTTGATCTGTCATTGGGTGTTTGTAATTACTTTCTTCTTGCTGTATTAAACCTTCTATTAATATATGTCTTTCTTTGTCCCTTGTAACCTTCTTTGATTTTGAGTTTATTGTGTCTGACATTAGTAGAGTCACTTCTGTTTTGATTACTGTTTGCAAGGAATATCTTTTTCTATCCTTTAACGTTCAGTCTACTTCTCTTTGAATCTAAATTGCATCTCCTGTAGACAGCATATAGTTGGATAATGTGTTTTTATCCATTCTGCCAATCTGTCTTTTGAGTGGAGAGTTTAATCCATTTACATTTAAAATACTGATAAGGAGGGACTTCTGTCATTTTCCTATTTTCTATATGCCTTATAGCTTTTTTTGTCCCTCCTTTATTGCATTATTGTCATCTTTTGTGTTTAGCTGGTTTTTTTGTACTGAAATATTTACATTATTTCCTTTTTTGTGTATTCTTTACCTATTTGAGGGGGAGTTACCCTGGGGATTACATTTAACATCTTGAAGTTATAGCACTAATTTGAATTTATATTAGCTTAACTTAACACACACAAAAACCTTGCTGCTTTATGCTCTGTTCCCACCCTTCTTGGTTACTGATGTCACAAAATTACATTTTTATACACTGTATACCCAAAACATAAACTAGTAATTCTTTTAAATGTGTTAGTTTCTTAAATTACATAGAAAACAAGATTTGGAGTTATAATAATATAAAAAATTATAACAAGTTATAAAAAGTTGTAATAATACTTTTAAACCAGTATTTTTTCTTTAAAGGTATTACTCTTAAATCATGTAGAAAACAAAGTACAGCTATAAACCATTATTATAACAACACTGGCTGTAATTGCACATGTATTTACCTTTATCAAGTTATTTCTCTATATAGCCTTCAGTTACTGTCTAGTGTGACTTTATTTTACCTTGCAGAACTCTCTTGAGCATTTCTTAAAAGGCAGGTCTAGTGGTAATGAACTCTCTGAGCTTTTGTTTTTCTGGGAATGTCTTAATTTCTCTCACTTTTGAAAGGCAGTTTTGCCAGATATAGAATTCTTGCTGAAAATTTTCTTTTTGCACTTTATATTTGCCCAGTGCTGTCTGTCCTCCAAAGTTTCTGACAAGAAATCTGATAATCTTACCCTGGATCCAGTGACTCACCTTCTCTCTTGCTTCTGTCAAGATTCTCTCTCTTGAAAATTAGATTATGTAGCATATCTCTCTGAGTTCCTCTTATTTGGAGTTCCTTGACCTTCTCAGATGTTTATATTCATGTCTTTTATCAAATTGAGGATGTATTCAGCGATTAGTTCTCCAGATACTTTACCCCTTGTTCTACCTCTTCTAGGACTTCCATGATGCATGTTGATATGCGTTTTGGTGTCCTACAGGTCCCTTAAACTCTGTTCGGATTTTGGTCTCTTTCTGTTCCTCAGATTCAATAATTTCCATTGTCCTGTCTTTCAAGTTCACTGAATCTTCTGCTTGTTCAAATCTGCCTTTGAATCCCTCAAGTGAATTTTTTGTTTGTTATTGTCCTTTTCAGCTCAAGAATTTCTTTGTTTACTTTTAGGTTTTCTATTTTTTCATATTTTCATCTTGTTTATACATTTTCTTGACTTTCTCCATCTTTAGATCTTCGAATGTCTTTTTGCTATCTTTGTCTAGTATATTTGCCCTCACATCTTCTTCAGAGACAGTTTCTATTGATTTGCTTTTCCCTTTGAAAGGGCCCTACTTTCCTGTTTCTTTGTATGCCTTGTAACTTTTTTCATTGTTGAAAACTGGACATTTGAATTTAATAATGTAGTAACTCAAGATAGCAAATTCTCCTCCTTCCCCAAGATTTTCTAATTTGTTGTATTTTTGGATTGTTGTGGGCTGTCTCTGTGCTGAGGGTTAGCCTGAGCTGTAAACTTAAGGTCTTCTCAGGTCTTTGCTGAGCCTTTTGGTGGTCATGAGCAGTTATGTTCTAATTTTCTCCATGTATGCAGTTGTTTTTGAATGTCCTAGTCAATATTTTTTTTAAAGATTTTATTTATTGAGTGCACATGAGAAGGGGGGAGGGGCAGGGGGAGAAGCAGATTCCCCGCTGAGCAGGGAGCTTGAAGTGGGCTTGATTCCCAGGACCCTGGGATCATGACCTGAGCAGAAGGCAGATGTTCAACTGACAGCCACCCAGGCGCCCCTGAATGTCCTAGTTCTTAGTGTCTGGCTTTTAAAAGGGAAGGAACAGAAAAATGAAGGGGGGAAACAAAAAAGAGTGCTGGCCCTTTAAATCCCCTGGAAGTTCCACCCACTGGAGGGGCTTGCAGCAAGCAGTGAGAGATGCCACATCAGCAGTGGCTACTTGCCTCTTTGTCTGCATCTCTGTGATCAGAAGCAGCAATGATCAGAGCCCAGCTCTCCAATGTTTGGTGTATAGGGGTCTTTTTGCTCACCATGGCTCCTCAACCTGCTCCAGGAATACATGTACTACGGGAGATGGGTAGCTGCTGCCTTGCTAAGGGCTGAAAATGACATGAATTAACCACAGTTTACCTTCCAAGTTTTCCCTGGTGTTTGAAAGCCTTCAGCAGATTCCAGGGTTCCATAACAGTTGCACTGGGCAGATTCTGCCAGTGCAATTATTGTCTAGGTGGGGAAAGAGATTTCTGGTGTTTCAAACTCTGCCATCTTAGCAGAATCCTCCACAAGTGTATGTGTATTTTGAAATTTACTTGATATTGACAAATTAGGACCCACCCCCAACATATGAAAGATTGTATGCATTTATATTCATATTAGCACTTTACTGGAGTGCACATTTTCTGTCCGTGACAGCATTGGGCATGTTTAATCTTTTTTTTTTTTTTTTTAATTGAGATACTGTTGACTTGCAATGTTACCTTAGTTTCAGGTGTATAATCTTTTATTTTTGCTAATCTTGCAGGCAAAAAAATTGATTTATTTGTATTTTTTAGTAAGAAAGAAATCTGTATTCTGTAAATTGCTGTTCATAACATTTTGACAAATGCTTTAAATTTGGTTGTCCTCTATATTTGGTTTGAGGCTTGGTAAAATATGAGAGAAAACGAATGGTAAGTATGGTCACTCCTGGATTTTTATAATTGAGTTTTTTCTATTCAGAATATTTTGCACAGGTTTTGAATGTGTTAATTTATACTTCAGCTTTAGGATGTTTTTATAGTAATGACCATATTTTAATTTTATGTCTAGTTATTGTTGTAATAACTATTTGCAAATATTGTGGGTCTATAAAAGCATTTTGTCATACAATGTTATAGCAGCTCATGAGGTTATTTGGAGTTGAGGAAACTGAGGATTTGAGAGATTAAGAAACTTGACTGAATGTCTAGTGAATTTTTTCAGTAATAAAAAGAGCAAAGGAGTCTCAGAGTAAAATTCTGGCCCTGCAACTGATTCATTTAGTCAGTTCTTGTGTCTATCTTATTAGCTGCAAAATGAAGATAAATAATATTCAGGTAATAGATAATTTAGAATAATAGAACAGATAAATAATAATATTATTTTTAAATCTAGAAATGAACACTGAAGCAGAGCAGCAGCTTCTCCATCATGCCAGAAATGGCAATGTTGAAGAAGTTAGACAGTTATTAGAAACCATGGAAAAAAATGAAGTAATTGCTGACATTAATTGCAAAGGTAAGCTTTGGGTGGACTTTTTAGCTTTTCTCTTGTGAGTATGTATGACTCTGTCATTTATTTAGCACTAATCTTTTTGGTCTTGCTAGAAAGAAATTCCCATCTCTTATTCTAGAAAGAACCTTCATAACAGTGGGTAAAAGGTCTCTTGTAGTCTTCCCTAAGTCAGAGAAATTGAGATCTAGTCTTAAGGTTTAGGGTCGATGACGGTTTTTATTAGTTACAAGATGCATGCTATGATACGGTATTGTAGTTAGAGCAGCAGGTTTGAGTGTTTACTATATGCCCAGAGTCCTGTGAAGTACCTTGCAGGTGGTGTTAGGTAGGATCCCTGCCCTCACTGAGACTAGTGTAGTAGATTAACAGATCAGACTAGTCTGTACTACACAGTATGTGCCAGAATGTGGAACCCCAGGGTGTCATGAGATCCCATCGGAGAGGTATGAAGCTGGAACTAAAGGATTAGCTTCTTGGAGGAAATGATTCTCAGGCAATCTATGAAGAGTATGTAGGACTAACCAGGTGAAAATGGAAAAAGTGTTCGAGGGAGAAGATAGAGCATGTGCCAAGGTCCTGAGGTGAGAGGCAGCCTAGGTGGCAAGGGCCTGCAGGCAGGAGGGGGTGAGGGATAAAGTTAGATAGGTAAGCAGCAGCCAAATCCTAATGCACCTTGTATAGCAAGGTTGTAAATATTGCACTCAGGTGTGCAGAGAAATAGAATTTATTTTCCAAAATGACCCTGCTATTTCAACAAGCACCTTCTCATTCTTGAGGCATGGAAGACTTAATGTTAGTCTTTGGATACCTCAAGCTCAATTGCTTTTTGATAAATGGTCTTCCAGAGCCTCTCAACTCTTCTTGCCCCATCTCCCCTAAGGTGGCCTTTAAATGTAAGGGTGAGATTTGTTTGTGTGTGTCTATAGCCTTTGGTTCCTCTGTGGCCCTTTTCTTTCTAGTGCTCCTTAAGCTTTTGTAGCTGAACTTGGGGCAAAGTCAAACTCGTGTCTCTGTTTGTCATACAAGTGGTAGTCCTTGGCTGTCACTTTGTGGCTGCCCTGCAGGTGGCTGCTGGGGGGGGGGGGGGGTGGAGGGACGGGTGCCGGGGGGGGGGGGTGCTGGGGGATCTTTCCCTGTCATCCCAGATGCCACTTGCCTGGTCTTGGTGTTCCCTCAATTTATCTCGCTCTCTGGGCTCGTGAACAGGAGGGCCATGTCTCTGCATTTGTGTCTTTCTCCCAGTCCTCCGTCCCGGATGCATATTTTATTCTGTGTCACATTCTTCTCCTGTCCTAGGGCCACAAACCTTCTGGCTTCACCCACAGTGGGGAAGGATTGCAGCAGGGAGGAAACTATGATCTGAGTTTTCCAGAAAATGAGTTGGTTTTTGGTATGCTAAAGGAATTCTAAAAATCCTTCTGGTGCTTCAACAAAGACCAGTTCTTAATCTTTATCTGGGGATGCTATTTTGAAAGCTAAAAACATTCCTGGCATTTGAAAATCCTAAAAACCCTGTATTATCTACCTTTCCCACCCTCACCTATGGCTATTTTAGGCAAATCTGTGGAAAGTCGTCTACTTGGAAATGTAAAACTATGAAACAGATGTGAATGCTTTTTCAGAATTTCATTGTTAGACCTGTCAGTCAGACTTTGTCTTAAGGGCAGTTTAAAGGATTTACGTAGAGGAATGACACACCAGGTGAAGTGAATAGGGAGAGGTAGGAGGGGGTAGTGAGTAGTGTTTCCCCATGGGGATCACTTGTGCTAGGCATTTCTAGGATTTCTTTTCTGATTTGTTTTTCCAAACCCTGAGAAATTGAGAAAATGGTGAAATGTACTATAATTCTTCAAGAATTAAAGCTTAACAATCAACATAGAGATGTTGTTGGTTGGAAGGAATTACTGATGTCAAGTTGAAAGTGAGAAAAGCACTGACCTGCAGTTGAAGGTTAAGGCCAGTATTTCTAGGATAAGGGTACAAAATTTTTTGGATATCCATGGTAAGTAATAAAGAGTATAAAAAATGAAGTATTTTAATGTAGGATTTTGGAAATTCCGATTTTTTGGTCCGGAATCTTACCTGGAAACACTAGATGTGAGGAGACCAGTTCAGACGCTGTTACAGTAACTTAGAGGAAATAGCAACAAGTAGGTATAATTAACATTTAGGAGGTTGAATCAATAGGACTAACTGAATGTGGGGGGTGAAAAAAGTGGCAAGAGTGTTACTTATTTCTGACTTGAGAAACAAGGTGAATAAGGGCAATTCATTGTGAAAACAAATGTGGGGAGGAAGAGGTAGCTTTAGTGAGAGTACAGTTGACCCTTGAACAACACAGAGTGAAGGGGCACCAACGCCCCCCCCCGCACAGTAAAAAGTCCACATTGAACTTTGACTCCCCAAAAACTTAACTGCTAATAGCCTACTGTTGACCAGAAGCCTTACTGATAAGTCAATTAACATATATGTATTATGTACTGTATTCTTATAACAAAATAAGAGAAAAGAAAATGTTAAAATCACAAGGAAAATACATTTAAAGTGTTTATCGACTAAAATCGGTATGTGAGTGGACCCGCGCAGTTCAAAAACCCATGTTATTCAGGGGTCAACACTGTACATATAAAATTACAGGTGAGCTCAGCTTTGCACTTTTTGAGCACAAGGTGTTTTGTATTCTCCAAATGGAGGTGTCTAGTAAAGAGTTCAAAAGGGGAAGAGGGATTTTGAAGTCAGTAGTACATTAACAGTGAAAGCAATGGAAAAGGGCCAGGAGATACCATTATTGGAGATACCAGTAATGAAGCGCTCATCGGACAGCGGAACTTGCAAAGGATCCTGAGAGAAGTGCTGAAGCAGGGAAACAGGGAGAGAAACCCTATAGGGTGCAGAGCTGTGGCAGCCTGGAAGGCATGCGGGCCATGCTGTCCAGTGACACAGTGCTGTGGCAGCTGAAAAATGCCCCTGGTATTTGGTGACAGCATTTGTGGATTAAAACTTGAGGACCATTTGAATGATACGGTGGGAGATGAACCTGGTCTGCCATGGCGGGTGGGGCACTGACGGGAATGAAGGGGGTGGAAAGAGTAAGTGCAGACAGAGTGGGAGGGGTGAGTGAGGAGGACAGTAGCTGGTAGGGAGAATGGGATCAGAGAGGGCTTTTGTTCCTCTTGCTTGTAAGATGGAAGAGGCTGAGTGTTCACTTCCTCCTTACTCATAAGTGAAGAGGGGGAGGTGGATGATAAAGGAGAAGAGTGCCTGAGGAGCAGAAAGGGATGGAATCCAGGATACAGGAATTGGATTAGTCTTAAACATCAGAAAGGAAGGATGGAAGAATGCCTGTGGATAGTTGTGTGGTGGTAGATTTGGCTCCAGGAAGCCCCAGGAATTCCCTGAAAGCCTTCCCTCTTGTTGTGAAGCTGAGAGACTGAGGCCCTTTGTTAAGGAGAGGTGTTTGGGTAAGAGGCTTGAGGAGAACACGGGTGACTTGAAGTGCATGTTGTGGAATGTAGGAGAGACACCTGAATAGTATAAGAAGGATTGCCAAGCAGTGTCTAGAGCCCAGCTGAAGTAGGAGATCCCGAGTTTAAAGTGCCATGAGTCCACAGGGTTCTGTTATTTTTCTTCTACCACTGTTCAGCATCCTGGGTATAGTTACAGAAAAATCAAGCTAGTGTACTTATCAGTCTTTGGGGTTTTTGTAGGCTACTACAACAGGGTTATGGAGGGGACGGGCAAAGAAGTTGAAGTGAGGGATCAAAATGATGGATTTATTGAAGAAAGTAAAGATGGGGGTGTTTACATACATGAGAAGTGGTTAGGGAATGAAGTGCTGATTCAATTGAACAAGTCTGGAGTATACCTGTGTGAACAGGCTAGAAAGTGGGGAATTTGTGAGCTCAGAGATGATGATGACATCCAGGCTCTGGCCCTAGGGCTGGGCATGTAACATCAAGCAGAGGCAAAGTTTTTGGGAAATGAGGGAAGCTGAGAAACCAAGAGTCCAGGATACCAAATAAGTAGTAGACACCCCTAGGACAGTGGCGCGGTTTACATGGGGAGAAAGACTGTCCCCCGGAGTTACTTGATGAGGGGCGAGCTGGTGGGAGGTTGGTAGATGGCAGCAGACAAGGTGTTTGAGGTTTAATGGCAGAAGTCTCAAAAGAGGGGTTGTAATGTGAGTGGAGTCCTTGACTAGAGACAGCATTGGGTTTTGATGGGGAAGTTCGCATGACTTCTGTGAGGACCAGTGGGTGTGGGAATTATCTGGGGGAGGCTCCACCTGAGAGGTAGAGGAGGGTCCTTGTCATCAGGAAGAGCTAGGTTTCAGTTAAGGGCAGAAGGTAAAAGAAACATTCCATGAAAAAAAAAAACTGCCTCTAGAATTTATTCACTCTGGAATTACAGGTTCTAGAGGGCATACATTTTAGAGGAAACAGTTGTGGGTGTTTGGGTAAGTGGCAAACAATCACAGGACACTATTAGTGGCAGCAGTCCCTCAGGGAGCTGTCAGAGGCTTGTTCTGGGTGCACTGGGGCTGGTGCCTGGGGTTTCTGTTGGCTCAAAATCTGAAATCCAGGAAATGAGGGCAGCCATTAAACCTCTAGCTCCTCCTGAGGAGTGCCCCCTGGGCGGCAGCATGCTCCTGGGCTTTGGTAGACCCTCCAGGGTGCTGGGCTTTGGAATTTGATAGGCTGCATGCTCTTAAGCCTCATTTGGAATTTTGATAACCTTTTGGAGCTATCTCCGCTCTAAGCTTTAGTGCCCTGTTTTTTTTTCTTCTGAATTGAATTGTATAGTTATGTTTTTGTTGCACTCAGTTATTCTATACCTCTCCTTAGCAAGGATCCAGCATTTCGTTGCTCTTAACTTTGGTTCTTGTTAAGAGTAGCTGGACTCTACCACTCTGGTAATGAATATCCTCATTACTTGAGATTTTATTTGGAGTCAGGACTCCATTTGCTGTCACTGTTTGCAGAGCCAACAGCTTTCCAAATGCTGCAGAAAAGATTCTTTATCCATTCCCTCTTTCCATCCACCCTCCTAACATGGCACAGAGGTGCTTTTCATGAAATACTGTGCTGAGAGAACCAGATCTTTGCTAGATGATGATGAGATGGTTAGAGACTCAGAACTGTGGAGCCAACTAGAGATCATCTACTTTGAATGTAACTCCCATGACGCCTCCCACCACCCTTTTAAAAATGAGGACGTGGAGTTAGGAAGGTGTCATCAGAATCTGGGTCTTGTGGGTTCTAATCCATTATACTTGTTATACTTCTTACTATGTCCTGTCTCTTGCCTCTCATTCATCAGCAGTGCACTGTGAAGGGGAGATTGGCCAGTGTATGGGAGTACCATGGTAAAGAGAAATTTTATTATAAAATTATCTGAATAACAAAAATGCCTTATAT
Source organism: Callorhinus ursinus (assembly GCF_003265705.2). NCBI lineage: Eukaryota > Metazoa > Chordata > Mammalia > Carnivora > Otariidae > Callorhinus > Callorhinus ursinus. The sequence goes on from NW_027397073.1 coordinate 46,545,538, forward strand.
TTTTCCATTTTTAGGAAGAAGTAAGTCTAATTTAGGCTGGACACCTCTTCATCTGGCATGCTATTTTGGACATAGACAAGTGGTCCAGGATCTGTTAAAGGTATATTTATAGCTTTAATTTTTAAATGAATAAAATAAATACTGCTGTTACGGAAATTGTGAAAGGCTTAGAAAAGCCGACTAACCATAATGGCTTATTTAACAGTAACACACTTAATTGTTCTTTGCTAAGTACATGAATTAGGTTAGCCTGGTGATTAATTAAAACTCGGGTTTTTTTTTTTTTGTCATTTGATTTTTCTGACTTTTTAAAATTGCAAAAGTGAATGTATGAATTAATGTGAAGATATTAGTTTTTAATATAACAGTTAAAAAAAAAAAAACAACCAAAGCACATCCTAAGTAATTCAGAAATGATGCCAGAATCTCTTAATGAGCACCATATGATTTAAGATCTCACATTTTTCAGTTCTCTGATAATTTTTCACATTGGTATTTCTGAAATTATTTTGTGTCTTAAAATTGGGCTGTATGTTTAAATATTGGGATCTTTTTCTTTACTGAAAACTTACTAAGTTGGTGGAGAAAATTTGGTATTTCATTCAGACAGTTCTTTTTTCAGTATGGGGGTTTGTAAAGTAGAGTGAAGGTCTGTACATTTTTGAAGGAAAATAGCTTTTTACTCTTCTACCCATCAGAATTTTACCTTTCAGGAAGCTTTACTGTTTTATGATGAATTGAATTGAATTTTAGTAGTGACAACCAATGAATATTAACATTATTTTAGTTTTGAAATATTTAATGTATTTTTGGGGTGCCTGACTGGTTCATTTGGTAGAGTATGCAACTCTTGATCTCAGGGTTCTAAGTTTGAGCCCCACGTTGGGTGTCGAGATTATTTAAAAATAAATTCTTTAAAAAATATTTATCTTTTTAAGGAATTCTTTTCACCTTTGTGTATTTCTTGACATGTGGAAGATATCTAAAGTTTTCATGTTTGTCAGGCTGGTGCAGAAGTGAATGTATTGAATGACATGGGAGACACACCGCTTCATCGAGCTGCCTTTACAGGACGAAAGGTGAAAACATTCCATGTTCAGTGTTTGCAAGTGAAATATTTGGAAGAGTAGTCACATGTTGTTTAGGACCCTATGAGTAGCAACTGGGCAAAGCCACAAGAAGTACATAAACCAGCACTTTGGGTCAAAAGGCCACAAGCTCTTAGAATCAACAGTGAGGTCAGATTCTTCCACTCTGGCATCCTGATAGGAGCTCCTTCAGTCCCTGTTTCTGTCCTCTAGGGATGGGGAACTCGTGATTATTCCTTTTTAAAAAAAACAGTTCACTGAGGTAGAATTTTATGTTGCATAAAACTCACCTCCGGTAAGCGCACATTTCAGTGATTCTTGGTACATTTACACAGTTGCGCAGCCCTCACAATACAGTTTTAGAATATTTCCATCAGCTCAGAAAGCTTCCTCGTGCCTGTTTGTGTTCATTCCCTGCTGCTCTCCCTCGCCTCAGGCTACCACTGATTGGCTTTCTATCTCTAGGATGTTTGTCTTTTCTAGATATTTCTTATAAATGAAATCATACAAACTTTTGTGTCTGGCTTCTTTAATTTAGCATGATATTGTTGAAGTTTATCCATGCCATAGCATCCATGTATCAGTAATTTCTTCCATGTTATGGCTGAATAACATTCCATTTTATGGCTATACCACATTTTATAATCTTTTCACTGTTTTACCAGAAGGACTCTTTTCCTATTGCATTGTCTTGGCACCCTTGTTGAAATGAATTGACCATAAATTTCTAGACTTTCTGTTGTCTTCCTTTGATCTATATCTATTGTTACATCAGTACTATACTGCTTTTATTACAGTAGCTTTATAATTAAATTTTGATATTGGGTGGTCTGAGTTTTCCAACTGTGATTTAAATGATCTTGGCTATTGTCAGTCAAAAGTTTGTATTTCCAGGGGCGCCTGGGTGGCTCAGTCGGTTAAGCGTCTGACTCTTGGTTTTGGCTCAGGTTGTGATCTCAGGGCCATGAAATCCAGCCCGGCATTGGGCTCTGCACTCAGTGTGGAGTCTGTTTGAGATTCTCTCTGTGAAACACCCCCCTCAAATAAATAAATCTTTAAAAAAAGTTTGTATTTCCATATACATTTTAGGATCATGTTAATTTCTACAGAAGCACCTACTGGCATTTTGATTGAGGTTGTGTTGTCTAGAATCTATAGATCCATTTGGGAAGAATGGCCACTTTAACAATATTGAGTCTTCCAATCCATGAATGTGAAATACCTGTCCCTTTATTTAGATCTTTAATTTCTCCCGGCAATGTTTTGAAGTTTTCAACTTCAACAGATCTTATACTCTTGTTAAATTTATTTCCAGGCATTGAATTCTTTTTGATAATATTTTGAATGGAGTTTTTCTTTTAATTTCCTTTTCTGATTTCTTGTTGCAACTATATAGAAAGACAAGTTGATCTTTTGTTGTTGATCTGTATCTTGTGTCCTTGTTGTTGATCTGAACAGGATACTGTGTCCTTGCTGAACTTGTTAGGTTTTTGTAAATTCCATAGGATTTTCTATACACTGGGTCGTAACATCTGAAATAAAGACAAATGTACTTCTTCCTTTCCAGTCTGGATGCTTTTCCCCTGCTCTTTATTTTACTAGATCCTAGTATACTGTTAAATAAATATGATGAGAGCAGAAATCCTTGTTTTTTGATCCTAGGGGAATAGTATCTAGTCTTTTTTTTTTTTTTAAAGACTTTTTTTTTTTATTATTTATTTGACAGACACAGCGAAAGAGGGGGAGGGAGAGGGAGAAGCAGGCTTCCCACAGAGCAGGGAGCCCGATGTGGGGTTCGATCCCAGGACCCTGGGATCATGACCTGAGCCAAAGGCAGACACTTAACGACTGAGCCACCCAGGCGCCCCAGTATCTAGTCTTTTACAGGTAAGTATGGTATTTGTGGGATTCTCTTAGATGCTCTTTATTAGGTTGAGGAAGTGTTACTATATTTCTAGTTGGTTGAAAGTTTTTATCATGAATGGACGTCAGACGCTATTCCTTTGTCTTTTGAGATGATCATGTGATTTTTTTCATTAATCTATTAATATATTACATTAATTGATTTGGGGATATTAAGCATTCCTGTGTAAATCCCATTAGATATTGGATAATAATTGTTATGTGTTGCTGGATTCTGTCTGATAATATTTTGTTAAGGATTTTTGGGTCTGTATTCATGAGAGCTACTGCTTTATAGTCTTGTTTCCTTGAGATTTGTTTATTTGACTTTGGTAACAGGGTGATCTTGGCCTTACAGAATGAGTTGGAAAGTGTTGTTTTCTCCTGTTTTCTGAAATAGTTTGTGAAGGATTGGTATTATTCTTTAAATATTTGATAGAATTCACCAGGTAAGCCATCTATGCTTGGGCTTTCTGTGTGGGAAGATTTTAAATTACTGAAACAACTTACTATATGTAGGTCTGTTCTGATTTTCTGTTTCTTTCTGAGTCTACTTTGGTTATTTTGTCTTTCTGGATATTTTTCCATTTCACCTAAGTTGTCTAATTTCTTGGCATAAAGTTATTGATATTCTCCTGTGATTTTTCACATCTATAGGGTTGGTAATGATAGCCCCTATTTCATTTGTTTTTGCTAATTTGTGTAATCTTTTTGTCTTGGTTAATTTGGTAAAGATTTATCAATTTTGTTGATCTTTAAGAACTGACATGATTTTATTGATATTCTTTATTTTTGTTTCATTAATTTCTGTTCAGTTCTTATGTGTCTCTTCTGCTTTTTAATTTTCTATTTTTTCCCTTAAAATGAAGGCTTAGCTTATTGATTTGAGTCCTTTGTTCTTTTCTAGTATAGGCATTTAAAGCTAGAGATTTTTTTTTTAAAGATTTTATTTATTTGACACAGAGAGACAGTGAGAGAGGGAACACAAGCAGGAGGAGTGGGAGAGGGAGAAGCAGGCTTATCGCTGAGCAGGGAGCCCGATGCAGGGCTTGATCCCAGGACTCTGGGATCATGAATTGAGCCAAAGGCAGACGCTTAACTGACTGAGCCACCCAGGTGCCCCTAAAGCTAGAAATTTTCATTTTAGCTGTATACACAATACATTTTTACATGTTGTGTGTTTGTTTCCATTTATTTTAAGATACTTCCTGACATTTTTGTGATTTCTTCTTTAACCCACAGGGAAGTCAGGGTTATTTAGAAGTATTTCTGCCACATATTTGGCAACAATTTTAAGTTTTTCCAAATTTCTTTCCATTGTTGATTTCTTATTTCTCTTATGATCAGATAACATTTATTTATTGAAGAATATGAAATTCTTTTAAAATTAGGTGGGTGCATGGGTAGTTCAGTCAGTTAAGTGTCTGACTCATGATTTCAGCTCAGGTCTCAATCAGGGTTGTGAGTTCAAGTGCCTTGTCATGGAGCCCACTTAAAAATAATAAAATTTATTAGGAATTAACTTGTGATACAGCATTTGCTATATCTAGGAGAATGTTCTTTGCTTGAAAAGAACGTATATTCTGTTTTGGGGGTGGAGCATTCTATAAATGTCCATTGGGTGACTTGAAAGGGTTGTCCAAATCGTATATACGTAACTGACTTTGTTTTAGCAAATATTGAGAGTGTGGTATTGAGATCTAGCTATAATTCTGGAATTGTGTAGTTTCAATTTTGTCAGTTTTTGCTTTATGAATCTTGGGACCTGTTAGGCCCATATCCATTTGTAATGGGGTTATATGGAATATATTACATAGTGTATATTTTCCTCATGCATTGACCTTTTTATCCTTACAAAATGTTTTTGCCTTCAGTAACATTTCTTGTCATAAAGTTTATTTTGTTTTATGATAATATAGCTAGTCTAACTGTCTTATGGTTACTGGTTGCATTATATATCTTTTCTACTTTTATTTTCAACATCTAGCTTTGAATATAAAGTATCTCTTGTGGACAGCATATAATTCAATTGTGTGAGGGATTTTTTTTTTTAGTACAGTTGACACAATGTTACACGAGTTTCAAGTGTACAACTCAGTGATTTGACAAGTTTATACCTTAGGCTATGTTCACAGCAAGTGTAGCTACCATCTGTCCCATTACATCCCTATTAGAATATCATGGACTGTATTCCTTATGTTCTTTATATTTCAGTGACTTACTCATTCCATAACTGGAGGCATGTATCTCCCTTTCCCCTTCACCCATTTTACCCACCTCCCAGCTCTGTTCCCCTCTGGTAATCATTAGTTCTCTGTATTTATAGTTCTGATTCTGCTTTTTGTTTGTTCATTTTTTATAGACTCCATTTATGAGTGGAGTCATAGCATATTTGTCTTTCTCAGTCTGACTTATTTCACTTAGCATAATACTCTCTAGGTCCATGTTGTCTCAAATGGCATGATTGCATCCTTTTTTATTGCTTTGTAATATTCCACGCACGCGAGTGCGTGTGTGTGTGTGTGTGTAACACATCTTCCTTATCCATTCGTCTACTGTGGGCTCTTAGGTTGCTTCCATGTCTTGACTATCGTAAAGAATGGTGCAGTAAACGTAAGGGTACATCTTTTCGAGTTAATGTTTTCATTTTCCCTGGGTAAATGCCCAATAGTGGAATTATTGGATCATCTGGTATTCCTATTTTTAATTTTTTTGAGTAACCTCCATAGTGTTTTCCACAGTGGCTGTACCAATTTACATTACTACCAACAGTGAGTGCATGGGGGTTCCTTTTTCTCCACATCCTCGCCAGCATTTGTTTCTTGTCTTTTTGATTTTAGCCATTCTGATGGGTGTGAAGTGATATCTCATTGTAGTTTTGATTTGCGTTTCCCTGATGATGATTGATGTTGAGCATCTTTTCGTGTGTCTGTTGGCCACCTGTTCAGTTGTGTTTTTATTTAGTCTCTCAGTTTCTGCCTTTTGATTTAGTGTTTTTAGTCTATTCACATTTAGTTAATAATTTTTGGTTTTTATCGTTGATTTTGTATTTGTTTTCTATATGTCTCAGGTTTTTTGTTTTGTTCCTCCTTTACTGCCGCCTTTTGTGTTACACAAATATTCTTTAGTGTAAAATTTTAATTCCTCTGGATATTAAACTTTTTAAGCATACTTATAATAGCAGTTTTGTACTCTTTATCTGCTACAGGTACAGGACCACTGTCAGTCCGTTTCTGTTATCTGCAGTTTTCTCATTATGGGTGTCTTGTTTTTTTGCATGTCTGACAAGTTTTTATTTAAAACTGGACATTTTTTATAATGCATTTAGCAACTCAGTTCTGACTTGTCCACTTTGTTTTGTTCTTTTTTTATTAATTTGTCTGGCCTTCATCTGTGAAATCTGGAATATGCCAGGCCTGCTGATAGCTCTCCTCTTTTTCTAAAAATTGTTTTAATGTTTTAGCATGGTTTCTGTTACAGACTGAATGTGTCCCCCTAAAATTCATATGTTGAAACCCTATCCCCCCAATATGATGGTATTAGGAATTGGGGGTGAGTGAGGGTTGGGAATAGCCTGCTGCTTCAAGGCTAAAGATGCCTGATGAGCTCTCCTGACATTCTAGTTCCATTGAATATGCCTCTCAATTTGTTGTTTGTCTTTACTGAACTTCCAGCACCATGAAATGATGAGTTTTGATTAGTTTTACACTCCTTTTTCAGGATAACAGTTCTCTATCTCTTCACACCACCCTAGACAAAAATTGCTTTAACCCCCTTTCCTGATTTTTTTCCAATTATTTGATCTGGAAATGAACTATGTATGATAGAAGGTTTATTTGATTACCGACCATAGTTTAATATCCCTAAAGATTATTTTAAAATCCTATACTAAGATTTATGTGCATTTATCTCAAGTCAATAAATTTATTATATTGTTTCACACTTTTTATTCTGAGATTTAACTAATTGTATAAATTACCATGAATGAACCTTGTAAGTATGTGCTTAATAAGCATGTTTGATTTAGTGCATTTTACACCATTACACCCTATCTGCTCATATGTTGATGCTTGTGAATCAGATATAGAATCTTGCTAAAGTTGAGAAACATGTACCTTTTACAGTAAAGAATAAAGGTAGTGGGTAAGTTGCTATACTTTATGGGTTTCAAAAATGAGCTGCAGATAGTTTAATTTGCCCGATCCGTACGCAAACTGCTTGCTCTTTACCTTCATAACCCTGCACTGCTCGTTTTTCTTCTGTGTAAGCAAGTTCTCTGGGTAGACCTGGACCATGGGGGATGAGATGGCATTCTTGAGAGTGCAGCTCAGATGCTGTCTCCATAAATTCTTTCCTCACTTGCTGCAGCTGGAAGAAAGCTATGCCTTTCCAGATTTCCTAGGCATATTACATCACTTTCTTCATCTTCTACTTGGTAGTTACTGTTGTGCATGTCTTACTACTAGATTGCATTAATCTTGCTTTCAAGGAATTAACACATTTCGGTTTTTGTATTTTTGACAAGTACAGCACATGTCATTCTGCCCGTATCTAAATACCTACATCAGATCAGCTCATTTTTCTGTACTTGGTTCTTCCCGTATTTGTCCATTTCTGATGGATTCTTGAACTTCAAACATGAGACTATGCTAAATTGGACCTTAGTTTGATTCAAGCATTAGCATATATATCATATTATCTCTTGCATTAGAAAACTTAGCTGAAGCTAAATGGGTACCTCACACAGGAAACTTTAAAAATTTATGTGCTTAATATTTAAACATGATTGAATTTTGCAGAAAGTTTTCTAATTGTGCTTATGAAAGGAATCCAATTATCTTGTTCTGATGTGATCCTTTACCATGAATATAATTTAAAATATGGTAGTGAGAGTCTGTGATTTAATAACTAGAATGAGTTGAAAAGGGGTTTGGTTTGTTATTAAAGCACTTTACGTTCTTGTCCTTTGGAATATATAAAATCCTCCCCAAATTTTGTGAAGGGCCTTTGGGCTTTTCTTGGTAATTAGTGACCCCTAGTGTTAGTTAGTAAAAATTAACATACCAAAATTTTTAGATGTGCTTAGCATTTGTTCTTCTAAGTTTTTACATCTTTAATGATCATTAAAGAATAAGGATACAATCGATACAGTAAATAATTAGATTGCGGTACTGACCCTTGTGTTGACTTACTATTTTCTAGCAGAACTGAGAATATACCTAAAATGAATTCTTCCTATGTTGTGTGCCTCAGAAATTATGTATTTGTCACCTGGCATATAGAAGTTACATATAATCCCGAGGTTTATATAAGTTTATCTATCTTGCTCCCTAAATTACCATCTCATGCTTATGTATTAAATGCCTACTCTGTATCAGGCACTGCTCAAATGACCTGATATGTATTGTTTCATTTAATAGAGAATGACAACCCTGAAATATAGGCATAAACATTGCCATCTCTCACAGTTTGGGCTTCCCAGGAAGCCAGCTGAGCTGGAGATGAGTGTGCAACAGATTAATTGGAGTGCTTTGGGATCATACTTGTGGGAGGGTGGGAGGCTAGCAGGAGTGGGCAGAGGCTGAAGTTGAGCTGTGATGCATTCTCAAGGGGGTACCTCAGCCAACTGGGAGGGAGCTCTGCAGGAGAGGTGACCCTTCAGAGCTGTCCCAGTTTGAGGTGAGAGAGCTCAACCCTGGTGATGGTCAGTCAGTGGGTACAGGCTGCCTGGGAAGGGACGTGAACTTGTTTGAAGCAGCCCTTTTCAGCTGAGGTGATCCCTGGAGTGACTAAAGGCAGTGGCTGCCTCCTGGGCACTCCCAGCATCTAGGGTACTAAGTCCTTTATTCCTCAGGGCGGGGCTGGACTGTGCAGCACAGCTTCGACCACAGCCCACCCTTTATTCTCACATTCACCTCTTTATAGGCTTCTGGGCACAGCCCCTTCAGGGTTTCAGTGGGCCTCTCCCCCTAGGAGAAACATAGAGGAGGAAGGATAGTGGGGCAGACTATAGCCCCTGTTGCTGTAGTTGACCTTTAGGCCACCACTGAATCCTCTTCTCCCTCCTCTACTGTCCATTCTAGATATACCCTCCCCTTGGCTAGCACATCTGGTCTTCATGACTTACCAGTGCTGTGACTCAGGCCCTCATCACTGGAGATCTGAGAAGGCCCTGCCCTTCCTAAGCTTGGGGTTTCCACACTTGCTCATTTATTGTCAAAACTGGATCAGGGAATACCAAGAGACACCTAAGTGTATCATTTGCATGCCAGATATACTCCATTTCCCCATTGTGTAGAGTCCTTTCTTCTGATGTTCAAGTTCAGTTACCTCTGCTAAAATGGTGACTCTTCTTGCCTCTCCTTTGATATAGGAGCTGAGTGTTCAGGCACCCTTACTCCTCTCCTGGCATATGGATCACAGCATTACCCTTAGGTGTGGATTCTGCTGCCCCAGAACCTGAAGAAGCCAGTCAGGCATTGTGCTTCCTTCTCTGGTTTGGGAAGTGCAAGATGGAATAGTTGTTCTTTACTTTGGAGACAATGTCCTGGCATTAGCCAGACCACTGAACCTTTAAAAAGTTACTAACATGACATAGTCCCAGAATTCTTCCTAAGATTTATTTTCTACTTCTTGGAGCATTATGTCTTACCAAGGCTTTCAACATTCTAGTCTCTTCTTACTCATCTGGTTTTATTAACATGATGTCATTGGTAAAGTCAACCAGTGTGATGGTCTGCAGGATGGCCAAATGGCTCTGAGGCAAAACTGTAAATGTATACTTTGTCTATGAGACTACAAACTGGTTTTGATCTTTTTTTCCTAATTGGGAAAGAGAGTCAGTTGCTGTGTCCCGTGTCCTTAGTTAGTATTAACTTGCTCTGGCAAAGATAGCATGTTTTGCAGAGTGACTATCATTGGGGCTATTTGAATTTATGAAAGTCCACTGTCATCCTCTACATTCTATCTGGTTTTTGTAGTGTTAGACTGGTGAATTAAATGGAAATATGATAGGGACCATCAACTCTACATTCTGAGGTTTTCTGTGTTTTTAAAGTAGGCTCCATGCCCAATGAGGAGCCCAGTGTGGGGCTTGAACTCACGACCCTGAAATTAAGGCCTGAGCTGAGATCACGAATCAGATACTTTACCTGACCGAGCCACCCAGGTGCCCCTGCGTTTTGAGGTTTTTAAAGATGGCACTGATTTCTGCCATTCCAACCCATGTGGAATATTAGTTTTGATTTATCTTGGCAATGGGGCGGGGGAGGGCAATTTTGGTCCTTTCATTTGGTCCTTACCCTATAGACCAAGGAAGCCATATGAAACTTTGCCAAGAACTAAGTGTGTCTATTCCAATTATGTATTCATGGCCTGATGCGGGGGTGACTACTGGATGTGATTGTGGACCCAGTGCATGTACTGTGAGCCAGATCTGGGCCAAGGTTTCATTTATTATCTCACCTTCCTGTATGTCCCCTTTCTTTCTTTTTTTTTTTTTTTAAAGATTTTATTTATTTATTTGAGAGAGAGAGAATGAGAGATAGAGAGCACGAGAGGGAAGAGGGTCAGAGGGAGAAGCAGACTCCCTGCCGAGCAGGGAGCCCGATATGGGACTCGATCCCGGGACTCCAGGATCATGACCTGAGCCGAAGGCAGTCGCTTAACCAACCGAGCCACCAAGGCGCCCCTGTATGTCCCCTTTCTAAGTGAGGAGGCAGATGACACTTTGGGGTCTCCTGGCATCAGTGTCAACTTGAACCTTATATTTAACAATTTCTGAAATGTTCAGATATTCCTTTTTCCCCAGTGTAGTTACTTGAGTAAATTGTCATTAGTCCCTTTGGGAATAGTCTAGGAAATTCGTGGCTGTGTACATTTGGTTTGGTGTTGCAAAATCTCCTTCCAGAATCTGGTCTCTCCTTTAATAGTTTTCAGTCCAAAATTGATTCAGTTCCAAAAACTGGACCAAGTGTCATGACTTCTTCAGCGACTGTCTTCAGCTTCTGACCATTATTGACTTTTTTGATGGTATGAATTGTTTTTACTTGGTTAGTCCTAGCAGCATACACAAGGCAGTGGCCCCCTATAGATGTCAAAAAGCCAGAAATGCCACTGCAGAGAGTAGAAGGTTTTAAATAGCTTGCCAGATTGGACATAGTACATAAGATCATACCGGATGATTTTGTGCCTGGAAGGCCTTAGAGGATACGTCATTTACCAAAGCGGGAAGAAATGACTGGTGGAAAAGGCACCCACGATCATCAAGAACCTTATTGAAGATTATCCTCTGAAGTCTAGGGCTGCCATTGGGAAATGACACTGGTTTCATCGATGGTTCACCAATGGCCGTGGGATATGCAGTGCGTCATAGGACCTTGAAACATCAGAGGCCTGGAGGTGTAGCACCTAAACAGAAGCCAGGTGGATGCAATTACAGTACTGAGCAGTGAGTTCAGAGGGGCAAGGTCAGGAGGACTGGCCTGCAGACAGTTATGGAAATGGCTAACAACATGGCATTCCTGAGGGCAAATTATATGGGTATATGGTGGCAGATACTACTTTTGTCTTTTTTTTTTTTCTTTTTTACTCGTTTTTGCTGGATTGAGAAGCTGCCACATCATACAAATTCTTCAGTAGCTTAATACACATTTGTTAGGCTGACATCATCCCACAGCCACTGGGTGCTTAGTTCTGTTTCTTTTTTCTGTTCCATTCCTCTCCCTCTCTCCACTTTTTCCTCTTAGGTCAGTAGCGATTAGCCAAATACTGTCTTCAGGTTTACTGATCTTTCCTGACCAGTGTACTGATGTCTACTGATACCATTGAAGGCATTCCTTATTTCTGTTACTGTGAATTTTATTTCTAGCATTTTCCTTTATGTGTAGTCTGCCTTTTCCACTAGACCTTTTAATGTAATCATAGTTATTTTAAGTTCTCTATCTGATCATTTCAACATCTTGGTCATTTCTGTGTCATTCTGTTGATCACTTTGTCTCTTGACAGTGTCTCTTGACATTTTTCTGTTTTTTTGTGTGGTAACTTTTTGTGGGATGTTAAACTGTGTGTAAGCTAGTAGAGACAAAGGTAAGTAGTGTTGGGCCTAGAAATGGGCATACCTCTTAGTGTGGGAAGTTGAATCAGTCTAGTCTAGGGTAGATCTGAGCTTGGGTTTTGTTGCCATGGTTACCTTCAGTGCACCACTGGCTTCAAATTTCTGTTTCCAAATTCAGTATTGGCTCTGCATAAGTTGCAGGCTGATTTTTTTCTGGAGGATTTTTTTTTTTTTTGTATGTTCCTGCTTCACCCCATGTTTTTGGTCTTCCTGGTGTGCCTTGTGCTTCAGAGAGCATTTCTCTTTCATGCTGTTGCTTCTCCACCATTAATGGACTACTCTTGCTTGTTCTCAGTACTTGCTAGTCTTGGGGTGAGAGGAGGAGACAGAGTGAGTTGCGTTGTCCTGGTCCAGCCTACATCTTAGGCCTTGTGTCCCTGCTTAAGGGACAGGGGCTTCTTAGATGGTTCTTCATCAGTGATCCTGCTCCTCCAGTAACAGTAGACCTTTCATGGCATGGATCCTTGATTGTTTCCTGTCCCTCCTTGGTTGAAAGGATCTTCAGTGTGCCTTGAGGATGAAAGATTTGCTGCCCTTCTCACAGCAGTGTTATTCTTTAAGGAATAACATAAGGCAGAAAGGCTTGCTTGGGGGCTTTATGCCTTTTCTGCAGCAGGAGCAGCTCCCTCCTTTGGGCCTACACCACTGAGGGTAAGGCTTTCTCTGGTCAACTGCCTGAACCTCAATCCCCCCCCCCTTTTTTTTTTTAAAGCACCAGGAGGAGTCTGCAGGTGGGTAAGAGTTTCCCTTATGCCTGTGGTTCACAGAGGTTCTGTGTTCTCATGCTAGTGTTTCAGCCTGTAGCACTTCATTAAGAATTTCAGTTGAATTCTTTTATCTGCTTGTTTGGCAATCCCTGTCTTACTGCCATCTCTACCATAGTTGAGCCAGTGCTTATTTTGGGGCAGTTTCCTTAGATTTTACTGTAGGCATATCTCAAAGATACTGTTGGTTTGTTTCCAGGCAACTTCAATAAAACAAATATCACAACAAAGTCAGTCACATGAACTTTTTGGTATCCTAATGCATGTAAAATTTACATTTACACTGTAGTCTATTAAATGTGCAATAGCATTACGTCTAACAAAACAATCTTTATACTTTAAAAATACCGTATTGCTAAAAAATGCTAACCATCATCTGAGCTTTTAGTGAGTCATAATCTTTTTTGCTAGTGGGGTTCTAACCTCCATGTTGATGGTGATTGCTGAAGGTTGGGATGGCTGTGGCTATTTTCTTAAAATAGAACAAAATGAATTTTCCCACATGGATGAACTCTTACTTTCATGAACCATTTCTCTCTAGCATGTGATGCTGTTTGGTAGCATTTTACCCACAGTAGAATTTCTTTAAAAATTAGAGTCAATCCTCTCAAACCCTGCCCTTATCAACTAATTTTAATATTCTAGACCTTTTGTTATTTCAACAATCTTTACAGCATCTTCCCCAGGAGTAGATCCCATCTCAAGAAACCATTCTCTTCGCTCATCCATAAGAAGAAACTCTTCATCTGTGAAAATTCTATCATGAGCTTGAAGCAATTCAGTCACATCTTCAGACTCCACTTCTAATGCTGGTTCTCTTGCTGTTTCCACCGCATCTGCAGGGACTTCCTCCACTGAAGTCTGGAACCCCTCAGAGTCATGCGTGAGGGCTGGAACCACCTTCTTCCAAACTCATATTTTTTTTTTTAAAGATTTTATTTATTTGACAGAGACATAGCGAGAGAGGGAACACAAGCAGGGGGAGTGGGAGAGGGGGAAGCAGCCTCCCCGCCGAGCAGGGAGCCTGATGTGGGGCTCGATCCCAGGACCCTGGGACCATGACCTGAGCCGAAGGCAGACGCCCAACAACTGAGCCACCCAGGTGCCCCTCCAAACTCATATTACCGTTAATAGTATTTTGGCTGCTTCTTTTGAATCGCAAATGTTCTTAATGTCATCTACAATGGTGAACCCTTTTCAGAAGGTTTTCAATTTACTCTGCTCAGATCAAAGGAATCACTGTGACAGCTATGGCCTTATGAAATGTATATTTTGAGTCCTAAGACGTGAGAGTTGAAATTACTTCTTGATCCATGGGCTGAATAGATGTTGTGTTATCAGGCATGAAAACAACCTCAACTTCATTGTACATCCTCCTCAAAGCTCTTGGGTAATAACCAGGTGCGTTGTCAATGAGCAATAATATTTTGAAAGGAATCTTTTTCTGAGCAGTGTGTCTCAAATATTTAAGCTCAGTGGTCTTAAAATATTTAGTCAACCATTTATAAACAGACACAGTGTCATCTAGGCTTTGCTGTTCCATTTCTAGAACACAGGCAGAGCAGATTTAGCATAATTCTTCAGGGCCCGAAGATTGTCAGAATGGTAAATGAACATTGGCTTCACTTAAAGTCACCAGCTGCAGTAGTCCCTAACAGAGGCAGCCTGTCTTTTGAAGCTTTGAAGCCAGGCATTGACTTCTTTCTAGCTGTGAAAGTCTAGCTAAGGCTATTTCATCTAGATTAGAAATCAGTTGTTTAGTGTAACCACCCTCATTAATGATCTTAGCTAGAGCTTCTGGATCACTGGCTGCAGCTTCTCCATCCGCACTTGCTGCTTCACCTTGCGCTTTGTTGTCATGGAGGCGGCTTCTTTCCTTAAACCTCTGCTAGCATCAGAATTTGCTCCTGCAGCTTCCTCACCTCTCTCAGCCTTCACAGAATTGAAGAGCGTCTGGATTAGGCTTTGGCTTAAGGGAATTAAGGCTTTGGTTTGGTCTTCTATCCAAACCATTCAAACTTTCTCCATCTTAGCAATAAGGCTGTTTCACTTTCTTATCACTCTATTCATTGGAGTAACACTTAATTTCCTTCAAGAACTTTTCCTTGTTCTCACAACTTGGCTGTGTGGCCCGAGAGCCTAGCTTTCAGCCTGTCTCAGCTGTGGACATGCCTTCCTCACTAAATTTAATCATTTCTGACTTTTGATTTAAAGCGAGAGATGTGTGACTCTTCCTTTCACTTGAATGATCATCTAGAGGTCATTGTAGAGTTACTAATTGGCCAAAATTCAATATTGTGTCTCAGGGACTAGGGAGGCCCCAGGAGACAAAGATGGGGAACGGCTGGTCACTGGAGCAGTCAGAGCACACCCAACATTTATTGATAAGTTTGCTTTCTTCTGTGGGCATGGTTCACGGTGGCCCAAAACTGATCAAATATAATAATAATGAAAAGGTTTGATATAAAGTGAGAATTAGCAAAATGTAGCACAGAAATTTAAAGTAAGCTAGTGCTGTTGGAAAAATGGTTCTGATGGACTTGTTGGATGCAGGATTGCCATGAACTTTCAACTTGTGTTAAACAAGAAAAAACAAGATCTGCAAAGTCCAATAAAATATGATATGCCTGTAGTTGGTTGCTATGCCATCAGTTCTCTGGGTTCAGACAAAGTAATCGTTTTGTAGATTATCTGTTTTTTCCTCTTTTTTTTAAACTAGAAGGGGATATGCACTTTCCAGCTTTCTAAATCCCACGTGGAATTTGCAAGTCCCAGTTAATTTATGAAACAGGCTTTTCTTGTGGCAATTTCAGAGACTGGTACCTAAGTGTTCAGTTACGTTGATCATGTGTCTCTGCCTTACATGTAGCAGTTAATGTTTAGCACATCTTAGCAATCTTTAAGGGGCGACTGGGTGGCTCAGTTGGTTGAGCATCCAAATCTTGGTTTTGACTCAGGTCATGATCTCATCGGTGGTGGGATTGAACCCCACTCAGCGTGGCTCAGCATGGAGTCTGCTTGAAATTCTCTGTCCCTCCCCCTTGTGCTCACGTGCTCGTGCTCTCAAATCTTTTTTAAAGGAAAAAAAAAATCTTTAAGAGTTTGTGAGTTGCTTCTTTAAAAAAAAAATCTGCACGTGGCTGTGCATGTGCATTTCTATTCAGTTTTATCTTTTTGGAATTCCAGGTGACCAGTTAAAAGACCTTTATCACTGATTCTCTAATTCTTTTATCTTTTTTTCCACCTATATTCCCTCTTAGGTATCTCAACCTGACCCCCCATTTTTTGAAAGATACCTTCAAATTCATCTTCCAGTCTTTCTATTGAATATTTAATTTGCTGTTAATTTTTAAGACTCCTTTATTTTTCTGAATATCCCTTTTTTGAAGCCTTCATTTCTCGTTTACAAGGAAATATCTCCTTTTTTGAGGCTATTTTAGTTCTTTATAAGGTTTTCTTCATTTTTGTCTCGTTTTTTTTTTTTTCCTTCTGTCTGATCTTTGTCCTTTGTGCTGATCAGATCTCAAATCTGGTTGTAATTGGCTATCAATTCATGTTTAAGAGTGACATTTCTCAAAGCTTGTAGAGGTTCAGTAAGCAGGAGTAGGACTTGCTGACTGGTGGGCTTCATTGTACAGTGAACTTTGTTGAATTTTTGGTGGTTTTGTACCTTTTTTGTGATGTTTTCATATAAGTGTATATAACACATATTGACCTCTGTGCCTCAGATTTCCCATCTTTAAAAAGAGGTATTATAATAGACCTACCATATAGGATTTTTGTGAAAATTTAAATGAGTTAATAAAAGTAAAACTTTTAGAACAGTGGTACATAGTAAATGTTAATTATCGAGTAGTAGTATGTCTTTCATTTGTTTAGAAATAATTGTTTTTTAAAATATAAATCTAGCCTTAAATTTGCTCTAAGTTTATTATGATCTTAGGAAATCATGCATCATTTTTCAGAGGAAATTCTGTTGATATTTTTCAGTAAAAATTTGGATTTTGTGAGCACCTGGGTGGTTCAGTCGGGTAGGGCGTTTGCCTTCAGCTCAGGTCATGGTCCCAGGGCCTTTAGATCGAGCCCTGCGTTGGGTTCCCTGCTTAGCAGGGACATAAACGAAAAGATGTGTACTTTAGATGGGCAAATTGTATAGCGTATGAAATCTCAAAGTTGCTTAAAAAATGATTAGGGTTGGGATGCCTGGGTGGCTCAGTCGTTAAGTGTCTGCCTTCGGCTCAGGTCATGATCCCAGAGTCTGGAGATCAAGCCCCACATCGGGCTCCCTGCTCAGCCAGGAAGCCTGCTTCTCCCTCTCCCACTCCCCCTGCTTGTGTTCCCCTCTCGCTGTGTCTCTCTCTCTCAAATAAATAAATAAAATCTTTAAAAAGATTAGGGTTATTCAAGTCTGGTACCACATGGCACATTTAAGTTAAGGAATGTTATTTCTCAACCTATTTAATACCTCATCTAACAGATGAAACACTTGGAAAATGTCCATACCCAGATTATGTCTTTAGGCCATTACCACAGTTTTGATTACCGTAGCTTGGAGGTAAGTTTTGAAATCAGGCAGTGTGATATCTACAACTTATTTTTTTTTTCTCCTAATACTGTTTGGCTCTTTAGGGTCCCTTGAGAGTCCATATGAATTGTAGGATGGGATTTCTATTTCTGGAAAAAGTATCATGGGGATTTAATAGGTATTGCAGTAAATCTATAGATTGTTTTGGGTGGTGGTCACATCTTAATATTAAGTCTTAAGTCTTACTGTCTGAGCGCTAGATGTCTTCCCACTTATGCCATTTTTAATTTCCTTCAGCCGTGTTTTATAGTTTTAGTGTACAAGTCTTTTGCCTCCATTGTTTACTGCTAAGCATTTTATTTCTTTTGATGCCATTGTAAATGGAATTGTTTTAGTTTTGTTTTCTGATTGTTCATTTTATCTTTGCCTAATTTTAAATTGGGCTATCTCTTTGAGTTGTAAAAGTTCTTTATTCTGGATACAGGTCCCTTATCTGATACATGATTTGTAAATATTTTCTATCATTCTGTGTGTTGTTTTACTTTACTAGTATGAAAACATTTCTCCCAAAAATGCTACCCTAAAGATGATAGCAAACACTAAGGTTTTATTAGAATTCACTTTATTAAAATATTAACCGTTTTTCTATTCTTAAATGTGGTAATATATTTTATAGAATAACATTCAGCTGTAAGAAGTATATAGACTGTTACATAGATACTATATAATATGCTGGAAAATACATGATATATTAGGTAAAAGGTATAACAAAAGCAACTGTCATATGAATAAAATTATGTTTAAAGAAAGCTTCAGGGGTGCCTGGGTGGTTCATTCTTAGTTAAGTGTCTGACTCTTGGTTTAGGCTTGTGGTAATCTCATGGGTTGTGAGATTGAGCCCTGCCCTGCAGCGGGCTCCACACTGAGCAGGGTGTCAGCTTGAAGATTCTCTCCCTCTGCCCCTCCCCCCACTTGTGCTTTCTCTAAAATGAATACATATTAAAAAGTCTCAAACTTATGCATAGGAAAGTAATTAGAAAGAAATACACCAAAATGTTTATGGTAGTCATATAATGACTAGGACAATGAGTATTTTGTTTTCTACTTTCTGTATTTTTTAGATTGTATTTAGGCATTTCTTAGTACAAAAACATTTTTGGAAAGAACATAGGAAATTTTTTGACCCAAAGTAAATATGTAACTCATGGGGGAAACGTAACATGCAATGACACAGGATGTCACTTCCTATGTATCTGTGCAGAGTCAATATGACAGAATAGCACTGTGTTTCATTCATCTTGCCCTCGTGTAGAACGAAAGCAGACGTGTTACCACCGTCCCGTCCCTGAGTGCTATACATTCCAGTAACATTAAACATCAAATCTCTAATAATCTCCTGAAAATCTGCATTCTTCTGCATTTCTACTGCCCTGTTAAGTTGTATCAATGAACTGCACACCAGTGATACTGGACTTACATACATTACCAATTAGCTTGAAATTTCTAAAAGCATTTAACTGCTTAGAGTAAATATGAATGATACAGTTTCTTGAATATTTACTTGAAATCGTTTGCTTCATTATAAACCATTCTTTTGGTGGTATATCCTGTCAGTCTATATCACATCAGAAGATGTTCTATATCTTAAATCAGATATTGAAAAAAAATAATTTCCCTAACAGACCTAGGTTTTTTTAAATAGGCATCGTAGGAATAATGTTAAATGTATTATCAGCTATAATTTTAATAATGGCTTTATTAACTTATACATTTAGTTTAACTACATGAACCAATTTGGTAAAACAGATGATTTACTTAAAAAATCAATTATAGAAGTTGTTTCTGTTAACTGTGGGTTGGCAGTTGTTTAGGCAATCATCAGTTATTACAGTTAGTTGAATTGTAGTACAGTCGACCCTTGAACGACACGGGTGAGGGGCACTGAGCCCCACACAGTTGAAAATTTACATGTAACTTTGGCTCCCCCAAAACTTAACTACTAATAGCCTACTGTTGACTGGAAGCCTTACCAATAACATAAACAGTTAATCAACACGTATTTTGTATGTTACATGTATTATATACTCTATCCTTACAATAAAGGAAGGTAGAGAAAGGACAGTGTACTAAGAAAATCGTAAGAGGAAATACACTTACAGTACTGTGTTGTATTTATTTAGAAAATCTGCGTATAAGTGGACCTACAGTGTTCAAACCTGTGTTGTACAAGGGTGGGCTATATTGAGTTTACTGTAGTTCCTTACTGTATTCACCTACTGTACACATAACTGATGTGCTTAAATCAGATTCCTGTGGTACTTGTCTCTATTATAGAAGCTTGATAGTAATTAGTAATTTGGAAAAGGGCTATAATGCAATAAAGTCTTAGTTTAATAGCTAAAAACAGTTTCTCTGCTTTTTTAGGAGTTGGTAATGCTTCTTTTAGAATATAATGCAGATGCTACTGTTGTTAATGGGAGTGGACAGACAGCAAAAGAAGTCACTTATGACAAAGAAATCAGAAACATGCTTGAAGGTAAATATTATGGATCTTAACATAAATATTATTTACTTTAATGATAGGCAATGTCCAGAATATAAGTAGAAATAGGTTCTGGGATGCCAAAATAGACTAAATTGAACTTATACTCTAAAGATAATATGATCTTGGAGTCCTTGATTAGACACAAAATTGTTTTGAGTTTCCTCACAGCTTTAAAACTTAAACAGGTTTTTAAAACTTGTCATAATGTTGTATGATCAAATCTTCAACAAAATTAGAAGTAGAAAATGAGACATGAGAAGAAGTATGGCTAGTGGGCTGCAGAAGCATCCTGATGAAGTGCGGGACAGAGAAGCTGTGAGAGGTACAGCTTTTGGGAGCTGTTTGATGTTGGGGAAGACCATTCTGGCCAGTTCCGTTATCCTGATGACTGCATTGAAGTACAACGGCCCACAGTAATTTCTTGATGAATCAGCATCATAGCTAGGAACTTCAGATATTAAACTGTGTTAAATAAGATATGAATCTGCAGTAACTTAGAGCAGTTTCTCTAAGATAGAATAAAACATATTTTGGTGCTTACATTGGGAAACTGTCATATGTTAGGCTATCCTCTGAATGGCCATGGCTTTGCTGTAATTAATTTTGGTAGTATTTCTATGCTAGAGAAGATTTCTTACTTTCTACTTTATAATAAAAAGCACGTATCTTGTGTTTCTTTGCTTTGTAATTCAGAGAAAGGCAAGATAATTTTGTATCTAAACGGTATTTATTTCTTAATTATTATTATTTTGCTGTAGTGTTCCATGATTCATTGTTTACGTATAACACCCAGTGCTCCATTCAGTATGTGCCTTCTTTAATACCCATCAATTTAATTATTTTTATGTAAAAACCAGTATCTTTTTACGACTTTCCAGTTGTCCTTGAAAACTAAAATATTCTCTTGTTTTCCCATTAAAATGATGTTTGCTTGTCAGACATCCTTAAGTCACTGTCTTAACTCACTCTTGGTTTTAAAATAAAACCCTTTCATTTAAAATGAATAAGCATATCAACATAAAACATCTTCTGTAAGGCTCTGTATTATGTGATTTTTTTTTTTGGGAGATTGCACATGTTAGATGTGATCCTGCCCTTTAATATATTGTGATCTAAGTGGGAGGATGAGGTCCTGTTCTTGACCATGTCCTGTCATTTTATTTTATTATTTTAAGTAATCTCTGTGCTCAACATGGGCTCAAATTCATGACCCTGAAAAGAATTGTGCTCTGCTGACTGAGCCAGCCAGGCGCCCTTGTCCTGTTGTTTTAATTGTAGCAAGATGAGAACCTGAAACTGAGGTTTTCCTGACAGAGTGGAATGTTAGTTTAGCCTGACAAGTTGATATTTAGTGGGGCTGATCATAAAGACATGTTCTACTGACTCCCCAAAACCCAAATCCACTAAGGACAAGGGTTTAGTTGACTCACAGACATTATGATTTGTCAGCTAATAAGATGATAGCCTGGGAAATGGAAGTAGAAACTTAATTGATTCTGCTCTGATGAGATCACCTTGGCCAGATATAATTTGTGCATATCACTTTAAATGGGTCAGACTTCAGGGAGTGCATCTAACAGCCCTCCAAGACTATAGGTAGAACAGAAACCACATGGTAGGGTAATGCACTAGAGACAGGAACTGTCACAGCAAAATCATACTCAAGTATCTAAAGAACTGTTACATTGTAATCTTATCTGTGTAATCTTATCTAGACCAGAGCTAGGTTGACCCCAGTTGACCAAGTGCCTAGGAGTTGATCTTTGGGTCCTGTGTATTGTAATATTGTCTTGGGTTGCATTCAAGGAGTAGTATGTTCATATGATTGGAGTTACTCAGACAAGGGTAGATGACTACTTGTCAGGCACTAGGGAGGAATACCTTCTTCTACATACCATTTGTCTTTCATTTTATTTTGAGAAATTTCTAACCTACAGGAAAGTTTCAAGAATAGTACAAGTACTTATAAATCCTTCACTTAGGGCGAAATGTTAATGACTGGTGAGCCTATCTGGCTTATCCTTTATATATTATTTAATGTTTATTTACTTTTAATTTTTTGCAGAACTATTTGGGAGTAATTTATAGACAGTAATACCTTAGCTCTATTTCAGTATGTATCCCTTAACAAAGATATCTTCTTACATAATCACAATATAGTGATCAATTTCAGAAAATTTAACATTATTATAATATAGTTTATATTCAGATTTTTGTCAATTGCCCAAATAATGTCCCTTGTAGAAATTTTCCCCCAATTCAGAATCTCTCATTGTGTTGTCACATTACTTTAGTCTCCTTTGTCTGGAATAATTCCTTAGCCTTTGCCCTTATGATCTTGACCTTTTTGAAGAAGAAGGCAATTGTAGAAGTATTTGTAGAATGTCTGGGTTTTTTTTTTTTTTCCTTTTCATATAATGAGATTCAGGATATGCATTTTTGCCAGGAATGGTGAGGTGGTATCCTTTACCAGTGCATCACATTAGGATACATGATGTCATTTTGTTCTATTACTGGTAATGTTATCTCTCATAACTCAGATAACATTGTTCACAGTGAAGGTACTTCCTCCCTTTGAAAGTAATAATCTGTGGTAAGAAAAATGTAAATTTCCAGTTTACCAATAATCTTTTATTATTTTTTTTAACCAAATCTCTTAATCGTTGATTTTTAGCCTTAATAATTCTTGCCTTGAACCATTTATTACCATGGAGATTGCAAAATTGTGATTTTCTTTTGTCAGTGAAGTACATTTGCCAGGTTCTTGCCTGCATTTCAAGTATATTACTATTTCACTTACCCTGTGCATGTATATAAGTGTGTTGTTAGGATGGAGTTAGACTTCATGATCTCTGCATCCTTATTAACTCTGGATGCAGATTCAAAAGAAAAATAGTTTATTGTCATATTAAAATTAAAATTTATAGGACAAATAATTTTTTGAATGGAATATTTCCTTTAAACACACTTATTGAGGTATAAAATAGATGTATAAAAGTATACATCATTAATGTACAGCTCAATTGTTTTCACAAACAGAACACGTCAATGTAAATAGCACATCAAGAAACAGAATGTTACCTGCACTCTAGAAGCCTCACTTCCCCAACTGGAATTTTTCCTTTTCATTGGCTGGGTCAATAATCTTTCAGTGTCCTTAATGAGCACAGGACAAGAACATATGCATGGTTTTCAACTCCAAATCCCCATTTTCCTTCAGTTATACACCTAGGCAATGTAGAAAGAAACATTAGGGTACCCTTCACCTCCTTTTCCTAAAGTCTAGAACCAACATGAGTAAGCATTTATTTGATTATTCACCAAATATTTATTGGCCAAATATGCATTGAGCCAGACACGTTCATAAATGCCTAGGATACACAGCAGAGTAAGAACAGTATCTGGCTGCAAGAATGACTGAGGGGATAAATGACAGCTCTGAGTAGTACATGTAATAGTAGAGGCATGTACAACAGGGATCGGGATGTGACTGTTCTCAGAGCTCACAGTCCAGTAGCCAGGGGACCAGTAAGAGGAAACAGTGAAGAGCGTGAATCCCAGCAAAAGCAGAAGCCATTGAGAGCCTATGCAGACGCTTGGGTGCCTTCCTCTGAGGTGGGGAGGGAGTCTGGGTGTGGAAATAAAAACGTTAGACTAGAAGATAATGGTACATTAGGAATGTTAGTCATTTCTTTAAACTAGTTCCAGCTATTGCCATATTCAAGGTAGTGTTTCCCCAGTCCCTTGGCTCCCCAACCTGCTTTTTTGTTCATGACTTGACTTCAGCCAGGAAGACCTGAGAAACCTTTTGTAATTACTCCCTTGCAGTCTTGGCACCAGGATTTTGTGCACATGTTTGAAGTGAGATTACTGAGCCTTTCTATGAAATTGCTTCTTTCTTACAAGCCAGAACAGAATTAAAATCTAGCAGAAAGAGACCCTATTGCATATTCCAGTCTCTGAAATCAGATTGCCTGTTGTTCTCTTTCCCTGCAAGTGTGGTTTAAGAAGCAGGTTAGAGTAGTAATAATAGCCTGGTCTCTGGAACCAGCCTGCACAAGTTCAAATTGCAGCTCCTCTGTTTCCAGCTGTGTGACCTTGGTTTAATTCCTTAACTACTTAGTGCCTCAGTTTCTTCATCTGTATAATCAGGATAATAGTAACACCTACTTCATAGCATAGTTATGAGGATTTAATGAATTAATATATTTTTTCCAAACTCATTTTTGAAGTATGGTTGACATACACTGTTATATTAGTTTCAGGTGTACAACATAGTGATTTGACAATTTTATATGTTACACATTGCTCACCATGATAAGTATAGTTTTCTGTCACCATATAAGGTTATTACAATAATGACTCTATTCTCTATGCTATATTTTTTCATCTCTATGACTTATAACTGGAAGCTACTTTTAAAGTGCTTTGAATAGCACTTGGCATATAGTAAGTGCTATAAAATTTGTTAAATCTTATGTGGAAGTATATAAGTATATATAAATCTACTTATTTTTATGGTTTGTACATCTTCCTACCAGTGCTATTTCTTATTGTTACTTTTCACAGATTCTAAGGTTCTGGAAGGTATGAATGCTACTCCCCAGTATATCTACCTTTCCAAGGCAGATATGTAATAGTATTTCAGCATGCAAAAGTAAGTCATAATTATTTGTGATGGGTATTGTAGTAAGATACTTAAAGACCTCTGAATTGAAAACATAAATTCATCTGAATCTGAAAGAAGTTTAAACTCTGTTATCTGAAATGTAAGGCAATGAGAATAACAATAAAGTCTTTAACTGCATTTGAATTATAATACAAAACATTGTGACTTTTTTCCCCCAGATCGCTTTATTCTTACACCTTTGTAATGATTTTGCTATAGGAATCTAACTAGAAGTGGAGTAACATGTACCTTCCTTTCACAGCTGTAGAAAGGACTCAACAAAGAAAGCTTGAAGAAGAACTTTTGGCAGCAGCGAGAGAAGGCAGAACAGCAGAACTCATAGCTCTGGTAAAACAGCAACAACAATGTGTATTCTTTACCCTTCAGGAAAATTTTAACTTAATGTTAACTTCATAATTTAGTCAAATTGTGGGACCAAAATACTGGAGATTATAATAATAGTACAAACATCCTTAAGTATCTAAAAACACTTGGCATAATTATAGTATAAGCAGGATACATTGTAATGATTATATTTTTCTCTGAATTTATTTACATCCCCACCCCCTACTGAAAACCTGATGGATTAAGAAACTGATTTTTCAAGGCAAATACTTAATGTAAGGATAATTTTTTCCAGAGTAAGCCAATTAAAACTGAAACAATATGTAGGATCCAATAAAGGAACAAGTTTCTCTAATTTTGATAAGCAATAATTTCTGAAAGGTGTGCTACACTTTTAGAAAGTAACATATAAAGAAGGGACAATATTTGGGAATATTTATATCATGGTAGAACAGACTGAAGACTTTACCCATTTTTTTTTCCTTTTGGAGACCTACTTTCTAGTTTCCATTTCCCACATAGTCTCATTAAACATGAAACCAAATTGGTTCTAAATTCAAGACTGAAGCATTGCCGTTTGCTTTAAAGTTATTTCAGCTCATTTGAGAAGGCCTCTTTGGTTTCCAATAAAGCGCCTCAAACATTTTTTAAGCTTTGTGAAATGGAGACTGTGTAAAGAAGTTTTTAAAGCAGTCATTTGGGAACAAATTCCATAGAACTTTAACATTTATACATTTAACATTTATGAGTTTAACTCTTCTGAATGACTGCCTATGGGAGACTGGTTTCTGGTTTGTATTTTTGCTGTCCCAAGTATGAATCACAAGACTGGTAGAAGGGAGCAAATCTTAGTGAAATCTTAATGTCCAGGGGTGGTGGGGTGCCATTGGTATAGTGCGTGGTGTCTGTGGTCACGGGAATGTGGGGCCTGAGCTTTCCTGGCACCTTGAGGACAAACATGGGGAGTGACATGGATTTGCTGGTTTAGTGAGGAAGAAGCCCTTGACTGTCTAGCTTCCTAGAGCTCTGGTGTTCATCAGCTTCTATAGTTTGAGCCCCCCCCCCCGAATATGCAGTTATACCTTAATGTGTTTTATGGGAGGAAGTCTATCTTTCATATGTAATTCTGCATTGCATGTTTTCATTCGTTAGCTCAACAGGCCCAATCCTCCTGATGTTAATTGTTCGGATCAGTTAGGAAATACACCCTTGCATTGCGCAGCTTACCGGGCTCATAAGCAGTGTGCCTTAAAGCTTCTGAAAAGTGGAGCAGACCCAAATCTGAAGAACAAAAATGGTAAGCATGTTGGTAAAAGACATTTTTGGTCATTTGGAAGCTATAAAAATAAATCCGTGCCATATAAAATTGCTTTGCTTTAATATCCAGCCTTTGTTAAACTATATGGCTCCTACTTAATTTTGAAGTCAAGGCATTCACACAAAAGAAAAAAATAAACTTACTAATTTCCTTCCTAGTTTAAGAGTTAACTGTTGAATAATACCTATTCCATAGGGGGCAGTAATGATTAAAATAGGCCGCCCCCCCCCCCCCCCCCCGCCGAGGGAAAGAGAATATAGTTGATTCTCATTATTTAAGATAGATATGTTCTGCCAAGTTGTGAACAGAGAATTAATGAATACTGAGCCATTGGTCCTAGGGGGAATATGGAGTTACATTCTTGAAAGCCTCTGGTCACAACATTTTTATACTGATTAATATATAACTTTATTTTGTGTGTATTTCTGTTTTAAAACACTTTAATATATATTGTTAGTTCATGAACATAGAGCTTATGCCAACAGCACTATCACTCATGCCTGAGCAGAGTTTGTCTAATATAATATATTCTCCATAAAGCACATCATAGCTCTCTTGCTCTTAGGAACATTAGATAACAATTCAATGCCATGTTTGGTGGCCAGTTTCAACAGTGAAACCACCAACAAAAAGCAGAAATACTGAAAACGTGGCAGTACTAGGTAGACTGTGATAGGGACATTTGTTCACTGTGTGAGAGCTGAAACAGGAAGGCAGAGTGCCACCTTGTTCTACCTCAGCTGGGAACATGAGAAGACTCAAATTTTTCACCACTTTGGATTTGCCTGTGAATGACCGAGAAATTGCTATAAGTATTGATTTTGGGGTTACAAATTTTAGCAATAGGCACCAAGGCAAGTGTGGAATGTACAGGTAATGAGTTTCAACTCTACATGCATGACAGTATCAGAGATGGTGTCCTGGGTATTCAAAGGGGGAACATTGCATTAGGGCCATTCACTTTTAAGGATGCTTCCCCCTGCCTACCACCAAACCTGGATTAGGACTTGATTTGGCAGTGGTCCACCAGGACCCTTTTTTCACCTCCATCATTGCCAAAATCATACTCCATGATAATTGTTGACTTACATATTTGCATCCCATGAGACTGGATTCCTAAAGGCAGAGCTAATACCTTACTTTCTGGTTTACCTGGGATCTAGAGTAATGTATAGCTACATGACACCTTCTACATGTTGCATGTTTGTTGAAGGCTTAAGTAATTAGAAATGGCTTCATGAAGGAATAGGTATTTAGTATAGACTGAAGTCCTAGTAGGATTTTTTTTTTTAAATCCTCTCTAAATACCTGTAGCTCTAACAAAATGCACCACTCAATATTTTTCTTTTTAAACATAAACAGAATATCATTAAATTTTGGAAAGGGTATTCTAAGCAGAGAGAAGAGTATGACAGAGGCATGAAGATAAAAAAATTCAAGTCAAGTTTAGGTGACATCCTCATTTTGGTACATCCACACATGTAAAGGGTAGCAGTACTAGGTAATCTTATAAATGCAGATTAGGCTTGCATGGTGGAAAGCCTTAAGATGCCAGATCATTTTACCCCTTAATTTGGAAGTTCAGGGGACCATGATAAAGAAATAGGTGAGCAGTGGAGAGATGAGGTACTTTAAAAAGATTAATGTGGTTACAGTATCTAGGATGGGTTGTGACAGAACCAAGACTATAGGGAGGGGTCCGTAAGACCATTGGAGTGGTCTTGGGCGAGAGGTAATTAGGGCCTGAACTTTTATTGACCTCAATGGGAATAGAAAGGAAAAAAAATTGATGATAGAATTTTCTGCTCTCCTCCCTTCCTTTGTCCTTTATGCTATAGACGGCATTAACCAATAGATACATAATGAGAGCCACATATGTAATTTTAAGTTTTCTAGTAGGCACATTTAAAAAGTAAAAAACCAATGAAATAAATTTTAATAATCTATTTTATTTTAAACAGTATATCCAAAAGCCATGTCAACATGTAATCAGTGAAAAATAGTGAGATCTTACATCTCCTTTTTGATATTAAGTCTTTGAAATCTGGTGTATATTTGGCACTTACCAGCACATCTCAGTTTGAATTAGCCACATTTCAAGTACTGCATAGCTACATGTGATTACTGGCCACTGTATTGGACATAGTCAGCTCTAGACATGCCAAACTGTTTGAGTCTCAGGTTAACCATGCTGTCCCTACCCTACCTGTGCTCTTCTCCCTGACAGAAATGCCCTTTTCATGCTTGTCTGTGTGGTAAACCCTAGTCTCATTTTAAAAGCTCAAATTGTCTTCCCCAGAGAGGCTTTCCCTGTATCTCTAGGATAGATATAGGTTCTTCCTGGAATCAAAGAAGTGAAACCAGGGGATAGAGAAGGGAAAACACTCAGGAGATGTGAGGGAAATATCAGTTCCATGGAAGCCAAAGGAAGACTTAAAATGTGGAATAAAGGGGTAGGGTGTATTTGTTGTCATGCGCAACTTACACTGAAGAAGATAGATGTTTAGACACTGTGCGATTCAGTGACTCAGTGCCCAGAGGTCCTTTCTGAAAGAGTGGTGTCCGCTGGGTAGTTGAGCAACAGCAGGGTTAGGGGTTGAGGACTGAGTAGGCAGTGAGGAGGCGGAGGTAGCACTACTCATCTGCTGCTCTGCGGTATTTGAGAACAGAAGGAATGGTTTCATCGCCAAGGGGAAGGTTTTTTAGGCAGAGAGATTTAGGCATGTTTTTAAAGTTAAGGAGGATTAACGCAATAGAAGAAGAGCTTGATGATTTAATTGCAGGAGTTAGAAAATGTAACTTTAAAAAATGCAATGCTTTGGTAACGGCAAAAAAACAAAAACAAAAACCATGTTCCAATTGAAGGATATAAAAGACCTAAAAATGGAGAAACCTATGATGTTTTTGGGGAAAAAACTCAAAATCAAAAAGCTAACAATTCTCTCCAAATGAATTCAAAGTAATCCCAGCCAGAATCCTCAAAGGGTTTTCATAGGACTTGATTACCTGACTCTCATTTCTATAGAAAAGTCCAGGGCAGTGAATTTTAAAGTGGAAAGAGAAGATGGGGGATTGTCCTGCTGGATAAAAAGACTAATTCTGAACCCTATTGGAAGTAAAATATTCATTTATTCAACAAATACTTAGTGTTTATGTGCTAAATACTATTCCAGGAACTAGGGATCTAGAGCAGTGAAAAAAAAAAAAAAACAAACAAATCCCTGCTTTCGGGGAGCTTACATTCTAATAGGAGAGAGCCATTGAAAAGCAAACATTATGTCAGATGAGATCAGTGCCTAGGAGAGGGGAAAAAGGCAAGGAAGGAGGAATTGGGAGTGTGTTGGGTGTATCGAGGGTTGCTGCTTTATGAAAGGTGGCAGGAAAAGCTCTGTGAGAATGGTACTTAAGACTTGAAGCACTGTCAATACCTAGGTAATGAGGATGGTCCTAGGCAGCAGATGTGGGAGGTGTATGTGATGTCTGTCATGAAAAGCAAGGAGACCAGTTTGTCCAGAGTAGAGTGAGGGGAGAGTGGTTGGAGGAGGAGTGGTTGGAGACCAGATAGTTTGGAAATTAAAACATGTACATATGGGGAACTTGATAGATGACAAAGGTGGCATGAAAAGTGGATGAGGAAAGAACTGAGTAAATAATGCTGGGGCAAGAGGCATTGGGAACTGCATGATGAAAGGCCTTGTGGGTTATCATAAGAATTGTGGCTCTTACTCTTTGTGAGATGGGAAGATGTGGGAGGGCTTAGAATGCAGCAGTGATGTGATCAGACCTAGGTTCTAAAAAATGGTCACTGACTGTTGTGAGAATAAATCCTAGGAAGATGAGAAGGGGAAGCAGGCTATTGGAATAATCTGGTGAGAGAGGATATTGACTTGGATCAGGATAGTGGCCATACAAATGATGTAAATGCTTGGATTTTTTTTTTTTTTTTTTTTTTTTTTTTACATAATTTGAAGGCAGAGTGGTCAGGATTTTCTGATGGCTGGGATATGTGAGGTATGAGAAAAAGACAGGGATTGAGGGCGAATTTACAGTCTTTCAGCTGAGGACCTGGAAAAAGGGAATTTCTAGTTACGGAGTAGGGTAAGACTGCAGGGAAGGGTAGGCTAGCATAGCAATGGCTGAGAATTAGGAGTTTGGTTTTTAAGGTGTTGAAAATTTGAAATCCTATTCTACAATCCAAGTGAGATGTCAGAAATAGGAGTTTGTGCTTAGGAGAGATCTCTGGGTGGAGATATAAATTTGGGAATTGTCAGCATGTAGAGTTAGTAAGGGGATGGATAAGATCACTTAGATCTTGGTATTAGTTCAGGGTCATGAAGATGAACAGACCAGATAGTTTGGAAATTAAAACATGTACATATGGGGAACTTGATAGATGACAAAGGTGGCATGAAAAGTGGATGAGGAAAGAACTGAGTAAATAATGCTGGGGCAATTAGTTATCCATATAGATATACATGAGAGATACACATATGTCACATATATACCATGTATGTGGGATGTGTGTATATGTATCTTGCATATATGTGATTATGGAGGCAGATATCTGCCACAATATGCTGTCTGCAAGCTGGAGAACCAAGAAAGCTGATGGTGTAATTCAGTCTGAACACCTGAGACCAGGAAGGCCACCAGTGCAAGTCCTCGAGTCCAAAGGCTGAAGAACCAGGAGCTCCTATGTCAGAGGGCAGAAAGAGAAGGATGTCTCAGCTCAAGAAGTGACAGAATTCATTCTTCCTCTGCCTTTAGGCCCTCAATAGATTGAATGGTGCCCACCCACATTGGTGAGGGCAGATCTTCTTTACTCAGTTCACTTGTTCAAAAGCTAATCTTATCCAGAAACACCCTCACAGGCAGACCCAAAAACAATGTTTTATCAGCTTTCGGGGCATCTCTTTAGCCTGTTTAAGTTGACACACACAATTAACCATCACGTAACCCAATTCCATGACTGTGTGATATGGTATAAAGATAGATATATGGATTTGTAGAACAGGAGCGAGTCTAGACAGCAACCTATATATAGGGAGAATTGATTTTTGATAAAGGTGTCAAGGCAATGAGTGGAGAAAATGTTGAGTTTTATAAGTTTTTTATATATTTTGGATTCTGACCCTTTATCAGATATGGCATTTGCAAATACCTTCTTCCATTCTGTATGTTTAGTTTTGTTGATTGTTTCCTTCACTGTGCAGAAGCTTTTTATTTTGATGTAGTCCCAGTAGTTTATTTTTGCTCTTGTTTCCCTTGCCTCAGGAGACATAACTAGAAATAAGTTGCTATGGCTGATGTCAAAGAAGTACTGCCTGTGCTCTCTTCTAGAATTTTTATGGTTTCAGGTCTCACATTTAAGTCTTTAATCCATTTTGAGTTTATTTTTGTGTATGGTGTAAGGAAGTGGTCCCATTTCATTCTTTTGCATGTTGCTGTCCAGTTTTCCTAATACCATTTGTTGAAGAGACATTCTTTTTCCTATTGTATATCCTTTCCTGCTTTGTTGAAGATTAATCAACCATATAATTGTGGGTTCATTTCTGGGTTTTGTATTCTGTTCTATTGATATGTGTCTGTTTTTGTGCCAGTACCATACTCTTTTGATTACTACATCTGTATAACTTGAAGTCCAGAATTGTGGTGCCTCCAGCTTTTTATTTTTCAATATTGCTTTGGCTATGCAGGGTCTTTTGTGGTTCCAAACAAATTTTAAGATTGTTCTAGCTCTGTGAAAAATACTGTTGGTATTTTGACAGGGAATGCATTAAATGTGTAGATTGCTTTGGGTAGTATAGACATTTTAACAATATTCTTCCAGTCCATGAGCATGGAATGTCTGTTTCTTTGTGTCATCTTCAGGTTCTTTCATCAGTGTTGTATGGCTTTATTCCTGGATATCTTACTGCTTTTGGTGCAATTGTAAATGGGAGCGATTCCCTAATTTCTCTTTCTGCTGCTTCATTATTGATATATAGAAATGAAACATTTCTGTATGTTGATTTTATATCCTGCAACTTTACTGCATTTGTTTATCAGTTCTAGCAGTTTTTTTTTAGTAGAGTCTTCAAGGTTTTCTATATATATAGTATCATGTCATCTGCAAATAGTGCAAGTTTGACTTCTTCCTTGCCAATATGGATGCCTTTTATTTGTTGTCTGCTGTGGCTAGGACTTCCAGGACTATGTAAATAAAAGTGCTGAGAGTGGACATCCCTGTCTTGTTTCTTACCATCAAGAAAACTCTCAATATTTCCCTATTTAGGATATTAGCTATGGGTTTTTCATATATAGCCTTTCTTATGTTGAGGTAGGTTCCCTCTAAACCTACTTTGTTGAGGATTTTTATCATGAATGGATGTTATATTTTTTCAAATGCTCTTCTGCATCTATTGAAACGATCATATGATTCTTATCCTTTCTTTTACTAATGCGATATGTCATGTTGATTTGCAAATATTGAACTACCCTTGCAAACCCAGGAGTAAATTCACTTGATCATGGTGAATGATTTTTTTTAAAACGTATTGTAGGGTTCAGTTTGCTAATATTTTATTGAGCATTTTTACATCTATGTTCATCAGTGATATTGGCCTCTAGGTTTTCTTTTTTAGTGGTGTCTTTATCTGGTTATGGTACCAGGGTAACACTGGCATCATGGAATGAATTTGGAAATTTTCCTTTTCTGTTTTTTGGAATAATTTGAAAAGAATAGATAGTAACTCTTCTTTAAATGTTTGGTAGAATTCACCTGTGAAGCCAGGAGATTTTTGATTA
The DNA here is from genome assembly GCF_003265705.2 of Callorhinus ursinus. NCBI lineage: Eukaryota > Metazoa > Chordata > Mammalia > Carnivora > Otariidae > Callorhinus > Callorhinus ursinus. The sequence continues at coordinate 46,578,595 of NW_027397073.1, forward strand.
CCAATTCAGTTTCTTTGCTGATTACCAGTCTGTTCAAGTTTTCTGTTTCTTACTGTTTTAGTTTTGGTAGTTGATATGTTTCTAGGCATTTCTCCATTTCTTCTAGGTTGTCCAGTTTGTTGGCATATAGTTTTTTATAATATAATCTTATAATTGTATTTCTGTGTTGGTGTTTGTTATTTCTCTTCTCTCATTTGTGATTTTATTTGGGTTCTTTTTCTTTTTGATAAGTCTGGCTGGAGGTTTATCTTTTCTATTTTTTTGAAGAACCAGCTTTGTTTCATTGATTTTTCTTTTATATTGTTTTTTTAGTTTCTATATCATTTATTTCTGCTCTAATCTTTATTATTTCCTTCCTTCTGTTGATTTTAGGCTCTGTTGTTCTTTTTCTAGCTCCTTTAGGTGTAAGGCTAGGTTGTGTGAGATTTTTATTACTTCTTGAGGTAGACCTGTATTGCTATGTAGTTCCCTCTTAGGACCACTTTTGCTGCATCCCAAAGGTTTTAGACTGTTATATTTTCATTTTCATATGTTTCCATGTATTTTTTATGTCTTCTTTGATTTCCTGGTTGGCCCATTCATTATTTAGTAGCATGTTGTTTAACCTTCATGTATTTGTGGTCTTTCGAGGCTTTTTCTGAAGGGTAAGCTTGTAAATATAATGGAAGTTGGGTACAGATACCTGGAAAGGACTTCCCTAGCGGGCTCTATGAACTACAGAGCAGTGGGAACAACTACATTACATAATTTAAATTTTATCTACTAATTACTAGTTAAGAACTAAAGTTATTTTCCTACCTGGGAATTAAGCAAAGGAATCCTGAAAGTGCCAAAAGAGTCAGTACCCTAAAATTGATGTTAACAGTATGATTCCTAGTGCCTTTACCAATTTCCCAAAGACTTGAATAGTTTTTTTAGGTGGTGGTTTATAATGATTATTCCTTCAAAATTTGGATTCCAAAAGCATTCTAGTGTAGCAAGAATTAATAGTCCCATGTGAATATCAGTCTAAACTAAAGAAATGTCCCTGTAAACATAAAAAATTTGATTGTTGATGTTTAAATATACTTTAACCCTATAGTTTATAAGTGTTCTTGATAAAAGTCAGGATGACACCTTCTGAGAAAGTATTTTAAATCCTACTGTCTGCATTATAGAAAAAAAACACCAAATTATTAAAATAGTCTTTTTCTTTGGCATATTGTATAACTTTCTCACTTCATACCTATTTTAGAACAGTTTTTTAAAAATTGCAAAACTAATGCTTATGTTCAAAATGAAGAAAATGAAGGCACCCACAAAGTGGAATCATCTATGACCCAAATACCTATAAACACTTAGCTTTTAATCGTTAGTTATTATTCTCTGGTAGACCAAACTTTTTAAAAAAAAAGTTTAAAATAATAGGGGCGCCTGGATGGCTCAGCCAGTTGGGCATCTGACTCTTGATCTTAGTTCAGGTCTGATCTGAGGATTGTGAGTTCAAGCCCTGCAGTGGGCTCTACACTGGGTATGAAGCCTACTTTAAAAAAAATTTTTTTTTAAGTTTAAAATAATAAATACCAGCTCAAGAGTATAGGCAAAAGGAAGGTCATGTATTACTAATATCAGAATACAGAGTTATCTCATGGTATTACAAGGCAGGCATCAGAAGGGATAGAATCAGGAGCTATTAGGAATCAAGAAGGCTACCACTCATTGTATGTGTATCCTTCTCTCAATGCTTGATCTCTCATTTCTTTCTCTTAGCAGATCAGTTTTCCAGTATATATGCTGGAAGATGACTGCCCTGAACTCCATTCAGTAGACCAGGATTTCCTAACCTCAGTTTTAAATTTCATTGGGAGATAAGCCAATGGCACCCACTGTGTTTGGGGCCTGCCTCTGATACAGACAGCTGGAACTCTGGGACAGGGCCTTATGGTGCAACCATGGCTGCTATGTCTCCCCCAGGGGGTGTGGAAAGAGCAGTGCTCAGATACTGGTGAAAGAGTGAGGGTTGGCAAATGCCTCAAAGTGTCTAGTCCTTCTGTTTTATGGCTTGTAAATAGAGTTGACATATTAAACTCGTACTTTTTATCAAGTATCAACAATTTTTCCATATTGTCTCCAGAAGCATAGTCTTCTTAGCTCACCTTCTGGATAGTATTTCACATGGATATAATTTACCACCCAAAACGCCAATAATATGGACAATAATTATCTGCTTTTCGACTACTAAATTTTCCCAGTTTTTTCTTTTTTTAAAAAAATGTTTTGCATTTTTATTTAAATTTGTTGATCCTCTTCTTTGATTTCTTTGAACACTTCTAGACTTAAGATTTGGTAAATATTTGATTGTTTTCTCCTAGCTTATCTGTAATCACATTCATTCATTAAGCAAATGCTGACCCTCTACTGTGTGCCAAGAACAATTTTAGGTGCTGGGGATCCACAGCCAACAAAACCTGACAGTCCCCACACTCTTAGAGCTTATGTCCTAGCGGGAGGATATAGACAAAATGTGAATACACATATAATGTCAGGCAGTGAGGTGCAGAAAAATACAGGATGAAGGGGATAGAGAGTGATGATGTCGGGGGCGGGGCGCCGTTGTTTTGGAAAGCATGTAAGGGAAGGCCTCTGAGCACAGAGCTGAGTTGAGTGAGGCCTGAGGATATCTGGCAGAAGACCATTGAAAACCGAGGACAAGCAAGTGTAAAAGCTCTGGGGTGGGAGAGCACTTGGCACATTTAAAGAAGAAAGCTGTCACGGTGCCTAGGGCAGGGCAAGTGGGGGGAGAGGGGTAAATCTGGGAAAGTAGCCAGAGGCCCAGCCCTGTTTTTTGCAGGGTTTTGAGTAAGCAACGTTTATATGGGAGTGTGTGTTAGGGTGTGAGACTCTCAAATTGCTAATCACTTGTCTTTAATAAACCCTTCATCGAGCAATCTTTCCTTGTCCATTGTTTATGCCTTTCTCCTACCTTTTAAGAATTTATTCTCCCTCTCCCTCCCCTAGCTTGGGCTCTCTCTCACTCTGTCTCAAATAAATAAAATCTTAAAAAAAAAAAAAAAATTATGCTCTTTTGTTTTCTGTTCTCTTTCATTGCTTCATCTCTCTCTTTTGCAGGTATCTCATTTTTTTAAAAGATTTTTATTTGAGAGAGAGAGCATGAGAGGAGATAGGGTCAGAAGGAGAAGCAGACTCCCCGCTGAGCAGGGAGCCTGATGTGGGACTCGATCCCAGGACTCTGGGATCATGACCTGAGCTGAGGGCAGTCACCTAACCAACTGAGCCACCCAGGTGCCCTCAAGTTTCTCATTTTTAATGATTGTTTTTGTAATGTGTAAATATCTGATAAGGTTTCTCTTTTTTTTGTTTTTGGACGATTGTCTTTGACATTCTTACCTGTTTATTCTCCTAGATGGCATTTAAAATAATTTCTTCTGGGTTTGTAGTAAATATACCATTGGTATGTTATTGAAATTACATTCTGTATAAATTCCTTTGAGGAATGTTGACATTTTTATTTAGTGTTCTCACTAAAGAAATTTATAACATGTAAAAATTTAAATATTGGATCATGCCTGGTTTTTATTTTGTTTGATAAAAGATGTACAATTTTGAATTGACTGGTTATGGTGCTCATCTGGGTAGGGAGGCTATTTCATTCAGTTAAAATATTTAATTCTTACTGTGTGTCAGGCACTTTAGGCATTGAATCTAGAAATGAAGGCTTAGTACTGGAATTTCAGCTAGTTGGCAGGAGTTCAGAATTTATTTTTGGTGTAGGGCAGAATTCTGTGAAAGAAATCACATTGTCCTCCTCCCCTTCGCCTAAAGGAATAATTTCTCAAAAGTGCCCTGTAGATAGAATAAAAATAACAGTTGGCAGACCTTTTTATAAGACCTCTTCCTATATGCTAGCTAGAAAACTTGAAGTGGCTATTAATTTCTCAGTTAACACTTTATTTTCCCCACTAAAGTAATAATTAGTCCAAGTTTTACCCATTGGCAGTCCTATAAATCTACCTTTAAAATCTGAAACCCTTAAACTTCTCTATTTTCCTCTGTCTCCATTTTATCTATGGCTAACTCTCTAGTCCAAACCACTATTATCTTTCACTTGGACTATCACTATTGCTTTGTAACTGTTCTCTCTGCTTTTCTCTTGCCCACATTTACAAGGCATTTTCCATACCGTAGCCATGGTGATCTTTTAAAAAATGTTTTTATTGAAGTTATCAAAGCTTAAAAAATAGTATAATTAATTGATGTGCTCTTCACTCTCCTTCAGGAATTCTCAAACTGGCCACTCTCCTGTTACTATGTTGTTTTGTGTATAAATATTTCAGTATAGGGGCGCCTGGCTGGCTCAGTCATTTGAGCATGTGACTCTTGATCTCAGGGTTGTGAGTTTGAGCTCTGTGTTGGGTGTAAAGATTACTTAAAAATAAAATCTTTAAAAAATATATTTCAGTATAATTATAAAAGATAGGGCTTCTTTAGAAAAAACTATAGCCACATGATGGTTGCACAGCTCTGAATATACTGAAAACCACTGAAATGTACACTTTAAATGGGTGAATTATATGGTATGTGAATTATATCTCAACAGAGCTGTTAAAAAACATTGCTACAATAACATCCTGTTAGTAACAATTTTACAAAACCACCAAATAGCCATAGTTCACATTTCCCCCATTACCCTTCTAAATAATTTTTTTTTTTTTTTTTTTTACACTTTGACGGTTTTAAACATAAGTCAGATCATGTTCCTCTTTTTCTTAAAACCCTGCAGTGGCTTTTCATCATATTTAAAATAACCTAAAGCCCTGTATTGACTCACAAAGTTCTGACCTACAAAGCCCTGACATGATGTGGCTTCTGGCTTCTATCTCTCATGCCCAGTAAATTGTTTTTAGTGTTCCATCCTGGAATGCCCTTCCCCTATATTTTCTCAAGACCAGATCCTTCCTTTCAATTTAAACACCTTTTCCTCAGAAAGGCCTACACTGATCAGTTGCCCAGTCTCCAGTCTGAAGTGGTACCCTAATCATTCTGTATCACATCATTCACTTAAAAAGTATCAGCATAACATGGTTTATTATCTGCCATGTAATTTTTTAAAAAGATTTATTTATTTTAGAGAGCTGGGTGTGAGGTGGGGAGGGAGAGAGAGAATCTAAAGCAGACTCCCCGCTGAGCACAGAGCCTGATGCGGGACGTGATCCTGAGATCATTGCAGGGCTGAGATCGTGACCTGGGCCAAAATCCAGAACCAGATGCCTAGTTGAGCCACCCAGGTGCACCTCTGCCATGTAATTTTTATTGATTTACTATCTTTTTCTCTCTTTCCATGCTACCCTGCCCCCCCCCCAATTTTTTCTGTCATGTTCACTGTTGAATCCCCAGTGCCTAAAATATTAGTTGGTGCATAGTAGATCCTCATTAGGAGAAATTCATACAAAAAGCTGCCTAACACCACAGCCACTGTTTGGTATTTATAAAAAGGTTATTTGATCAGCTATCAAAAAGAATGAAGTCTTGCCATTTGCAACATCATGAATGGAACTAGAATGTATTACGCTAAATGAAGTAAGTCAGAAAGACAAATATGATTTCACTCATGTGGCATTTAAGAAACAAAACAGATGAACATAGGGGAAAGGAAGGAAAAATAAAAGATAAAAACAGAGGGAGGCAAACTATAAGAGACTCTTAACTATAGAGAACAAACAGGGTTGCTGGAGGGGAGGTTGACAGGGAAATGGGCTAAATGTGTGCTGGGCATTAAGGAGGGCACTTGTGATGAGAGCCCTCCTAAAAAACCAATACTACACTATATGTTAACTAACTTGAATTTAAATTTACAAAAAAATAAGTTTATTTGATAGAATATATTACCTTAAACTGAGTTCCAGTTAGGTGTGTTACTTTGAAAGTGCCATTTTCTACTCCCAGGTTAGGAGGTTCCTTTTTTTTTTTTTTTTTTTTGGCTAGCTTGCTTCCTATAGTGGCCTGCTCACTTCAGAACTCAAAAAAGTAACTTTAACAAATTCTGTTCTTGCTTGGCAAAACATAGAGTGCTCGCATGTATAACGTTGCAAAAGTTCCCATAATGCCTTACTGGTTTCATTCTCCATTATCACTTTTTTCTTTTGTCCTCATTTGTGGACCATCATGCTCTTAGCTTGTGAGCTTTCTCTGCTACCTGTTCTCTGGTGAAGCAGCTTAAGAGTGGCCATGGTAGGCCAAATAATGGCTGCCTTAAAGATGTGATTAGTTAAGTATCTTGAGATAGGGAGATAATCCTGAGCTATCCAGGTGGGCCCCATGTAATCACAGTTGTCCTTACTGGGAGGATGGCAGCCATGGTTGGAGTGATGTGCTTTGAAGATGTGACCACAAAATCAACAGGTGGCTTCCAGAAACTAGATAGGGGCGAGGAAATAGATTGTCCCCTAGAGCCTCCAGAAAGGGTGAGACCCCATCTACACCTTGATTTTGGCTCCAGTGAAACTGATTTTGGACTTCGGAGCTCCCCAACTATGAAAGAATTCATTTGTACTGTTTGAAGCCACTAAGTTTATGGTACTTTGCTATAGCAGCCATGGGAAGCTAATGCAATGATTTTAAAATAAGACGACTTGAAGGATCACAGAACCTGTACAGAGTGTTCTGAAGTTAATCTTGCCTGCTGGCTTAATAGTTAGCTGCCAAAATGGGGGCCAGAAAGAGTTGAGATGGCAGCCTCAGGTGGGTAACTTGGGAGGAGAAGAAAAAACTGTGGTTGTTGGAATAATTAAAGAATATTATATGCTCTAATAGCATCTGTTTTATATACAATTAAGCTCTTGATTTCTTTCTTTGTTTTTACACAGATCAGAAACCCCTTGACCTTGCCCAGGGTGCTGAAATGAAACACATTCTTATCGGTAACAAAGTACGTAGTAACGGATTACTTGCATATGATCCTTTTTAGAAAAAGATTTTGAATTCTTGAAATATATAGATGGCATTTTTTATGAAAACATTTTTTTAACAGGTTGTCTACAAAGTGTTGAAACGATATGAAGGCCCTCTCTGGAAGGTAGGCTGGGATTATTTTATTTATAAAACTGGAAAGAATTCTCAGGTGCTCTGTTTTTGTTAAAATAATTTAAAGGGTGCCTGATGGCTCAGTCAGTTGGGCGTCTGCCTTAGGCTTGGATCATGGTCCCAGGGTCCTGGGATCGAGTCCAGCATCAGGCTCCCTGCTCAACAGGAGTCTGCTTCTCCCTCTGCCCCTCCCCCTGCTTGTGCCCTCGCTCTCGCTTGCTCTCGCTCGCTCGCTCTTTCACTCGCTCTCTCGCTCACGCTCTTGCTCTCATGCTCGCTCTCATAAAATTTTTTAAAAATTTAAAAATTATTTCTGACTTAATCTTTCTTGGATCTGACAACATTAACCATTTTCTGTAGTGCTGTACTTCATTAGGCTTCCATTTATTGTAGCAATTGCTGTCCTTCGTGTTGATGGTCTGACACTTTTAGGTGACAAGCTTATACAGAACAGAGTGGGAGAACATATTTTTTTCCTTAATCATAGAATTACAATGTTTTTGTTACGAATATTGAAGTAGGGAGGACTTATTAGGAAATTTAATACTTGAATTGTCACAGGGCACACACATAAAATCTGGTTCTAAAAATTTCTTTGCATCTTGGAGTTCAGTTATTTTCTAGAATTATTTTAGAGCATGCATTTTCTTTTGCACTTGCAAGCACTCCCTCTGTATATTTATGCACAAGTATGTTTATATTGTATAAAATCAGAATACTCTTTATGTAGTGTTTCATTCCAGACTTTGAAGTCCACAATTGAAAATCTTCCCATAAATATCCCTGAACAATATTGTCAGAACTATAAACAGTTGGTGTTATTGGTCTTATTAGTATGGCATTTCTTCTATTCCTGTCCCTCTGTAGTGATAAAATGTTTTCATTACTGCACTGAGTACCTTCGTTCATGTTTGATACTTTTAAAAATTTTTTTAAACTTTTAAAAAAATTTTATTTGATGGAACACAAGCAGGGGGAGCAACAGGAAGAGAGAGAGGGAGAACCAGGCTTCCCGCTGAGCAAGGAGCCCAATGCGGGACTCGATCCCAGGACCCTGAGATCATGACCTGAGCCAAAGGCAGACTCTTAACCAACTGAGCCACCCAGGAGCCCCCATGTTTGATCATTTTTTAATGTTCAGTAGTACTATCTAGATGAAAGACAACAATAGAACTGTCATAACTTATTTTTTATCAGTCAGGTATTTGAATCTATATGTGTCAGCTTGGAAAATCTTTGCCAATTTTTCCCTTAGAGTTCAAGATTTTTTGGCTGGAGGTTATTCTGGGTAGTGTTAGAACATGGAGTCCTTTCATGGTATAGGAAACAGTAAGTATTATCCTGATGCTTATTAAATTTCATTATCTAAATTTTGAAAGATTGAAAGTTTCACTTAACATCTTTTCCTTTTGTCTTAATAATTTAATATTTATTTTGAAGGCCTGATGCAGTCCGTAATATTTATCGCCAGGGATGCAAGCACCTAACTCAAGCAGTATGCACGGTAGGATGACACATGCATCTTTTGCTCAAACCATGAAATCAGTTTTGCAAGTGATTGACCAAAATTATTTTTATAAAACTGCCTTGTAAAATCTTGGGGGTAGGAGGCATTTGTGTATATTTTTACTTGAGAACAAGTAAAACTGTGGAATATCTGTTTTAAAAATAGAATCCACTTTTATTTCCACGTGTTGTGGATGAGAGATAAGTTACCTGAAAACATAAAGAGCCTTAGACATTTTTGTACGTGTATGTGTGTATATTCACATGTGCATATGTATGTATACAGATGTATGTACGCCATACATATATCTGTGTACTTATACATGGGTAAATTGGGATAATGGAAGTTTTTCTGGTTTTAAAATTTAAAGCCTGCATCAAAATTGGGATTCTTGGGTTCTCTAGGTTCACTGTTTTTTACTGGTTACTTTTACTAACCAGGAGAAAAAAGGACTTTCTTCTCTTTAGAGATTAGTCTAAGACTGGAGCCTAGACATGCTTTCTTATTTCCTACTTCACATCCTTTAGAGTTGTCAACACGTTGTGGCAGTCCATCTGCTCTTTAGAGCATGGCACCTGCCTTTCTCAGGGCAAACACCCCCAGAAGACCAGGTGTTCCCCTTGGGGAGTCACAGACGTGGCCCATTCCCCAGCGGGACCACCTCATTACACAGCCGGCCCCTTCCGTGTCCTCCCGCCCTGTGCTCCTTTCACAGTGGACCAGAGGGCCAGGGTCCTTTCTCTCCTCTCACCTGTGTCATCTTGTTTTCTCTTTCAGTGCAGTCCTGGCCATTCTCTTCTGTTCCCGCCGTAGACACATCTACTTAATACCAAGCTTTTTCCTCAGTTGGCCCTTTATCTCATTCTTGTCTGCCTTCAGTCAAAAAACAAACGAGTTGCTCCACTTGCCCTTTTAAAATTTCTTGCTCTTTAACCTCTGTGGAATTGGTTAGCTTCTGCTATGTTATCCCTCACCTTGTTTTATAATTTGTGTTTTTTCTGTAAACGTCTGCTTAAAGCTTACATTTATGAGTCACATATCAACACAAACTACTGAGCATTCACTGTAGGATGGCTATAAAGCACCCTGTTTACTTTGTAGTTTCTTAAGGTAGAAGCTTAGGTTATTGATTTGAGATCTTTTTTCCTAATATGAGTGTTTCAGCTATCAGTTTCTTAATTTTTTTCATTGTGCAGTTGCAGCCATCAGCACCATGCATCTCCAGAACTCTTTATCTTCCCAAACTAAAACTCTGTACCCTTCAGTCACTAGTTCCACTCCTTTCTATTCCCAGGCCCTGGCAGTCCCCATTCTACTTCCTGTTTCTAGGAATTTGACCTTACTAGGTACCTCAGATAAGTAGAAAGAGGCAATATTTGTCCTTCTGTAACTGGCTTATTTCAATTAGTATAATATCCTCAAGGTTCATCCATGTTACAGCATGTGTCAGAATTTCTTTCCTTTTTGAAAAAATTTAGTTGTAAAAAAGCACATAACATAAAATTTACTATTTTAACCATTTTTAAGGATACAATTCAGTAGCTTGAACTGTATTTACTTTGTTGTGCACCAGATCTGTGGAACTTTAATCTTGCAAAAGTGGAACTACATCCACTGAGCAACTAACTGCCTATTTCCCCAACCCCCAGTGCCTCTTAAACCATTGTTCTAACTTTTTGTTTCTATAAGTTTGACTACTTTAGATACCTCTTGCAAGTGGAATCGTACAGTATATGTCTTTTTATGACTGCCTTAGTTCATTTAGTCTGATATCCTCAAGATTCATCCATGCTGTAATATGTGACAAGATTTCATTTTTAAGGCTAAATAATATTCCATTGTAGGTATAGACCACATTTCTTTACACATTCGTCAGTGGGTATTTGAATTGCTTCCACCTCTTGGTGGTTGTAAATGATGCTGCAGTGAACGCAGATGTACAAATACCTCTTCAAGATCCTGCTTTCAACTCTTTTGGATATAGACCTAGAAGTGGAATTGCTGAATGATGTGATAGTTCTGTTTTTAACTTTTTGAGGAATTTCCCTGCTGTTCTCTAAAAGCAGCTGCCCCATTTTATGTTCACACCAACAGTGTGCAAGGGTTCTAATTTCACTTTCTCCATATCCTCATCAGCACTTCCTTTTTTTTTTTTTTTTTTAATGAACATCCTAATGAGTGTGAGGTGGTATCTAATTGCAGTGTGATTTGCATTTCTGTAATGACTGGTGATGTTGAGGATCTTCTCGTGCTTATTGGGTATCATATATTGTTTTTGGAGAAATAATCTCTTTAAGTCCTTTGCCCATTTTTTAGCTGGCCTGTTTGGCTTTTTGTTGGTATTGCGTTGTAGGAATTCTTTGTATATTCTGGATATTAACCCTTATCAGTATATGATTTGCAAATATTTTCTCCCATTCTGTGGGTTGTCTTTACATTCTGTTGATAGTGCCCTTTGATAGAAGTTTTTAGTTTTGATACAGTCCAATTTATTTTTTCTTTTGTCATTGTGCTTTTGGTGTTATGTCCAAGAAATCATTGCCAAGTCTACTGCTTTGAAGTTTTACCCTTATGTTTCCTTATGAATTTTGTAGTTTAAGCTCTGATATGTAGAGAGATTTCTCCTGAGGCCTTCCTCTTTGGTTTGCAGATAGCTGCCTTCTTGCCGCTCTCTCATGGCTTTTCTTTGTGTGCAGGCATCCCTGGCTTCTCTTCCTCTTATTAAGGATACCAGTCTTACTGAATTAGGGCCCCACTCTTGCGACCTCATTTAATCTTAATTTCCCCTTTAAAGGCCCTGTTTACAAAGAGTCTCATTGAGGGTTGAGGCTTCCACATATGAATTTGGGGAGGACACAGTTTAGTCCATAACAATCACTACAGTCACTCCAGCTCTCATACGGGTACTGTTTGCTTTGTATATGTTTCCATTCTTTTGTTTTCAGCCTATTTGTGTGTGTCAATCTAAAATAGGTCTCTTACAGAGAGCATGCAGTTGTATCTGGTATTTTTATCCAGTTTGACAACCTCTGCCTTGTGATAGGAATATTTAATGAGGGGCACCTGGCTGGCTTATTCAGTGGAGAGTGTGACTTTTGATCTAGGGGTTGCGAGTTTGAGCCCCATGTTGGGTATAGGGATTACTTAAAAGTAAAATCTTAAAGTGTTTAATGAATTTGTACTTAATGTTGTTATTGATATGGTTGGATTTCTGTCTGCCATTTTGCTGTTTCTATATTCATTTTGTTCTTTCTCTTCTACATAAGATACATATGTCTCATATACAATTTCCTTTTGTTTATATTTTACTATATTTTAAAGTTATTTCTTAGTGGTTGCTCTAGGTATTATAATATGCATCTTTATCACAAACTACTACTTCCTTCCATACTTACTATGCTTTAATACAGTTCTACTTTCTGCCCTTTCCTTTGTGTTATTGTTATATATATCATGACTCTACGTGTTTAAAAACTCAGTGATACAGTGTTATAGCTATTGCTTTATACAATTTTATGTTTTAAAATATTTTTATTGAACTATAATTCATATCGTATGCAGTTCACCCACTTGAAATGATTTAGTAATTTTTTGTATGGTCAGAGACTTGGGCTGACCATGTGGAGACCACAATCCATTTTAGATCCATTTCCATAATTCTGCAAGGAAACTTCATACCCATTAGCAGTCATACCCCATTCCTGTCAGTACCACCCCCTTTTAACCCCTAGGCAGCCATTAATATCTGTCTCTATAAATTTGCCTATTCTGGACATTTCACATAAATGGAATCATATATGTGGCCTTTTTCTGGATTCTTTTGCTTAGCATAATGTTTTCAAGGTTCATCCATATCGTGACATGTTATTACTTCAGTCCTTTTATGGGTAAATAATAATCCATTGTATGGATAGACAGTACTTATTCATTCATCAGTTAATGAATATTTGGGTTGTTTTTACTTTTTGTCTCAGTGCATATTTGGGGTCATTTCCTTGTTCTGATATAGCTCCATTCCTTCCTTTATCCTCTATCCTATTATTGTCATATATATTACACCTCAGTATGTTACAAGCTCAACCAATTTTACAGTTGTGTAAATCACTTTAAATTATTTGAGAAGAGAAAATATATATTAGAATTACCTATGCAATTAACTTGTCCAGTTCCCCCCACCCCCTTTGGTGTCACTTTCTTTTAGTCTAAAGAACTTTTTTTTTTTTTTTTTACTCTTTTGTTAGGTATACCTAATGAATTGTCTGAGTCTTTTTTTATTTGGGGGTGTATTTTGCCTTCATTTTAGAACAATAGTTTTATAAGACAGAGAAATTTTCTTTCAGCACTTTAAATATGTCATCCCCTTACCTCTGTTCTTCATTGTTTTTGATGCAAAGTCAGCTGTTAATTTTACTGTGCTTTCCCTGTATTTGATGAGTCCTTTTTCTCATTACTTTCAGTATTTTCTGGTTTTGGCTGTCAATAGTTTAAGATGTGTCTAGGTATAAATCTCTCTGGATTTATTGTGCTGGAGTTTATTGAACTTCTTGAATGTGTAATATTTTCATTGAACTTGGGAAATTTTCACCCATTCTTTCTTTAAATATTTTTTTTCAGTTTTCTCTCTCCTTTGTGACTTTGTTGGTACACATGATAATGCCCTGCCATGATTTTTTTTTCTTCCCTTCCATCTCAGATTATCTTGAGTGAATTTTTCATTATAGTTCTTGTAATTTTCACATCCAGAATTTCCATTGGGTTCTTTTTCATAACTTGCATCTTTTTATTGATATTTTCTATTTGATTGGTTATTATCATTATGCTTTCTTTTAGTTCTTTACATATGATTTACTTTAGTTTTTGAACATTTTTCTGAGAGCTTTTTAAATGTCTGGCTCATTTGCCAGTTTGTTGCTTGGCTGAATATATTTTCTGTGATGGCTTTTCCTGATTGTTGGCTACCAAGATTGCTGTTGTTTTGAGAAAGCCCTGGACTTGGAATTTTCAGGGCCGTATTCTAAATAAAGTCAGCCCCAGTATTTAAAGCTTGCCCCATCATGATACAATTTGCCACAGAGTAAGAAGGAGGGGGGAGTGGAGCAGACTCAGGCTAAAACAACATCCAGTGTTCTTGAGAGATTCAGTAGATTTTTCTTGAATAAATGCTTTTCAATGTGTTGAATGTCTTTCATCAATTTTCAGTGTTGGGGAATGGTTGTTTTGATTGGGGTTGCATTAAATATATAGATTTACTTGGGGAGGATTGTTACTTTAACCACATCAAGACCTCTAAGCTATGAATATTGTATCTCTCCTTTATTGAAATCTTCTTTAATTTCCTTTTATAACGTCTTATAATTTTTTGTTAAACTTATGCTTATGTGTTTTTTTTTTTTTAAAGATTTTATTTATTTGAGAGAGAGAGAATGAGAGAGAGCACGAGAGGGAAGAGGGTCAGAGGGAGAAGCAGGCTCCCCGCTGAGCAGGGAGCCCGATGCGGGACTCGATCCCGGGACTCCAGGATCATGACCTGAGCCGAAGGCAGTCACTTAACCAACTGAGCCACCCAGGCGCCCTATGTGTTTATTTTTTAAAGCTATTATGATGGACTTGAAATTTTCATTTTCTGTTTTTTGTTGTTATTATATATAAATTTGTTTTGAGTCCTGTAGCCTTGCTAAATTCACTTAATAGTTTTGGTAGCTTTTTTGCAGATTCCTCAGCGTCTCCTACATGCACAATCATGTTGTCTGCAAAAAAAAGATCTATTTCTCTACAATTTATATGCCTTTGTTTTTTATCTTTTATTGTACTGGATAGGACCTCCAGTACAACTTTAAATAGAATTGGTGAGAGCCAGCATTCTTGTTTTGTTTGTGTTAGGTACAAAGCATTGAGCCTTTCATTATTGAGTTATTAGCTATAAGTTTTTCATAGATGCCCTTAATTTGCTTTAGGAAGTTATTTTCATTTCCTAATTTACTGAGAGCCCTTACCATGAGGATCTGTTGATTTTTATTAAATATTTTTTGCATATTATTGAAATGATCATAGGGTTTTACTCATTTTAATATGGTTAATTACACTGTTAGATCTTAGGGTGTTAATAAACCAGTCATATTGCTGGGATAAATTTCAGTTGGTCATGATACATTATTTTAATAAATTGTTTGCTAATATTTTGTTAAGGATTTTTTGCTTCTGTGCTCCTGATGGATACTGGTTTATATTTCTCTCTTGATATATTTGGTGTGGTTTTGGAATCTGAGAAATACTGGTCTCATATAATGAATTAGAAAATATTTCTTTTCAGTTTCTTAGAAGAGTTTTTGTAGGATTAAGTTTATTTGTTTCCTAAATGCTGATATAATTCATGGGCCAGAAGGTGGGGTTTTTTTTTTTTTGTTTTTTGTTTTGTTTTTGTTTTTTTATGGGAAGGATAGTAATTACAAATTTGTTCAGTTGCTAAGGGCTAGTTCAAATTTTCTATTTCTTCTTGGGTTGGTGTTTGTAATTTTTGCCTTTCAAAAAATTTGTCCCTTTTCTTAGGTTATCAAACTTTTTGTTACTTATATTCCCTTACTATGTTTTTAATGTTTGTATGGTAGGTAGTGTTGTGCCCTCTTTTTTTTTATATTGGTAATTTGTGTCTCTTTTTTTCTTCCCTAGATTAATCTGGCTAGCAGTTTATCAATTTTATTGATCTTTTCAAAGAAGTAGTTCTTGATTTTTTTTTTGAAATTTTTTTGTTTTTCTGTTTTCTATTTTTCTTAAGAAATTTCTCTACGCTTTGGGTTTAATTTGCTTTTTTAATAGTTTCTCAAAGTCAAAGCTTATTGATTAAGGCCTATCTTCTTTACTAATACAGCCATTTAAAGCTATACTTTTACCTTTGTAACTGTTTTAGTTTCATGCTGCTAATTTTGGTATGTTTTCATTACAATGTTCAAAATATTGTCTAATTTCTACTAGAAACTAATAGAAATTTCTATTAATAGGAATGTTGTCTTTGAACCAATGAATACTTATAGGTGTGTTTAATTTCCAAGTAATGGGTTTTTATGATCTGTTTCTGATTTATAATTTAATTTCATTTTGGTCATTGAATGTATTCTATATGATTTTTGTCTTTTCAAATGTATTGAGACTTGCTTGATGGCTCTATGTATGGATTATCCCAGTAAACACACTTGAAAATAGTGTATATTTCGCTATTGTTGGGTTTAGAGTCCTATAAATATTCAGTCATGGTGGTTGATAGTGTTGCTCAGATCTGTATTTTTGCTGATTTTTGGCTAATTATATCAATTGCCGAGAGGGGTATCAAAATGAACAATTCCACAAGCATAGTTGGTTATTTCTCAGTTATTGAACACATACATACCAATGATGTTGTCTTCCTGAATAATTGACCTGGTAGTCCTCTTTATCTCTTGTAATATATTTACTTTTGAAATCTATTTTGCCTAATATTATACAACCACTCAGGCCTTCTTATGCTTACTGTTTGAATGGTATCTCTTTTTCTCTCCATTTCCTTTTAACCTGTATATCTTTCTTTTCTTTTTTTTTTTTTTTTAAAGATTCTATTTATTTGAGAGAAAGAATGAGAGAGAGAGAGCACATGAGAGGGGGGAGGGTCAGAGGGAGAAGCAGACTCCCTGCCGAGCAGGGAGCCTGATGCAGGACTCGATCCCGGGACTCCAGGATCATGACCTGAGCCGAAGGCAGTCGCCCAACCAACCGAGCCACCCAGGCGCCCTGTATATCTTTATTTTCTATCTGTGTAGATAGTATCTATTTGGGTCCTTATTAACCATTCTGAAAAATCTGCCTTTTAATTAGACTTCTTTTGAGAATATGTTCCACTTTCTTCTTCATATATCAGGTAATTTTGGATTGTGTCCTTAATATTATGAATGTTAAGTCCTGGGGATTCTGGGTTCTGTTATTTTTCTCTGTTAAATGACCTGTTTTAGCAAGTTATTTTCTTGGCTGGGTTTAGGTTGTAAACTCTGTTTCTTGGGTGGCAGCTCTGGTCTGCATTTCGAAAGGTTGTATTTAAGAGACTGCTTTGAATCCTTTCTCAGCATCAATTAGACATGTGAACAGATCCCAAAACATAGTTCGGGAATCTCTTTTTCCCTTGGAGGATTACCCCCACTCTTTAGTATTTCTGGATCCCTGACTTTCCCTTATTAATTCTCAAAGACAGAAAGACTGGGTTTTTCCATGTGTGCCTGTGCTGCTTTCATGTCACCCTGTGGACTGTATGTCCCAGTTGAAAAACCTTGGGGATGGGAACTTATTTGCATAGTTACTTATTTCCTTTCCTCCAAGAGCATGTGCATTCCCCATCAGAGTCTGTCAACTTTTGTTCACTCTCCAGTTCCTTAAGGCAGTTGCTTTTTTTTTTTTTTTAAGATTTTATTCATCCATTTTGAGAGAGAGAGAGAGAGAGACTTTGAGTGTGCATGAGCAGGGGGAGGGGCAGAGGGACAGAAAGAATCCCAAGCAGACTCCACACCCAGTGCAGAGCTCAATCTCACAACCCCAAGATCACAACCCAAGCTGAAATCAAGAGTCAGACACCCAACCGACGCAGCCTCCCCCACCCCCACCCCAGCAGTTGCTTTTTATGGTTGTTTTCTGCAAGGAGGAGGGTGGTACTCTTGTAGGGCCTTGAAGTAGAAGTCTGTCTTTTTCCATTCCTTTTTTTTTTTTAAGACTTTATTTATTAGAGTGTGAGCAAGAGAGCACAAGCAGAGGGAACAACAGAGGGAGAGGGAGAAGCAGACTCCCCACTGAGCAGGGTGCCCAATGTGGGGCTTGATCTCAGGACCCTGGGATCATGACCTGAGCCAAAGGCAGCTGCTTAACCGACTGAGCCACCCAGGCGCCCCTCTCTTTTTCCATTCTTAAATCCCCTCACTTTCCAAACTTATATTTCAGTGAGACACAATTTTTTATCCTTTTTTCCTTTCCCCCTTCTTTGTCAATCTCATATGTACTTATTCTTTTACACTCAGTTCAAATGTTTTGTACATTCAGCTCAAAAGGTTCTGGAGAATGGTGTGAATAAGAAATTGGATCTGTGGTGTTTAAAGAATTTTATAGCCCAAGTGCATGCTAAATTATTAAACATAAAAGACAAAACTAAAACTACATACCTAATGAACTATTCGTATTTACTTTGAGTAACTACGAATATGAAAGCCAGATGTTAGCTGCAATGCATGTGATATTCCCAATGCATCAATTTTTTTTCCCCAATTTTTACCAGTTGGTATTTTAAATGTTCACTTGGGTATAATTAAGCTATGTTAATACTGTTATGTGTTATATGTACTGTCAAATTATATCTATATATATCTCCTATTTTATGTGCATGAATGATACTGTCTTACTGACTTCTTTATATCCAAGGTAAAATCCACTGATAGCTGCCTCTTCTTTATTAAATGCTTCGATGACACTCTTCATGGCTTCAGGGTTCCTAAGAATAGCCTTCAACAGTCAAGAGAGGTAATTTTATGGATTCATTTATCTTTCATAAAACTTAATATTTAAAAACAAAAAATATAAGTTCAATTGAATATTAGCATCTAAAATCTTGTTGACTACCTTTTTAATGGGGCAATTACATGAAGCTTGAAATTTGGCTTATGAATTAATTTCTTTATCAACATGTACCTGCAGATATTTTTTGTTCATAATTATCTTTATTATTTTGATTTTTATGAATCATTTTTGGAAAAAAATTCTGAATGATTATGTAGTCTGCCTCTTCATTTATAGGTACAGAAACTGAAGCCAGTAAGATTGAAGTGCTCTCTCAAGGTCACACAGCTTACAAGTGACAAAACCTGGTTTCAGCTTAGGTGTTCTGATTTATTACAGTATAGCCTCAGTCTTCCTTTGTGGTAAATTGAACAGCAGCAGCAAGCAAGAAAATTGGGGTTTATGAGACAGAAATTCACAGTGCAGTTATTTAATGGAGACTCCATATTCCTTTAGATCAAAGGAGTATTTATAGACCTGTCTTGTTTTTTTGTAAATTGTGTAAGGGATTAAAAGAATCTATTTTCCAAAGTGGTTAACTTTGGCCCTGCAAAGAACCCTAAACGATCTAAATTTCTGACACTCTGACCGTATCATAAAGTGGTAAAATTTGACCTTGAGTAATGCTGTAAAAAATGAAGAGGAAGTAACACAGATATTTTTGGGGCAAATATTCTTTTTGTGAAATCACTGATATTTTAAAAACATTAGTAAAAGCTAAAGCATCAAGGCAATTGTTGGCTTTCTTATAACTTGATTACAAGTTAGTAAAATAGTATTTCTGGATATATTAGTATATAATAGCGTATCCAACAGTATTGAGAATCTATAATTTTAAGTGAAAAAATTTCCACCCATTACTCAGCTTTTATAGTGTGTGTTTTAGTATTATTGAATATGTAAACTTACAGATGATATTTTTTAAAGTATTAGGAAATTTTTTATCCAGAAATGTCATGGACAAGAGACCTGCATCATTCTTTTGTTGTTGTTTGGTTTGGGTTTCTTTTGTTTTTTTGAGCCTTTAATATTTTCTCCATGTAAATTTTATGCTTTCTAAATTGTTGCCATATTATCTTTTGAGTAAAAATGCATTTTACTTTTATTTAAATTCTTGGATTATTTCAGGACTGGCTGGAAGCAATAGAAGATCATTCTGCTTATAGCACTCACTACTGTTCCCAGGACCAGCTGACTGATGACGAAGAGGAAGATGCAATTTCAGCTGTAGACCTGAAGGAATCCTTAGAGGTATGTAGAAAAACCAAGCCTGACTTTTATAGCTAACTCTGTCACCAAGAATTTTTTAATGTGAGGTTTTGAAATTAAGAAATCTGACAGTGGAGATAATACTGCTGTTTATCCAGTAATATTTTATGCTATTTATAGTGTCTGTTATGATACTATCAAATGTCTCTGTAGATAATGCTGTAAAGATACTAGCCTGTGCCCATATGTATCTTTTTTGGTTAAAATTTTTCCATTGCTGTAATCGGATTGTCATTCTGTTTGAAAACTGCCAGTAGGGGGAGCATGCAGAGCTTGACTTGCTGCCCTTTATGACTTCACTGCATATTTCAGAGTTTAAATAATGCAACCATAGTGATACCTTTCCTGGCTGGTAGTTTCATTTAAAACCGCTTGTAATCTGTAACTTCATTGATTAGAGGTAAGATAAAGCGTCAGTAATAAAAGCACAGGCTTTTATCTGAAGTGACGTCAATGTCTTAGCCAAAGAGAAATATCAGCATGTGTTATTGAAATGAAATAGGTATTTTTTTCTGGGCATCAATTTTCTGGCCCTGCCTTTTAAATGGGAATTGGGTTTGGAAGAATTAGAACTACAAAAGGATGATGGAGTTTCACTCCAAATAATTATGTCAGGACATATCAATTTGCCTACTAAATTTAATCTTTTTTTTTAATTAAATGAATTAGATGCAGGATTTGAATGTTTCTAAATCAACAACTTTAATGAAGTTAAGTTTGCTAATACCTAAGGAGTTTTATTGATGTAAGGACCTGTAAACTTAAATCAGAAAGAGATTTTGGCTCTTTCGGTCCCTAATCCTACTTTATGATGGAACATTAAAAAATTTGAGCTCTTCCATGTTTTGTTGAAGACATTGCCAGAATTTGACATTCGCTTTACCAGTGCTACTTCTATTTTTTTTAAAGCCTAATGTGTAGTGTGACAGCCAGAAACATAATTTTCAGACTGTGAACTTTGCAAAAGTATCAAACTGGGTAAAAAAGAAAGTTTACATATCTATGGCCAGAATCATGTTAAGTAAAAAAAAAAAAAAGCCCCAAAACTGTGCTAAAGATTTTAACTTTTAGTCAGGACTCCCTACGTGAAAAGAAGTCCTTTCCTATTTATCCTCAAAATAAGGTAAAGGATAAAACCTGGAAGGACTTACAAAGCATACCAATCTTTCCTAAGATTATGGTAATTTTAAGACATTTTTAATGGAAGCTACAGGTAAAAGCGGACTAACTTGCATATCATTTAAAAAAAACTTTCTTGAAAAAAATGTTTCTTTGGCATAGTTATCAGTTTTTCATGTTATCGACTTCCACTATACCTTTTATTTTATTCACTTGAATATCATGCTCTTATGTTAACTTTAAAACCATGAAGTTTTTGCCTTCTAGATTTTTATAGCACCTGAAGTTGGGGAGAGTTACAGCAGTGTTTAGCCTTTCATGTTTTGCAGGTTACAAACATATTTCTGTCCAACAGGATTTGAATGCTAATTCTGTGAATCTTGACTCTATCTCAACTCCTGAAGTTTGGTCCAAAAAAAGGTTAAAATCTGAAATGAGGGCGCCTGGGTGGCTCAGTTGGTTAAGCGACTGCCTTTGGCTCAGGTCAAGATCCTGGAGTCCCGGGATCGAGTCCCACATCGGGCTCCCTGCTCGACGGGGGGTCTGCTTCTCCCTCTGACCCTCTTCCCTCTTGTGCTCTCTATCTCTCATTCTCTCTCTCTCAAATAAATAAATCTTTAAAAAAAAAATAATATCTGAAATGAGCTGTTAAGTTTGTTGAATTGTAGCTTGTGGTAGACTGGCTCCGGAATGCCTTTCATCATTGGATTCTTAAGTTGTAAGGGTGTTCTGGGACCTATTTGTGAAATGAGATCTATTCTAGATGTTTATAGACTTTCTAAAGGAAATTAGGAACTCTAGGATTAAAATACTCTAAAGCCATCTGAATGGACATAAAACTAACCTTATTTCCTCAACATGGTTTTGGACAAGACATTATGGGGGAAAAATGTCCACACTGAAAAAGTGACCAGGTTATGTGATGTTTTTGGTCTCATTTTATCTTCACCCAAAATGAGGACCTCCAAAAAATTGAAAACAGTATTTCTCTTATCTCTGTCACTGCCCTAAGGTTAGGTCTCCAGAGAGAAAAGCATAAGACAAATCATAGAAATACTGGCCTTATGGTTGTTGCCTTAATGACAACTTGAAAATATTTTAAATATAAAAATGGGGAGACAAATTCAAGCACAGTGTTGGTGTAGAAATGCTGTCCAATACGATAGCTACTAGACACATTTGGCTACTTAAATTAGAATTAAGAATTCAACTCCTTTTAACTCAGCACAGTTCCAGGTGCTCAATAGTCACATGTGGCTACCACTCTGGACAGTACAGTGTAGAATGCTTCTGTCGTTGTAGAACGTACTATGAGACAAAACTGGGATAGGCTCTTAGATTTGGGGTGGCACAAGGAAAGTGGGGGTTTCATTTGTTGACGATATCTCAATTCTATAGGATCTGAACTCAGTGTTATAAGGATTTAATGAGCGGAAGATGCTAAATTGTGCTGATATGTGAGAATTGCCTTTTTCTCTCTATCCTTTCATTTAATTTTTTTATTTTGTGTAAATATCTATTGCAAAATAACACATTAAGAAGATTACAGAGCAGGGCCGTAATGATCCCCAGGTACCAAGAAGAATAAATGTGCTATGTATTGACTTAGACTGAGGGGAAATGGAACTGGGCTTGAGGTAGGGAGCCTTGGAGGTGAGACTTGGGGCATGAGTCCTTGCAATCCTGGCTGTTTTCTGTAAAGAGGAATGTCATCAGGGTTCTATAATCTCTAAAAAGTTTATGTACAATAAAATGAATGCATTTTGTCCAATTTGACATGTTCTGACAAATGTATATACCCTTTGTAACCACCACTTCTCAAGATAGAGACATTTTGGGGCGACTGGTGGCTCAGATGGTTAGGCATCTGCCTTCGGCTCAGGTCATGATCCCAGGGTCATGGGATCGAGCCCCACATCGGGCTCCTTGCTCAGCAGGGAGCCTGCTTCTCCCTCTCCTTCTCCTGCCCGCCCCCCCCCCCCTTTGCTCCCCCCCCCCCCCTCTAAAAAAAAAAAATTAAAAAAAAAAAAAAAAAAAAAGTTTCCATTAAAAAAGAAAAAAAGATACATTTTTATCACCTCAAATTTCCCTGGGGCCCCTTGCCAGGCAGTGCACTTCACCTCCATCTCAGGCAATCACTGATCTGCTTTCTATCATTATAGGTGGTATCAGTTTTGTCTGTTCTAGAATTGTAATTGGAATCATACTGTATGTGCTCATTGGAACCTGTCTTCTTTCACTATGTTGTGTCAGTAGTTTGTCCCTTTTAATTGCTTGAGTAGAGGCAATCTGCTTCTGTTCTTACCAAATGTAGATTGTCTATAGCAAATAGCCTGGAATTTGACCTCTCCCCTACCCTATTCAGTCCTTCCTAGCCCTTGATAATACATTTTTGAGCTGTTTTCCTAAGCCAGGGATAATAAAGTGGTTTAACATCAGCTTAAACAAAACAGCAAATATCTGGGTGGGCAGAACTAGGAGCGGGAGGCCTGTGTTGTGAATATGCTCAGCTGCTCACCTGGGTACCTCCTGCTCTCTGGGCCCTGAGTCTGTGGATACTCTGTTCTTGAATTCTGTGCCCAGACAACTTGGGTTTAAAATATCATCATGCTCGGGTATTAGGTCATTGCTTATAGTGGGATGCTGTTTATGTAGAATAAAAAAAAAAAATTAAAACCTAAAAAGAATGTCTGACATAAGGTGAATGGCTTAGAAGTTAAGAATGGGACACGATGCTCGGCTCTGCAAAGATCTCCTGAACATTAACCTTCCTAAATAGATTTCTAGGTTTTCCTAATATAACCGATAGCTGCTAAGGGGAAATTATAGCAAATTAGATGATGTGTACATATTATTTGTATTAATGACCTCTCTTGTTTCTTTTGCCTTCAAAACCACACCAATCGTTTAGAACAGAAGACACATTATACCTAACTGTGAAACAATGTGTAGATCAAATCTTCTCCAGCTGACCTAATGTGTACCTTTTATTAAAACAAGTAAATCTCAATAAAAAATAAAAATAAAAAAATGGAAAAAAAAATAAAACAAGTAAATTCTCTACCAGGGAGGCTCTTTTTAGTAACTGTCAGGTAGATATGCTAAGGGAAGACGAATGGGATTCAGGTATTTGAGGAGGATGTTATGGAGAATGTTCTTGTCTTTATTACCCCCAGGAACTCTATCCTGTTCATTACAGATTTCCAGTCTGCAGATGAAGCCAGTGCTGGCTTTTATGTATCCAGCTAACTTTCACCATAGAAAGGAAAAGAGAAAACAGTAACATTGACTTGCACATGGGCAGGAGTATTAACTATGGATAGAGTAGAAATGACAATTTTCTGTTAATAAATTATGAGTGATACATTTGGTTGCAGTGCCTATTTCAGTTCCTCCACATCAACTTCTTCCCTGCCTTCAACCTGTATTTATGGGCTGTGTCTGAAAAAGTGATCCAGCACACCATTTCCCTTTCTGGGGTGTTTTAAATTGTGTAGTGTAGGTATATTTATGTTGTTAGAGCTCTCAACACAGAGTACTGTAGATTTTAAAGAGAACATTGCCTGTCACTAACGTGGTACCATGAATAATTCCACTGTGGTTGAACTGAGCTTATAAGCACTAAAAATTTTATACGGTGAAAAAGAAGAAAAGGCTGCTTACCTGTGTCCCTTTGTCATGTAGGACTGGTTTAGGAGGGGCAAAAATGTTTAGTGATGAGCCAGTTGGGATTAGGAGTACAAAGTGGGGAATTTATAAGGATAAATACTACTCTACCTACAACAATGTGATTCTAATATTAACAAACTCAAGGTTCTCAGAATAAACATTTTTCATTGCCATAACCAACTGACTTTACAATGATAATTTTCTTGCTAATTCTTCCTACCTCTTGAAAGAAAAACTAAATAAAACTACCATCAAAATTACATTAACATAATCAATGTGTTTACCTGACTTTTCATTTTGGACTTCTAAATTTTGACTAAGATGGGGTGGAACTTGTGTCGTAAAACTCTGTTTTGCTTTTAGGGATCTAAAAATGTAGAAGTTTCAAAGTGCAAGAAGAATGTTTCCTATAATTGACTTAATCTTATTTTTATAAACTTTGACTTACTAAGAAAATGTCCTTAGATGGCTGAACGAAAATCAGCTGTGGTTTCTAAATATTACTACTATCTAGATTTTTTAACAAAAACAGTTTTTAAACCTTTTTTTTTTTTTTTTTAAGATTTTATTTATTTGACAGAGACACAGCGAGAGAGGAAACACAAGCAGGGGGAGTGGGAGAGGGAGAAGCAGGCTTCCTGCAGAGCAGGGAGCCCTATGAGGGGCTCGATCCCAGAATCCTGGGATCATGACCCGAGCTGAAGGCAGACACTTAACAACTGAGCCACCCAGGCGCCCTGACAAAAACAATTTTTTAAAGTATATTCTTAAGGAATGCATTTTATAATTCCTCGATGAATTTAATCAAGTCTACAAAAAGGATTAATCGGGAGAAATCTAACTCATGTATATGGTATGAGTTCTTGGAAAGAATGCAGTTGTATATTGTCTACATGACAAATGTTGAATGTATTTAAAATTTAGAAAGATTTATTTTTTAAACTGTGATTAAATGCAGTATTCAAT
This sequence comes from Callorhinus ursinus, assembly GCF_003265705.2. Taxonomy (NCBI): domain Eukaryota; kingdom Metazoa; phylum Chordata; class Mammalia; order Carnivora; family Otariidae; genus Callorhinus; species Callorhinus ursinus. The sequence goes on from NW_027397073.1 coordinate 46,603,763, forward strand.
TTCTAAGGAAATTTTTATCTTTTCTCAAGAATATATCTTAATTATTGTAGTATATCAACATATGAACTAAAAGTTTTGACAGAAACAGTAAAGCATATGTACTATAAAAATACTTTATTAATAAGTTTTAATTTTGCTTTTTGTTTTTGTTTTCCCAGAAAGCACAAACATGCCAACAGAAACTAGATAGGGAAATTTCCACCTTTCTGAAAATGATTAAGGAGTGTGACATGGATAAAGGTAAAAAAAAAAAAAAAAAGTTGGGGGGCAAACTACAAAATAACACCCACTGTTTAACACAACCCATTATCCTAGATGTTGATCCTTTGTAGTTTTGTTTGCTATACGTGTTAATTTTCGGTTTTGAATTCAAAGTTGTGTTTGATAAGACTATTTTGAAATTTTTAAAAAGCAACTTAAAATTTCTACTGGAAGAGGCTTGGTTTGTAGATTAATATTTTATTTTAAGAAAAAAATTAACATTTTGGGGCTATAAATTCATTTTGGCTATGTAATGAGACTCCTAATTACGAATTCCAGAAGACTCGAATTTTATTTTTATTTTTTTATTTATTTTTAAAGATTTATTTATTCATCTGACAGAGACACAGCGAGAGAGGGAACACAAGCAGGGGGAGTGGGAGAGGGAGAAGCAGGCTTTCCGCGGAGCAGGGAGCCCGACATGGGGCTCGATCCCAGGACCCTGGGGCCACGACCTGAGCCAAAGGCAGACGCTCAACTGACTGAGCCACCCAGGCGCCCCTATTTTTATTTTTTTAAAGATTTTATTTGAGGGAGAGAGAGAGCAAGAGGGGGGCAGGGTCTGAGGGAGAAGCAGACTCCCTGCTGGGCAGGGAGCCCGTTGCTGGACTTGATCCCGGGACTCCGGGATCATGACCTGAGCTGAAGGCAGTTGCTTAACCAACTGAGCCACCCAGGTGCCCAAGAAGACTTGAATTTTAAACTGTCTTGTGTTTGAATCCTTGCTCTGCCACTTACCAGCTGTTACTTTGAACGGTACATTTAACTTCTCTGAGCCTCAGTTTCCCCATCTGTAAATGAAGGGGTTGGTTGTTCTCGGGTCTTAGCCTTTTATGATTCTGTGAATGTCTATGTGACCGTGACTGTCTAATGGTTAATCTACCTTTCAGTAGTAACTTTTTATGTCTTCAGTCTCCACTGGTTATGAATCATCAAGAGTAGACTATAAATATTCCAAAAGTCAAAATAACATACAATACAAAATCAGAAATCCAATTAAAAAATTACATATCGAGGAAAAAATTATTTTTTTAAGATTTTATTTATTTGACAGAGCACAAGTAGGCAGAGCAGCAGGCAGAGGGAGAGGGAGAAGCAGGCTTCCCGCTGAGCAGGGAGCCCGATGTGGGGCTCGATCCCAGGACCCTGGGATCATGACCTGTGCTGAAGGCAGATGCTTAACCAACTGAGCCACCCAGGCACCCCGAAAAAGTATTTGTGAACTAAAAACTGTGTTTCTTAGACTTTAGACTCCTTATTGCTTTAGATTTGAGCTCTGATGGGTTTATAAATAACTTCACTGAAATTTAATTGATTCAATTGTCTGAGTTAACTATCAGTTTTAATCACGAACCAGTTTCCCTCTGTGGACTTCTCAGTTTAGTTTATATATGCCCAGGGAATGCAAAGAAATGCTAATATTAGAATAAACTGAACATAGATATTTTATATCTATCCAAATGGACCTCGGGCATCTCTTTATGTCAGTTCTGTAAACATTTATTTGTATTAACAATGATAGCTTTAAGAAGGACAGCTATTAAGTCATTTTTATTATTATGGGCTGGAATATTACTTAGCACTCTTCATCCTCAATGAACTTTTTAAGTAAGAACAGCTTCATTAGATACAATTCACAGTCTAAAATGTACCCATGTGGAGTGTACCCTTTAGTGGTTTTTATATATTTACAGTTATACAACTGTGACCATCAATGAGCTTTTAAAACACCATTTTCAAGAACCATCAAAAGTAAGAAGAGATACTAATGATTAAAAGATGTCGGCAATGTCCAGAGTTAGATGAAATATAAGGATTAATTCCTTTAACATGGACCAAAGAAATGACATCAGAACTACAACAAAATTAAGTAGTTTTTTTTTTAAACTTTGAGATCTCTTGGTTCAGATTATCTGTATGACCTGTCACTCATAATGATGATATGCATCATTTGCATTTTTAGAGATGTGCATAATATTCAATATTACAGGGTGCCTGGGTGGCTCAGTTGGTTAAGCAACTGCCTTCGGTTCAGGTCATGATCCTGGAGTCCTGGGATCGAGTCCCACATCGGGCTCCCCGCTCAGCGGGGAGTCTGCTTCTCCCTCTGACCGTCTTCCCTCTCGTACTCTCTATCTCTCATTCTCTCTCTCTCAAATAAATAAAATCTTTAAAAAAAAATATTCAATATTACAAAAGAGATACTTCAGACAGTGCCATCTGGAAAACTTTGAGATGTCTGATGATGATCTGACAACGTTATTTCATATATCTAAAATGAAATTCAATAGATTTATACACAATTGTAAACATTTTCTGTAAGATGGTTGTAGATAGATAAATCTGCATATCATATAAATAGTAAATGGGGTTAAGATGATTTCATGAGTGGAATTAGAGTTGAAGATAACTACGTTACCTTAATGCCAAGGGATTGTGCAGAGTAATCTTGCACCATGTGTTTTATCGCTGATAGATTGTAGCTGATAAATACACAGCCTGCTCCAAACTGTCTACATAGTTTGCCAATAACTTCTCAAAATGAAGAACTAAAATGTTTGTGGACAGAATCCAGACCTTGTGGTTGTCTTACACTTTAATACAAAATTATGTGAACTTTTAGGCGCTACTCCCTTACGTCTTACTCCAACTTCTGCCGTACTCGTTCTGCTCTGTCTCCTGTCAAATCCAGGTCCCTGCAGCAGCCTCCCCTGTGGGCATCTTGCCTTCTGGGACCCCATGCATTCCATCCTTAAAGGGAATCCAAAGCCTTTTAGGAACTCCTACAACTCAGCTTCTGTGAAAATATGGCATTATTGCTGCCAGATTAATTTTAGAATAGTACTTTTTTGATCATAAAATTTTTTTCCCATTGGAAAAAGTGTTTCATGGGTCGTTGAAACTATAGAATAAAATACAACCTTTTTTTTTTTCTTAAGATTTTATTTGACAGAGACACAGCAAGAGAGGAAACACAAGCAGAGGGAGTGGGAGAGGGAGAAGCAGGCTTCCCACTGAGCAGGGAGCCCGATGTGGGGCTCAATCCCAGAACCCTGGGATCATGACCTGAACTGAAGGCAGCTGCTTAATGACTGAGCCACCCAAACGCCCCTAAAATACAAACTCTTTATCATGGCATTTAAGAACTATCAGAGCCCAATCACAAAAGCATTTTTCAGTTTATTTACAATTACAGATCTTCCTCAACTTCATAATGGGGTTATGTCCTGAGAAGCCCATTGTAAATTGAAAATCTTGTAAATCAAAAATGCATTTAGTATACCTGACCTACTGAACATCATAACTTAGCCTAGCATACCTTAAACACGCTCAGTACACTTTTGTTAGCCAGCAGTTGGGCAAAATCATCTGAAACAAAGCCTGTTTTTTTAAGATTTTCTTTAGAGAGTGTTACAAGCATGTAAGTGTGGGAGGAGGAACAGAGTGGGAGGGAGAGGGAAAGGAAGAGAATCCCAAGCAGATTCCATGCTGAGCACAGAGCTGGAGGCAGGGCTTGATCCCATGACCCTGAGATAAAGACCTGAGGCGAAACCAAGAGTCTGACGCTTAACTGAGCCACCCAGCACGCCCAAAGCCTGTTTTATATTAAAGTGTTAAATGCCATGTAATTTATCAACTCCTGTACTGAAAGTGAAAACAGAATGGATATCTGAATACAGAACGGTTGTAAGTGTATCAGTGGTTTATTTTGGTGATGGTGTGGCTGACTGAGAGCTGTGGCCCTTTCCACTGCCCCACATCACAAGAAATTATACTGCATATTGCTAACCCAGACAAAGATCAAAATTCAGAATTTGAAGTATGGTTTTTACTGAATGTGTTTTGTATTCATAGCATCATTGAGTCAAATAATCCTACGTCAAACCACTATTAAGTCAGGGACCATCTATATTCATTCTATGTTTTGGTCCAAAATGTCCTCTATTGAAATAGTACTTTATTTCCTTAAGCCTAATTTCTGTCTGGATGAATGCCAAAATTTATGTATCTGGCATTGGCAACATATCCTTCAAGATTCAGTGAATGCAGTGCTAAAACCTCTACTATTTTATCTTTATCAAGAACATGATTACAAAAACAAAGAAAATCACCCAAACTAATAAAACTATTTTTATTAGTTTTAGGCTAGTACTAGGCTAGTAGTCTCTTCTTCCATGAAACCCTAAATTTAGCCATCTGTACTAAACAGTTTTTGACTATTATGAATAATATACACTTAAATTTGATCACATCACTTTATTACCTTAGGATTCTTGGAAGTGGAATTAGTGGATGAAAGCATATTAACATTTGTGTGCCTATTGATACGTTGCTAAATTACTTTCTAAAGATATACTTTATATGCCAACTTTAATGCATACAGTTTATTGCATGTTACTAAATGTAGATAGTGAATTCTGGGTTAAAGAAATTAGAATGATTTCAGTTATTTAAAAGAAAAACTTAAAGGAAAAGCACTTTTGTTCAACCTACTTAAAACTCTGCTCAAAATATCGGCTTTGAGTAAACACACTTCCCGCCTCCTTCACTGTTGTCCCTGAGGCCCAAACCATCATTGTTTTTCACACAGTGTTGAAACAGCCTCCTGACTGGCCCCTCAGATTCTACCCTTGACCCTCCAGTCCCTGCCCAAAGGACCCTGCTAAAACACCAGTGTATAATGTTCTTTGCTCAAAACATCAGGTAGATTGTGTTATCTCACTAAGAAAAACAGAGTCCTTCTGATGACCCACAGACTCTTCCAGTCCTATTTGGCCTCTCTCTTCTCATCTCCTAGTTACCCCTGCTTGCTTGTGTTCCAGCTTCACTGGCCTTCTGGCTGCCCCTCGGAGAGGCTGAGCATGCTCCTGCCTCAGCCTGGGCTGTGCTGGCCCTCTACCTGGAAGTCTTTTCTCCAGGATACTCAGGTCCTCACCTGCCCAGGTCTTGACTCAAACAGAGCCTTCTGGCTACAGACTACACACTGCGTTACTGGGGCTTCCTTGCCCTCAGACTTCTCATTGGACTCAGCGAAAGGGAGACCCTATTGGGATTGGTGGAGGGGGTGAGAGCAGTCAGGCATTTTCCTCCCTCCCTACAGCTGGCTGCGTGGGGTGTAATAGCCCCTGGCTGAAGAGCCCGCACCTGTGACTCCAGCTCCTGCTGGCCTTAGCAACACTGTCCTTTCTTTTTGCCTCTCCGTTCCACAGTGGCTACTGTCCTGCATGCCAGTCTGTTCACTTACCATCCCCTTTGGGTGTCATCTTTTTTAAAGACGTTTTCTTTAAAACGTGGTTCAGGTGCCCTTTCAGTTTGCCAGCCATTTCCTGTCAGGACACTTACTGATATGTCATCCTGTCCGAACTTGCAACTCCCCTCAACACTTGTTATTCCCCTACCTTGCTTTTTTCCTCTGTCACTTATCAAACTTGCTATATATAGTAGTTGATAGTCTGCCTCTCCTATTAGAATATAAACTCCATCAAGGCAGGAATTTGTTTTATTTGCCGATCGTCTTCAGCACCTTAACAGTGCATGCTGCCTATAGGACTTGACATATATACAGTTGATCCTTGAACAACACGGGTTTGAACTGATGGGTCCGCTTATATGTGGATTTTTTTTTTTTTTTTTTTAGTAAATACAGCACAGTACTGTGAATGTAATTTCTGTTTATGATTTTCTTAACGCTTTCTCTAGAATATTTGTTATTGTAAGGCTTCCAGTCAACAGTAGGTGCTTAGTAGCTAAATTTCAGGGGAGTCAAAGATTATATATGGGTTTTTAAACTGCAAGGGGGTCAGTGCCCCAACTCCCATGTTGGTCATGGGTCAGCTGTATATGTTTTGAGTGAATGAAATGAATGACCTACTTATCTACCTTGTAAATTTATAACTCACTTCTTTTGAACTCAGAAATAAGTACTAAATTTGTTTTGTCAAGTTAGTATATAGGTTGTACAAGTCAGCACCGAACCTGCCATGGGGCAGCCACACAGTCAGTGGTAGATACAGACAGAGCCTCTCGCCTTTCTGGAGTTCCCCTCGGTCACAGTTCTGATATGATCTTCTCAGGACTAATGGTTTCTATACTATCTGAAAATAATAATAAATATTTTAGGTATGTTTACTTTATTGCACATTATATTTAGCAATAAAAGTATTGTTCCTCAAGATCCAACTCAAATCCTATCTATTCTCAGACTATATTCCATTACTCCATCCCATAATGGTTATTCCTTTCTCTGAATAGTTAACATTTTTTAAGTGCATAATTTGTTTGCTGTCTACATCTTATAATATCCTTGATACCTTTTTTCGTTTAACTCATGCTATAACTCATTTAACACACGCAGTTTTGAACTTTGTTTTATATTTTCCATTGCAGCTAGTGCAGATTCTATATAGACAGAATGATTTAGTAGTGCTTGTTTAGTGGGTGATTGTGTTCACACTAGTCATCTTAATTTGAACAACAAAAATTTATATTCTATAGGGACTTCTCAGTTTTTTTCAAATTACAGTTTTATGTAAAAGTTTGTAGAAGATCAGTTGATTTTTATATGCGGATATCTTTCTCTCCTTTTCTGAGGAGAGTACGGATTTTCTTGAGGCATTTATATAATTCCAATTAGGTATGAAAGTCTGTTTTTAAAATGCCTCTTTGTATGCAGGTTAGATCATGTCTCTTATATACATAATCAGATGCATTGCTGTTTTTTCTTCCAAAAAAGAGGCTTCATGAAGAGGATGGCATTTGAACTTGGCCTTGAACAAAAAAGGTTTAAGTGGAGAAACTTCTGAATATGAATAATTATTATTTCCAGTATTCGGGGAAGACGAAACATCTTGAACATAGGTTTGGAGGCAATAAAGTGAAAGAATATTTCTAGGAAAACAAGTATTTCCAGGAAAACAGTCTGGCTGAAACCGATTCAGTTTAGAGTGTCTTAAATGTTAGTTTATGAGTATGGACTTTTTACATATTAGGAGAACAATGGAGGTCCTCTGTATTAGGTTTAGTTTGCTAACATAACAAGAAATAAGTATTTCCCCAATATTTTTAAAACATACGCAATTAAAAATTGTACAGTGTTATCATGAAAGTGACAGATTGTGAACTTTTTGTATATGTCTCTAAAGTTAAGCATTTTGCATAAGATCTTCTAGCATCTTTCCTGAGTTCAAAAATATTTTTAGTACAAAATTAAGTGATTCTTATAATAGGCCAAATAAGTTTACATACTAGCCTTTTTACATTGTTCATTACAACTCAGTCTCTAAATATTGGCTAAGATAGTATTTGGAGTGATTTCCAGTTGGTAACTTTTCGGGAAGCCTAGCGATTTCTTCTTTTTATAACTACGCAAACATCATCTACGAAGCATGCCACTATGAGCCACCTGGCCCCTGAAGCACTGCCCTGGCACTAGAGGATCAGTTCTCATGCAGACCTCCTGTGCAAGTTAGTGTGAATTTCAAAATCTTGCTTGAACACCAGACTGTCAGAGAAATTAGGTAACTTCTGACTCTGTTTTGGACAAAAGAATTTGATACATTCTCAATGGATTCCTAAAAGTCCGTATATATTTCATGGAGTATTTTTTAAAAGGTTACAGAATCAGTTTTATTTAAAATCTTGAAGTTCATACAAATTAATTTTGACATTTAATGTTTTATGCTAATCAACAAGTATATAAAGTGTTAAATATCTAAAACATACAAGATTATAGATGATTAAGCATGTGATGATATTTAATAAAAGAAATACATCCATGAATGACTGTGCTCCCATCTTACCATTTGTGCCATGAAAGTGGAAAATTACTAGATTACCCAGAGCATTTATGGAAGGCAGAGGCTGTGCCTGATTTTTTTGTACATCCCCTCACCGTACTCAATCCACAGCTCTGTGTGAGACATCTGTTGAGGTGCTATTTAAGTCTTGTGGCATCTGGCATATGATATTCTTTTTTGCTGTTTAGCAACTAAGTAAAGAATAAATCTTCACAATGTGTATCAAAGATTCAAAATGAAAAATAAAGTATGTAAAATCAAATTTATTTTAGGATATAGTAGTTTTCAATTGTTTGGGTGTTATTAAGAATAGCTAACTCTGGGAAACTGTATTCCATAAAAAGAAAAATATAAAATTATATTTGGTATTTATATCCAGATATTAATGAAAGGCTGTTCATACCTTCATTCACTCTGACCTTTTCCTTTTGTTTCCCCCTTTTGCCTTACGAGTTTTGAGAAATAATTTTTCTAAGAAAAGGACTTTGCTAAAATCACATTTCTTTAGAAATCATAGAAAATTAAAGGAAAGAATGAAGAACAATAGTAACAATTTTATCACCTAGGAATAATGACTAAATAATTCGTTATGTGTTCTTGGTAGATTTTATTTTCCTTTCCACTTCCATATGAAAATGTTTGTTTCTTGAAGAGAACCACTGTTTTATGCCTGATAATTGCAAATTGCTGGCATTTGGATTTGATTGCTTTTGCTTATTGACCTTGTTTACCATGTTTTAAGAACCCTGTTCTAAATGAATCGAGATTATTTAAAAGACAGAGGGTGGTATATATTTGTCTCTTGCCTCCTAAGTTATTTTTAGATGAAAAGCTTTCTTAATATTATTTTTGACTGAAGGGACACATTTAAAGGATCTTAATATATAATTAACACAAAGTCCAAAACTGTTTGAACTAAGAGCATTTCCCTAGCATGAATCTGGACAGGATATGACATTTTACTTCTTTTTTAAATGATCTATGTGCATTTTGCAGCTTTCTCTTGTCAGCATTCTGATCTTTGTTTTGGGTCTTGTGGGTTTTTGTTTTTTTTGTAATGGGTAAATGGATTAAAATTTCCTTAGGGAACTGGGGAAGGTGGTGATATTACCATTTTTTTCTTCTCAATTTATATTCTGAAAGATACTGGACCCCAGAGGGACACATTTGTAAGAGTGAAAAGACCTATTCCATGCCAGACATTTATCCAATAAACACTAAAGAAAGTTGTGTTAATGCCACCTTTAGATAGGTTAGCCCTCATATCAACTACAGTATTATTTTTAGCTCTTTTTAGCACTTGGCTTTTGAATAAAATTACTTATCTAGCATAGAATATCATGAAAGGAAATGTTAATCAGCTGCTTTCCTTAAACATTACATTATTTATTCCTATAATTTTTTTAAATTTTCATTTTATTATATTATTATTTTTTTTAGTTGTGACTCTTCTCCTTGCAGGATATAAGGCCTTTCTAGGACAAGGCTTCATCTTTTCTTTTACTGTACCAACTTATGCACCCTGCATACAGTAGGTGCTAATAATGATGCTCAAGGAATATACTATATACTTTAAGGCAGCCAGCTGGAAGGAAACATGAAGTTAGTAGACATAAAAATGTTTGTGGTGCCTGGCTGGCTCCGTTGGTAGAGTATGCAACTCTTAATCTCAGGGTCCTGAGTTCAAGCTCCATGGTGGGTGTAGAGATTACTTAAAAAGAAAAAAAAGTAATTTAAAAATGTTTGTGGTCTTAAAATCCCACTAATTGTGTTTATTGTTATTTATAGACATGCTTCCATCATTTCTTCAGAAAGTTGAAGTTGTCTCTGAAGCTTCTAGAGAAACTTGTGTAGCCTTGAGTGATTGCCTTAATCTCTTCACTAAACAAGAAAGGGTAGGTAGTTTGGAGTTGAATTTTTTAATAATTGTGTTTCACATACTGGATTGTCCAATAAATCACTGCTTTCAATTTGACCAAAAGTAGGAGAAAATAGTCTTAATAAAGAAAATGAAAGCTTCATTTTCACTAAAATTTAGAACTCCTTCATTCAATCATAAGCAAGATGATTCTGAAGTAATTTGTGTTCAAATTTAATTTACTTGTATAGCCGTATTTATCAACCATGGTTTAAAGTTCTACTCAGAGTTCTTGTGGCATTTCAACAAGAGTGTTGTGAAAATATTGTAGAAACCAAACGTTTTATATGAAAAATATGTAATACTTTTCTTTAGAAAATAGAGCGCTATTAAACTTACCTATGTGAACTGAGCTCACTTCACCCCTGCTCTCTCCAATTCACTATTCCAAATATTAATAAGAGTGATAAGTTTATCCATTAGTAATTCTTTTTCTGAGGATTGAAAAGTTGCAAAGATGTGTTTTGGTTGCCTGGACTAGGATTTTTCTTGTTTTAATTTATTCCCCCTTCTCATTTTCATGATGTTAAATGCAAGCAAGCCAAGCAGCTATAGGCTTTCTCTTCCATTTTGTTAATTTCTACATATATGTTCAATCTTCAGCTTTTTAGATTAAGACACCAAATTTCTCATTCTTGTTACAATTTATACCTTTTAATTAGATATTAGGTTTTGATAAAACAAGATAGATGAAAATGGTTTTGTATATTTCTCTCATATGTAAAGATCTAAAATTTTATTGTGATTACAACGGAAGCCTTGTGAATTCACTTAAGAATTTTTTAAACGCCAGCTTTGTTATGTACTCCACAAATTCCATATTTAATTTGGAGAAAAGTGAGTGATCTGAAAATCATTTAAAACAAATTTACAGAAAGTCTTTCAATAGGATTTTATTAACTATCACAGGAAAACGTAATTGTTCATTAAACATTTTAAATGGTTAATTCTTCCAATACTGTTTGAAAACAACCCCTCCCATCTCAGCATTTCTATTTTTGGTGATTTCATATTCTAGGTTATTTAAATGAGGCATGATTTAGTGATCTAAATCTAAATAGCATTGTCCAACATTTTTGAAATGAACAAATTATGGTGTCAAGGAATTCAGGTAATATTTAATACATTATAAAACTAATTCTCATTAACGTCTCTTATGTGATACCTGATGGATGTATCAATAATGTCTTTGTTTTAGAGGTGTGTAGTTTCAAGGTAAATTCTAGATTTAATTTAATTTCTTAAGAAGCCAACCTATACTAATTTTTAAACTGCTTAAAAATGTAGCCTAGGTAATTACCTCTCTGAAAATCCAGATGTGCAAGAGTATATTAGCCTCAAGTTTAGACTAATTAGACTTTTAAATTTGTCATGAGGATTAAATAACATAAGCAAAATACTTAGCATAGTTCCTGACACATAGTAAGCCCTGAGTAAAAATCAACAGTTATTATAAGATGCTATCTAATTAACACTTGTGACCCCTTTTCTCTGATGGTATTTTGGAGCTTCTGTGTCTTTAGCATTGGATTTAACTCGTTTGGGGAGGAGGTGGTATTATCTAAAGAAGATTTGAGTATTGTGGAATGATTGTGTTCTTTTCATCCTTATTTATTATTCAATAACAAAGGGCTACTTAAGTTCTCTGAACCTTGATATTTCCATCTTTCAAATAAAGGAGACCATACTGTAAGTCATTAACAAGCACTGAAGACTGAAAGTCTAATGGACCTTTTTAAAATCTCAGTCTTTTCCCCAACCAACCATGGGCAAGTTTCTGTAAAATGAAAATGTATAAACACCTCAGTGTCAGGTGTGGGGGTCAAATGTATATAGATGAATAATAGGTATATAGAGCGTATTAACATACTGTGTGGTGCACACAGTACTCATTTAGGAAATGGCATTTGTTGCTTCAAACTTGCAAAGTATCTTTAAGATTCTTTTTCAGTAATGCTATAAAATAGCAACTCTGAGGTTCTATGGATTTCCTTCTGAGAAATAGGATTATAGACAATGAAAAGGGCCCCCAAATATTTAATAGATAAATGGCATCATTGAAGGTAGTTTTTTTTTATGGCTAAGACCTACAACATAGGAACTTAATAGTGTCCTTGAGGTCATCACAGAATAATTAGGTATTGTAATGCCTTATTTATCTGGAATCATAAATTGTATTTCTGTTATCTAGAAATTTTGTTAAAAGAACAATCATAAGCTTTGAACTCACAGAGACCTGGGTCTAATTCCATGTTCTGCTCCTTAATCTCTCTTTGCCACAGTTTTCATATACAATTACTTTTTTAAAGTGGCAATCAACCAAAAAAGAGTGTTTTGAAAAGCAGGTATGATCATCTTGGCAAAACACCTTGTATACTACCTGGCATGTAATGGGGATCCAGTAGATCTAAGTGATCCCAGCTCTTGTGGCTGCAAAACTGTTTTTATTCTAATCTTTTTGATGACAGTTATTTTAAATGTTATGCATTTACATCTTATGCTAAATTTTTAGCACTTAATTTTTTTTCTGGGGGCCTCAGGATTGTCCTTTCTGTATGTTCATAATTACTCTGTGTCTTAATACAGAGATGCCTTCAGGGGATAATGTTTATAGAACTCTGTAATTTGACTAAATGGCCCAATCCTGCTAATGCCCTTGAATTCACTTTTGCACTTTATGGGGTTTAAAATTTTTTTCTCTTGATTTTTAGCTCGGCTGTGTGCCTGTCTGTAGTAGTGGAATACTGATCCCTTCTGTTTACTCTTTCTAATGTTGTTTATGAAAAAGAAAACCAGATAACCAAACTTGGTCAAATTATGTCCCCAGTAAGAGCAAGCTGGCTCTGTATGAGAAACTTAGGGGTTTATAAAGAGCATAAGCCTTAGTGCCTGGATTTGGGGCTTTCTATTTCTGTGGTATGTGAGTGTTCTTTGCTTATTTGGGGATGCTCTGATATAACCCAGATATTTAAGGTTTCCATAGATCTCTATAAATGGGGTGCATTAAGTAGGCATATTTTACTTGTAAATAACACTGTGTTGTTAAAAAAAAAAACTGTAGTATATAAAGCAAGCTGTAAAGCTTGTGATTGATTTACTAAAGGGAAACTTATTAGGTGTTTTTAGGGTAATATAGGGAGACATGAGAGATGTGAATGCCGTAATTTGTCTTTAACCTTGTTTGAGAGTTCTATTCAAAAGGCTAGTGGGGCACCTGGCTGGCTCAGTCGGTAGAGCACAAGGCTCTTAATCTCAGGGCCATGAGTTCAAGCCTCACGTTAGGTGTAGAGTCTACTTAAAGAAAAAAAATTTTCAAAAGGCTAGAAACTGGCTTTATGAATTATTTTTGTTTCTGTAGTTTTCCTCACCAGAGAGTGGTATCAGAAGTGGCTAAAATGTCACACAGTGCCATCATTGGTCCCCTTCTTGTTCTGTGTATCATCGAGCTCCCTTTGATATTAATCAAACCAGTTTTTCTGAAGTAGGAACTTGCTTACTTAAAATTAGTGTAAGCTCACTCATACAATATTTTATGCTTCTATGTTACATTTCCTGACTGCTAAAGAACTGTAACCCAAAAGTATGATTGGGATGATAGTGATGCTAAGTTTGTGGTATAATGGAGAAATCTGGACCTTAAATTGGACCAACCAAAAGGTATCGCTACTTTGGACCAGATGCTGATACCTTTGGAGAGAAACCATGCCCTCCTGTGAGCTTCCAGCTCTATAAAGTCGAGGTCTCTAATATTCATTAGTTTCCTGGGCTGTTCAAAGGCCTTTAGTCATTTTGTGTTCCTATTCTCTTTCATTTCTTCATGTTTATACCTTTTGGGCCTTTACCTCTCTGTCATTTCTTCAGTCTCCTCCTCTCCCTCTGCTCTGAGCAAAATTCTTTGTTAAACATGGAGGCAGTGACTGTATTTTTTTTTTTTAAGATCTTATTTATTTATTTGACAGAGAGGGAACACAAGCAGGGGGAGTGGGAGAGGGAAAAGCAGGCTTCCCGTTGAGCAGGGAGCCCGATGCGGGGCTCCATCCCAGGACCCTGGGATCATGACCTGAGCCGAAGGCAGACGCTTAACGACTGAGCCGCCCAGGCACCCTGGCAGTGACTGTATTTGCTGCCAGTTCCCTGCCACTCCCAACCCCCAGTCTCTTTTTTCTTTCCTTTCGTTGGCATCTGTCTCCTTCCATTCTGCTTCAAAAACAGCTCCTCTCTTCTTTTGAATCCTCTACTCCCTTACAGCTTCTGTCTCCCTACATTCCTTTCCAATTCTATTTTGGAAAATGTGATAATTTCTGTTTCTACTTTATTCCTCAACTAGCCCACTGAAACCATTCTTGCCAATAATCTCCTTACTGCTAAATCAGAGGATACCCTTAAATTACCTTGCTCGTCCTGTGATGGATCTGGCGTTTGATGACTACTTGCTTTTTGGAGTTCTTCTCAGTGATTTCCATGGTGCTTACCTCTTCTGGCTTCTCTTTCCTTTAGAGCAGCTCCTCCTCAGTTTTCTTCTGAAGAATCTCCTCTTCTGCCTGTGCCTTGAGTGTTAATGTCCCTGTTTTCTGTGGGTGGCCTTCTCACTCAGCATTCTCCTTGGATGATCTTAGCCACTCCTTCAAACAGAAATCCATGATGACTCTGATATCTCCACCTTAGATCTCTCCTGAGCTATAAACCAGTATATCCAGCTGCCTTTTAAACATTTAGATATGATTATATCATAGGCATTTCAAAACCAGTGTGTCTAACGCTAAATTATCCATTCAACTCAGAGACAGAATTACTGCCTATCCAGGAACCCAAGCCAAGATCATGGGAGCTGTCCTCAGTTCGTCCTTCTTCCTTATTCCCCCACGCTTATCAAGTTCTGTCGTTTTTCCTTCCTGTCTCTCAGCTGTCTGTCTCCCTGTCTTCCCTCTCCTCCCACCCAACACTCAGATCCCCCACTGCCACTCTATGAGGATAGAGCTCTCAGGATTGCTCTGTCAGATGACTGCCACCATTTCTTCATCCCAGGTTCCACCCTTCAGAACTGGTTTAGAAATCCCTCCTATTCTAGGAATCTTTGCCACTGTAGCACTTACCACATTGTATCATTATATATTTACTTGTCTGATTATATATTTACTAAAGAGCCCCTTAAGTAAGCAACTATATCGTAGTTATTTCTGTAGGATCTGTGTCTAGTATAGTACTTGACCTGGAATAGACAGTTAATATCTGACTGAATGCATAATGAATGTACAAAGGAAAGAATACAAAGATCAGACCAATCGGGATCTACTTTCTGCTGTCTTGACCTTGAGCAAATTAATATATGTTTGGGAATTCCATTTCCAAATCTGAAGAGAATACAGATGAGTTATTTTATGTGAAGTTCCTTGATACAGTGCCTAGCACAGTTTAGGTGCTCTGTAAATTGCCCTTCTAAAACGTTTTGTTGTTTTTGCTGCCTAGTACTACTATTGTAAACTGAATTCATTCTCTAATTTTTAGAACCCAGGAGGAAGATTCTGTAGCAGCTGCTTTTAGTGCCAAATGTGACTTTTTACAATACCACTTAGTTATCAGTTTAGAATGGGGGGGGGAAGCAAACTGACTTTTCAAAGACACCATGAAACCTCACTGACATTAATTCCAAATTTTCTAGCATACTGTTGTATCCTCTTTTACATGATTTAATCTGTAGCACAGTTAGAACCACCGCTGTTGAACAGTGAACTTAAAGTACCCTAGGATCTTGTCAAAGAAATACTCAGTTTGATTCAGTATTACTCTGCTCCCTAAAGTTTGAGGACAGGTTTATACTGTTTAAAACTGTTGGAACAAAAAGTTATGTGTACTCCACTCCCACCAGAACCTCATAGTTAACCAGAAATTTCAATAGCCTGAACATCCCACTTAAGTGTAGTATTTAGGAGGTGGGTTTTGCTGTCCTTTGAATCTTCATGTACCCTTCAAGCCTGGCTGGAATAAGAAACCATCTATTCCGTATAAGTGGGTTTCACAGTAGTAGGATTAATACCATTCTTTTCTTCATTGCTCAAATGGTAGCTTAGAAAGTGCATAAAAAATAAATACATGAAGTCTAGTTCAGTCTTTGTTGTGGAATTGGAAACCTCCACTGTTCAGTGTAATCCTGAGTAAGGGTCAGTTACCTTTGAGGCGCAAGAGTCCAAAGAGGATTCCTCTACTTTTCCCTGGGAGTGGGCTGGCCATTTAGAAGTTGTCAGGGCAGGCGTCGCCAGGAGAGGGCTTGAGCACACAGCCCGCTCTAGGACCTCGCAGGAGCCTCCGCGGGATGCACGCAGAGCACGAGTAGCAGTTTCCTTACTTCCTTCCCGAGAATTGCGGGCCAGCAGTCCGATCGCTCGTTTGGAGGGTCTGTGTGCAGGCTGTCGTGGTCCCGGGCAGGTCCCCACCTGCGCCTCCGAGGAGCGGGCCCCGCGGGAGGGGGGCCGGGGGAGGAGGGACTGGACGACGACAGCGGCCGCGCGGAGCCGCCTGCTGCAGGCCATTCGCCGCGCTGCTCGCACTCTCCCGGGCGAGCCCTGGAGGAGGGTGGCTCTGGCTCTGCGGCCAAGAGGCGCTGCACGGACCTCTGGTGGCCCGAGGGCCGGCGCAGGAGTCCTGGGCCGTGGGCGGGCGGGCCGGGCCTCTCCTTGACCTCGCTGAAGCCGTGGGCGGGCGGAGGAAAGGTGACTTAGGGAGACCTTGCGGTGCCGCCCTGGGTCGCGCCTCCGGGCTGGGCTGGAGGGGAGGCGGAGGAACAGGCCGAGCGCATTTGTGCTGGAGCTGGAGCTGGCTGAGGAGCGCAGGGCGGAGCGCGCCGGCGGAGAGCCCCAGATCCGGCCCAGGTGGGTGAGTCTATGTGTGCCCACTGGGGGCTTTGCGAGGTCAGCCTCAGGAGGGACGGCAGAGGACACCCCGGGGGAAGGAAGCAGGGAGGGCGGCCAGACCAGATCTAGGGATGTGAGTAGATCCAAGAATAGTTGGACGTGTTTGTGCGGAGTGGAGTGCAGCTGCGGGTGAGTGGGGAGGGGTGCGTGATGCCGGGAGACCCTGCCAGGGTCTTCCTGCAGGCTTGGTACTTGGAGTCGGGTTCCCACAGGAAGAGCCACTTGGGGGGAAAGACTGGACAGATTTTTTTTTTTTTTTCCCAGCTAAATATTGGTAGTAGGTCAAGTGGGGCCGGAGTGGGAGGAGTAAGGCAGTGAAAGACATTATTGTCCTAAATAACCTTCCAAGTTAGTGATTTTTTGCATGTCTCTGCCCTGGCTGACATTGAGATGAACTTACCATCCGTTCGGAGGCTGCTAAAATTCCAAGGAAACGCACGAGTGGATTAAAGAGAGAAAGGGAAATTATACTGGGGCTGGGGAGTGGGGAGGGAGGTAGCTTTTAACTTTGTTTTGATTAAGGATTTTTGATTACTCATAGGCTTTCTTTGTAGGCTAAACCAGTGGAGAATCACGTTCCCCAGCATTCAGAGCATGTGGCTAGTTGTTTTGTGTTTTTTGTTGTGCTGGCTTTTTCTGGATTTGGAGGGAGGGTAGTAGGAAAGGAAAAGATACCAGGGAGGAGCTTAGTACAGCTTTTGAGTTATTAAAGCTATTAAAAGTTTCTTAACTTGAATTAGGTTCAAAGATGGAATGAAGGCATTTTGTTTTAAAGACATAGGGTAACTTAGCAGGAATCTTTTTCAAAAGAGAAAAATGCTTGAAATGCGTGTTGGTGGAGGAATGTGTAGGCTAGAATATGGGTATCTAAGTGTAAATTTTCTTTTCAGTTTGAGGGCACACCGAAGTTAATCTCCGGTCCAGGTAATGTTTGATTTCAGCCGTGAAGCTGATGACTTTGGTACGTCAGCTGGGTTTTGATTTAGATATTTAATCTTTTTTTTTTTTTTTAAGACATTTAATCTGAACATGACGGCCAGAGAGGTATATCAGCCTTTGTCCCAGTACTACTTTTACTAGACTGGGATCTTAAAGGAATTTGTGTCACTGTGAATATGATTGCAGGACTCTAGTCTCCCCTCTTTAGAACATTTTTAAAGGTTAATTTTAGGGAATTTCATTGAGGGTGAAAGTGACCCACATAATTTCTGTACCCTCAGTTGTACACCTTGCAGAATGAGGGAAAATTAAAAAGTTCATTAGATTTTCCATATTAAAAGCACATGCGTGTACTGCCAGGGTAGTATATAAATAAAGTCAAGCACGTTTAGAATACTGTATGTAAAATAATAAAATAATTATGCAATAGCATGCTCTAAGGTTTGTGTACAATTTATAACATTTGCCATCTATATTCTTTAAAAAGCTTTTATAAATTTATTAGTATCTTGACATTCAAATATATAATTGTGTTTATAAGCTCTGTGAGGATTATAAGAATTTTTTATTCCTTTAAAAATTAGAAATTTAGATTTTTTTTTTTACTTGGTCCACATTATTCTACATTATTCCTAAACTTTTAGTTTGTATGTGTAGTCAGGAAATATACTGCAAATTAATTTTGGAAGCAGGAAGGACATAAGTTAAATGTTTTTAATATTTTTAAATTTATTTAATAGGAAGTTTATGTAGCATGAAGCAGGTTTTCATCTTGATAATTTATGAAGTATTTGAACAAAAATACATAAGGTAATTATTTCAGCAGGATGAGAGAGAGAGAATGTGTGTGTGTGTGTGTGTGTGTGTGTGTGTGCTATTAACTTTGTCATGCTTGGTATGACCCAGGATCTTTTCCTAAGTTTTTGTATCAACAGTGGTATGAAGTCTGTAACCTGCCTGCAATTGTATTTGTCTTGTATTCCTATTAGAGAGTGCAGTGCCTGATTTATATTGTCTGATGAATTTTGAATGAGGTATAGCAGATATAATTTTTCTCTCATTTTAATGTGAGAGTGGTAAGGATATAACCCCTATACATTTTTATAACGGTCCACCATTGATTTGATATCAGTTATATAAATTTTTTCCTTAATTCAATAAGTTTTTACAGAGTGTTTACCTTGTCAGATACCTTGCTAACTGGTCAAGGCTAGATGAATAGAAGAAGGGTTTTCTTGAAAGATTTTATTAAATATGCCTAAAGAGTTTGAATATTATCTTGGGCTGTTAGAATCATTGAAAGATTTTAATCAGGGGAGAGATTTAATCATATTTGCTCCTTATAAGAAGGATTAGAGGAAGGCCTCAAAACAGGGTGACCAGGTGCAGGAATTCAAGAGAGGGATAATCAGAGTCTGAACCAAGTTGTTGGCTAACAAAAAGGAAAGGAAGATACAGAGCAGAGAGAGACTTCAAAGATAACCTAGGAGCTGATAATAGTTGCATATGAGGAATGAAGGAGAAGGTGGAGTCCTAGATGACCCCCAGACTTATGGTATATAAATCAGTGGGTGGAAGGTGACTGAAGGAGGGGAGTAAAGGGAATACGGGGAGGATGAGTTCACCTTTGGACATGATGACATCCAAGTAAGGGTCTCCTTATTCATCCAACAAAAATGTACAGATTATTAGTTTTGAAAGTCACCTGAATAAACATGGAGCTTGAGTAAAGGATATCACCTAGGAGACCTATAGCTTGAAAAAGTTTGAAATCAAAGGATTGAATTCTGATATTAAAAGACAAGTGGGAGAAAAGGAAGCCAGTGGACAGCACTGAGAAGCAGCAGCCAGAGAAGCAGGAAAAATCCAGAACAGCGGAGGCCATTGGGGACAATCGGGTCAAGAAGTTGAGGTAACAACTGAAATGTGTTCATTATTGGTCTTGTATGAAGGAAGTTCTGGAAGCATGACATAGGACGAAGCTAGATGGCAATGAGTAGCAGAGTAAATGGGAAGCAAGAAAGTAGAAATAATGAAGGTAGACTGATGTGGTTTCTATAGACAGTTATAATCTATGAATAATTACAGTTTTGCTCCTTTCTTTCAATTCCTACATCTCATTTATTTTTCATGTTCCTAATGTACTGGCCAGGGCCTTCAGGATAATGCCAAATAGAAGCTGAGATGGTGGGAATCCGTCCTTGGTTTTGGAAAAAAAAGCACACTTCTAACTTCCAACAACTCACTATTAAGAGTGATATTTAGTAAATATCATTTATCAGATTAATGAAGTTCTTTTTCATTCTTACATTGTTGAGTTTTTTTTTTAATCATGGAAGGGATTTTATCATTCTTTCTGCATTTAATAAGAGAATCATAAGGTTTTTCTTAAGGTGGCAAATTATATATTTTTTTAAATTATATTTTTAGACTTTTTCTAATGACAAGCCTTCTTTGTGTACCTGGGATAAACCTAATTTGGTCATTACATATTATCTTTAACATTCTCCTCGATTTGGTTTCATCTGGATTTTAGCATCCATTTATGAGTGAGAATAGCTTGTAATTTCTTTTTTTGTTCTGTCCTCATCACGGTTTACTATCCAGGTTATACAGGCTTCATAAGATGAGTTTGGGAGTATTCTCTCTTTTGCTGTTCCCTGGAAGAGCTTATATAAAATTATCTTTCTGAGATTTTTTTTTTAAACTATTAAGTAGACATATTTATAGTTATGGGACTATTTTAGTTTTCTATTTCTTTTTGGGTCAATTATGACAAGTTATCTAGTTCCAGGGATTTATCCTTTCCATTTAAGTTTCAAAATGTATTGTTTTTTATTGTCTTTTTAACTTATTTTGGATCTGTAATTAAATATTTTTTCCTAATGTTTTCCATTTTTTTCCTAATATTTATTTGGATATTTCCAATAAATTTCTCCTTAAAATCAGTCTCATTAAGGCTTTGATTGATTAATTTTCAGAGAACTCTCTTTAGCTGTGGTGTTGGATCTTTTTCTTTTAAACTAATTATTATGGTTACCTTTGAGTTTATTTTCCCTAGTATCTATACATTTATTATCCTCTGTCTCTTGGAAGTAGATGTTTTGTTCAGAATTTTTGGTCTTTTCCAGATTTCAGGTTGTATGTTTCATAATTCTAGTATTTTGTAATTTAGGGAATATATTCCTGCCAGCTTTACCCATTACTTGATTTTTAGACTTCAGCTTTCCAGACTGAGGACTGCTAACATATGTAGAGTACTGCCCTTCTAATACTAAAAACATGTAAAGCTTTTGCCAAGGTTTTAACTACTTGAAATTTTATTTTTCTCTTACCTGACTCTTCTTGTTTTCAGTGGTCGGCATTTCTATTTCCTTCCCGACTTGCTTCTCACCTTCACCCTCACAACTTCTTTTCTGCCTCTTGACAGTCTGCGTGGAAGAATGATCATCATTCCCTTGCCTTCTCCCTTTTTTCAACTGTCTTTCCAATTTTCCACCCGCTGCCCCCCATACTTGGAGGATTTTTCTGTGATCAGTTCAGTGTATTCCATCTTGCTCTTTCCTTCTCATAGCCTTGGCTCCAGCACCAAAGAGGAAAAAGCAGATAACCTGTATCTGATTTTCTTTAGATGCTCCAAGGTTCACCCTTATTTACTGCATGATCTTTGTTAGTCCTCGTGCAGTCTATCCAGTTGATGACGATGAAGTCAGGGCACTATGGGCAAGGCCTAGAAGAAAGCATAGATGGTAGAATATAGACCTGCTCTTATTTGGACTCCTGAGGCGCAGGCGCCAGTATTAGTGACCCTCTTGCTGTATGACTCCGGGTGGCTTATTCTAAGGTCTTGTATTCCTCCTCTGTAACACAGAATTATTAATACAGACCCCTTCCCTCTACTTCAGGAGTTGCTGTGAGACTTGAATAAGGATAAGAGACAGTCTTCCCATGCTTTGTTTTCAGAAAAATATCTTGAAAGGATTTTGTGTTCAATTCAGGGGCAGAGAAGTGGAGTGAAAGTGGTTTGTGGCATGGGGGGCTGGATCAAAGAAACCCTGATGGAAAGCAGTGGGTGTTCTAGGAATGAGAGGAAGCATACAAGTTGTGCTCAGTGGTTGAGATTCAGGGGAGGTGCCTGTCCTCTGGTAGATGGGAACTAGAGACATGGACATGTTGTTACCTGGTGGCTGGATACTATCCTGTAGTGACATCATTACTTAGTTATTATTTGCTATATGGGATATAACAGATACAAAGGATACTGCCTTTCTGAGCTTGTGTGAGAAATCACCCTTCATCTACAATAATGTTTCTACAAAGGAGATTTTGTTGTTGTTAATTAAAAATTAAGTTTCTGAACTCTGTAGTAAAATGTCTTACTTGGAGTAGAAATTATTTGGTTTTGAATATTTTTCTCATTTATTTTTGTTATTGTAGTTTTTGTTATGGATTAGTTGTTTAAAATCCCAGAGTCCCTAGAATCGATCTTAGATTGTAAAGCATCTAGCAAAGATTTCACTGGGGCCTAGGGTAGATACATAAGGTGTATAAGACAGATATAAGTAAAAGCACCTCCTTCTTCACTAAGGCACCTTTATAAAATGCAATTTGAAATGGTGACATAATTGATCTGTTCACCTTTGTATTACAGATGAGGAAAGTAAGGCCTGGAGAGAGGGGCAGCTACTTCCCCAAGTTTATGTAGCTAAGTGGGAGCTACCCTTAGAGCTAAATCCAGTCAGGGATGAAGAACAACCCCACTGTATCACACACAGCCTGAATTAGGAAAATCTATGCATTAGAGAAGATAGTCCACCTTGTTTCAAAGCTGATGTGGCCATCTACTAGCTAATATCTCAATTTGACAAAAGGATACCAGCTTTAGAAATAAGCAGATGGCCAAGAATATTGCAATGTCTTCAGATTTTGCACAGAATACCTGTATTCCAGGCTCTCGGCAGGAAATGCTGTCTGTCTTTTTGTGAAAATTTTACTTGATGGGGGCGCCTGGGTGGCTCAGTTGTTAAGCATCTGCCTTCAGCTCAGGTCATGATCCCAGGGTCCTGGGATTGAGCCCCACGTTGGGCTCCCTGCTCAGTGGGAAGCTTCTCCCACCCTCTCCCTCTGCCGCACCCCCCCCGCTTGTGTTCCCTCTCTCGCTGTCTCCCCCCCTTCTGTTGAAAAATAAATAAAATCTTAAAAAAAAAAAATGTACTTGATGGAGGTCACATTTTTTTTTAAGATTTTATTTATTTGACAGAGACACAGTGAGAGAGGGAACACAAGCAGGGGGAGTGGGAGAGGAAGAAGCAGGCTTCCCACCTAGCAGAAAGCCTGATGCGGGGCTCGATCCCAGGACCCTGGGATCATGACCTGAGCCCAAAGGCAGACGCTTAATGACTGAGCCACCCAGGCACCCCTGGAGCTCACATTTTTAGAAGATACTGAATTCATCCATTCCTCTGGATAATCTATATTTTATCCTAAAATTACAATCTCAGAATGATGCAGCCTGGTTTATATTTTCTCGATTTTCTGAAAAATAGCCCTTGCTGAGTTGTAAATTGGAATTACACCCTCAATTTCTACTGAGGGGCATCTCAAAATGAAAATTAGCTTTAATGAAATTATTATTTTGCCCTTGAATACTCTTAATCCCATATACATTACCCTGAAAAAAGAAATTAGAGCTAAGAGCAAAGAGGGAGTTTGTTTTCCCTAAAGAACTGATAAATCTTTTTTTCCTTGTGGACAATTAAAAGGGCATAATTGTATTTCTCTTTCTGTTTTGGCTTGAGAGAATTCAGAGCCAGATTGGTGGCTCATCCACAGTATCTGTGTAGGCTCCATCACTTGTAGGTCCTACCCTACTACCCTATCAGTAATTGTGTATTTTCATAGCCTCCCAAGTTGAAAATCACTGGATTACAGCATTCTATTGTGAATTACCTAAATGTGGTTGTGTCCCAGGGTCCATTCAAGTATGATGATTGTATTTTAGGATTTTTCTGCAAGTAGTAAATACTAAGTAAATAGTTGTTACAATGTTAGAAATAGATTTGTACTTTATACTGTGGTTTTACTTTATGTCGAGATGTATGCATTTTGTTATTGACTTTGTAATGGATAACTTCCAAGGATCCAAGTTAAAATATATGGTAAATGTTACAATTGGACCCTTTTTTTCATACTAATGCAAATCAAACTCACTATGTATTTTAGACCAATTGGAAAAAAAGGTTTTCCTTCTTTTATTTGTGGTAAAATACAGAGAGCATACAATTTATCATTGCTGTTTATAAACGCATAGTTCAGTAGCACTAGGTACCTTTACAGTGTTGTGCAACCATCACCACCATCTGTCTCCAGAACTCTTTTCATTTCATAGTTTCAGCTCTTAGTTTTGTCTAAACTGAAACTCTTATACCCATTAAACAATAATTCCTCATTCCCGTCTTCCCCCAGCCCTTGGCAACCGCCATTCTACTTGCTGTCTCCATGAATTCGACTACTTTAGGAACCTCCTACAGATGGAATTACTCAGTATCTGTCCTTTCGTGCCTGCTGTTCATCTCACCATAAAACCTTCAAGGTTCATCCGTCTTGTGTAGCAGGTGTACTAATTTCCTTCCTCTTTAAGGTCGAGTGACACTCCATTTTGTGTATATACACATTTTCCTTCCCCGTTCATCCATTGGTGTCGCGCTTGTGTTGATTCCACCTTTGATCTGTTGTGAAGAGTGTGGCTGTCAACAGGAGTGTACGGATTCCTTTCTGTGTCTCTACTTTCAGTTCCTGTGATTATGGACTCAAGTGGAATTTCTGGATCATATGATAATTGTCTTTTTCAGTTTTTGAGGACTTGCCATACTGTTTTTTATAACGGCTATACCATTTACATTTCTGCCAAGAGTGCATAATGATATTAATTGTTCTACATCCTACCCAGCACTTGTTGTTTTCTCTTGCCATTGTTTTGATATAGTAGCCATCCTAACGGTGTGAAGTGTGGAAAAAATGTTTTAATAAGTAGAGTTACTGTTTGATCCAAATGTCAACCCCACGGTTGACAGACTATCTCTTCTTACATTGTCCCATAATTGCCCTGCACGGCCATGATTTTCCTTTATTTTTCAAACCATTCAAAAGTTGCCCTGTTGAAGTGTGGTGGAGGGCACACACCCTTAAATCTCTCTGGTGTCCCCTCTTTTTTTTTTTCCCCTCCAGTTAGTGAAAAAGCAGCTGCGCAAAGCAAGGGTGATCCTTGGTTTCTGTGGATTTAAGACTTGGCTTAGGTCTAAATATCCATATTCTACCTTTATTATTTTTCTGTACTTTAGATAGCAGATGTTGCCTTGCCATTATAATTTTTTTTTTACATTCTTTAAAACAGACTTTTTTATTTTATTTTTTATTTTTTATTGTTATGTTAATCACCATACATTACATCATTCGTTTTGGATGTAGTGCCATTTTATTTTGAAAGATCATTGCTTAATAGAGAAGAATTTTATCTTGTCTATAGAGTCAGCATAGGAAAATGAAAATTAAGATATATTTGAATCACCACAGATAAAAATTATAAAACAAGGAAATTGATATACTTAAGAAAAGTCAAGCCTACCTTCACTTGTCTATGGGAACTAAAAAGTAAAATATCAAAACCAGAAAATGATTAACCTGAGCATCATTTGAACAGGGAATTTAACATACTCTGTAGGGAAATTATTTGATCTTTAGCCATGTTTAGGAGGACAAAATTTCTATAAACCTGGAAGTCAAGGGAAAAATTTAAAAAATAGAAAACTGGGGAAAATGTAACCACAAAATTATCAAAAGGATCTTAGGGGGTCATCGAATTTTCCTCCATTTGCAAGAATCCTCTCTTCAACTTCCTGCCCAGCTAGCCAGTCATTTTACCTGCTTGTGAACACTGTCAGCAATGGGGAGACAGGCAGTGTACTCCAGTCCTTATGAGCTTGGAGCCTGAGTCCCACAGACCCGGGTTTGAATACCAGCTCTGTCACTTAATGGTTACGTGATCCTAGGCAGATCATGTCATCTCAGTCTTGAGTTTCCTCATTGTTAATAAGACCTACCTCACAGGATTGTGGGAGGATTATTTGAGATAGTATGCCAAGTATTTATTGTGATTTTGACATATAGTAAACACACCTGGATGTTAGCTCCTGCTCTTCCTGCTGATAATACTACTATTATACATGAATTTTCTCTTAGGACCACCTATCCCACTGCAGGAAAGCTAAGAATACTAGAAGGTTAAACCTTACATTAAGGTGAAGCTTTTTCCATTTTTCTTTTAATTCATGTCTGTACTCTACAACACCACAAACATGTATGTTCCGTCCCCTGTGACAATACCTCTGCTATTTGGAGCAAGCAGTAAGTTCTTCTTTTCTCCCAGGCGAAGCATCTCCAAGTTCCTTCAACTGTCAGGCCTTCCAGATCCTTCCTTTTCTTATTCTTCAACGATCTCTGTTTTTTTCCTAAAACTGTCATCCAGAAACAAAGCTAATATTCCACATGAAGTTTGAGTGTAGAGCATGGCATTTCTCACTTGGCTTTCCATCCTGCTGGAGGGAAAGAGTTTCCATTACTGTGGTAGCCTGCAGAGCCCCGTGGGAAGGGCCATGCTACCCTACCTCTCAGCCTCTCTTCTGCTTAATACTCACCCCCTCCCCCTGCCTCTGCCCCCACCAACCTGCTTTGTTCTGAGGACAGCGGCCCTCTCCTGTCCCACAGACTTGGGAGCCTCTTCCTGCTCAGAACATTCACTGTTCCCCTTCCTGGAACACATTTCTCCCAGGTCCTTGCCTTGTTCTCTCCCTTACTTTTGTTAGCCTTTAATTCAGTTGGCACCTGATCACTGAGTTCTCTGCCCATCCTGTCTCCCAGGACTTTCTTTCCCCTTCCCGGCTTCATTTTTGCTTTCAGTGTTTTCCGCCATCTAACACACTAAACATTTTTACTTGTTTGTTTCCCCCCAGTAGACTGTAAGTTCTGTGAGTGCAGGGATTTTTGTCTATTTTGTTCATTGCTGGTCTTCTGCAGCCTGTAATGTCTGGTGTGGTGTAGGTGGTTAGTGAATATTTGTTGCCTGAAAGCATGACACTCCTTTGCTTAGAAGTTGTATCATACTGGGCTTGGAAAGGACACTTGGGCACCAGTTCACCATCCTGGGTCAATTTTTTAAAAATTTGAAAAAAGGGAAAAAAATTTAAAAGATTTTATTAGAGAGGGAAGGAGAGTGAGAGAGAGCTCGAGCAGGGAGAGGTAGATGGGGGGGGGAGAGGCAGACTTCCCCGCTGAACAGGGAGCCTGATGTGGCACTTGATCCCAGGACCCTGGCATCATGACCTGAGCCAAAGGCAGACGCTTAAGCGACTGAGCCACCAAGGCGCCCCAGGGGAAAAAAAATTTTTTTAAAGATTTTATTTATTTATTAGAGCGCAAGCATGAGTGGGGGTGGGGGGGAGGGGCAGAGGGAGAGGGAGGAGCAGACTCCCTGCTGCGTGGGGAGCTGGACACAGGGCTTGATCCCAGGACCCTGAGATCATGACCTGAGCTGAAGGCAGATGCTTAACCAGCTGAGACACCCAGGCACCCCTGGAAACAGAAAAATTTTTAAGTGCTCCCCTTGAAGGGAAAATAAGCCACATTCATTGTTTTAGGACTTTGGGGATTTTTAAATCATTTTGTTTGCTTCATCAATATTTTACATACAATTTTGTGTGCTCATGAGATTTTTATGTTCTGTAAAAACCAGAATGGGTTTCTAAAATAAAAATATCTGTTCTTTAAATCTTAACCCAAGTATAGAGCTTAAGATAAATTATCTTTCCAACTTAGAATGGCCAGAGTCCCAAACCAGGTAGGTGCTTGGTCTCTTCCATATGCCCTACAAAGATTGTTTTCTCTCTGTATCAGGACTTGAAAATTTGGAAAGCACTGCTTTAAGGTATTTAAAATGTTTTCTTCAGATGGAGTTACAACCCACTGAATTGTGATTCTAGCATATTTTTAGTGTTTTGTTTGTGTTTTTGCCCTGAGTTGAGAACTATGAACACTTGGTAAAACAACAAAACATCAAAATTCTGTAAAAAGTTATTGTCTTTCTGGACTTAATGTTCCATATATACACGATATTTCCAGACCGAGCTGAAGGCATTAGAAAAAACAGAGTTGGACCTCAAGGTATAGCTGTATAGTGGAATGGTCAGCAGTAGCAGAAAGAGAGCTGCTTGTACTTGCAACTTACGTGAGTGATTCTGAAAAACACTATACTTAGTGAAAGAAGCCGGACACAAAAGAGTGTATTGTACATGATTCCATTTATTTGAAATCAAGAACAGACCAACCTAAAGCGTGGTGCTAGAAATCAGAGCAGTGGTTGCTGAGGCTGGGGTTGGGGAGAACAGGAGACTGACTATAATGACAGGAGAATTGGGGGTGGGGGATGGGACTACAAATACTCTATATCTTTGTAATGGTGCTAATTACATGGGGTATATATTTGTGAAAATTCATTAGCTATACACTTAAAATAGATTTTACTGTAAATTTTAAAAAATCACTTAAAATAGATTTGGTGTTACTTCTATATATAACTTTTTGTTAATTTTCATCAACAGAACTCTCAACTACAGAAGACTTATGAATAACTTTTAAAGATAAGCTTTGTTTAGATTATGATTAAACTTCTCTGCTGTTAAAAAAATGATTATACTCTTGTGGCCTATCTTGAAAAAAGAAATTTATTTCGAGGATATATAAAATATATAAATCTGTGGTGAGTGATTATATAAGAGTAAGCTGTTTTTAGGTAGAAGCTTTGCAACCATAATGAGACAGGAGTGTGCTTAACAGAATCTCAGTTGGGATTTTCATACTAAATGCCTCAGAACGCCATGCATTCTGCACTGTTGGAAAGTACCTTCCAAACATTTTGTGTCTGATGCAATGCCAGTTTTTGCAAATTTGATGCAAACATCAGTTCTTGAGTAGACATATTTAAAGGTATTTTTCTAATTGTAAAGTTATGAGAGATATATGGAAGATACACAGGAGTATACAGAAAGCTATTTTCTGTTAAATATGGAGAGAAATATAAAAACCAGAGCCCAGCAAACCACTGGTAGGATTTTGGTATGTCTTAATTTATTTGGGTTTGCAAACACACAAATACAGTGTACATTACTGTTTAATATCTTATGTTGTTTTCAGTAATATCAGAATGAATATTTTTCTTTTTCAGACGTATTCTTTGGAAACTTTTTGCATAAAAAATGAATTATTCTAACTCCCATTATCAGTATATGAGTGGTCTTTTCACTATGCCCTTACTCTTGCCAAATAGTATCGTTTTTACAGTTTTATTGAGGTATAACTGATGTACAGTAAACTGTGCATATTTAAAGTGTAACTTAGTTTTGATGTATGTTTACAGTAGTGAAACCGTCACCCCAATCAAGATAAAGAATACCTCCCACTTTCCTACCTACCCCGGTACACTGGCACTATTGATCAACTTTCTATCACTAGGGTTCGGTAGGCATTTTCTAGAATTTTACATAAATGGAATCATACAGTTCGTGCTTTTTTGGAGGCCTAAGAGGTTTGGCTTCTTTAACTCAGCATAATTATTCTGAGATTCATCCATGTTGCATGTATCAACAGTTTTTTTCCTTTTCATTGCTGAGTAGTTGTCCATTTCATGGTGTACAGTTTTTTTCACCTGTTGGCAGATGTACGGATTGTTTCCAGATTTTGGCTGTTGCAAATAAAGCTATTTGTGTACCAGTGTCTTGTGGACATA
Organism: Callorhinus ursinus; assembly: GCF_003265705.2. Lineage (NCBI taxonomy): Eukaryota > Metazoa > Chordata > Mammalia > Carnivora > Otariidae > Callorhinus > Callorhinus ursinus. Next base: position 46,633,421 of record NW_027397073.1, read on the forward strand.
ATATTTCATTTAGGTAAATACCTAGGAATAAGTAGAATGGCCAGGTCATATGGGAAATGAATGAATGTGGGGCTTTTTATTTTTTTTTTTTTAGTTTTACTTTTTTAAAAAAAATTGAAGTAGAATTCACAAAACATAAACGTAACTATTTTGAGGCTGTAATACAGTGGCATTTAGTAAGTCACAGTGTTGTGCAACTGTTACCTCTATCTACTTGCAAAACAATTTTCATCACTTCAGAAGGGAACCTTGTACCCAGGAAGCCATCACTCCCCATCCCCTGAAAATGACTAATCTATATTTTGTCCCTATGGATTAGCCTGTTCGAACATTTCACATACATGAATCATATGATATGTGAACTTTTGATGTCTGGCTTTTCACTTATATTGTTTTCAATCTTCAGGCACATAGTAGCATGCATCAGTACTTTGTTCCTTTTTATAGCTGAAGAGTTTTCCATTGTGTATATATAACACTTTATTCATTTGTTTATGGACATTTGGGTTTCCAGCTTTTGGCTATTGGGAATAGTGCTGCTTTGAACATTTTCGTACAGGTATTTGTTTGAACATGTGTCAGTTCTTTTGGGAATATACATTGGAACAAATTTCCTGGGTTATGTGGTAGGTCTAGGTTTAGCTTTTGGAGGAATCACCAAACTGTTTTCCACAGCATGTGCACCATTTTCTGTTCCCACCAGCAGTGCACAAGGCTTCATTTTTTCCACATCCTTGTCAACACTTATTATTTTCCTTTTTAAATTTTTTAAAAGATTTATTTAGGGAGCATGAGTGGGAGAGGGAGAGAGAAACTCAAGTAGATTCCATGCTGAGTGCAGAGCCTGATGTGGGGCTGGATCTCATGACAATGAAATCACCACCTGAGCCGAAACCAAGAGTTAGACACTCAACTGACTGCACCACCCAGGCCCCCCTTTTATTTTCCTTTTTAAAAAATAAAAATAAAAAAAGTAAACTCATCCTAGTGGGTGTAAAGTGGTATCTCACTGTTGTAATGATTTGCATTCCCTAATGACTGAAGGTGTTGAGCATCTTTTTGTATACTTGTTGGCCATTTGTATGTTTAGAGAAATGTCTGTTCAAGTCGTTTGCCCATTTTTAAATTGGGTTGTCATTCTATTGCTAAGTTATAGGAGTTCCTTATATAGTCTGGATACAAGTCCTTTATTGAATATGTGGTTTACAAATATTATCTCCCAGTCTCTTGCTTGCCTTTCTCTTAACATTACCTTTTAAAAAGCAAAAGTTTTGATATTGGACGCCTGGGTGGCTCAGATGGTTAAGCGTCTGCCTTCGGCTCAGGTCATGATCCCAGGGTCCTGGGATCAAGTCCTGCATCGGGCTCCCTGCTCAGTGGGGAAGCCTGCTTCTCCCTCTGCTTCTCTCTCTCTCTCTCTCTCTCTCTCTCTCTCTCTGTCTCTCATGAATAAATAAAATCTTTAAAAAGTTTTGATATTGATGATGTCCAAGTTTCATATATATATATGAATATATGTGTGCGTGTATATAAATATATAAGGCTTTTGTGACCTATTTAAGAAATTTTTGCCAAGCTCATGGTTGCTAAGATTTTTCTCCCGTGTTTTCTTCCAGAAGTGTTCTAATTTTAGCTTTACATTTGGGTCTGTACATCCATTAAGAGATTTTGTTTTTATTCTCTTTTTGATATATTGAGAGAAACTAGAGTCCTAAATAAACAGAGATATCCCTGTTTGTATCAGAAGATTCAATATTGTTAAGATGTCTGGTCTCCCCAAATTGATTTATACAGTCAGTAAAGTAATCCCAGGCAGAATTCCAGCAGGGTTTTCCATTTCGTTTTATTTATTTATTTTTTGGGGTAGAAATTGACAAACTGATTCTAACATTTATATAGAAATGCAAAGGACCTATAGTAGCCAAACCAATTTTGAAAGAGAATGAAGGATTTAGACTACCCGATTTCAACACTTTCTATAAAGTTATAGTAATTGAGAAACTATGGTTTTGGTAAAAGAAGGACACACAGATCAATGCAACAGATTAGAGAGTCCAGAAATGATCCCACTCATATCTGGTTAACTGATTTTTTTTTTCCTTTGGAAGAGGGCTAGCAGGAAAGGGCAAAGGGAGAGGGAGAGAGAGAATCTCAAGCAGACTCCCACTGAGCATGGAGTGACACAGGGCTCAGTCCCAGGACCCTGAGATCATGACCTGAGCCCAAGTCAAGAGTTGGACACCTAACCCACTGAGCCACCCAGGCACCCTATGTCATTAGTATTATCTTTAATCTGAAGTTCCTTTGCAGTGGTTTTTATGATACTGGATATATTTTGGGGGTTAATATAGTCTGTAAATCTTCATAATCAAGCTCATAATCTGTAGTATATCACAATATCTTGAAGTTACTGTACCTCCTGCACTTTACCCTTGGCCATGTGGCATGTGGACCATGTGAGGGCACAGTCATCAGTGTGTATATATCCTATATATGTATATCATATCTGTATATATAATTTGTCTTAATTTTTTTGACAGATATAAAAGACTTTCTAATATTTCATGGGTACACACACTTCATTTGGAGACTAACCAAAGGCAATAAGGAGCCACTGAAAAGCTTTGAGAAGTAATGCTGGATTAGCATTTTTAATATATGAGCTCTGTAGGAATGTGAAGTGTCTTTTTCTCAGACTATAATCTCTCCCTGGATTAACCAATCTCTTACTCTACTTTGTATCCCTAGCACTTACTTTGAAAGAGTAGTAGGTGTTCAGTAAATTTTTTTTTAAGATTTTACTTATTTGACAGAGAAAGAGTGCACAAGCAGGGGGTGTGGCAGCCAGAAGGAAAGGGAGAAGCAGGCTCCCCTGCAGAGCAGGGAGCCCAGTGTGGGGCTCAATCCCAGGACCCTGGGATCATGACCCAAGCCGAAGGCAGTCACTTAACCAATTGAGCCACCCAGGCGCCCCCAATTTTTTTAGCTAAATGGAAATTCTCCTAAGTCAGTAATTCCTTTTTTTTTTTTTTTTTTTAATTTGCCTTTCTGGTTTTGAAGTTTGGGTATTTTTTTTTTTTTTAAGATTTTATTTATTTATTTGACGGAGAGGGAGACACAGCAAGAGAGGGAACACAAGCAGAGAGAGTGGGAGAGGGAGAAGCAGGCCTCCCGCCGAGCAGGGAGCCCGACGCGGGGCTCGATCCCAGAACCCTGGGATCATGACCCGAGCCGAAGGCAGATGCTTAACGACTGAGCCACCCAGGTGCCCCCCTAAGTCATTAATTCTTACCCAGGAGGCACATCAGAATGGTCTGTGGTGCTTTGGGGAAAAAAAAAAATTACATGTATTAATGTTAGTATTAGCATTAAACAAACAAGAAACTCCAGGCCACCTAATACTAGCTTAAAGAAGTTAGAGATTCTTTTTCCACCTTAAAGAAGATAGGATGTGGGCAGTCTGGGCCTGGTATAGCAGTTTCCCATGTTAGGGGCTATTCCATATATCAAATTATGGTCATCAGGAAGGAGTAAAGGGCAAAAATAGGAGTGTGCCCTTCCTTTAAGGTGATCTGGTGAGTTCCTCACAATGCTTTCATTCTTCGTGGACAGAACTTAGTCATATGGCCCCAGCTGCCAGAAAGACTGAGAAATAATCTTTTAGCTGGAGGGCAATATAGCCAGCTAACAAATTGGGATTCTCCCACAGATAGTAGGAGAAATTAGCAATTTCTGTAATGGTACACAAACCTTGTTCATTCTTGGAAGTCTTGATTCAGTAGGTCTGGGCTAAAACTGGGCCTACTAATTAAAAAAAAGAAAACCCAACAGATCCTATAGCTGATCTAGATATACTCTTCATGATAGAGAACCTTGGCTTTAAGCCAAGCTTTTGAACAGGACAGATCTACTCATTCTTGGAATGAGAAATCTATCTCCTGGAGGGCATGGACTCAGCCAAGTTTCTAATCTGCTTTATGAATTTGCCATTTTACAGTGATGTAATCCCTGACAGGGGTCCAAGTGATGGTTTTAACGAATATTTTGCTGTAGTCCAGGTCAGTCTGCTTTGCATGCCCCACCCCCATTTTCCTGCTCCACCAAACCGGTAAGCATTACCTTCCTGGACAAACCCCCCCCCCCCCCGCCCCATCTCCCCAAAGTGAAACCCTCTGCTTCTAAGACTTATGATCATTTATTTCCATCAGCGATGTTACTGCCACACCATAGATTGGAAAGCTTATGGGATTTGAACTTAAAAGATCTTGGTTCAGTTCTTACTCCTCTGATAACCTATGGCAAGGAGCTTAAACTTTATATAATCTTCAGTTTACACACACACATCCATACACACCCACCCATATATTCCTCATAGGGTTGTTCGGATTTAATGAACTAATAGTATGTAAATGTGCCTTTTAAACTGTGAAATGCTATGCATATACTTTATCAGTAGTAGATATAAAATTAGCCCTGTGTACACAGAACCATCGTGTATACAAATGCTTATGAAATTGTCCTTTTTCTTTTTTCTTTTTTTTTCTTTCCCTAAATAAACTCATACTGAAGCTAAAATAATGAGATTTTTAGGACATTTCTGCTTAGGGTCCTGCACTTAAATTATTTCTTGGTAAACATTGAAATATAAATACTAGTTGAAGAGATCTTATCCAAATTATTTTTTTAAATGAATAAGAAGTCTTTTTAGCCACATGTTTACCATTTCTGGTGTTCTTCATTCCTTTGTATAGATGAATATTTCCATCTGGTATCATTTTTCTTTTGCTTGAAGGACTTAAGTTTTTTTCTCATAGTGTAGGCCTGCTGATGATGGCTTCTTTCAGATTTTGAATGTCTCAACACATCTTCATCTTCAGTCAGAAAAATTATTTTGCATTGCTTCAGTGCCCCCCTCTACTTCTCTTGTTACTATGTAACTTAATGTTTATTCATTTAAAAATATTGTTTCAATACTTAGTTTTAAGCATGCTCCAAGAACCATTCTAAACAGTAGGGAATTCAATTATCAACAAATATTTTGATGGAGAGTTAAAAAGACATGATTAAAAAAACTTCAAAAAATTCAGAATCTTTATTAAATAGGCTGATTTAGAGTTGTACCATTTTTATCTAGCCAACACCAATTTATTACATTACATTGAAAGTTGTTTAAAGTGTTTAATATATGCCATTACGTGTGACAATTTAGCATTTTTTGTACACATGATGATACATGAAAACTTTTGAAACTTTTAATACATTATACCTTAAAGTAGAATATATATTGGAAATTGTGCATTGAAATGTGCATAGTGCTTTTAGGAATATAATCCTATAAGTGCTACTTCTGGAATATAAAATAAACATATTTGTGGAGACTTTAGATGTACCTTATGTAAGTGTTATAATCATCGTCAAATGATTCAACTTTGTAATTGGAAGAGAAAATTATTTATGAGCTCTTACTTGTACCAAATTATTTTAAATGCCAGAACCACTGAACAAGGCAGTAGAGTAAATATATATTGAATCTACTGTTGGTAGTATACGATGGAAGTAAATAGTTCTACATTTATATTACATTATATATTACTAGTCTCATTGATTTTATTTCTCTGGGATATTATTTTTAAATCAATCTGACAAAAATAAATATTAAATATTCTGAGTTTATATTCTTCCAAGGATTGTTACCACCTTGCTTTTAAAAACCTCCCATTTATTTACCAAATATTTCTTCAGTGCCTACTTATTGGGCTCTGTCCTACACATAGGAGTAGCCAGTGACCCCCAAATTCCTCCTTGATTTAAATGTCTGAAGATATACTTGGAAGTAATTGACTTTAACAGATTATTAGCAGAAACTATTAGCAGTTTAACAAGCTCCATTGAGGTGGTTTTACTTAGAATATGTCAGTAAGTCAACAACCAAATACAGGCCCTCATCTTTCTCAAGGCAGAGCCTAAGGGCAGAGAGGCACAGAGGTAATTCCCAATGGGATTTCCTTTTGTCTTGTCTTGAGCCAGGTTGAGGAAGATGGCAATGCCAGTAAGAAAAGGCCTTTTTTTTTTAATGGTGCCAAGAGCCAGTGACCATTGACTGTAAGCAACAGGAAAATGAACAGCTGCCCTGTTTTGGGTTGACCAGGTTAGTGTAAATGAGGCTTTGAAAGGCTTGGAAATGATCTCATTTTTAATCTCAGGACAGACTCTTTTATGTTGTGTATAACGTTAAGAGACTAGAGGCTTCTTAGATCACATGCTGGGATCTGTAAATTGATGACCTCTTTGTTTCTTATTCTCTATATTTCGCATATGCATGTTGAGACAAAAGCAGTTAGAAGAAAACTTTATAACCCATACCTACCCATCTAAATTTGTGCACATCTACATTTCTCTTCAAACTCCAGAACATCATTCCAGCAATTCTCTCCTGTCTCTCCCACGTCATTAATTGCCCCCTCTGTCTTGAATCTTTGATCAGTATAGAAACGTGGCTTACAGGACACCACACACTCCTGGTTTTCCTTCTGCCTCTCTTCCTCTCTTTTTTTGTTTCCTTGTGCTGGTTCTTTCACATCTCCAGTCAGAAGATGGTATGTCTTTGGATTTCTTCCTATTTACACCTCACTTTCTCCCTTAATGATTCTTTCTACTCTTACAGTTTGTAATATATTTGCAAATGACTCCCAGAGTTCTGTCTCCAGCCTGGACCTCTTCCTTGAACACCTGATTTGATATCTGTCTGCTTGACACCTACACTTGGATGTCTGATAGCATTTCACACTTAACATATATGAAACGGAATTCCTGATTGTCTCTGTTCCTTCTGCAGTCTTTCCCATTTTAGGTAACAGTGGCTCTATCTTTAGTTCTTAGGCCAAAACTGTGAAATCATCCTTGATTCCTTTTTTTTTTTTTTTTTTTTTTTGCTATCCCATACATAGGCAGTCTGTCAGCAAATCATTTAGGCCTTCCTACAAAGACAATTCAGAATCTCACTACTTAGGAACACCTTCATTGTTCTTACCCATCTCTTACCTGGACGGTTGCAGCAGCCTCTGAAGGGATCTTGTTGATTCTACTCTTGACTTCCCCCTGGTTCTCCACAAGGTCAGCCAGAGAGATCATATTCAGATGTAAATCAGATGATGTTACTCCTCTGTACGGAGCCCTCCACCAGTTTCCCCTCAAAATCAAAGCCAGAGTTCTTAAGGCCATCTGCAAGCTTTATACAGTCCTTCTTCCCCCACTACAACTGCCTTGCGCATCCTGCCTCCATCTCCGTAGTCTATCAGACAGATCTGCTTTGGTCATGGAGACATAGTTGTTTTTGAAGAAGTGTCTTTTTTTAGTAGTAAAAAGGACTGAAGAAAAGTCTTCAGGAACATAAGGAAATACATTACACTTGTAAAGGCCGTTATGGGATAGCATAGAAGGGCATTAGAATCCGTGAAAAACTTGAAAGCGTGTAAAGATGCTTTGTAAATCTGTAAAAGTAAGTATATACTCTGTGGTCGTGAGGATATATATTATTACACTTGATTATGCTTCAGACATGGGATCAAACTTTAATTTTCCTGAACCCTGGAGGTGAGGGGGTGATCAGCCTGGCTGTGGATTTAGAAGTAATTCTGACGGTCACAGACATTAAAAAAAAAAAAAAAAAGCCAAAAAAATTAATAACTGGAAACAGACATAAAAAAAAATGCCAGAAGTAACTCTGACGGTCATTCACACGAGAGCTCCATCCTCGTACACTGAAACAGTTAGGTGGTCTTCTAGGAGCAGAAGAGCCCTTACCAACCATAAAGGACCAGACCCACTTTAACAGCTATGTGACCATAGCAGGGAGTCATCTAAAGCACATATCTCTTAAAAAGTTTTGAAGTCAGTATAGTGTTGGTCCTATAGCCACAAAAATAATTGTCAATGTAATTCCTTACCTGAGAGATGAAATTAGAGGTTTTAAATTCAAGGTCTAGTATTTCACTGTTAAGCTAATATATTCTGTGTTATTATAGGCATGCATCCAATAACAAGAGTAAGGCTAATGCTGTTTAGCTGATGGGAGTGTGGCCAGTTGAAAGAGCTTGACTAGATTGATCAAGACCAGAATCTCACCTAACCTGTACTTGGATAATTGGACACAATATTCTGTGAATACTCATCACCTGCTCCCCACCTAGTGTGTTTTTGCCAGATTTAATTATTGTCTCTGCCCGACTTAACCTCTGTGGAACATGGGGAAATAGCAGGGTACTTTATAGAATGAGAGTAGATAAAATGTGTGTGCACTGACTAGCACGTAACTGTTTTTGAAACCCTTGATTCTTTAGCCGGCATCTGCTCACTGGGTGAAGAACACTTTGGAAGTGTTCACTGTGAATTTCCACCTGCCAGCATGAAATGGAATAAGATGTAAGATGATCATGTTGCTGTGGTTTGAGAAGACTAGTGGAAAGGCTTGTATATGCATGAATCTAAAGTGGTGCAGAGGTGGAGCATGTATATGTTTATTATTAAGAGTGTGATGGTTCAGTCCTTAAATTATTCCTAATAAGTTTGACATTTACGTTCACTTTGTTATATGTTGATTTTTGTTATGGGAAAGTTACAGGGCTGAGGGTATAAATTTTATATTTGAATTTTATATTTAATTTGAAAAATGTCACCCGTATTCTAGAAATGTTCTGTAATTATAAACACATATGTTGGGCTTCTGCACTAATTTTTAAATGCCAGGTTGTCCCCTGGTGTTTCTGAAATACTGAGATTGTAGAGGATTTGTAATTACATTGTTCCAGTGATCTTTCTAAATGGCTAAAAGGTATCAATGGCAGTTAAGTATGTTCTTAGATGCTTCTCTAAAGCAATAAAGAGCTCTTTACTGTAGTTTCTGTGATGTATATACCTATTCTCAGATACATCACTGTACATGATGAAAGAAATTGCCATTTTATGTGTAATTTTAGAGGAAGTGGGATCTTCAGTGCGGAAGATCCTGTTAGGCTTGAAACAAGGACAAGTGCAGTCAGGTCAATGAGATAGAAACAAGGTAAGAGCTAGAATAGTGGTGAGAGCCTCTTCTGCTTCCCACCCCTTTCACTCCTCTTAAGAACAAGTAAGAACATATGTCCAAAGTAGCAGAAATGAAGTGGTGCTTATTTTAGATGGATAAAGGATAACTTGGATTTTGAATAAGATTTTGTAGAGGGAACATGGTATTTGGGGGCCTTGATCATTTATTTTGCCACTATTCTAAAGTCTAGATGAATGTAGGTATAAAACTAATGTATTTGTGAACTAGAAGGGTTAATTTAGTTGATTCATATGTTGAAAGGTTCAGTATCAACAGTGCATTTGCATTTTGATATTTGAAAAGCTATAAAGATAAAGCTAAAGGGAGCTAGGTGGGCAGGGGTGAAGGAGCTTGGATCCTCCTGCAGTGGTATTTTTGGAATCTACATATATAACAGTGCTGTAAAGATCTTTTCCATTTGAAGAAAGGATCGTTTTGGACATTGTGCTCAACTTTGTAGTCCTTGTTTACAAATGAGTTGTCTTACCCATGAGATGGAGAACAATTTGGGTTTTGTTTTGTTTTTTTAGTTGACTCCAGCCATAATAAGAGTACTCTCTCCTCTGGAGATAAAATATAGATTATAGGAATATTTACAAGTATTTTGCAATTTCTTAACTGTAATTATATGTTTTTTTTTTCAGTTTTGCATGTCTTTGCTGATTTACCATTCATTGCTATTCTTATTTCGTGATCACAGGTCTAATAATAACCTCATTGCTGTAAGCATAAACACTAAGGTGCCTGAGGACTGGAACTATTCCCAAGATAATAAAGGTTTTACTCTCATTTATGAACGTAGCATTTCATTAAGGCTTTATTTTTAAGTTATGTCCAGGACTCTCAGTGTTGAACCTGGTGTGCGGTTCTCAGCAACTCAGGGCCACAAAGGACTCTGGAGTCAGAACTACAGGGAGGAGAAGGTGCCAGGGAGTGTCAGGAGGGGAAAGGGTTAGATTCAGCAGAGAAACTAATTTAAAGAGCAGCTGAGTTCTGTGGCTTCCAGGACCCATCAGAACTTCCACCTGGAGGAGGTTGTGGAGTCCCCTGTTGGAACAGTCCCCACTTTGGATGGGGGGGAGAGAAAGCCATAGTGCTCCTGATTGTACCAGTGTTAGCCAGCGCACCTTTTTAAAACATCTGTTTCCTGTGTTGGGGTTATTTTTGAGAAAGAGTCTGCTTCGCTAAAGTTAAAAAAAAAAAAAAAAAGTTGAAGACTACTGGTAGAGGATTCCACCTTTGTCTAAAAATCTAATTTTTAGGTGAAGCAGCTAAAGAACACAAGACTTCTGAGATTGCACAGTGGGTAATGGTAGATCTCTTTTCTGGAAGTTGAGGGAGATTACAGAAAAGTTGTGATTCCTAGAGTTCTTATACCAAGACAGGTGAAACTGTCCGCACCAAATCTAGCACCTGCTATTTTGTAGGAGGGAGGGTCAGCTTGCTGAAATTTTAGGAGGTGTTCGTTAACTAAAGTTTGAGATGCTCTTGAATTAGGTGGGATGAATAGATCATTTCATTAAAAGATGAAAAACGAAACCAGTCTTTGCCTTGTTTATAATCTTTTTGTTGTTGTTGCTAGTGTACGAAATTCAAGGTAAAATATGGAACCATAACCAAAATATGGAATTGAAAAATTGAAGTCAAATGTCATTGCCTGGCCACTCATTTCCTTTCACGTATCAGCTATTTTGGAAGTAAACTAGAGGATTATATCTTAGGCTTTAAAAAAAAATTTTTTTTTTAATAAGGGAGAGTGTGAGCAGGGTGGGCGGGCAGGGTGGGCGGCACAGAGTGGGGGAGAGAATCTTGAGCAGACTCCCCACTGAGTGCGAGCCCAACTCGGGGCTTGATCTCACCACCCTTAGATCGTGACCTGAGCCAAAATCAAAAGAGTCGGACACTTAACCGACTGAGCCACCCAGGTGGCCCAATTATATCTTAATGCTTTGATGTGGTACATGTTTTAATACTCAGAATGGTTTTAATTATTTTGTTCTAACTAACTTAATCTCATGATTAATGTTGAGAGAGAACTGTGTTTTTAAAAAATTTTATGATTTCTGAATTGACTCATGTTCTTATACTAGAATCTTGATCCTTTGAGCCAAATTTGCTAGTCTTAATCTGTTTTCATTAGCTAGGGCTGTTGTAAGAAAAGGCCCCACAGGAAGAACAGAATTGGCTTAGTAAGTGTGCTCATTCATACATGCGTGTATATAACATGACTGTTTTCATTTCTGATGTTGCGTTTGAACTGGATCAAAAGCAGATAAATTTTATATCCTTCACGCATAAGTCTGTGGCTCCTGTCACTCTGAAGTCTTTTCTTGTATATCTGTTTTGTTCTAGGTGAGGAATTTTAAATTGGAGCAGGAGCAAGAAAAAAACAAAATTTTGTCAGAAGCACTGGAGACTCTGGCCACCGAGCATCATGAATTAGAACGGTCTCTGGCTGAAGGCTCACCACCTCGCAGCATCCTCAGTGAGGACGAGTTCTATGATGCGCTGTCAGGTAACTCTAGCATCCTGCCTTCTGTGTTGTTGGTGAATTGAATTGAAGCCCACCACCTAAATGTCTGCTGAGAGTAGATGTCACCTGCAGTGTCCTGGACCAAGCAGCTGAGAGGTAGCACTACCGGTCCCCAAATGATCTTTCATGTTGTGTTCTTGAGGCAGGAGCCTGAAAGTTGAAAATGGGTCTGCCTGCATTGATGGTGTCTGCTAGGCTAGAGAGGGAGTGCTGTTAAAACTCATGAATTTGATTTTTTTTCCTTTATTCAGTGACCATTAAATACCTCCTAGTTCCGGGTGCTATTACATGTCTAAGGATAGAGAAAGGGACAGTTACTGTCATCAGAGAGTACTCTGTATCCTCAAGGATACAGATGAGTAACATGTGGTTACAGTACAGTATGCTGAGTGCCAAAGTAGAGTGAGACCATAGTGTGACTGGAGCAGAGAAAAGTGCTTAATTTTGCCTCAGAAATACATGCCAAAAAACTGACAAACTGATGAGCATGGACTCCATTGTCTAAATTGGAATCCTGCCTGACATTAGCTGGCTGTGTGACCTTGGACAAGTTCTGTGACCTCTCAGGTTCTGTGTTGACACATATTTAAAATGGGGATAAGTATATCCATTTCAACAGGCTGAGTCAGGATTAAATGAGTTTCTATGCTTAAACTGTGTTTAGGACCGGGCCTGATGCATACTAGGTGCTCCAAAAATAGACGTATGTGGGGGAGCTAAATGACTTGGGGGAGGGGATGGCCCACTAAGTAGTTTTGACCTTTGAGAAATTTACTTCAGAGTTTTCGAGGTAGGTGTGGGTGGGGGGAGTGGCTGGAGATGAGTGAGGCTGAGAACAACTCTCTTATGTGAGGAAATCAAGTTCTTGCAGAATAGATGGATGTACGCAGTTACTGGTCTTACATAACTTGACCATGGAGGCAAGAGACCCCGGTGAATAGGGAGTGAAAGGATCACATTCAAAGTAGGAGATTAAAGGAAGCACAGTGAGAGGTAATAGAACTGAGAACTAAAGAAGATCGGGTTGAGGAAATGAAAACAGTGTGATCATCTAAGTCAGGGAAAATGATTGTTTGGTGGGCTTTTGGAGAAGAGATGTGTTATATAAGATAAACAGAGCTAATAGGACCTTTATTGTGGGAAGTATGATATAATCAAAAGAATGGGAAAAGTAATTTTAATAGCCAGATTTTAGAATAGAGAAAAGATTATACTGATGATGATGTCACTTAGATAAGGCATTTGTGAAAGAGTGACTCACTGGGAAGAGAAAGTAAAGCTAGGATTTGAAAGCAGTGGGATGAGTGACAGGGCAAAGGAAGTATTTAACATGAGTGAGGGAGGTTGGGGGAAGGGGGGTGTGACATTGGAGGCTACAAACATTTTTTCACACCTGCCCTGTGCCAAGTCCAGTAGTGTTATCTTCTGTATTCCTTCCGTTTGGGGCATCCAAAAAGGAAGGTCACTAGAAGGATCATAGGATTAAATGCAAAGGGGTCTGAATATAAAAGAGCCCAGACACTTCAGCTCATCTTTTTTTTTTTTTTTTTTTTAAGATTTTTTATTTATTCATTTGAGACACAGAGTTACAGAGAGAGAGAGAGAGCATGAGCAGGGAGAGAGGCAGAGGGAGAAGTAGGCTCCCCGTTGAGCCAGGAGCCCTATGTGGGGCTCGATCCCAGGACCCTGGGATCATGACCTGAGCCGAAGGCAGACGCTTAACCATCTGAGCCACCCAGGCGCCCCACTTCAGCTCATCTTTTATGTTCTTTTTTGTTTTTTAAATTTAATGTTCATTAAGAAAAATTGTTATAAATAATTCAATGTGAAAATACATGCATTACCCAGTGAAGTTTTCCATTCATCCCTTATCCTAATTATGCACTCTTCCTTGGAAGTTCTTAGTGACAGCCTGATCCATTCTCTTTCGGGCCTTTTTAAAGCAGTCCCCCATACGTGTTTGTACGGCTGTTTTGTTGTGAGTCGGGAGTGGAAGTAGCTGTATGGTTGTTCCGGATCTGCATTTTCATGTAACAACATAACTTGGAAATCTTTCCCATCGGTAGTACAACTCTAGCTCATTCTTTCTATTTTTTTTATTAAAAAAGATTTAAAAAAATTTTTTTTACTTTATTATGTTAATTACCACACATTACATCATTAGTTTTTGATGTAGTGTTCCATGATTCATCTTTGGGCTCAGTCTTTTTAAAGGTTGTGTAAAAGTCTGGGATATGATTCACCACTATTTTCTTGATCATTCTCTTTTTGATAGACATTTAGCACCTACTGTCATCTTTCTGCTTCTCAGTCATATTTTAGCACTCAAAACACTCTCCAAAATCATCTCCTCTGGGAGGAAAAGATAAAAACTGTAGTCCCCAAGTAAGGACTGGCACATACATCACAGCTCAAGTGCCAATTCAGATTGGTTTGCAGTACTTGCTGCTTTATGGTTTGCTGTGTTGAGAAGGATCCTGAGGCTGAGTGCAAATGTCTAGGTCAATCAGCGTGTTCTACCATGATTGTAGAAATGAAAGAGAGGGACAGGTGCCATGCCTTTGCTCCTTCCTGCCCTGAATGACTCACCTGAGTTGTGTTGTATTTGCCTGCACAGAGTTCCCTTTCTGTGGCCACTCCTACTATTTCCTACTAGAAATCTTGAAAATCATTTGATGAAGTGTATAATTTCATTAAAGTTAAGAGTCCGATGCCCTGGGTTCAAGCCTTGGGCTGCTAATGACCTAGCCATATAATTCATTAAGATCATAAAAGCCATCATTTGGGAATGACTTCATCTCACTACAATCTTTGCACATCAGCCTCCTTTCCTGCTTCCTTCTTCCTTTCTGTCACAAAAGAAGAAATGTCCTTCCTTAGTGAAAGCCATCCCCTCCTCATTCGTTCATGTACCCATGTCCTTGTACCCTCTCAAGAACTTCTGTTTGGTTCTTGTTCTTCCACCTTCCCTTTCAATACCACATCATTTTAAATACTAACTTAAAATTCCTGTACTAGTTTCCTGTTGCTACTATAGCAAATTACCATGAATGTGCTTGAACAGTGCAGATTTGTTTTCTTAGAGTCGGGGAGTTCAGAAGTCCCAAAGTCAAGGTCTTGGTTAGAACTGTGTTTCTTCTGAAGGCTCTGGGAGAGAATCTATTTCCTTTCCTTTTTTAGTTTTTAGAGACTACCTGCATCTATTGACTTGAGGCCGCATCCTCCATCCTCAAAGCCAGCAGTGTGACATCTTCCAGGCTCTCTCTCTCTCTCTGACTCTGACTTTTCTCCTTTACTTTTTCTCAAGGACCTTAGGGATTATAGGGGGCCCACCCAGGTAATCCAGGGTAACCTCCCCATCGCAAGGTCCTTAACTCAGTCACATCTGCAGAGTCCTCTTATGATGTCAGGTAATATATCCACAGGGTTCTGGAGGTTACGACATGGACATGTTTGGGGGACCATTAGTCTGACCACCACAGTTCCCAAATTTACATCTCTAACCCTGACCTCTTGTTAGAGACTTACATACTCAGCTATCAGCTCGATAAATAAATGAATTTTTGATCTTTCTCCTAGATCCTCCTCCTCCTCTTCCTCCTGGAGTTTGCCTCATTTTGGTAAATGGCACCTCCTTCCTCTTCTAAAGCCAGAAACCTAGGAGCAGTTTGTGACATTGATGTGCCACATCCATGAAACCCAGCCCAAAGCTTGTCCATTCTATCTTAAAATCATACCTCAAAGCCATGTATGTTCTCTTACTATAGGGTTAAAAGGTAGGTGCTGGGGCTGGAGGCTGTTGATAAATTATGGCTCTACCAATTCCTATATCCTTTGGAAAGTTACTTCACTTTTCTGTGCCTCATTTCTTCATCTGCAAATGGGTCATGAGCTTACCGTGATAAATATTTATACTTAAAACAGCATCCGGCACACTGAGCTCTCATTATCACGTGGGCCAGACCCACTCATGTCCAGCCTTTTAACTACCATGCTTCCAGCCTTGCCCTCCTGAAGTTCACTCTGTATACACCACCACAGTGACACTTTGTAGACAGTCCCCTCATTGCATTCCCCTGCCTAAAATCCTGCGGTGGCTTCTCACTGCACTGAGAATAAAAGTCAGACTCCTTAACAGGGCTTCAAGGCTCTTGACATCCACGTTCTGCCTGTGCCCTCAAATCGGTCTTGTCTCCTTACTCCCTTGACTTACTGCAGTAGCCACCTCAGCCTTCCTCCAGCCCTGAAGCATGCTAGGGACAGCAGGCCACTAGATGTGGAGTTAAATAAGACCAAGAAAACATATGCGAACCTATACTTCAGTCACAGCTTATTTTTAATTGCTGACTCATAGTAAAAGATAAACCCAAGCTAATATTTGAAAGATGTAAAAATACTTTTAAAGATTCTCCTCTTAAAATATTGGTAAATTATTTTGACTAAATGTTTAATCTTCTTTTTTAAAGTTGCTTACAACTTCTGTTACTTCCTTTAAAATAACAGGATAATTTTATTTGTTTAGACTTAAAGGCCATGTGACTTCCTGTTTTCCCTTAGCTACTTTTCTCTTATGTCCCTTTAGGTTTTTGCAGTTAAGCAGGATCAATGAAAATCTAATACAGCGGGTGAGACAAGACCTTGATGCAAGCGTACAGTATAGACTAATTTTTCCAGCGCTGTGGGATCGCCTGATCATTTTTACATTATTTTTCAAGTATGCTCAGTGACTAAAGATGTCATAAAATTGCGTGAAGCAGATAGATTTCTAATTCACAATTTGGTTGAATTCTGTTGTGTAACATGATTTAAAAGGAGCAACATCTAATTTTGTGTGTGTAAGTGTATGTATGTGTGTTTAAGAAAAGAAATGAAATGGTTATGCTGAGTGAAATTGCGGGTCTTACTATAAAGTGATCACTTCCTGGTACACTGGGGGCTGAGCCAGTCATGCACACTGAAGCAACAAGATACAAGGAGAAATTAAAGGGAAACTGGTTCTGTGGAAAAAAACTGTTCTGCAAGCAAATGAAGTATAGAAATAATAGAAAGAGCCACTTAAGGGAAGAAGAGAGTGGGTCCTTCTTCATATTCCTACCCTTTCTGTTCCACTTTTACTGGATTGCTGCCCTCTTCTCCTACCAGAGCTCTCAAACACCTCTAAATCCCCTCCTCCCCGGAGCAGTCTTTGCTGACTCCGCGTGGCAGAATTGACCAGTTCTTCTTTTGTGCTCCCTCGCTGACACCTCTTCATGGTACTGTGCTGGTTACCCTTCTCCCTAAATCCCTGAGTCCCTCTCTAAATGTTGAACGCAGGTTTTGAACAAATGCCACTGATATTTCTGTCCTCCCTAAAAATATATTGGTATTCAGTGCAAGCACAAGAAAATCAGTAGTGCTTGCTGATCTCATACAGTGTGTGCGCTCCATCCACTCTGAATTCCATGGAGGAGAGGACGGATGGCAGACGGGGAGTGGCCGGGGTGAGGTGGTGCTAAAACATAAAATTTGTTCTGGAGCAATTTACAGTCTGGTTGGGGCTATGAGACCTGCTCACAGAGAGCGGGGTGCGGGGTGGAGTGAGTGAAAAAGTAGCTAAGGGGAGGGACAATTCAGGTTGCTTGGCTTGGCGAATCTCTGATAATCTAAGGAATTATTTTTGAAACATTTGTTACCAGTTAAATAATTTTGTGGCTGTTATTGTTTAGAATTGCTCTGATGGAGATAGCAGTTTCACCAAAATTCCTGCCTTTTGGATATTATAACTTCAAAATATATTGGTTTTCTTACTGTCTGTTCACTTTCCTTTTTAGAAACATGTTGAGATCAGTTGCTCAACAAAGACTTTCTTGCTAGGTTTTCCTCTTAATGCTATTTTTGTCGAAATGTGCATGAATAATGCATACAATCCAATAGTGTAGACTAGCCAAACCGATAGTTATGTCATGAAATTGAAGCCAGTTTTAGCATTTCTCAGCAGTTGCAAGGGTGGGTGCTCAGGTCTTTTTAAGTCAAAACTCTCAAAATGGAAAGTGGTAATGTAACGATTTTGGTTTCTTCTGGAGGGGAGTAACATGGGACCAGTTACGACCTATGTCAAGTAAAGGTTAATCCAGTAAGTACTAGAGGTCATAGTGGAGAACAAGTGATACCATCCGCACTGACATTTTACATCTAGAAGACACAGGATCTGATCAGAGTGGTCACTATTGTCTCCTTCTGCAGTTTATTTTTGAAGTAGCTGCCCATTTCTTATCTGGCCATGTTCTGTGTGTCTTTACTGTTGTCTGCACCTGTCTAGGGCCTGGCAATACCACCCACCTCTGTATTCCGAGCACTCACTTCTCTCTTGTTGCCCCCTCCCCTTTTGCTGAGAATTAGCCATACTACCTTGTTCTTGCTCTTTTTCTGGTTATGTAACTTTTTGTGCATTCCTTCCTTATCTCCTCAGCAACACTACATTTCCCTTATAGACAGAGACCTTGTATTAACTTTTCTATTTTCGCTACTGCCCAGTACAAAACATATTAATTAGTTGACATGATAGCAAATTGAGTACCACAGAATATGGCTGTTATTAAACACCTTCCATTTGTAACATGAAGAAATATTCTGGAGAAAATCCGATGAGTGGCAGGGACTCTTCATCTAGTTTTGTGCTTGTAGCATTAAACAACTATCCAGCAGCTTACTTACATTGTCTATGTATTGTTGATAAACACTGCTGAATGTAATTTATCCTTTCAGTTTTGGCTTGACCTTCTGGGCCCATCTTCGTTTTCTGAAATGTTGACTAGATTGATGTCTCCATTAAATATTTATTGTAAGCCACATACATTTTGTACCGTCCTTAGCATTGAGAGGATTGCATTAAGCAGACACAACTATTGAGTGCCCGTTGTGTGCCACGTGCTTTGTTAGGCCCAGCGATACCAAGGTAGGTAAGGCCCGGTCCCTCAATCTGGGGGGTTCACAGTCAGCCAGCCCACCCCAGCTGCTCGCTCTGACATGGGACCTTCAAGTTTGCCTTTCTCAGGAACTATTTCAACACCATCCTGTTTTGTATGGCCCACAGTTTGACACCTGTCTCCCATCTTTGGACCCACTCTCTCAGAAACCTTGATCCCAACATTGTCTTGACTGCACCACATCATCTCCATTTTTTTAAAAAAAGATTTTATTTACTTAGAGCACACATGCATGCACGAGCAGGGAGGGAAGGAGAGGGAGAAGCAGACTCCCCTGCCAAGCAGGGAGTCCGATGCGGAGCTCAATCTCAGGACCCTGGGATCATGACCTGAGCTGAAGGCAGACGCTTAACTGACTGAGCCACCTGGGTGCCCCACATCATCTCCATCTTTACCCCACCATTCACTCCACGTGTACCCTCATGTCCTTCCTTTGAGGCCTAGCTTGCTTGGGGCAACATGGGATCAGTTCCCTGCCTTTCTCTGCCTGCGTTGTCCTCAGCTGGCAGAATGCTGTACCATCCCTCTCCCCCTTCTAGCCCCAGTCCTCAAGGGACTAGGTGAGGCTGGAGACCTATCCAGGGCCACACCAGCATGTCTGGCTGTAAGCCCATGGCCGCTAAAGTCCACGTTGTGCCCTGTGGTGGCCCAGCGGTCCTACTCCATGTCTGTGGTCCGTTGCTTTCACATATGGCTTCCATGCTTACGTCACCTACAACTTCTCATACCTTCTCCATCCTGTGCCATCTGAGGCCATTGTTTGTCACCAAGAAACTCCTCTTTAACCTCCCTGTATTTGCAATCTTTGCAAATTTTTTCTTATGATTGACTTCAAGTTTCATAGCGTTGTGGTCTGAAAATATGCATGGTATGATCTCAGTCTTTTTATACTGGTTAGACCTTTGCTTTTCATTATTCCCTCTGCCTGGAACTCTTATTCCAGATATCTACAGTATTTGCTCCCTTACTTCATTCTTCTGCTCAGAAAGACCTTCACTTTATCAGTTTTCATCCCCTCCCCTTTTTTTGCCCTTAAAAAAAAAAGGCACCTTTCACATAATATTCATTTGTTTGTTGATCTCCTACAGTTAGAATGTAGGCTCCTCAGTGAGGGTGGGATTTTGTGTGTTTAGATCACTGATACATTCCCAGCCTCCAGGATAGTGCTTAACAAAGAAAGGGGTGCTCGATAAATATTTGTTGAACAAGTTAATGAGTACTACCAAATGGTATGTCAGGAGCGTTACAGAAATTAAGAGAGGCTGCTAACTGCTTGAGAATGTTGGACAAAGCATTACATTTGAGGAGTGTTTTGAAGAGTCAGTAAGGAGTTCTCCAGACGGATGTGACAGGGTAGAATATTCTTTGTGTAAGAGGACAGCACATGCAGAGATAAAGAAAAATTGTTTTCAGAAACCTCATGAAATGTGGTGTGGCCAACGCAGGGGTGAGTGTTCGGGGTGCTGAGAAGTAGTGATGAGATGAAGCCAAGAAGGTAATTTAGGACCAGCTGGTAATGAGTCTTATGATAAGTTTGTGCTGAAGAATTTGAATTTTAGCATATAGGTGGTGGAGAGCCAATAGACATAATTATTAGAGGGGCATTGGAGTAGTGTTTTATAAAGATTCATATATTTTTTTAAGTAAATGTTGTAGAATTCTTATGATTATATTATACTAAGAATTGGGAATTCAAAGAAAATAAGATGTGGTCCCTACTCAGGAGTTCACATTCTAGTAGAGTATTTGTGTTGTAGGAGTAAAGATTGATTCGGGGTTCTAGTGTCCTAGATGAGAGATGACAAATTTGAATAAAAGCAATTTAAGTGAGAATGGAAGGTTTCAGTTCTCTCCCTTTATTGCTTTAGTGAACGCATATCCTTCTGACCTTTGTTCAGGGGTCAGGGTCTTCCTCAGGGAAGCCAAGTCAACTTTGTTGACTTGATCATATCCCCACTTGCAGGCTCCCTGCACCATTTTCCCGTAGTTGAAATTCTGTACAATTATTTGTTTTTTGTCAGCCCTGCCCATCCACCAGATAGTATGTTCCATGAGGAACTCTGCATGCCTGGCGACTAGTATCGAGTCTGGCATGCATTAGGAGTTCAGATATTTGAGTGAATGAAATTTTGGGATATATTTTTAAGGCCAAAATGACTGCATTTGAAGACTGGTTGGTTGTGGAGGATAATGACATATTTAGGATCCCCATCTCTTTGGTACCATGTTCTGCCGCCTTCTGCATTCCTCATCTTTGCGAACAGCAACAGCATCTTCCCACTGTGAAAATGACAGATGTGGAAGTCATCTTTTTTCCCTTTGGCCTGGCCCTCCCCCCGGTCCTCCCTGACAGTGCCTTAGTTCACCTCCCCCTCCCTTGGGCCCCAGAGACCAGGATGGTACTCATCTAACAGGTTTGGCTGCTTCTAGTCTTTGTCCCCACCAGCCGTCATGTTGTCAGGTGTGGGAGGCTGAAAAATGGCTCCCCCATGAAAAGGTTCACCTTCTATTCCTGGAAACCTGTAACCTTTTTTTGGAAAAAAAGATCTTGGCCGATGTGATTAAGGATTTTGAGATGAGGAGATGATCATAGATGATCTATCTGTGTGGGACCTGAATGTCAGCAAGATACTTCTGCCATAGAGTGATGCAGCCACAGGCCCAGGAGTGCAGGCAGCCCCCAGAGCTGGAAGACACAAGGAATGTGTTCTCCCCTAGTGCCCCCAGATGGATGGTGGTCCTGCCAGCCCTGTGCCTTTGGTCCACTGAAGGTGAGTTTGGATTTCTGGTCTCCAAAATTATGAAGGACTAAATTTTTGTTGTTTTAAGCCACCAAGTTTGTGGTAATTGTTAGCGTGGCCAGGGGACGCTGATAGAGCTATCTGAAGTCTAAAACTGATCTCATCACTCCCTAGAAAAATATGCTGATGACTACAGGTTAAGTCCAAACTGATCTGATTCACTTTAAAGCTTCAGCTCTGATGACCGTATCTTTCCCCTCCGGCCACCCTCCTCTCTAGCTCTGCCAGATATTCTTGGACACACACTTGTTCTTTCAGGCTTGAGGGCTGTTTGCTCTTCCCTTCGTGCCTAATATTCTCTTTTTGTGACTTAAACTGGTCATCATTGCAGCTTACATGTCCTTTCTGCTTGGAAATGTACCCTGGTTCCCTTACAGTTGACTTCTTCAACTGTTCCCACAAATGCTCTGTATAAACATATGTTTACTTATGTGTCTTACTTATTGAACTCTGAATACCTGGAGGGAACCAGTCTTGTCTCCTTAATCTTCCTGCACTAGTTTAGCAGCTAGCTCTTTACCTGGTGTGTGGTAGATACTTGGTAAATATTGATTTATTAAGTTGAAGTAACAAAATATTTTGTTTTATAACTATGGATTATTCTATAACGAGCCTTAGTTCTAGAATTATTTTCTTTGTAAAGTGAATGCATATGTGACCTTCTCAAAAATAATTTTAAGGATGTCTGCAAGACAAACTGGGAAGCTCTGTATTTAATCATCCAGAGTAGATACATGTAAGATTCCCAGTAGTTCATACTCTGGTTTGTGGAATTCTTCATCTTCAATTACATGTACAGATTTTGCAAGTTGTGGAAAACAGGAGCAGATTTAGTTGCTTGGGGACAAGCCAATATTTTTAAGAAACTCTGTCATAAGCAACACTGTACCATTTGACTGATTTTGACCTTCGACATCATTCAGGGAGGATATGTCTAGAATGTCTCTCACTCTTGAAGTTTGCTGCCAAGGTTCTGTTTCAAGCTTTTGTCACTTCCTTAGTAAATTATTGTAGTAGCCTCTTGGCAGCCCTTTCTGGACTCATTCTGACTTTCAGTTTATAATTTATTTTAAATGTGGTTGCTTTTTATTTATTTCTTTGTGTTCTTTATATTTACTATATTATTTTTGAATTTACACAATTGTACCTTAAAGTGAAATTAAAATTTGGCATGGGTATTTTAAGTTTGGGTTACCTTGGGTTACTTTGGACATTTTTAGAATGTGTCCAGTATGTGGGAAGCCAACAATAAAAGTATTAAATTGAATATGTGTATCTCCTGACCATTTCCTGTTACCTTAAGTAACAGGGGAAAGGTTATTTGGACCTTATCCACAGTTCTTCCACATCTTGCTCCTTTGTACTATTTGTTCTCAAACTTGTTTTCAAAGGTCATATAAAAAAAACAATTGATCAGGATAACGTAAGAATTGCTGGCATGTTTACATTGTAAACTTCATGACCTCTTCTTTCAGCCCTTTAATAGGAGGAAAAACTCGAAAAAGTAGGGTAGAGCTAATGATCCTCTTAATTCTGAAGTTTTTAAAAAACTACTTTATCGAGGTATGATTGACATACAAAAAGCTGTACATATTTAATGTATAAAATGTGATGAATGTTTTAAAGTCACATTAACCCAGTCACAGACAATGGTTTCCATGCTATTTGGATGAGAAAGAAGAGATTGTAAAGTGAAAGGAGATTGTGTTCAAAATAATTCAGTCCTAATGCGGACAGAATTTTCAAGATCTAGGCCTTCAGAGATTTGCCACATTAATACAGACTTTCTATTAATATTGCTGTTTTCCTTGAGAAAATAATCAGGCAGAGTTTCTACTTTAAATGCTTGTCTGCCTAGGCTAAGGAATTTATGTTGTAAAATATAGTCTTTGTCTTCAAAGTATTATTCTGACAG
Source organism: Callorhinus ursinus (assembly GCF_003265705.2). Lineage (NCBI taxonomy): Eukaryota > Metazoa > Chordata > Mammalia > Carnivora > Otariidae > Callorhinus > Callorhinus ursinus. The sequence continues at coordinate 46,656,717 of NW_027397073.1, forward strand.
TTTTTCTGTAAAATGTAATTATCAATTAAGCCACCGTCCTTTCGTGACGAGGTGGGGAATAAACAGAGCCACAAATAAGGCCACAGGAGGTTTTCCCTTTCTCATCATTACTTGACGTTATACCAGTTTCCCTAGTTGCCCATCAGAAGTTCAGTAAATAACATAGGGCGGTTGCATAAATTCCCTTACCCGGTTTCTCAGAGGGTGATGAAGAATCCTGAAAATTTGGGGCAACTTTACTTATTATAGAAACACACATGTTTGTAAGGGAAAATGCCATAGGAAATAGAATGGTGAAGGGCTAACTCTGCCTGAAATCTAGCTACGTGTATCGCTCAGATACATATCTTTTGCTGCATTTATCTGTAGAAAAATCAAGCTGTCTTGCTTCTGTGTGGTTTTGTTTTTCAGTGGCATTGATGTGAGAGATAACAGGACCAGAATAGATTTCATGCATCCAGCAGGATAGATCTTTGGCTTGGCAGGTTTTTATGTGTTTATTTGTTATGGTTTTGTTTCATTTTTGTTTTATTGTGGCAGTGTATACACAACATCAAACTTGCCATTTTTAAGTTCGGTGGCATTGAGTACGTTCACATTGTTGTGCCACCATGACCGCCTCCTATCTCCAGAGTTCTTTCATCATCCCAGACTGAAACTGAAACTCCCAACTCCATACACAGTAAAGACTGACTCCCTGTCTCCTGCCTTGTGTGTTTCTTTTTAAAAGCGCGTGTATCGTGGCCTTACACTATTATAAGAGAGCTCTGTAACCACCACAGTGCAGGCATTTAAGCACTCTCTCCAAGTGCTTTATGCTTTCCCCCAAGACATTACTATATTGCCCATTAACATTGGATGATAGATAAGGTCTGGTTTATTTGGTATTTATATGTCTGGGCAAAACTGAAAAACCTGAAGTTTTAAGATTGAGATTTAAGATCTCAGAAGTGCTTAGATCCCTCACTGATATATTGGTACAGGGAGATTTGAAAATTACTTCTGTGGGCAGGCTTTACCTTGTTCAGTAACCTCCACAGTGGCTATGACCTTTTAGGTATTTATAGCTAAACATGTTTGAATTTAAATATATCTAGAGCTGTGGATCTCCATATGCAGTGATGCTCTACTGAAGACAGATTAGTGTGACTAATGCTATGAAGGCAGAGTCTATTAAGAATGACCTCCTTTTGCCAAAAAGTCCAGACTATTTCACACTGTATATATTAGATATCTTTCTGCTGATGAGCTTTTGTTCTTAAGCAGCTGGTTAGTTTCTATCTCAAGAGCACCGTAAATCATGTTATTGATCATGTTTCCTGCTCTACCTTTGAAGTTGGAATACTCAGAGACAAATCTGTGATTGGCACCTAGCAGGTATACAGAACCTCCTGGCATGCTTGGGATGCTACCTCCTTGCTTTATTTTAAATTCTTGTTGTCCCACTGCCTGCCTTGCTTTTTATCTATCTTAGATAGCTTCACACAGTCCTTTCTAGACGCCTTGTCCTTTGCTCTGTAAAACTGCTGATCCCTCTATGTGGCCTACTGTCCCCATTCAGACTTCTTTTATTGTACCTAGAAAAATTTACTGAACTCAGGTGTTCACAAAACAGTACACCTCTGCTAGACCCTGGGCGGGGACCAGATCTTACTGTTCTTTGACTCCACAGTGCCTGCTCTTGTTAAGGGAAGGGGAGGAATGAATGAAGCAGAGTCAGATACTGTGGATGAGTCAGTGAGTCTTTAAGAATTGGAAAATGACCATTGGACTTTGCAATATTCAGGTAATTTGTGACCTTTGTTAGAGCCCTTCAGGGGAAGGGTGGGCATAGTCTGTTCCTATCAGAGAGGGAAGGTGGTTGGGAAGAAGGATTGGGGGAGGGGAGAGGTAGAACAACTGGGAGAAAGTGGGTAGAAGAAAGGCAGACGAGGAGGGGGCGGGGCGGGGAGGTCAAGTTGTACCACCAGGCATGGAGGACCAGGGTCTGTCCTGCCATCTGATGGTGTAGCTCTGGGGGTAAGCTTGGCGTTCAGTAGTATGGATGGAGGTAGTAGGTCTTCAGCTAACGTTCACCAAGCTCAAGTCTTGTTTTGGAAAAAGTCTCTTTGCTTCATAGAAGCTCTTAACTGCCTTACTTCTTGTTTGGTGTTTACTGTATATCTGCTTTTTGTTAATTTTCTTTTTGGGTGAACGTATGTCTTAGGATTTGTAGCTCTTGAATAGCAAGCACATTGTCCTGTGCATAGTGCTGTTCAATAAATGCCTGAGGTTTTTTGCTTCAGTGCTTTTTGGTTTTCATGACATCTAAATTATAAAGTACTGATGCGTCTTAAATAATACTAACGAATACAGACAAAACTATTTTGTTTGACTCTTCAAATTCTTAATTTTTTTCATATGAAACAAATTTGAAAATGTAGATGTGAAAAATCCACCCCCAACTCAAGACCACTGTTGTCATCTTTGATACAGGATTTGCTCAGCCAGCTTCCACTGAAAGACGCTCTTCCCTCCACCTTCTTTTTGTGAAGATTTACCTGAGGTACCACCTCTCCCACGTAGTCCTTCCTGATACCCATCTACTTAGCCCAGAAAATTGACCGATCCCCTTACTTCACGGTGCCCTAGACAGACTTTTGTTGTTTTAGTGTTCTCATCTGTATGTACTTCTGAACCAGCCTGGTTTCTCTTTAAAAAAGAGTAAAGTTACTTTTCTTGCTCTGTATTTTAGAGTTGCAAAATGGTATCCTGATTATTTTTGTCTTAGCATTTTGTTAAAAGCATTTTTCGGTTTTATTAAGTTGTTTTTGTAAATGCAGTTTTAACAACTAATTTCATCTAATGGGCAGCTGTCCTTTGTTATTGGCTATTCAGGTTTTCTTTAATTTTTTTCAATAAAAGATTGTGACTGCCTGCTAAAATTGACAATGAAAAATAAGTCTCTTTAAATTTATTTTTAAAATATTTGTTTCTTTGTTATAAGGTGTATGAACAAAGGTATATTTTTAGAAATTCCATATTTTTAGAAATTTTATAATTTCTGTAAAATTATATTTACAGAAAATAAAAATAACTTCACTGGCATTGAAAGACTTTCTCCAAGTAACTTAACACCATTCAGAGGGTCCAGAGTTCAGAGCTCAAGATGTGTTGTCCAACCTACAATTGTATTTGTCCAACAGTTGTTACTGTGGTGTTCCCTGACTTGCAGTGATTAATCTTAGGATTTTCTTTCCAACTTTATGGTGATGTGAGAGCGATATGCATTCAGTAAAAACCATACTTCGAATTTTGAATTTGGATCTTTTCCAGAGCTAGCGCTAGGCAAGGGCAGTGAGCTGTGGCTCTCAGTCAGCCACGCAGTTGCGAGGGTGAACAACTCATCGGCTGGCAAGCATTCTCTACCCAGACAACCGTTCTGTTTTTCAGTATAGCATTCAGTAAATTACATGAGATATTCCACACTTTATTATAAAATAGGTTTTGTGTCAGCTGATTTTGCCCATTTGTCAGCTAATGTAAATGACTGAGCACATTTAAGGTAGGCTAGGCTGTGATGTTGGGTAGGTTGGGTGTTTGAAATGCATTTTTGACTTAATATTTTAAACTGGTTGATGAGTTGATTGGGACGTAACCCCATTGTAAGTCAAGGAAGATATGTAATCAACCTCATGTGATAAAAGTAAGGTTCTTTGATGTTGGCTAAGTTATAGAATGTTGCAGAGGGAAAAGAAAGTACTAAAACAATTTGATTTCCTGACCAGGTTAGCTATAATATAAGCAGATGGTCAATAAATTTCGTTTAAGGAAGTTTGCTTGAATGTGTGTAAGAGTGCTTGCCTAGAGCTGAGGACAGTTGAGTGTATAGTCCTTTGCTTAAGAAGGGGAGTTAGAAGTTACCTTGAATTTATATTTTAATAGAAATGTGGGTACAATTTAGAGTTTTTGGGAGATTGCTGCATTGAGCTGAAATATATAGAGCATTAATTAAATGAGTCAGAAGGACCTGGGTTCAAATCCTGGTTCACCTAACTCACAAACCATGAGACCATCAGCACACTGGTTAACCCCATAGTCCTGCCTTGCTGTCACCAAGGCACCCTGGAAGTGCTAAAAAGAGACGAAAAATGTGATCATGCCTGAAAACTATAATGTGTTGTATAAAAATAAGTTGTCTTAGTATTCCCAAACAGGCAGATGGCTCTACCCAGAATACATAGCCAATTAGGAGTGTGGTATTTCTATCCTAAAAATGCCTGCCTGATAATTGGATTTTATATGGACACTTTGAGCTTTAGCTCTTGAGGATTTAAATAATGTCATACCAGAAGAAGTATTTCTTGAAGTATTTTTAAATTACCTTCGCTTTTGTGTGTCTACAGTATCAGATGTAATTTAAACTTCCCACAAGTACAGCCACTATAGCTTTTTCCCTTATGTGTGAATTTTAGAAAATGAATGCTTTGTTGGTAAGTTATGCTTACGATGCTTCGAGAGGGAACGTAAAAATAGAAATTTGGGGATGAATATATATGATTTCTTAAAGAATTGGGTAATCTTTGGAAATCTCTTGTAATGTGTAAAATCGTTTAACTGTAAGTTTATATAAGCCTATATCTGTTTCATAAATCCACTTTAGCCTTATTGGGTGCAGGTTCTCTGAAATCCCCGAGGAGGTGGTTAACGGATGGATTGTTGAAGGACAAAGTAGGCTGCTTACCTTTCAAAGCCTAATGCGTTAAGGGAGCTATCCATTGTGACTGCAGCCTCGCACCCAAGTTCGGTTCATTGACTGTGAACTTGCTCTGCCAGAGTCCGAGTCTGAGCGTTCCCTGAGTCGACTGGAAGCTGTGACTGCGTGCTCCTCGGAAGAGGAAGGAGAGCCCTTGAGCAGTAGAAAACAAAGAATGTCAGCAGGACAAGACTGTGGTGGTGGGGATGCTCTCTCCAACGGCATCAAAAAACACAGGTAGGATGGCCTTGAAACGGTTACTGCTGCTGACTTTTCTTATGAAATACTTCTGGTTCATGAAGAAAAGCGTGCCTTCTCTTTGTTCCCCCCCCCCCCCGCCCGCTCTGTGTTTATATTGCTGTTACCACCTCAGAGAAAGGATTTAGCTTAAGTACTTTGTGCATTTAAGAGAAGAACATCATCTGTACTTGTAGGAACAAAGCATATAGCTTGGTGTTAGCAGCCATGGTTTTGGGGAACATAAATCCTTTAGTTGACAATTTAGCTAGATTCTCCAGAACTGGCTTTTGCAGTTGATGCTGGGCTCCTCTTTTCATCATACATCTTTTATGACTCTGCTTCCCCGTGCTATTTTAGTTTCTGGTCATTTGATCTTGTTGGTTTTATTAAGAGTGGATGGTAATATTGCCTGCCTGTTGATACAGTTTAGTTACATTTAAACAAAGACTTTTATTAAGCTCCAGTTTGTTGAACAGATCCATTTTACACTGTCTAATAACATTAGTATCTTTTTATTCCCTCGATGATTTCATCCTAGAGATTGTCCCAAATTCCTGAGACCCAGCAGACCCCAGAGCTCCCGGTCTCCGCACGAGTGTGCACGCACAGTGTGGCACGAGTGCATGCTGCTATTCGTAAAATAGTTGACCAAATTACAGGTTAAGGATAGATCCTGGTGTGATTGTAAAAAGCACTTTGTGGGTAAGAACTTATTAACGGTTAATTTCTACAAGATAGTTTTTGTTTGTTTAATACTTGTAGGTTGTGTAACTCTCACTCCACTTCTGCGCCACGATTCTGGTCCCAGTTGGTCTCAATTATTGTTCTTCCAGGAAAAAAATGTACATATCACTTCTGATTTATGTGTATTTGCCCCTTGCTAACAAAATGGTCTTAGTGTATGCTTATTTTGAAAACATCAGTGAGTTACAGGTAACGAACTAATTAAAACCAGAGGGTGTCCTCTAAAAGCACTTACCGACCAAGTATACTGTGTGCAGATTATGTGGCAAGCACTGAGTGTCTTTCCCGATTGCCTTCCGCAGTTTCTGTCAGCTCCTTTGGGAGCCCAGGGCTAAGAAGTTCTTTGTAGGACATGAAATCCCTAACAGGAAACCTGGCAGGCCTACCACTCATAAGTCCTGATGGTCTGGTGAGAACACAGGTGAAATCTTTTGATGTGAGAAACCTACAAAATAGCTTAAATAATTGTTGAAATAGCAGAAAGAGCCACTGTGCTTAGACACTCTCCTAGCCTAGGGCGGGAGAGGCATTTCTCTACTGCTCTTTAGGGCCCGGGAGCCCTGGTGTGTGTGCTTTCATCACAACCGTAGTTACTGTGCACTTGACAGAATGTATTCTACTATATTTGTATATTCTGTGTTGCGTCTTAATTAGTCAAACCCAGAATGGTAAGATGAGAAAGTTAAGGTGGAATTGCTCAAAAGTGAAATCAGGGCAGCTCACTAAGAAAAACTACAAAGGAATGCAGCTCTAGGTAGTGACCTCACCAGAAAAGTTAAACTTGATAAGTGAGCTGCAACTTATTAAGCTTGTAAATGTGACAAAATATTCTTTAGTTATTTAAAAGAAGGCAGTTTGGGAAATTGTCAGCAATTAGGTATATGGGGAAAACATAACAGTTTCCTATTTTAAAAAGTAATTGTTATGGTTTCTTTTTTTAAGCCCATCTTTTGCATGAAGTTCTTTCTAGTCAAATAAACAGAGCATATGTTATAAATAATTTAAAAGTTTCATTGTAGAATAGGAAAGTAAGTGGAGTATTCAATGTTATCAAATCCCTCTTGCCTGTGTCCTCAATCGTATTATAAGTAATCTGCATTTATAATGGGCATTTATTGTGACGATATGAAGAGTAGTTTGAATCAGTAGGAATTTTGGTGATGTTTTTAGAAAAGCAGATACAGAGGCGCCGGGGTGGCTCAGTCGGTTAAGCATTTGACTCTTGACTTGGGCTCAGGTCGTGATCTCAGGGTGGTGAGATCGAGCCCTGAGTTGAGCTCCATTGTTCAGCGCAGAGTCTGTTTGTCCCTCTCCCTCTTCCACTCCCCTGTTTGTGCTCATTTGTCTCTAACTTGTGAGAGGGAGGGAGGGAGGGAGACAGCAGGCAGGGGACGGGATGGGGCGGCGGGGGGTTGAGTTGCTTTGTGGAAAATTAGCCTACACCATGCTATAGTCAGGTTTATATTTACAGGGCTTCTTATCATCTTGGCTGTGTTCCAAAGGATCAGTTCTCTTCTCTTGGACTAATTTATGACATGTATTCAGAGCTCTAATCTTTTAACTTATTAGCAGTTTGACCCAAGTTGTTATGTTTGATAAAAATGAGGATATTTATTTCATCATGTCTCTGGATTTGGTATAAAAGATACTAATGTAGAATAGATTAGACTGAAACATTGGATCCATGTTATGATTTTGTAAATGTTATTTACTGTATTAATAGCATTAATAAATAAAAGAAAAACATGCCATCATCCTAATAGATAAAAAGCAGGGGCGCCTGGGTGGCTCACTTGGTTGAGGGTTGGACTCCTGATTTCAGCTCAGGTCATGATCTCATAGGTCATGAGACAGAGCCCCATGCTGGGCTCTGTGCTCACCATGGAGTCTGTGTCAGATTCTCTGTCTCTCTGTCCCTCCCCCTGCTCGTTCTCTCTCTCTCTCTAAAAAGAAATTTTTAAAAAAAGTCATTCATGGTTAATAAATATCTTAGCAAACCACAAATAGAACCTCTCTGATCTAGTTAAAAGTTACAAGAAACAAATTAGTTAATGAGATATTAAGCACAGTAATTGTAGTATCAGGAATAAGACAAAGATGTCTGCTGTCATCTTTGCTATTCAGCATTATTCGGAGGCCATAGTCAGAGATCTAACATACCCAGGAGATAAAGAAATAAACAGAACCATAAGTATCTACAGACAAATTGGTAGAGGTGGTAAGGAAGTTTGGCAAGGTTGCTTTTATACAAAATCAACTTCTTCCATTTCTGTGTACTATCAACAGACAAACTGCAGCTAAAACTGGGAGGGTGCATATTGAGAGTATCTATTAAAAAGTCCCATACTTAGGAATAAATCTTTGCAAAGAATGTAATATTAAAACTGACTGGGGCGCCTGGGTGGCTCTGCCGTTAGGCGTCTGCCTTCGGCTCAGGTCATGATCCCAGCGTCCTGGGATCGAGCCCCGCATCAGGCTCCCTGCTCCGCGGAAAGCCTGCTTCTCCCTCTCCCACTCCCCCTGCTTGTGTTCCCTCTCTTGCTGTCTCTCTCTCTCTCTCTCTCTCTCTCTCTCTCTCTCTCTCAAATAAATAAAATCTTTAAAAAAAAAAAAACTGAAAGACCTAAAACTTATTGAGAAGGCAAAAACATTGTCATAAAGATGTTTTTGCCAAATTGATCTGCAGATTCAATGTAATTTTAATTAAAATCTCAATGCCCTTTTCCTTGGAAGTTGAAACATGGATTCTGAAATATATATTTAAGCACATAGGGCTTTGAAGAGCCAAGACAACTGCTCAAGAACCAGGTTGGGGGAAAGGAAGGCGTTTGTTCTACCACATGTCAAGACTGATGGTAAATCTTTAGTGCAGGATTGTCCTGGAGGCAGACTGACCTGTAGAATGGAAGTAAAAGGTCCCAAGACCCACCTCTCTAGGAAATCTGGTTTACTAGTAGAGCTAGCATGGCAGGTCAGTGAGGGGAAGAACGGATTGTTAGGTACATGGCACTGAGATAGTCACTTAATGGGCACCCTCCAAAAAAACCAAAAAGGAGACAGATCCTTATTTCATATACACAAATGTTAATAAATTCCACATGAACCAAACACTTAAATGTGAAAGAGCAAAACTTAAAAACTTTTGGAGGGAAATATAAAGTATCCGCAATTTTGAAATAGGGAAAAATTTATTACAACAGAAATGTGATAGGGACTAAATTTATATCTGATTCTAGTTAATGTACTTGTATTTATATTGATATATTTACTTGAATAAAGCCTTTTATTCTTTAGTAAATGTGGCTACAAATCACAAAGGTTTATTTTGCTGAAATGGCAGATTAGGACTCCAGATGATCACTTCATTTACCCTTTATTTATCCTTCATGACTGCTTTTAGAATTGAATTATTAGGTTGCCAGATTAACAGCTGTCTTCTATTTAGAAGAAGTCATACAAAGAATATACTGTCAAGTTGAAGTCAAACCCTCAAAGAGATTGAGAATACAAGCTTAGACAATAACTTCCAAGACTGAGAAGTGAGAAAATGTTGTTAGTGATAAAAAAAATTATTCAACTTTGAATACATCTAATCACTAGAATAAAACCATCTTGGTTTTGAAATCTCCTGCAGATACAGGACAGATTATCTGCTTTTAGACTTGATTAGGTCAGGGCACAGTGTTAGTAACAAGTCACCCACCCCCGTACCCCCAGATGTCCTCTGGTGCCCTACACAGAAGAAAATACTCTGTCAGGAAATGTTTGGGGTAACTCCCTATTGTCATGTAGTGATCAGGGTCACATTAGCAGGAGTCCAGATACATCTCTGATTTTCAAAAGACCCAAGAGTCATAGAAGAAAGAGCAAGAGCCTGCCCAGGATTACCCAGATTTGTGGTAGGGCCTGTCGGCTGGAGGGACCAGAGGTTCCAAGGACACAGTGAATCTGCACTCTCAGCCTTCTCTTTGTCCCAGAGTACTTATTTACTCTGGAAAGGAGAGAGCTGTAATTTTTTTTTTAATTAGAAAATTTACAAGATAGTATCACTAAAACACACAGAGCTACTATGGGGCCTGCCTTTTTAACAAGCTGGACACAAGCCTTTCTCAGCAGCCTGAGAGAGCAGAGCGCTAGAGATGGAGAAGAGCGAGAAACTCCAGGAGAAGTAATAGAGAAGGATGCTTGACCCCCAAAGAGAAGTAGAATTTGGGCCAGGGTACTGCTGAGTGCTCGGGAAGTGGACCTGGCAGTCCTGGAGCTGCAGCTGGCTATGGGGGGCAGGGGGAGTGGGGCCGTGGAGAGCAGACCCCTGGGACAGATCGGCAGGTTGGATGCCCCACAGGCCACTCCAACTACATGGGACACCCACCTCTCCAACAAAAACACCTTCGGGGATTCCTGTCACTTGGGGTATATTAGAAAGGAAAAGGCAAAGACCAGTAGGGGTCTAGACTCATGATAATTACCTCCCCAAAACTTATTGCCAGAAATTACTCTAGGAAAGCTGAGACATCTTTTCACAGAATTCTCCTCTTTCAGCCCTAGTTTAAAAAGCAGATAGAGGAGTTGCTTTTTTAAAAGCAGGTGGTGAGGCCCACAGGACCACCTCCTTGCCCTGACCCCTAAAACACCTCTTTTGGGCTTGGGGCTCTTTAAAACATTGTTGGAAAAACTAAATCTTTCCAGTAGTAGCATTCTGTAAGGAAATGATAGTGAGATATACTTTTAACCTGACTCTAAGGGCTCTTTCAAATCTGTTCTAGATCAGTGATTTTTTTGATGAGAGTAGTTTTCTAGGGCAGCCATAATCTGCAAAGCTAGGCTTGAGTGAGCAAAATAACAAATAGCTAATGATTTGTGTTTTTTGCCTTGGATATGAAGAAGAGTAAAGAATACGTTTTCTGGGGATGCCTGGGTGGCTCAGTTGGTTGGGCATCTGCCTTCAGCTCAGGTCACGATCCCAGGGTTCTGGGATTGAGTCCCGCATCCGGCTCCTTGTTTGGCGGGGAGCCTGCTTCTCCCTCTGCCGCCCCCCCCCCCCCCTTTTGTTTTCTTCCTCCCGCCCCCCCCCCCCCCCCCCCCGCCAAATAAATAAAATCTTAAAAAAAAAAAAAATACATTTTCCGGCACATCCCATTTTAGAAACTATTGGAGTTTTCAAACCCATATGCAAGTAGAATCATATAATGAACCCCTCATATCCATCATTTATCTTTGATGTCTGTCATGTGCCCCACTTTGTTTCATCTCCGGACTCCCCCCACCTTCTGTACTTTAAGAAATTATCTTAAAAATTATATCAAATCCAAAATATACTTTAATCTTTAGTTTGAATCTTTAAAACATTGGGACTCTTATTTTCTAAAACCAGTACCAGTATGATACTTAAAAAACCAGCGTCTTTAATTATCATCAGTCAGTATTTATTTTTTCCTGATTGTCTCATAAATGCCACTTAGTAATTAGATCTAAAATGTCATTTAATAATACAAATCCAGAAGATCCCCATACTGCCTTTGGTTTATATGTATCTTCAATCTCTTTTAATCTTAGACTTCTTCCCTTCTTCCTCATTTTTTTCTTGCCAGTTATTTACAGAAGAAACCTGGTCATTTGTCCTGTAGAGTAACCGCACAATTTGGATACTGCCTGTTGCATTCCCATGCTGTCACTTAACATATTCTTTTACTCCTGAATTGTCTATAAACAGATGGTTATGTGTAGAGACTCAGCCAGATTTAGGTTTGAATTGTTTGGCACAAAGTGCTTCATAGGTGGACCTGCTGTTATGTCCATCGGGAGCACACTCTGGTTTTCCTTTTCATAACATTGAGATTGGATTTCCTGGGGTGTCAGGCATTGTCAGTCTGACACATCCATATAAAGTTGTCCAACAGTTAGCAGCCACTGTTGATCAGTGTCTAAATCCTCGTTTTATTAGGGTCTGCAAAATGGTTGTATTTTATTTCTGTCATTCCTTCTACTTAGGTGGAACCGTTTTGTAAAGAAAAAACTTCCCATTATCTGTTTTCAAGAATATGTTGGTTCCCTACCATCCTCCAGAGGTGATAGGTGAAAGTGTGGATTGGGTTGCATAAATCTCTTGTGGCTATTTTTCCCATCTTTGGTCAGAGGGAGCCCCTCTGTGTCCTTCTGACAGGACCCCAGTTAATTATAATTTTTTTTTTTTTTAGGTATAATTTTAATACAGTAAGTCAGTTGTCTCTGACCGCTGCTTTGCTTTCTGATACAAAGAGATGTTTCAGGCTTATCTAGTATGCTTCCTGCCCCATATTTAGAGTTGGCTTTTTCTTCGCTCCATAGCTCAGGGGTTAGAGCACTGGTCTTGTAGAGTTGGCTTTTTCTCTAAGGAGCCACATTTCATTTTAGTGGGAAATAATGCTTAGCTATAACAATTCCTATAGTAAGAATGTTCTGTACTACTGGGTTGGCCAGTAGTTCTCAGTCCTTTTCATTGGAGAGAGGTGAGCCCCTGCCCATTGTAAGGAAAAGTGCTAAAGTGCTTCATGAATTCATACCAATATACTTCCATTTAAAATTTTGGATTCTAGGGTTTTCCTTCTAATTCCTTTGATTTTATTTGCAATATATGGTTCCCAATGACATTTATATAATATATAATTACCTATTTGCTTTAGTATGTTAGTTTCTTTCTCACACACACACACTCATGTAGAAATACTGTTACTAACAATATGGTTGCTGAAAAGAATTTCAGATTTCTTTATAGTTCCTTTTAATATATTCCATCTGTGATGTACAGTCAGTATTGTGTTTGAAGGTCACTTTCTGTGTGGTTAAACTACTAACTTGTTACACAGGTAGGTTCATTTGTTTCATATGCTTTCAGGTTTTCGAGATTCCCTTTTGACTTAGGTTTTTTAGAGTTAAGTGAAATATTTACATGATTTCAAAGTCAAAATGCAGAACAAGATATGTTTAGAAAAATCTAGTTTCCTTCCTCCCCCTAAATGTAATCATTACAGTCTCCTAATTAGTTTTTAATATAAGCAGTGTTAAGATATGTTCATATTCATTTTTTTAATTATAAAAGATACTGTACAACTTTTTTTTTTTTCCACTCAACATACACTCATTTCAATTCTTTTGGTCTCACAATCCTTGATATTAATCAGTTGGGTTATTTTTCTACAATACGTAAAAATTGCATATGTGTATGTGCCTACACATGCATATTTCAAGTAGAGATGATTCTCTTTAAAATTTTTTAATTGGTGATACACGCATGTGCTTCAAAGTTCAGAAATGTAATCGGGCATATTTCATAAATTTTAACTCTCACTTTTTAAGCTAGCCATGCCCCTTCCTTTCACCAAATGAAATCATTATTATTGCATATAATATTTTTTCTTCATACATACAGTTCTTGACCCTGCTTTTAAAAAAATATACATATATAGTTATTCAACAAATATATTTGGTTGAGTAATTGCCCCTATTCTATTCAAGATGCTGAGGTTACAAAAATGAACAAAGTCCTTGTTCCTATAGAGTGTCCATTTCTGAACGGAGGAGGTTTAGCATCTTTTTTGTATATTGAAGGTCTATTTGTATTTCTTTTTCTGTGAATTGCTCATATCCTTTGCCCATTTTTCTATAGGAATGTTAAACTCACCAGTTTGCAGTGCTCTATAGTATCATTGGAGAAACTAGCTTTTAAATGTAACATGGGCTGAAAATATTTTTTTCCAGGTTTGCCAATAGGAAAGATAATTCTTAGAATTTTTAATTCCTAACACATAGTGGAAAATACATTTACTAAAACGCTTTAATAAATGACACTGCTAATCCTATTTTTGTTTCTGAATTTTACACACATATGTATATATGCTCTTTGAAAAAATATTTAAGTGAATTAGAACGATGTAGTTATTAAGAGGTACCTGGGTTTGAAACCCATATACCACTTTTCTGACCTAAGCAAGTTAGAATTTTTTTTGAAACTCAACTTCCTCATCTGTAAAATGGATGTAATAATAGGGCCTGCCTTACTGGCTTATGATAATTAAAGAGATAATCTGTGTAAAGCCCTTATAGTGATTTTTGTCTAATTAAATGTCAGGTACTGGTAAAGTAGAAAACTGATAAACCCTCGGCAAAAACAGGTAAAGGGAGTTGTTTTCTTCCTTTCTTTTAACTTAAAAGGTTTTTGGATGAGTTTTAGAAGTTTAAATTGTCCTTTAAGCTGAAATTTGGGAAAGAGGGAGCTGAAATGAAAGTGTTGATCTTGGAATAAAATAGTTACCTTTAATAAATGTGAAATAAGGAAGATTGTCCCCACATTTAACTCTTCTGTGGTTGATTTCAATCATTTTATAACGATACAGTTAAATTGAAATACGGCTTTTCTTTCTGTTGCTAGAAGAAAGGCTGCCTGACCTCCACAAAGCTGGTTGTAAACTTACATTGTCAGAAGTGTAAACAAAAGGTGACTAGAGGCTTAAAGCTCTGTTATTCATTCCTTGGTCCCTGGAGATTACTTTCCCCATACAGAGGTCTCATTACTTCTCCTTTTGATCCCTAGACTTTTTGAATCTCCTAGGTAAATATCCAATTTCTATTTCAAGTTTGCTTTATAGACACTAAAATCCTCAGAATATCAAAGGGAAGAAGTTAAATATTTAATAAAATGGACATTCTTGCATAGCGTCATGTTCTATTTGAACATACACCCTCCAGATGAACACAGGGTTTTGAGTGCCTAGGAAATATCTTTCAGGGTAACTTAGTCTTTTAATGCCCTGCCTTTTTCTACTCCATTTCTTAATTCCAGTAATGCATATATTGGGCATCTTGACTTCTGATGGCATATGGGATTTGGTCTTTACAAATACATTGAAAAGTATCAACAATCCACATTGTTGGAGCTGTGCTCATCTAAATTTTGCCTTAAGGAGAAAACTGCCTCTTGGGACAGTTTTTCAGTATTGTTTGCTTCGCTTGTTAGCTCAGGAGGAATATTCCTCTTTCAAAAAAACACCACATATAATAAGGATTTCCAAGGTAAATAAAATTGAGAAGTGATTGTTTTTAAAAAACAAAGAGTTCCTTTAACAGTTTATTGCCTTGTGCCTTTAAATCTTCAGAAAAATTTGGTTTTTATACAGATCTTTCTGGGACACATGGGTGGCTTAATCGGTTAAGTATCTACCTTTGGCTCAGGTCGTGATCCTAGGGTCCTGGGATTGAGTCCTGCATTGGGCTCCTTGCTGAGTGGGGAGCCTGCTTCTCCCTCTGCCGCTCCCCCTGCTTGTGTGCGTGCGCGCTCTCTTCTCTGTCAAATAAATAAATAAAATCTTAAAAAAAAACACAACTCTTTCAAAACCTATTGACTGCATAAAATGTAATATATCCTAATCGTGCAATATAATCTGCTGTAGAGTCATGTTGCTATAACACCATGTTGAGGCAGGATTTGAAACCTTAGGATGAAATTTCATGTTGCCATTCATTGTAAGTATTCTCAAAGGCAATTCCTTGTGAATGCAGCACTGACTCCCGTTAATTACACATCCTGGTTCTTAACCGGGAAGCATTGTGCCACTGCATCTGACAAATGTGGAAAATGTAAATAACTTAACCAGGAATGCATATTGTTATGATGTAATAAGATAATGTGATATGTGGTACAGTAGGGTACCCCCAGCTTTTAGGAAGAGTTGGGAGAGAGAGCATAACATCATACTAGTGCTGAAGTAAAATAGTGTCCTTGCCTGACCATAAGAGAGCACATTTGAGGCAGTTAACCATTCTCAGCAAAACAGACTTCTGTGGGTGAACCGTAGTAGACCGTTAATAACCAAAGATTCTTCACAGTGTTGTTTTGCTTTTGTGCTTTGGCATTGTCAGTCTCTTAACACCTTAAGTATATTGCCACAAATTCTAATAGGTGAAAGTGTAACATGATCATAAGGTGATTGAGAACCATCTGCTTAATGTGCTTTCTCTTCCCTTCTGGGGTTCGTTCTGGCTCTGTGACTTAGTACAGCTGTGTCTGGCTTTAGTAAGCATTTAATCTGCTTCATCTCTAAAATGGGCCATGCCCTGCAAAAGTACAGTCCGGGAGCAAGATGGCTAGAACCTGTGTCTATCGGTTTCTGAAGCTGCTATCTTCCAAATGTATTCAAACCCAGGGCTGTTTGCAGTATTAGGCATAATATTAATGGCTGCTGTTTACATTTGTATTATAAATTGACGTATATAATGTACTTGTACAAACTCCATAGCTTCTGATTCTCAAAATATCTTTCAGTTATAGGAAGGGCAGGTATTATCATATCCTCAGTTGTTATAAATGAACAAGCTGAATCACAAGAAGTTTAATTAACTTGCCCCAAATCACTTAGCCAATAAATGACAGGGCCTGCATTCAAACCAGGTTTTCTGATTTCAGCGCCTTTGTGCTTTTCTTAAGATTTAGAATCTTCATAGATATTTAGAATAACAAAGATTTATATACCTAGACAAAAGCTTCTGAAATTTAAGCTAATTTGTCCCAGCCTTTAATTCAGTTCTGTTTCTTTTATGTGATAATTTACTGTGAATTAACAACATAGTTCCAAAGCCTTTATTAGGCACGCATCTGCTGTTGGCTCAATGCTGGGCAGAATTACAAATTAAAGTGGATATGCAACTAGTCTCTGGGCCTTTATAAGCTTCCACTTGTATTAACATGAGCATACAAAGGAACACGTGAAAATACTGCAAGTTCTGCCAATTTTAAACAGATCTGGTATCTGTTCTTAAACAGTCCTAAGGGGGAAAAACAATTTTATTTTCCTATAATCTCCATTATCCACCAACTTCCTACCAAAGTAGAAAACTCCAAAGGATGCAGGAATAATTACAGGTGTAATGTTTTTATGGAAATTACTTGTTTTTTCCTCCGTAATTATGCATTCTCTTGTTAGTGAAAACCAAGCTTTTGGGCTATTTTCCTTCAGTATATGATTGACATAATCTATCAGAAAGAACAAGAAAATCTCAGAAGGCCAGGTACACTACTTGGATCTGGTTGTGTGTTTTAGGACACTGTGTAGTCTTTCTTAGCAGAAGAAACCTTCTTAGGAAGGAGGAAGAATGCTGTCCTTTGCAGTACAGGTATTTCACTGTGCCCAAAGCAATCAGAAAGGAAACCGAAGGGAAACTAACATACATGTTGGATATCACCATGGAGGTATTATGTGTCACAGAGTAGGAAGGAACTAGAAATTCAACTCTCCCTAGAAATTCTACCCGTCTTGATGGTAAGCAGTCAGAAGCATCTCAGATCATTTAAAAAAAAGAACTTAAATCAGGCTGTTGAACTGGCTAAAGCAGATCACAAACAAAGTTAACATTCATTCTGAAAGAGTAGGTGTGGCTTAAAGGGAAATAAGCCTAAAAGGTCCAGAGTCAAGAAAAGAGGCAGAGTGGTATTAGCACCTCTATCTTTCAGTCCGTCTCTGCTTCTCTTTGTGTCTTCTCCTGTTAACTATTTTTTGCATAGTCCCCAAACTCTTGCTTCAGGGATCCAAAGCCCTTGTCCTCAATGTTTGGGTAACATACAGCCCATTAAACACAGTCTTGCTCCAGAGTTGCATTCAAGGATCTAAGGTGGCCATCAAGCACTCAGATCTGCTCTAGGGTCTCACCATACCTTGTACTGCCTATCCAGCTGGAGCATATTCAGGTTCCAAGACAGGACATTTCTTAGTATAGAGTCTAAGGAAAAAAAAAAAATTTTTTTTTTTTTTTAATAAAATTCTGGTACAGTTAGGAAAGTCTTCTTTTCCCTCCCCTGCCAACAAATTGCTAGCAATAAAACAGCCTTAGATCCTTTCTGGAATGTGGGGAGGTATTAGTAGAAGATTCTGCTCACCATCTTTTTTTCTTTTTTTAAAATTTTATTTATTGGGCACCTGGGTGGCTTAGTCATTAAGCGTCTGCCTTCGGCTCAGGTCATGATCCCAGGGTCCTGGGATCGAGTCCCACGTCAGGCTCCCCGCTCAGCAGGAAGCCTGCTTCTCCCTCTCCCACTCCCCCTGCTTGTGTTCCCTCTCTCCCTGTCTCTCTCTCTGTCAAATGAATAAATAAAATTTTATTTTATTTTTTTAAAGATTTTTATTTATTTATTTTTTAACAGAGAGACAGCGAGAGAGGGAACACAAGCAGGGGGAGTGGGAGAGGGAGAAGCAGGCTTCCCGCTGAGCAAGGAGCCCAATGTGGGGCTCGATCCCAGGATCCTGGGATCATGACCTGAGCCGAAGGCAGACGCTTAACGACTGAGCCACCCAGGCGCCCCTCTGCTCACCATCTTGATGCCTTTCTGCTCCTTAGCTGTTCACACTGTGAGGCTTAGGGAAGTAAGCCTTTGTGTGAGACAGGGAGGAAGATCACTGGCTCCGTTCTGTGCCATACACACCACACATTTCATCAGTTTCCGTGTCATTAAAACCACTTCCTTTAGGTCAAAATGGCCTTACCACAATCTACTCACTTAGCTTCATTTCAGTTACTTCACATCTGTTCTAGCATGCATTGCATGAAATCTAGTTACTCTTAGAGATAGGGTGAGCTCCCTGTCCCTAGGTGAAGGTCTGTTTTTCTGTCCTACCTTCCTCTCAACTAATGCTGAGCACCATGAAGTAGGCCTAAAGTGAGGGGTCCAGCTGCCCCAAAAGACGTCTTCTTTCTAAGCTGAAAGACTAGTTCATAGGTACGGTAGTTCCCCTTTTCTGCAAGGGGGTATCTTCTAAGACCCCCAGTGGATGCCTGAAACCACAGATAGTACCAAACCCTATGTACACTGTTTTTTCCTATATATACACATCTATGATAAAGCTTAATATATAAATTAGGCACAGTAAAAGATTAATGTAGAAAATTATAACAGTATACTGTACTATGTGAATGTATTCTTTGTGTCAAGATATCTTACTATACTGTATTCACCCTTCTTGTGATGATGTGAGATGATAAAATGCCTATGTGATGAGGTGAGGTGAATGACTTAGGCATTGTGACGTAGCATTAGGTTACTATTGACTTTGTGACAATAAATCAGGAGGAGGATCTCTGCTTCTAGACTGCAGAAAGTGAAACCATGAATAAGGGGCGACTACTGTATGCTCTTATCAGTCCATTTTGGCTTGGAAATGTGATGGTTTTCTAGGCTCTCCTGTTAATCCAGTAATGGTGATAAACTAACAGGAGTAGGAAGTACACTTACTATGTTACTGAATTGGTCAATGAATCCTAAGTTTTACAAAGCCAGTATGAAAATAGTTTGAAATTCTGAATATGCAATTTTGACTTATTAAAATCAAAACAAGTAAAACCTTTTGTAAAACAAATATAACCACCTAACCTCTTTGCTATGCAGAGCCAGATTTATTAAGATTTATTAGTCATAGTCTAATTTTAGACTATGTCTAATTATTAGTCATTGTCTAATTTAAAAGATCAAAAATGAGAAATCTCAAGTTAGAAAAATAATACAGCAAAACCAAATAGTAATATTCAATAATTACATGAAATTATCCCAGTAAGCTTAAAATAAGAAACTAAGTTGTTAGATTTTTTGAAAAGATGTGCAATAATTAGAAAGGCATATGACTAGTCTTAAAGCTCTCCTCTTAGACTTGTACCAACTTGCTTCCAAGACTCTAGGCTAATTTTAGTTGAAGATGTCTCAGAGCAGGTTACATACCCAGCTGTCATCTAACCCCATCACCTTCCCGTCCGACTTAGCCCTAAGTCCTGGCACTGGCTGGTAATAGACTTCAGAATGCTGAGAGAACTTGTAGTTCCTGTGTTGTGTGGATTCAAACCTGGAACTTGGTAGAAGGTACATTACAATACCAGTCATGCAAGAGAAGAGTTGTAAGTGATGTGGTCTATTTCTTAAGACCTGTCGAAGCTCACTTTTATTAAAATGAAGATAGGTAGATTTGGGGATTTAACTGCCCTGTGTAGGTAAATTTTAGGTATTTTAATTATGTTGATTTCAATATATTAGCTTATAAAATATTTCGCATATAAGATGCTTTCGAAGACCTTTTTTTTCCTCCAAAGATCTTAAATCTCCACATGTATTACAACTACAATTTTAATTTATGTTACATGACTAAGGAATAATAGTATTTTTAAGACTGTGGAAATAAATCTTAACTTTGGAGGGCAGACCTTATTTTTTCTAATTGTATGATAGTAATAATTTTCATAATGATAAGATCAAATTGAAGCATTTTAAGCTGAAATTCTTTGAGTTAAATGGCCAAAGAAACTGGTTTTACTCCCAGATTTAAACATTAATATGAAAAACCATATCCATTTTTTAGGCAGTCATGTAGACTATTATAGATGAATTGTGGTTGGAGATTTTTAGCTTTACCTTATTAAAATAAGATTTAATATTGGTTTCAAATATCTTAATGATTTCAGATCTCTTTAAAACTATTTAGATGAAGTGCCAAGTTTTTTAATTTTCTTTTTTTTAAGATTTTATTCATTTATTTGACAGACAGCGAGAGAGGGGGAGTGGGAGAGGGAGAAGCAGGCTTCCCGCTGAGCAGGGAGCCCCAATGCAGGACTCAATCCCAGGACCCTGGCATCATGACCTGAGCCGAAGGCAGACGCTTAACGACTGAGCCACCCAGGCGCCCAAGAAGTGCCAGATTTTAAAGTAGAATCCAGAAAACTACATTGTTCTTGTGTTTTTTTTTTTTTAAGAGAGGGAGAGAGAGAGAAAGGGTGGGGAGAGGGGCAGAAGGAGAGGGATAGAGAGACTCTTAAGCAGGCTCCACGCCCAGCACAGAGCCCAACTTGGGGCTTGATCTCATGACCTAGAGATCATGGCCTCAGCTGAAATCAAGAGTCGGATGCTTAACCCACTGAACCACCCAGCTGCCCCCAGAAAATGACATTTTGAAACAAGTATCTCAACTATATACATTCTTGAATATTTTATTGATCCTGCCTCCTGTTATCATCAAAACCAGTCATAGTAGTTGGAATTCAATGAATATTTGTGAATGAATGTTTGTAGGGTTTTTTTATTTTCACTTGATAATTTTTTTTAAAGATTTTATTTATTTGAGAGAGAGAGAAAGAGCACGAGAGGGAAGAGGGTCAGAGGGAGAAGCAGACTCCCTGCTGAGCAGGGAGCCCAATGCGGGACTCGATCCCGGGACTCCAGGATCATGACCTGAGCTGAAGGCAGTCGCTTAACCAACTGAGCCACCCAGGCGCCCTTCACTTGATAATTTTTTTAAAATTTTTTATTATTGAAGTATAATTGACAAACAATATTAGTCTTAGGTGTACAACAGTGATTCAAGATTTTTGTACATAGTGCTCACCATGATAAGTGTAGTTACCATCACCATACAACATTATTACAGTATTTTTTTTTTAAGATTTATTTATTTGACAGAGAGAGACACAGCGAGAGAGGGAACACAAGCAGGGGGAGTGTGAGAGGGAGAAGCAGGCTTCCCGCGGAGCAGGGAGCCCGATGTGGGGCTCGATCCCAGGACCCTGGGATCATGACCTGAGCCGAAGGCAGAAGCTTAACGACTGAGCCGCCCAGGTGCCCCTTATTACAGTATTATTGACTGTATTCCTAATGCTTGCTTCTCATCCCTGTGGATTATTTATTTTTTAACTGGAAGTGTGTACCTCTTAATCATGTTCCCCTTTTTTGCCCACCCTCCCACACTCCTCTTCTCTGGCAACCACCAGTTTGTCTCTACATTTATGACTTTCTGTTTTGTTTATTCACTTTTTATAAGTGAAATCATGTGGTATTTCTTTCTCTCACTTCTTTCATTTAGCATAATATGCTCTAAGCCCATCCACACTGTCACAAACAGTAGGCTCTCATTCTTTTTTTTATGACTGAGTAATATTCCATTGTATATAGACCACATCTTCTTTATCCACTTATCTATCAGTGGACACTTTCATTGCTTCCATATCTTGGCTATTGTAATAATACTGCAAAGAACATAAGGGTGCATATATCTTTTGAATTAGTGTTTTGGTTTCTTCAGAAAAATACTCAGAGGTGAATTGCTGGCTCATGTGGTAGTACTGTTTTTAATTTTTTGAGGAACCTCCATACTGTTCCCCGTAATGGGCACAGCGAAACAACAGTGCATGAGGGTTCCCTGTTCTCCACCTCCTTGCCAACACTTGTCATTTCTAGCCTTTTTGATAATAGGAATTCTGACATGTGTGAGGTGATAACTCATTGTGGTTTTGATTTGCATTTTTATGATGAGTGCTGTTGATTTAATATTTTTTCATGTGTCTGTTAACCATCTGTATGTCTTCTGCCCACTTTTGCATAGGATTTTTTTTAGTATTGAGTTTTATAAGTTCTTTATACATTTTGGATATTAACCCCTTACCAGATATATCATTTGCAAATACCTTTTTTCATACAGTAGGTTGCCTTTTCATTTTGTTGATGGTCTCCTTTGTTCTGCAAAAGCTTTTTATTTTGATGTAGTCCCAATAGTTTATTTTTGCTTTTATTGCCCTAGCCTGAGGAGACATATCCAAAAAAATACTGCTAAGACTGATATCCAAGAGTTTACTACCTGTGTCTTCTTCTAGGAGTTTTATGGTTTCCAGTCTTACATTTAGGCCTTTAATCCAGTTTGTCTTTGTATGTGGTGTAAGAAAGTGGTAGGTTTTATTCTTTTGTATGTAGCTGTTCAGTTTTCCTAGCACCATTTATTGAGGAGACTGTCTTTTCTCCATCATATGTTCTTGCCTCCTTCATGGTAGATTAATTGACCATGTAGGCATGGTTTATTTCTGGGCTCTCTCTTCTGTTCCATTGATTGGGATCTTTTTGTGCCAGTATGGTAGTGTTTTGATTACTGTAGCTTTTGTGGTATATTTTGAAATCAGGGAGCATGATACCTCTAGCTTTATTCTTCTTTCTCAATATTGCTCTGGCTATATGGGGTCTTTTGTGGTTCCAAGCAAATTTTAGAATTATTTGTTCTAGTTCTGGGAAGTATGTCATTGGTATTTTAATAGAGATTGCACTGAATCTGTAGATTGCTTTGGGTATTATAGACATTTTGACAATATTAATTTTTTCAGTCTATGGACATGGAGTATCTTTGCATTTACTTGTGTCACTGTCAGTTTCGTTAATCAGTATCTTACAGTTTTCAGAGCACAAGCCTTTCACCAAATTGGTTAAATTTATTTCTAGGTATTTTTGTTCTTTTTGATGCAATTATAAATGGAATTGTTTTCTTAATTTCTCTTTCTGCTACTTCATTATTAGTATAGAAATAGGGCAGATTTCTGTATATTTTATACCCTGCAACTTGACTAAATGTATCAATTCTAATAGTTTTTTGGTAGCGTCTTCAGGGTTTTCTCTATATAGTATTAGGTCATCTGCAGATAGTGAGAATTTTACTTCTTCATTAACCAACTGGATGACTTTTTTTTCTTGTCTGATTGCTGTGGCTAGGACTTGCAGTACTATTTTGAATGAAAGTGGCAAGAGTGGGCATTTGTCTTGTTTCTGATCTTAAAGCGTCTAGCTTTTCACCAGGGAATATGGTGTTAGCTGTGGGTTTGTCATATATGGCTTTTATCATGTTGAGGTACGATTCCTGAATACGACTTTGTTGAGGGTTTCTATCATAAGTGGATGTTGAATTTTGTCAAATGCCTTTTCTGCAGGAATTGAGATGAGCATATGATTTTTACCCTTCATTTTGTTTATGTGGTATATCACATAGATTGATTTGTGGATATTGAAAATCCTGCATCCCTGCAATAAATCCCACTTGATCATGGTGTATTACCCTTTTAATGTATTGTTGAATTTGGCTTGCTAATACTTTGTTGAGGATTTTTGCATCTCTGTTTATCAGGGATATTGGCCTTTAATTTTTTTTTGTAGTGTCTTTGGTTTTGGTATCAGGGTAATTCTGGCCTCATAGAACAATCCTGGAAATGTTCCTTCCTCTTCCATTTTTTTGGAATATGAGAAAGGTAGGTATTAACTCTTCCTTAAATCTTTTGTAGAATTCACTTGTGAATTCATGTGGTCCTGGACTTTTGTTGGGAGTTTGATTAATAATTCAGTTTTATTACTAGTAATCCGTTTGTTCATATTTTCTGTTTTTGATTCAGTCTTGGAAGATTGTATGTTTCTAGGAATTTAATCATTTCTTCTAGAGTATTCAGTTACTTGGCAGATAATTGTCCATTATAGTCTCTTAAAACCTTTTGTATTTCTGTGGTGGTATAATTTTTCCTCTTTCATTTCTGATTTTATTTTGGGGGACACTCCTTTTTTCTTGATGAGTCTGGCTATCGGTTTATTAATTTTGTTTATCTTTTCAAAGAACCATCTCTTATTTTTATTGATCTTTTCTCTTTTCCTTGTTTCTGTTTCATTTATTTCCACTCTGATGTTTATTATTTTCTCGCTTATAGTAACTTTGGGCTTTGTTCTTCCTATAGTTCCTTTAGGTGTAAGGTTAGATTATTTGAGATATTTCTTTTGAGGTAGGCCTGCATCACTATAAGCTTCCTTCTTAGAACTGCTTATGCTGTAGTCCTAGATTTTGGAATGTTGTGTTTCCATTTTTATTTGTCTCAAAGTAATTTTTGATTTTCTGTTTGATTTCTTTGTTGACCTTTGGTTGTTTAGTGGTGTGTTGTTTACCCTTCATGCATTTGTGTTTTTTCCAGTTTTTTCTTCTTGTCATTGATTTCTGGTTTCATACTGTTAAGTTATGGGGCACCTGGGTGGTGCAGTTAGTTAAGCAGTTGACTCTTGGTTTTGGCTCACGTCGTGATCTCAGGGTCATGAGATCAAGCCTGTGTCAGGCTCTGTGCTGAGTGCAGAGTCTGCCTAAGACTCTCTCCCTCTGCCTCCCCACCCCCTCTTTCTCTCTCTCAAATAAATAAATATTTAAAAAAAAAAAAACCTTCATACTGTTATAGTCACAAAAGATGCTTGGTATGGCTTGTCTTAAATCTGGTATTTTGTGGCCTAGCATGTGACCTACTGGAGGATGTTCCATGTGCACCTGAAAAGAATGTATATTCTGCTATTTGGGGATGGAATGTTTTGTACATATCTGTTAAGTCCATATGGTCTAATGTGTCATTAGGCCACTGTGTTCTCTTTACATATCAAAAAATATATATATATAAATACATATAATATATATTATATAACATATATTTTGTATATATTATATATATATTTTTTGGTCTGGATGATCTATCATGATGCCACTCTTCTTACTCATTTTTATTTTGGAAAATGTAGTTATTCATAAAAATGTGAATTTAACATATTGGTCATACTGTTACTAAATTAATAAGTAAAAAGTTAGTGTTTTGGGGTTTTTTTTCCTAATATAGTAAATAGTGGTAGTTATAGCTCACAGTAAAAGATAACTAACTCTTTGGATCCTCAATTTTTAAGTGTTAAATCGATCTTCAGAACAAAAAGGTTGAGAAATGCTGATCTATACCAGTAAATTACATTGGAGGTTCTTTTTGGTTTTTTGTTGAAGTAAAATGTATATATAGTGAAATTCACAGATCTTAAGTATATAATTTGAAGAGTTTTGGCAAATGCATTTACCCGTGTAACTAAAACCCCAATCAAGATGTAGAATCTTTCCGTCACTCCAGAAATTTCCCTCTAACTGCCTTCCAGTCAATCCCTACCCTCCGTAGACCATCACTTTTGTGATTTCTGTTATTGTAGATCAGTCTTGTCTATTCTTGAAGTGTCTTGTCTATTCCATTATAAATGGAATCATTAGAGTACATATTTCTTTTGAGTCTGGCTTTAATCAACATAATGTTTTTGAGATTCATCCCTGTTGGGTATATCAGTGTTTGTTGCTTTTTTTATTGTCGTTTGGTTGAAAATGCTACAATTTGCTTATCTGTACCCCTGTTCACATCTGGGGTGTTTCCAGTTTGGAGTTTTTATGAATAAAGCTGCTCTAAATGTTCTTACATGCATCTTTTTATGGACATATTTTCATTCTCTTTGTTATGTAAGAACTGAGTTTTGGGGGCCCTAAGGCAGGTATATGTTTAAGTTTATGAAATGTGACTGAACTGTTTTTCAGTGTCATTGCATCATTTCTCAACACTACATGACAATTAAGGTGCTCCATATACTTGCTAACATTTGTTGTTTTATGGGTATGACATAGTATCTCATTGCAGTTTTAGTTTATATTTCCTAATTGATTTTGTATGCTTGTTCATGTTTATTAGCCATTTTTATATCTTTTGTGAAGTATGAGATTTGCCTAAATTGGATTGTGTGTCTTTGTATTACTGATTTGTAGGAATTCTATTTATATTTTGGATATAAACCTTTATCAAATATACATAGCATGAATATTTTCCCATCTTTTGAAACTTGCCTTTCCATTTGTTTAATAATGAATAGATGTTTTTAATATCTTACTTGCATTAAGGCTTTTTTGTGTCTTCTCTAGGAATCTTTATCTATCCCAAACTTTGAACCACTACCTTTGGCACTCTCTAGTGTCATTGAAGATGTGTGTTGTTCAGGTCAACTTCCTCAGTCTCTCAAAGTACACAAATAGCTTTTTAAAATCATTGTAACTATGGAAGAATTATTTTATATTAAAAATGCACCATGGGACAGTTTACTCAACATAGATTCCTAATTAACAGAAAACCAACTGGCATAAAGTTTTTCTTAGCAACGGTGACTGAATATGTTTTCTAACTGCAGGTTCAACAGAGCTTAGAATTTAATGGTAATGGTAATAAGAATGGGTGACTCAGTCGATTAAGCGTCTGCCTTCAGCTCAGGTCATGATCTCAGGGTCATGGGATTGAGCCCCGCATTGGGCTCCCTGTTCAGCAGGGAGCCTGCTTCTTCCTCTCCCTCTGCTGCTCCCCCTGCTTGTGCTCACTCTGTTTGTGCATTCTCTCTCTCTCTAATAAATAAATAAAATCTTTAAAAAAAAAAAAATTTAAGTAAATCTGCAACAACAGCCTTCCACGTTCTCAAGAAGTGGAGAGGTGAATAAGAGCGTGTGTAGAAATTTATCCTTTCAGGTAGAGACATGAGTTATACCTTCTGTGATTCTTTGTCCTAACCAGGAGCTAAGGGGTAGAGAGGAGTAGTACATTCTTGATACCTTTCACATGACTTGTAAGTAAGAATATGTTCACCCAATGATGAGAATATGTTTACCCATGTGATGAGGTTTCTTTGGACATCACTTCCTTTCACCCTTTTTTAATGAGTAGATTTATAAACTGTATTCCAGATACACTTTGTAAAGATTGTTTCAAGTAAGATTATCCATAATTTGTGAAATGAAATGACTTTTTATTACAGCCATAATTGACTCCTGTAACATTGTTTTAAAATCTAATCTTCAATTTTGTGAATATAATTTTATAGTTTATTTCCAGTGGCTTCCTACTTTAGAAAACTGTTTCAGTTTGGGTGATTAGTAAGCATTAGTAGTATAATAGAAATTAAAGATGATTAGATTCAAATACAAGCTTTGTTCATTAGGATCATATAATTGACCCTTGAGCAACATGTGTTTAAACTGTGTGGGTCCACTTAAATATGTGGATTTTTTTCAGTCGATACAGTACAATACTATAACTGTATTTTCTCTTCCTTATACTTTTAATAACATTTTTTTCTCTGACTGACTTTACTGTAAGACTATACACACACACACACACACACACACACACACACACACACACACACACACACTGTATATAACATACAAAATATGTGTTAATCAGACTGTTATCCATAAGGCTTCTGGTCCAATAGTAGACTATTAGCAGTTAAGTTTTGGGGAGTTAAAAGTTATACACAGATCTTCAACTACATGGGGCAGGGGGTCAGCATCCCTAACCCTTGTGTTGTTCAAAGGTCAACTGTATTGGGACTTGGGGAAGATAGGATTTGGGTGGGGGTAGAAGAGACATAGTAGGTACATTCTGCAAATAGATATACACACAAAAGTTCAAAAAAAACATAATATATATATACATACACATTTTCAGTATTACAATTAAAGATGTATTAAAATCGCTCTATGAAATTATTTTCTTAGATATTTAGTTCATTGATCTTGAATCAAAGGTAAGAATTAGGTGGTTTTTTTTCTTTTCTAAATATCCAAATGAATATCCTACTTAAATTTATGATTCCTTCAGAATATTTAACGAACAGGTATTTGTTAAGTACAAGTGAAAATATGTGTTAAGAAATTTGGTTTTTGAAAATGTTTTCTTAAGTGACTTCGAGACAAAATTTGATTGTGTTCTTTATACCTCACTTGCTACTTATCTCTCATTTTTTCACTGATTTTCCTTGGCCCATTTTTAACTTGAGATGTTAGGGAAAACCATTTATTTTAAAACACTGAGCATGTGGTACATGCAAAACACTCTGTACTGTGAGAGATACAGAGGAGAATAAGACATAATTCCTAATCTTGGGGAGACTACACTTCAGTGAGTAGGAGACATGTATACAAATAATGGGATAAATGAAGGTAGGAAAAGTAAAGAATTGTGATACTTAAGCAAAGTGTGGAACACTAGTCTACCTCAGTGGTTTAAATTGGGAATGTTAGAGCTGCTTTTAAAATCCCATCGCTAACAGCATGTTTGAGTTCTAGATCATTCCCCCAGTAGATATTGAAGAGAAACCCGAATGGAGGAGCCATGCTTAAAGTCTTCCCCCAGTGATGTGGTGAAAGGAATTACCTTCTACCCTGAAGACAGGAGTCAGTTTATTATATTTTTTTAAATGTCCTCAGCCCACTGGTATCCTGTCACAAGGGAGACCACTGGCTCAACCAGTCATTGTCCTGTGTGTGTAAAAGCCTTACCAGGGGGAGGTAGCACGTGTGTTAAAACCATTTCACAGTCTGCTTTTCTCTAAGGCAACAAGATACTTCTTAGCTATTTCTCTGTGCAAAACTATATAGTTACGAATATTGTTCAATAAACAGTTTTTAGATCATCTTTTGAAATTGTAATTAGTAAATTATTCATCCAGAACGTATTAATAGTTTTAAATCTTTAACAACTCTGACGGAAAAATGAGATGGTTTTTCACTGAAGTAATTAATAATAACATCAGTATCCACTTTATGTTGAGAGTTTCTACTTGCCAGGCACTGGGATGAGTGTTCTTACCTCACTGGCAAAGTCTCATAGTAAAAAAAAAATACATATTTTTAAAATTTCTGAGCACATAGTATACGTGTATAAATGCGTATATGTGTATTACTGGAACAGAATTTTCATTTACAATACCTACCTTGCTAGATGTAGTCTGTTTCATTTTTTTAAAAATGCTGGTTATATGAAACATTACATTGAGTTTACAAACCACCCATGAATTAGACTAAAAATTTTTAAAAACTCCACTGTAGTTGCATTGTCTCATTGGAACCTCACCATGATATGAACTTTTTATCTCTGTGGAGTTACGTATATATTTTTAAACGGAAACACTGAGGCTTGGAATAGGTAGTTACTTGTTGGAGGTTGCACAAATCAGTTGGCAGCCGGGGCTCTGAAACCTGTAGCTAAGGATCTGGAGTTAAAGAATCCTAGTTCTGCTACTCATTAGATGTGTGACCATGGACAAGTTACTTAGTGAGTGCTTAGTTTATAGCATTATTTTGAGGATTAAGTGAGGCGATGCATGTTAGGTGGTTTACACAGGATCTAAGATGGAGTAAATACTCACTAAATGTTATAGTACTCAAACACTTTGTCTTGGTAAAACCAGTTAAAGTTAGCTCAGTGATACTGTGATGTCAGAGTATTTGTGAAACGTTGCTTGTAAAAAAACAAAACAAAACAAAAAAAACCCTGAACTTTTCCTGTTCTCCCTGAAGCATACAGATCAATGATCAAGGTCTTTTTAAACGATGAAGGTAGAATGAAGCTAAATATGCAAACTATTAAGATTCCTGGAATTGTGGGTGAGAGAAATGTTGGAGAGAGCTCATGTGTTCTTGTGAGAGGGACCTGGGTGACTTCACAGGCCCCATTGTAAAAGGCATAGGGGACAGGGCACTCGGATCTTGTCACAGTGGTCAGCAATGAACAAGCAAAGGCTCACCCTAAAGGTCCCTAGCTATTTTTGTGTAAAGAAAGGGGCTTGAGACACATATTTTTTGGTCATTTAAAGAGTTAAAACATTTAAAAACTCTGGAGTGGGGTGCCTGGGTAGCTCAATCGCTTAAGTGTCTGCCTTTGGCTCAGGTCATGATCCCGGGGTCCTGGGACTGAGCCCCGCATCAGGCTCCCTGCTTGGCAGAGAGCCTGCTTCTCCCCCTCCCATTCCCCCTGCTTATGTTCCCTCTCTCACTGTCTCTATCTCTGTCAAATAAATTTTTAAAAAATCTTTAAAAAAAATAATAAAAATAAAAACTCTGGAGTGAAGGAAGCCGCCTTAAACCAAGACCCAAAAGCTAAAAGCTATTTTTAAAAAAAACCATAAAAGACATATTTGTGCAAGTTTTTTTTGTGTGCAAATGATTCTCTTTGCAGTCTACATGATAAAAGATTAATACCTATTATATACAACAAATTCTTAAAAACTGACAAAAAATTTAGTGGTATAAATGATATAAATAAGTGATTTATATATGTATAAATTCAAATGGTCATTAAACATGAAAAGATGTTCTGATTCACTACTAGTCAAAGAAAAAAAGCCATACAGTATGCTTTTCTAATAGACTGACAAAACTTGGGTAAGAACACTTGACACTGATCGCTGCTGGTGGGGAGATCAGGAAAAGTGCTCTCATCGATTGGTGGCAAAATATGAAATTGTTAAAACCCTTTCAGAAAGCAGTCTGGTAACATTTGGGGAAATCTAAAATAGGTGTACTTTCTGACCCAGCAATCTTATCTTTATCTAGTTCTCTGTCCCAGAGAAATGAAAACATCAGATTTAAAAAGAAAGATAATAAGATGTTTTTGCTGCATTGTTGGGCAAAAGAAAAAACAGTGAATGCCTTTCATGGAGAATGGCAAAATGTATTTTCCTATACAGTATTCTTGTCATGGATTATGATTCACTCATTGAAAGGATTAGTTTACCATTTGACTTGAATAAATTTCCACAAAATGTGGAATGGGAAAAGCAAACCATAGACAAGTGTGTATAACTAGTATTCTGGTTTGGAATCTTACAGTCAGAAATCCCCTTTGTGTGCACACATGCTCTATTTGTGACTATCTGACAAAATGTACAAAAGTATAGAAAAATACCTATCAGATAAGAACAAAATGAGAAAGGACTGCATTAAAAATAAAACCAGTGGGGCATCGCGTGGCTGAGTCAGTTGAGCTTCTAACTCCTGATTTCGGCTCAGGTCCTGATCTCAGGGTGGTGAGATCAAGTCGTATCAGCTCCATTCTCAGCGGGGAGTCTGCTTGGGATTCTCCTTCCCCTCTGCCCTTCCCTCCATCCTCGCTCGCTCTCAATAAATCATCTTAAAAAAAATAAAACCAGCATACATGATAGGATACTGATACAAAGTTACACATATGTGCATGTGTACCTGTGCCTAAAGATATTAGAAAGATACACTTATATTTATCAACTCGGAGGGGTGTCCTTGATATATTTAGTGAAAAAACATTTTGATCTGTAGGGTAATATTTCAGTAAAAAAATATATACTTGTATATGCATGTTTGTGCAAAGAGAAAAGTATGGAAGGGAGCCCTCCAGGCTGTTATATTAGTATTAGAGGTGGGAAGAGATGACTGGCTTGTTCATCCATGGATTGTTTCAGTTGGTATATAACATTTTATATTTGAAAAATGAACCACGTTTCTCATTATGTTTATTTTCACTTGGTGGTAAATGCTTGAGATAATCTTTGTTGTTGTAGGTTATGCTGGTTTTGATATAGAACTTGAACTTCTGAAAATTTAAGATTATAAAACTTTATGAATTAAGGAATTTACCATTTTTTCTGCAGTGATTATTAATAGAATGGTGAAGTGTTTTTATTTTTTCCATAGAGAAAATATTGAAAGATAGCTATTTAAATTTCAAATATAGATTATGATCTAACGTGTATAGCTTCTCCAAACTTGGTTTGGCAAGTTATACTATAAACAGAATCAGAAGACCAGTGATAGATTTGAAAAAAGTTTTCCTGCAATGTAGGTGGTGAGTAAAATATTTATAATAACAGAAAGCTCATACAAATTGAGAAGCTAATTTAGTGAGGAGATGATATCACCAATGACTATGAATGTTTTTACCTTAATATGTGTGTACTTTATAAAAATAATAAAGAATTTTTAAAATTCTTGAAGACTGAGGTACAGGTAAGAGACTGAGACTTGGTGCCCTGAGGCTTGAATTGTCCCGGGCACCACTCTATTCTCACTACAGATCTAGCTGCCAAGTAAGGTGAATGTACAGCTGCGCAGTCTGGGCTTGGAGGTCTGTCCCAGGTTGTGCAGGTAGGCTGTGGCAAGAGTGTGCGTTGTGGCCCTGGTTTGAGTCCCACAAATCTTTTATATTCTCTGTGAAAAAGAGCCCGCACCCAAGGATAACGCTATTTCAGTAGAGTACACATATGTCTGTGCACAGCTGCACAAAAGAAGCAAACCTGAAAATCATGAAGCACCTGACATCTTCCAGCCACAGCTTCATTTTTCCTGCCTTCATTTTATAATCTTTTTCTACTTTTTCAGAGTCTCCTTGAGTTAGGACGCCTGGGTGGCTCAGTCGGTTAAGCATCTGCCTTTGGCTCAGGTCATGATCCCAGGGTTCTGGGATCCAATCCCACTTGGGGCTTCCTGCTCTGCAGGGAACTTGCTTCTCCCTCTGCCTGCAGCTCCCCCTGCTCATGCGCTCACTCGCTCTCCCTCTCTCTCTCTGTCTCCGTCTCTCTCTGACAAGCAAGTAAATAAAATCTTAAAAAAAAAAAAAAAGTGTCTCCGTGAGCAGAGTGTTCTGTGTTTCCTGGAGTTTTGCCAGGGAGCAAGAGTGGGAGGCAGCGGGCTTGGTGTCCGGCAGGTAGCCCCGCAGGATGTGTGCAGTTCACAGGAATTTGAGAGGCTCTGTCGGGCTGAGCCTCACGTATAGTTTCTGCCATCTAAAACTACCTCAGAGATTTGGGGGATAATGATCTCCTGAACTTGAACAACTTTTTTTTTCCAGAATAAGGAGGATTCTAGCACAGCATTTGTTAGTCACACTTCGTGAACTAATTTGGTTCAGTTTGGGGTCTGTCCACAGCTCTGGGTAGGGGGAATAATGGCCGGGTTACACACTGAGCCGTTTGCATCACACAGATAAAACAACTTGTGGTGGGACTTTTCACTCAAAATCACTTATTGTGTTGTGCAGATCGTCGTAATGTCATCTGTATGCTTGAAAATAGAACCAGGACATACCATTCTCAGTCCCTGGTACCGGGTGTTTTCTCTCTGAAGAAAAAAAGGAAGCATAGAATTCAGGATATAATGACTCTCAGACAAACTCCAAGGGAAGAGAATAATCGATCTATGGTTTCAGCCTAAAAATTCTGATAGCTACTCTCCTCTATTCTTACTTCTGCCTGGAGTAATACCTCCTTCATCCAGTATCAATAGGGTTTTTGGTTTTTTTTTTTTTGGTCCTGGGGGGGGTAGTGAAATTTTTAAATATAGAAACATATCCTTTACAGTATGTATCTATACAGTATATACTTAAAACTTTAAAAAGTTTTAAATCTATCTAATTATTAAAAAATTTGATTCCCTCTGCTTCTTTAAATAATACTGTAGAATATTTAGCATTTTCTTAATGATTAGATTGTGGACTATCTCTCATTGATTTAGACTCCTATATTTGAGTGATTTTGGGTTCTTCCCCCAGGCTTAGAGCAGTACTGTCCTTGTGTTTTCAGAAGCAATCACAGAAATCCAGTGTGTCCAGAAGTAGCCACTAGGCACTCATGGCATTTGAGCACTTGAAATGGGGCTACTGTGAGTGATACATGGAATTTTTAGTTTTAATCTTAGTTAATACAAGTTTAAATTATAAAAATGAAGCTAAGATATTTTTTCATTAACTGCCATTTTACTGTTTTGGTAAAGTTAGACTTCACTTTAACTGTTGAAAACTGAGCTAAATTGAGATGTGCTCTAAGTGTAAAATACACATTGGATTTTAAAAACTTGAGATGGGAATAAATGTAAAGTATCTCAATTTTTTATATTCATTACATGTCAACATGCAGATATTTTGGATATATTGTGCTAAATACAATATATTTTTAATACAATATTGCCTGTGTTCGTTATTCTGTCCATTAGATCTCTACAGCTTATTTACTACTCGTTGCAGGTTTGTATCCTTAAACACCATCACTTTTATCCCCCCCAGTCCCTAGTAACCACCGTTTTACTCTTTGTTACAGGTTTAGTGTTTTTCGATTCTGTATATAAGTGGTACCATACAGTACTTGTCTTTCTTTGACTTACCTCACTTAGCATAATCTACTCAAAGTCCATCTGCATTGCGAATTAGCGATATCTTCCTTTCTTGTGACTGAGTTTCCTCCATTGTGTATATGTACCACATCTTTTTTATCCGTTCATCCACTGATGGACATTTGGGTTGTTTCTACATCTTGGCTTTTGTAAATAAAACTGCAGTAAACATGGGGTGCATTTATCTTATCAAAATCCTGTTTTCATTTCCTTTGGGGATATATCCAGAAGTGGAATTGCTGGGTCATATGGTAGATCTATTTATTTTTTGAGGAACTTCCATGTTGTTTTCCATAGTGGTTAGACCAATTTACATTCCCACCAACAATGTATAAGGGTTCCTTTTTCACCACATTCTCACCAGCACCTGTTGTCTTTTGTTTTCTTGATGGTAGCCATTCTAACAGGTGTGAGGTGATAGCTCATTGTGGCTTTGATTTGCATTTCCCTGGTGATTAGTAATGTTGAGCATTTTTTCATTTGTTCATTTTGATTTGGAGAAATGTCTATTTAGTTCTGCCTATTTTTTAATCAGATTTCTTTTTAGTAAGTTGACTGAGTTCTTTATATATTTTGGACATTAACTCCTTATCTAATATATGGTTTGTAGAATTTTTCTTTTGTAGGTTGTCTATTCATTTTGTTGTTTCTTTTGCTGTGCAGATCTTTTGAGTTTGAGATTAGTCCCATTTGTTGTTTTTTTCTTTTGTTTGTGCTTTTGACATCCCCACCCCTCAAATGATTGCCAAGACCAATATTGATGAGCTGCTTCCCCATATTTTCTTTTAGGAGTTATGGTACCAGGTCTTATGTTTAAGTCTTTGATCCATTTCTTAGTTAATTTTTGTGAGTGGTGTGATATTGGGGTCCAGTTTCACTGTTCTGCATGTGTGTCTGCAGTTTTTCTTAGCACTATTTTTTGAAGAGACTGTCCTTTCTCCACTGATTATTCTTGGCTTTCCTGTTGAATAGTAGTTGACCAGTATGCTGGGGTTTAATTGTAGGCTTTCTATTCTTTTTCATTGGTCAATGTGTCCATTTTTAGACACATGTTAGCTGTGGTAGCTGTGTTAATATTAACTGTGAATTTGTCACACATGGCTTTCTATTCTTTTTTTTTTTTAAGGTTATATTTATTTATTTGACAGAGCAAAAGCAGGGGCAGTGGCAGGCAGAGAGAGAGAGGGAGAAGCAGCCTCCCCACAGAGTGGGGAGCCGGATGCGGAACTCGATCCCAGGACCCTGGGATCATGACCTGAGCTGAAGGCAGATGCTTAACTGACTGAACCACCCAGGCACCCCGGGTGCCCCAGGCTTTCTATTCTGTTCCATTGGTCTATGTGTCTATTTTTGTGCCAGTACCATACTTTTTTTTATTACTATGGCTTTATAATATAGTTTGAAATCCAGAAGCATGATATCTCTGGCTTTGTTCTTTTTTCTTAGTATTGCTTTGACTGTCCAGGATTTTTGTGGTCCTACACAAATTTTAGGATTGTTTCTTCTGTTTCTGTGAAGAATGTCTGTTTTTGTTTTTGTTTTTTTTAGATTTTATTTATTTGACAGAGACACAACGAGAGAGGGAACACAAGCAGGGAAAGTGGGAGGGGGAGAAGCAGGCTTCCCGCAGAGCGGGGAGCCTGATGTGGCTCGATCCTAGGACCCTGGGACCATGACCTGAGCCGAAGGCTGATGCCCAACAACTGAGCCACCCAGGCACCCCAAATGTCTTTGATTTTTTGATGGGGATTACATGGAATCTGTAGATTGCCTTGGGTAGTATGGGCATATTAACAGTATTCTTTTGATCATGAACATGGATGTCTTGCCATTTGTTTGTGACTTTGACTTCTTTCAGCAAAGTTTTGTAGTTTTCATTGTACGGATTTTTCACATCCTTGGTTAAGTTTCTTAGGTATTTTATTGTTTTTGATGCTATTGTGAATAGGATGGTTTTATTTCTTTTTCAGTTGCTTCATCATTAGTGTAAAGTAATGTAATTGATTTGTCTGTCGATTTTGCTGAAATTGTTGATTAATTCCAACAGGTGTGTGTGTGTGTGTTTACTGATTCTTTGGGGTTTTCTATACTGATCTTCCTCAATTTACAATGGGGTTACATCCCAATAAACCCATCATAAGTTGAAAATATCATAAGTCGAAAATGCATTTAACATAACTAACCTATACCCAACATCGTAGCTTAGCCTAGCCTACCTTAACCATGCTCAGAATATTACATTAGCCTACAGTTAGACAAAACCATCAATACAAAGCTTGTTTTATAATAAAGTGTTGAATATCTCCTGTAATTTATTGAATACTGTACTGCGAGGGAAAAACAGAATGGTGGTATGGGTGCAGAATGGTTCTAAGTGTATTGGTTGTTTACCCTTATGATCATGTGGCTGACTAGGGGCTGCAGCTCCCACTGCCGGGCATCATGAGAGAGTATCATACATGTTGTTAGCCCGGGAAAAGATCTGAATTCAAAATTTGAAGTATGGTTTCTACTGAATGCATATCACTTTCACACCATTGTAGTGGATGCCTTTTATTTTTTTACCTTGCCTAAATTGCTCCAGCTAGGACTTCCAGTATTGTATTAAATATGAGTGGTGAGGGTAGGCATCCTTGCCTTGTTCCTGATCTTAGAGGAAACGTTTTAAGTGTCCTTTCAGTGAGTATAATGTTAGCTGTGAGTTTGTCAGATACACCTTTATTATGTTGAGGTGTGTTCCTTCCATACCCAATCTGTTAAGGGTTTCTAATTTTGTCAGATGCTTTTTCTGCATCTATTGAGATGGTCCTGTGATATTTATCTTTCATTTTATTGATGCTTTGTTTTACATTTATTTGTGTATGTTGAACTATACTCACATCCCAGGAATAAATCCCACTTGGTCATGGTGTGTAATCTTTTAATGTGTTCTTCAATTCAGTTTGCTAATATTTTGTTGAGAATTTTTGCATCTGTATTCATCAGGGATATTGGTTGATAGTTTTTTTGTGGTGTCCTTATCTGGTTTCGTATCATAGTAATACGAGCTTTGCAGAACGAGTTTGGAAATGTTCCTTCCTCCTTGATATTTCCTAAGAGTTTGAGGAGGGTTGGTGCTAATTTTCCTTTAAATGTTTGGTAGATTCTTCAGTGAAACTGTCTGATCCTGGAGTTTTCTGTGTTGGGAGTTTTTTTGTTTATTTTTAATTACTGGTTCAATTTCTTTCCTCCTTAATTGGTCTGTTCAGATTTTGTATTTCTTTTTCATCCACAGTCTTGATAGATTATGTGTTCTGGAAATCTATTCTAGGTTATATAATTTGTTGGCATATAATTGTTCATAGTAGTCTTTTGTGATTTTATGTATTCTGTAGTATCAGTTGTAATGTTTTTTTCATTTCTAATTTTGAGGGTTTTTTTTTTCCTTAGTCTAGCTAAAGTTTTGTCAATCTTGTTTATAATTTCAAAGAACTAGATCTTAGTTTCGTTTATCCTTTCTATTGTTTTTCTGCTATTTTATTTATTTATAGTTTGATCCTCATTATTTCCTTCCTTCTATTTTGGGCATAATTTGTTCTTTTTCTAGTTCCTTGAGGTGTAAAGTTAGGTTGTTCATTTGAGATCTAATTTCTTAACATAATGCATTTATTGCTCTTAATTTTCCTTTCAGACCTACTTTGTTGCATCCCACAATTCTTGATATATTGTGTTTTCATTTGCATTAGTTTCGAGATAATTTTTTATTTCCCTTTTGGTTTCTTTTTTGACCCATTGGTTGTTTAGAACAGTGTTTAGTTTCCACGTATTTGAATATCTACTCACTTCCTCTTATTGGTTACTAATTTCATGCATTGTGATCAGAGAAGATAGTTGGTGTGACTTCAGTCTTCTCGAGTTTGCTAAGATTTGTGACCTTTCATATGATCTGTCCTGGAAAATGTTCCATGTGCACTTGAGAAGAATGTGTATTCTGCTACTGTTAGAATATTCTGTATATGTCTATTAAGTCCATCCTAAGGTGCAGTGTGATTTCATTGTTCTTTGGATAATCTACCCATTGCTGATACTGGATACTGACTTCCTCTGTGGTTACTCTATTTTCTTAATTCCTTCCTTAAGATCTATTTTTTTTTAAGATCTTATTTATGCGAGAGAGGGAGAGAAAGAGCGAGCATGCTCAAGCACGGGGAGGGGCAGAGCGAGAGGGAGAAGCCCTTTCCATTCCCAGCAGGAAGCCCGACTCGGGGCTCAGTCCCAAGACCCTGGGATCATGACCTGAGGTGAAGGCAGATGCTTAACCAGCTGAGCCACCCAGGCTCCCCCGCTTAGGATCTATTATCAGTTGCTTAATAGATGATCAGTGCCCAGGTGTTCAGACTATATATTTATGATTGTCATATCTTCTTGATATAGTGACCCCCCCCCTTTATCATTATATGACCTTCTTTGTCTCTTAGTACCCTTTTTGGCTTGAAATCTATATTGCCTGATACAGGTATGGTTACAAACTTTTTCTTTTTTGGCTTGCAGTATCATCATCCATTCTTTCATGCTGAGCCTATATGTCTTTAGAGCTCCTATTAGGCAGCACATAGTTGGCTCTTGTGTGTGTGTGTGTGTGTGTGTGTGTGTTTGACGATTTACTTATTTATTTTAGAGAACACGTGCATAAGCAGGGGGTGGGGAGGTTGCAGGGAGGGGCGAGAGAGAGAATCTCAGACACCCCCCTCCCCCCGCCCAGCCCAGTGTGGAGTGCAGAGCCTGATGTGGGGCTTGATCTCATGACCCAAGATCATGACCTGAGCAGAAACCAAGAGTGGACACTCAACCAAGTGAGCCACCCAGGTGCATGGCTCTTGTTTTTCTTAATCCACCCAGTTACTCTTCCTTTTGATTGGTGAGTTCAATCTATTTACATTTAGGGTGATTATTGTTATGTAAGGACTAACTACTGCCATTTTATCTTTGCCTTCTGGTTATTTTATCTCTCCATTGTTTCTTTTTCCTTCTATTTCTACCTTTGTAAGTTTGTGGTTTTCCATGGTGATTGCTCAGTTTCTCCCTTTTTTATGTTTTGTGTCTCTGCTCTAGATTTTTGCTTTGTGGTAACCATGAGGTTTACATAAAACATCTCATAGATAAAGTAGTCCTTTTCCTGCTGATAGCACTCTGTCTTCATTCCCCTACAAAGATTTTATCCTTTGTTGTTACAAATTATCTCTTTTTATGCTATGACTTTGTTACCAAGTTGTAGTAGCTATAGTTACTTTCAATGCTCTTTTCCTTTATGCTCTAATAGGAGTTTAATACAGTATTCTAAAAAGAGAGTTACAGTATTATTACTTGCCTGGTTAATCAGATTGAATTTTGTGTACTTTCATCTTTTCGTTTCTTCGCTTGAAGAGTTCCCTCCAACATTTCTGTTAAGGCAGGTCTAGTGGTGGTGAACTCTTAGCTTTTGGTTTCAGGGAAAGCTTTGGTTTCTCCTTCATATCTAAAAGTTAGCTTTGCCAGGTAGAGTGTTCTTGGCTGGCAGTTGTTATCTTTAAGTATCAATATGTCATTCCTCTCTCTCCTGGTCTGTAGAGTTTCTGCTGAGAAATCTGCTAATAGCCTACTGGAGGACCTTGGTAGGTTACTGTATATTTTTTCCTGGGTGCCTTTAAAATTCCTTCTTTATTATTGACTTTTTGAAAAGATCGATTGATTGATTTGAAAGAGAGAAAGAGAGCACGCAGAGGGAGAGGGAGAAGCAGGCTCCCTGTAGAGTGGGGAGCCTGATGCAGGGCTTGATCCAAGGACCTTGGGATCATGACCTGAGCCAAAGGCAGATGCTTAACCAACTGAACCACCCAGGCACCCCTATTATTGACTTTTGACAATTTTAATATAATGTGTCTTGGAGAAGGTCTTTTTGCCTTGAGACAGTAGGGTGTTCTGTTAGCTTTGTGGACTTATGTATCCAGTTGCTTCCCCAGGTTTGGGAAGGTCTCAGCTATTATTTAAATGCATTCTCTGTTCCATTCTCTCTCTCTTTCCTTCTGAGATACCCATTATTCTCTTGTTGGCATTTCTGATGGAGTCCGATAGTTCTCAGGGTGTCTTCACTTTTTTAAAATCTTCCATCTCTTCCACCTGAATCATTTCTATATTTCTGTCCTCAAGCTTGCCAATCCTCTCTTCCATATGATCTGCTCTGTTTCCAGCACATTCTAATACATTTTTCATCTCATTTATTGAGTTCTTCAGCGCCAGAATTTCTTTTTTTAGAATTTCAGTCTCTCTGATAAAGCACTTCTATTCATTAATTTTATTCCTGTCATCACCATATTGCCATTCGGAGTTTTCTTACAGCTCATTGAATTTCATCGTAACTGCTCTTTTAAATTATCTGTTAGATTGCAATATTCCATGTCTTTGGGTTCTATTGCTGGAGAAATGTCATTATCTTTTTATGTTACTGCATTACAGTGATTTTTCATGGTGTTGGATGAGAAGTGCCACCTCCACATTTGAAGACTTTGTTTACTTCAATTCTTAACAGTTCAGCAGGCTGATAGGTGGGGGTTTTCCTTTTGTTTTCCAGAAGATGGGGCTATAACACAACTTTTTGATTTTTGATAACCAGCGCTGCCTTTCTGCTAGGTTGGGAGCGTGAAAAAAAGCAGAGTGGTGGTAAAGTGGGAGGGAGGTATGCACTTAGCACTTGCAGCT
This sequence comes from Callorhinus ursinus, assembly GCF_003265705.2. Lineage (NCBI taxonomy): Eukaryota > Metazoa > Chordata > Mammalia > Carnivora > Otariidae > Callorhinus > Callorhinus ursinus. The sequence continues at coordinate 46,697,739 of NW_027397073.1, forward strand.
TTGGGTATACCCATGGCCAGGTGGGGGGATCTTCAAGTGGGAATGGTTCCAGAGGTTTGTGGGCCAGCCTCTTGTGGCAGAGAACAGGAGATGCTTGCCTTCAGATCTCTTTGCCTACTTCTCTTTCCTTCCCTTCCTCCAGCCACTGGGGGTCTCTTCTCAGGGAGCGTGGTTCCTCCAGCTGCAGTGCCTGTTGCCAGGCCGACCCCCACTTGCTGCCTTACCCCACCCCCTCCTCTGCCGGAAAGGTGGTGCCCGCTCACTGCGGGCCCGCCGCTGCCAGCTCCCCTGCCTGGCCCACCCGCTCTAGGTACACAGATGGTAGATTTCTTGGGCACCCTGCTATGCTGTGCAGAGGCGCTGTGGGGTTCCCCCCCACCCAGGGTATGTATGTCCAGTTAGTTGTAAATCAGAGGGGAGAGAAGAAGAATGACTCACAGCACCATGATGCTGACATCATTCCCAAATAAAATATATTATTAAAATGGACTTATCTTGTTCTCTTTCCTTTTTTAATGTAGCCCCTGCAAAATTTAAACTTGTATATGAAACTTCATATTTCTGTGGGAGGTTTCTCAACTTTGGCACCACTAATATTTAGAGCTGGATAATTCTTTGTGTGGGGATCCAGCTTGTTCCCTAGAGGATGTTTAGTGACATCCCTAGCCTCGCTGTTCTAGATCAGCTTCCCCCCTAGTGCAGAAGTGCCATTCTGGGCCATGACAGAGAGGGATTCAGCCTCTGTTGGAAACCTTCACTTAATAAGAATGTCTTCTTTATCATTTTTGGAATTAATTGTAAGACCTTCATATCAACATCCTATAACTTCTACCAGTGGTTCTAGTCTTAATCACTTGAGTAGCGCAGATTAAACCAAATTCTTTATGAAAAAGTTAATGCACGTTAACAGGCCTTATACATTCTAAAGTTCATTCAACAATTACTTAAACTCCTCCTTTGTGTTAGGCACTGTCCTAGGCAACAGGGATAAGCAAATGAAACATGAGTTCTTGGGGGACTTGCAAACCATCCTGGGGGATGTAGCTAATACTCAAGAGCCTGCAGTAGTACGTTATGTGTTGATCAGCACTGCGAAGAATACCGAAGCAGGCAAAGGTGCATAGGGAATGCTCTTGTTGGGTGGGTGGGGTGTGGGGGTGCTATTACTCCTGGCCCTGTCCTCTAATACCCCAAGACCTCTGTCATGCCTACTGTTCCCCAGGCCTCCAGTTTCTTTTGTTTCTTCTGGAATGCACATTGCCTTCATCCATTGCTTATAAATGTTTTCTGGACACCTTTGCCTAGCCTCTGATAATTCTTCCTGAGTGGAGGTGTCGAGGCTCCTTTTAAAAGTGGCACATGGAGCTGAATCCTGGCTCTGGTCTGATCATTGCAGAGTTGTCCTTAGAAATGTTCTAGCTGCTGTTCTCCTTTTGGCAATCTGAGATTGCACCTGCCTTTTTGGCAGCCTCGTCGTGCTGTTGACTCAGATTACAGTCAACAACCCTGAGGTCTTGTACTGTGCTACAACTTCCACATTGTATACTGGTCCTGAAGGCCAATGTTTCTCTTGCTGCTTTTGATCAGCTTATTGCACATGGTGTGATCTGAAGGAGTTTGTTTCTGCGTGTCTTCCACAAGAAATACCTGGGCTCTGTGATGGCCCATTACCCTTCACAATCCCTTTTACCTCTGCTTTCTGGTTGTGTTCTAGAATAGATAATGTTGCAGATAATCCAGCCTCCAGATGAATGAGTAACTACTACAGTTTCATAAAACATCATGAGATACGTGGATAAAAATGAATGTGGAATATTTCCGGGTGGGATTCTTGGCTGGGAATCCTGTAATGATTTCTAAATTGAAAATTAAAAAAAAAAAAACACACACACAAAAAACCTTGGATGTCTTTTATCTTCTTGCTTCCAGAATATTTCTTATTCTTCTTGCCTTTAATCCAAATAGTAATACATACCTGTACACTCAGTGTAAGCATTGGTTGGGAGGAATTACAGCCCCTCTTTCCGTCTTCACAAAGCTTATTTCAGGCTCAAGCTTCTAGCATCTGTTCTATTTCTGGCTTTTTCATAGACAAAAGATAGAAAATATAGTTGACCCCTGAACAGTATACCTCCCAGGGAGTAGAAAACCCATGTGTAATTTTTGACCCCTCAAAAACTTAACTGCTAATAGCTTACTGTTGACTAGAAGCCTTACCAATAACATAAACCATCAATTAACACGTATTTTGTGTGTCATAGGTATTTTATACAATATCTTACAGTAAAGTGAGCTAAAAATGTTATTTAGAAAATCATAAGAGAAAATATATTTACTGTGCTGTATTTATAAAAAACCCACATACGAGTGGACTGGTGCAGTTCAAACACATGTTGTTCAGGGGTCAACTGTACACGTCTCTAAAACTGCATTGTACATGCAAATGGTAGATAATGGCAGGGAGTCTGTCCCTCGGTTCCCTTGTTCATGTCACAGAGATTCATAGTCCTGGATTGTGGAGAATGATTTAAATACCATCTGTGGCTACTTATCCAGCAGACTGGTTAGATGACAGATCTGCCAAATGAGCAGTGTGTGTTTCTAAAAAAGAAAAAAATCAGAAGAATTTACCATGGAGTATTTAAAAAATGTTATTTATTTGAAAACCATATTAACTTCTATAATTCAAATTAATTAGTTTATAGAGTAAAAGTTCTTTAGAAGATAAGTATTTTGCTTACTATTTTCTTTAGTATTTTAGTTGCATAGGTATATTTTAAATGGCAACTGCTACGCCAACATCCCTTGCCATAACCTATCTTAACAGTATTTCAGAAAGTTGGTCCGGGCACCTCTCACTGGTCCCCCTGGTAGTGCTGTGATTGTGATTTGTGCAAGTGGGGTTGGCTTCTGGCCAGCCAGGCCTGGCTTCAGGATGCCTGAGCCCCTGATGGGCTGCCTATCCAGGCCACAGAGCCTTTGCCACGGACATCCACCATCCTCCTGGCTGCCTCCAAACCCCTGCAGAGGCTTTGAAAATGCTCCTTCTGTAGATGCCAAATATTGTTCAATGTGTGTATCTTTGGGGAAGTACTAGTGTATAATGCCGGGCTTAAATTTTGCTCTGGCTTTGTAGTTCGTTTGCATTTTTCCATTTAGTTTCTTAAAAACCTTACAAGAGGCCCTGTGATGGCATTTTGTTTACATTATTTAGCAGCTAGAGTGAAATAATATATGAAGGATCAAGATAAGGATAGGTGTGTTGTGAGCCCAATGACAGAGTTACCTCCGGTGCGCCAGCACACGGAAGGACCCCAAACCTCTGAGGAGGTGCAGACAGCTGGACACCAATGGGGAGGACTTCGGGTCGGTAGGATCAGAATAACACCGAAGACATAGCGCCAGAGCACCTGCTGTGACACTTGTCAACGACCAGCACAGCAGTGAGCAGGGGTTCGACCCCAGACGGACCCTGTCTGTCCACAACCGAGAACGTTTTTGTGGTGTCTATACCCATATGCCTGTGGTGGTCATATTCATGGTGATAGCTTTTCTTTCCTAGTGCCAATGGCATTAAAATTAACCGTTTGTTTTTCTTTTCTTCCTTCAGAACAAGCTTGCCTTCCCCTATGTTTTCCAGAAATGACTTCAGCATCTGGAGCATCCTGAGAAAATGTATTGGAATGGTAAATTAACTCTCATTTTTATAATACAACATTAAGCAGATACACGTTTCCCTGTATATTCTTTGGAAGGGAATCTTCACTTTGGCGTATGCGTGATGTACAATAAAGTTTATGGAAACTTGTGAGAATCAGAAATTGGGAAAAGTCTCAGGTCTGCCTGACAGAATTTGAACCACTCTTTATGCCATTTTAATAGGACTTTAATGTGACTTTTCACTCTAAAAAAAATCGGATAAGAAAATGCTCTTTTCTTGCTGTCATACCACATTTGCATTTCCCTGTAAAATTACCCAGAAATTCTCTCAGAAAGCACAGATTCACCAAAGTGTAGAAGGTAGTAATTTCATGTGCACTTCTTTGTATGAGCTAGTTGTTTTGTACTTTGAGTTTTAAGTGTGATGTATTAGATACTTAGAATGTGTCACTCCTTAGCTGTGCAGGTGGATTTGATTTGCGGGGAGGCAGCAAATGGCAAAATTTACCATTCCATAAATCCTTAGGTTCTCTTTAAAACAGTAGTCCCCAGCACCACCCTGACATCAGTTAGGCTAGAATTCTGAGTAAAGTTATCTTAATTCTTCCAGCACGACCTTTGACCAACTAGAATGATGAAAATTTTAAAACACGTGAGTCCTAAGCTGCTAAAGAATCTGCCTCGACATTACCTTTTGTAATTTTGCAGTTTAATGTGCATCCTGGGAGTCCTCCAAGAACTTTCCCTGCACCAAGAAGTATAGTCACTTTCTTTTCATTCTGTGCTTGAAATCCTTGCAACTTGTGATGTGCCCACTTTGGCATTTTCCTAATGTCCCTGTTCTCTGCATGGGGTTTTCTCATCTGAGACTTTCCAAGTGTGACTTCCAAGAAGCTAATCCCAGAAACATTCATTTTAAACAAGTATTTTCTGATTCTACTATGTGGAGAGTAATTCAGCTAAGCTCTACAGCCAGATAATGGGATTTATCCCAGCCTTGCTGCTTCCTGTCTTTGAGATTCCAGGGAAGCTACCTTGCCACCCTGGATAGGGTTTCCTCCTGTGTAAAGTTAGGAGACTAATTTGTACCTAATAGGTGTATTGAGAGATAAATAACATAACTTATGTAAAGTGTCTAGGAAGTCCCTGGTTTAGCATAATGCTCAATATTATTAGCAGCAGTTAATCCCATTTGAGAATCAGAGCACCTGCTTCTAATCCTATTTTGATTATATTAAGATTCATCAGGACAAACCAAATGTATATATTCTCAAGTAAGATGTTAATTATACATATTACTGTCTCTGGATCTGAAATTTTCCAGACAAAAAATTAGTATTTGTATTCTACAGTGTCAAGTATTTCTCAAACCCTTAGTAAACATATTTACCATTATGATTTATATGCAAATAGGCATATATGTCTGTGTTTAAAATTAAAACCAGTTTTACAAAGGAATATTCATCATTATAACAAATGATCTTTCCCATTCCGTTAAATTAATGCTGATTCCAACTCACCGTATTGATTACACAGTCTCTAAGGAATGAAACTCTCCCTGTAGAATCGGTACCACATCTGTCAAAGACTATTGGGTCAGCAGAATTTATATGCAAACATCAGATGTGGTTGAGTCTTTTTGGACATCATGGAAAATAAGTTTTCTGTATTTGTCTAGCTCGAGTCTGTCTGCTACCATCTCCTTTCTCACAAGTGTCAGACTGAGTGGTGAGGTCATGAATTTGTTCAGACTAGTGACCAGCGGTTGTCTAGTTTATATCTAAAGCAAGCATTCTGTCTAGATGGAGAATAACCATTCTTTTAAGAGACAGGACACAATGTTCTGTTGGATCCTACCTGTCACACTTTGAAAGATACTCTATTTCTCTAGAAGAATGGTTTTACTTTTATTTTTTAGGTGCAGAACTATTTGTAAATAAAGATTCTCTATTGAGTTTTTAAGATAACCATTCTTAGAGGAACATTTATTAATGTGGATTGAAAGGAAATTAGTGTTTGGAAGCACTGTTCTTCAGGCACTGTCATAGGATCCCCCTCTCATAGGCAATAGAAACAATCAAAAGGTTTAAGTGTTGGCCAACAATAGAGATTTAAAGTACAATGTATCTTGAGAGAGAAATGCAAGTATCATTGCTAGAATAAATTTTTAAAAGTAATTTTTGGTATTGACTCCTCCAACATTGGCCTCCTTCCACCTTCCAAAAGAAAATAGTCCAAAACTTAAAAAATGTAATATCCATAGCTTTTTGCACTGAAGTTCAAAGCAAAGGCATTTTTTTTAAAAATCCTGCATTGCATTTCTGTGATTCTGTTACACTTAATCCATACACTTGAGTTCCTTTCTCTGTGGGTAAATCTCGGTTACAAAAGCCATGTACTACGTTTCTTTCAGCCAAGTCTTCCCCAGAGCTTCACATTCCCAGTTTCTCAATTTTATAATAATAAGTTTTAAAAGTAGCGGAGGATATTTGGTATCAAACCATAGCTTTTCATGATGTCTCTGTCAAGTTGAGGAGCATACCAAATAAGAGTAGAGAGCATCTGCACTGAACTGGGGTCCAGTCCCAGCTTTTTAAAAAAAGAATGCCTCTTATGATGATAGAGTTTTATGGTATAGTGTCGTTATTACAGGCCATGGTTTTGGGGCGCCTGGCCGGCTCAGTCAATGGAGCATGCAACTCTTGATATCTTGGGTTGTGAGTTCAAGCCCCACTTTGGGTGTAGAGATCACATAAAAATAAAAATCTTTAAAACAACAAAATACCCGGCTTTTATGAACTCATGCGAGATGCTTATCTGTCAGGTATGGTCTAGGTATAATTTGTCTTAATCAGGAAGGAAAGTCAAAGTATCTTCTCCAGACATTTGCCGTCCTGGACTGCCGTGCCCTGCAGCGCCTTCCCCAGCCAGACTTGCTTTGACCCCATCCTCCACTTCCACATATGGACACATTTTGCTCTGCTTCTTTCTAAAAAGAATATGGAGACTTATATTTGCAAAACTAATGACATCCTTCCTTTTTTCTTCCAATCTGTTTTTGACAGGATTGTGTTACCAAATGTTGGGTTATACTACATGAAATGAATACTTTACATGACTGATATTTAATTCTAAATCTTTTACAAAACAGATTCCCAGCTCAGAATTAATACTGATACTGGCTAGAGGTTTGAAACCTTTCTTACTTACTCCCATTGTCCTTTTGTTGAAGGGCTCGAATCTCATAATCCCATTGTCCTGTGCTTCCCCTGTTTTTTTCGTCCTCTTCCCTCCCATCCCTTTAGGATTGTTCGGTGGGACTCACCCAGAGGTTAGGTCATGGGTGTTCACACTTAATGACTTTTGGAACCAGGGCCAGCACTAGGATGAGGCAAGTCAGGTGAGGAGGCATTTGTGCTCACGGCTTTGCTGGTGCCAACCCTGTGTTTGCTAAATATCCTGGGGTCCTAGAATATTAGTATTGGACTATTATCAGAGATGAAAAGTTCTGATGTATTTACAAAAACTGAACTTTTAAAGTGAAAATGTTATATCACTCTTTTAAAAATGTCCAGTGGAACCAAATACTATGGAAATTTGAATGCAAGAGTAAGCTCTTCTTTAAGAGTCGAAAAGTTTATAGGTCCATTTGCTCCTTTAACTCATATTTCCATTCTGTATTTCTTACGGGATATCATCCTTAACTTTTTTTATCTTTGAAGGTCTTTTACTGATTACTCTATCATACTTTGCTATCACAAAAATATATACAAAAATAAAAATTTGACAGCATATATCCTATGACCATAAGATTTTAAGAATAAAAGTTTCTCTGCATCAAGTTATTCTTACAAGTATTAATATATGAGTGATCAAAATAACAAGCATTGCAAAATTTATGAAAATATTAACATAAAAGGTAAAATGGTATTCATAAAATGGATTTTTTCAGTTGGGTTTAGATATCTGAGAATGTCCCCTATTGCTAGACTGTGACAGGATTTTCAGTAATGATTGTTATTTTTTAATAGATTCAAGAATTAAGAAAATTTGCTCATATTAATAGGCAGATGGGAGTAGGAGTTTGGTGGGTTTTTTTTTGTTGTTGTTGTTGTTTTAACATCTAGCAATATCATTCAGTTCTTTGACCCTTTCCCAACTGTACCAAAATTCAGATAACATATATTATCAAAAATATTTTGTTATGATCCATAAGTTGACAACTCAATTAGGACTTCTTCAGTGTTACTAAAAACAAAAATTTTAAAAACTTTAACTTGTGAAAGATCTTGTTAGCCTCCTTTGGAGTCCTAGGTGTTTTGGTCTCTGGGAAACGTAAATGTAGCCAGAGAAGTTTTCCCAGGGCTTGCAATTCTTGCTTCACGAAGCTCTTTCCTCTCACTCACCTATACCTTGTAATAGTGAGAAGGGGGTAAGAAAATGGAAATATTTTTCGCTGAAACACACCTGTGTCAGTATAGTAACTTTTGACAAAATACTTTTATCTTACCGTGAGCTTTAAAACGTTTCCCTCAAAACCACAGATTTAGCTCATTCATTTGATGCAGGGTGCCTGCCACACAACCATAGAGCCAGACCATAGTCAGACACACCTCGCGTCAACTGTCAGGAGTGTGATGTTATTTTGGGGGTCAGATAAACATGTTAGTATATGTCACTGTGGCACCTGTCCCATTCTTGAATTCTAAATCTAAGATCAATACAGACCTAGATAAAATTTGGAGCTTTACCACAGCTGGTACATTATAAACACTGCCTTGAGAGACGGGGAACAGAAACAGCAAAGTAGTTGAACAAAACCTAGCATCTTTGCCACCTCACTTGGCAGTGATCTGAAGTCAGAATACCCCAATATGGGAGAAATGGCTAGAAGTTCCGATTTCTAATGTCAGGTCTTTGCCTTAACTGAAACAGAGAAAGTCCTGGAGCCCTCCTTCAGATTAGTGAATGGGGCCTCAGTTAAAAGAGGCTTCACTGATTCCAGTACGGTACTACTAACTCTCCCTTCATTTGGCGCCCTGCAGAGTTTTACATTTCAAAGCAAGAATACTATACTATGATTCAGGATGGTGTGAGGTGTCCCCCCCCCGCCGCCCAACACACACACACACACAACCCACTCCCCACCCCCACTCCTCATCACAGAAGGGTAGTTGTAAAGGGGAAGTGGGAAAAGAGAAATAGCATGACATCCAGTGCAGGTGTCTGCTTGGGCCTGCCAGTTAATTAGGTAAGAGTGCCTGTGGAGGCTGAGCATCTGGAAATTGGCCCCCTTAAAGCAGCCCCGCCCATGTGGCTACTAGACAGTCTTTGTGACTGCACCTTGAGTGAATACAGAGTAAAGACGGAGATCCAGTCCCAGCTTCAGCCAGTGCGTCTGTCGTCCTTCCACGCTCCTATCTAGTAGTTGTCCGGCCAAGTCTGAAAAGACTCAGCTCCTAGACAGTATCTTTCTGTTTATCTTTTTCCTCATGCTTTTCTTGTCCTTTTCTTTGTTTTTACCATTGGTTTGCACCAAGGTGTGCAAAGTGTGGTTCAGCTCATACACAAACACACACCCCTCTCCTGCTCCATAGTTCCTTCATTTTTGCTGGGTTACCTTCCACTTGTTCCCGTGTTGTGTTCCCCTTGCACTGGTCTGTGAGAGCTGAGGAACAGTGCCGTAACCAACAGTGAAAGGCATGAGGGCAGCAGGCTTTTTTCAAACTGCTCATCCAGATGGTCCCAAGACTCTTGTGAGTTCTTCGTGTGACTGCTTTGGGCATAATCAGTGGTATTCAGACAGCAAGAACCTCTCCTGCAAGATAAACTATTAGATGGTAGACATCTTAGGGAATGAGGGGACTGAGCAGCAGAAGATGTGAAAAAGACCTTTGACCCTCCAAAGCCCTTAGAGGTAAGAACGATGAATTTTTACACCCTTGGTAGCGATGGGAGGTGTGCAGGGTTTGGTGGGGGGGGGGGGGGTTGTGGAGGAAGGATCCAGTACCAACTTCATCTTGCAGAAGGCACATCCAAGGAACAGAGCCAGGACTGCTGCTCACACTTGACCATCACTGAAGAGTCTAGAAACCCACTTAGTGCTTGGGTTACACTCCTGGGTGAGGGCTCTGCCTGCAAGCTGGCTGCTTGGGCAAATGAGCAGATGGATTTAGCCTAAGACCTAAGTTAAGTTTCTCTGGGTAACCCAGGTCTTAAATATTTGCACATTTGGGTGTTACAGTGGTTAGACTTTACATATATAAAATGTTTTTCCATTTCAGTTGGGATCAAACTTGGCCTTGCCTTCAGGTTATGTATGTAGTGCTCAAGTGATAAAGCAGCCTTCTCTCTCTCTCTCTTAATTCTCAGTTTGTCAGCAGATGAGAAATTGCAATTAAGAGTTTCTTCAGTTTCACCATTGGTTGCTATTAATTTGCATGGATAAATTTAAACTTTGTTTTTAGCTGGGTCACAGGGTGGAACTGCCTGGCATAAATATTTAATTTTTCCAGCTGACTGATGCTCCCAGCGATAAAAGTAGTCCAGCTAATGTTTCTTCCTGAAACTTGACCCTCGTAAGGTGCATTGTTTCTTTTTCTGTTATTGGAATCTACACAGTACTAATTAGTTGTATACAATATCTAGAGAGTCCAATACCAGACTGTATTATATTGGAAGTAAAAATGGTGTCACTATACATTTCCAAGACAGAACGAAATATAGTTTGTGTCACTTGGGTTTTTCATTACATATCTAGGGAACTGTAGATTTTAACAATTAAAATTATTGTAAGGTTACTTTAAAATAATTCAACTAATAGAGGCAATAAAGTTGTAAGTCCATTGCTTTTTATGCTCTTTTAAAATAGCTTTTTATACTCTTCTGAGAGGGTGAGGGTGTTATCTTGGACTGGATTTATGTGTATATGTTCTCTGGGATCTGGATCTCTTTCTTTCCTCCTTACTCCTCCTCTGTTAGTTGGCCCAGATGTGTGCCTTTACAGTTCCTTGAATGCATACATTCTGAGTTACTAAAAGAAGTAGGAAGGTGTTTAAATTATTCTGGATTACAACATTGGATTTAAAGAAGCTTATTTAGGAATTTTAGGGGCTTTTCAAATGATTAAAAATAATCTGCCCATTGAATTGATGATAAACCATGTCCTTCGTGCTTTGCTCTCCAGTTTACAGCACACCCTCTTTCACTGACTCAACTAACTCCTGTAGAGTCCGGCCAGCTGGTGTTGAGCAGCCAGTGGCCAGTAGACCCTTGGCCATCCCATCCTTGCCTGGATATTTTCCCTGGGAAGATATATGTGAAGAGATGCAGTGCACCTAGCGTTGCTTTCGAGATGAAAGATTAAGTTCCTAGGCCAGGACTCTCTCATCTGCTGTAACTAGGCACAGGCAAAAATGCTGTCACCCCTAGCACATCTACTGCCTCAGGGAGTATTTTGTCCTTCTAGTGCTGTTTGGGGGAAAGAAAAAAAAAAGTCCAGAAACAAGCTTAGCGGTAAAGTTCTTCATTGCTGTAATGGAAGTTTCACCCTGCTGTTGTACATGATAAAGTGAAACGTAGAGAACAAGAACAGCATGGTGTGGGCCACATACTAGTCAAAGGGTAGGGCTTGCGTCGTCCCCCCGGTGAGCCCCTGCTGTCTTGGTGACTGGATGGAGCAGCCAGGCAGCAGAGAGCCTTCCCATGGGACGGCGGCCATCTGTCCTGGCTGGGGCTCCAGGAAGTGTCCTCTCCTTTACCCCCTCACCCTTGAAAGCCCGAACTCAGAAGCCAGGAAGCGCCTGGGCGGCTCAGTCGGATAAGCCTCCAACTCTTGATTTTGGCTCAGGTCATGATCTCGGGGTCATGAGATTGAGCCCTGTGTCGGGCTCTGCGCTGGGCGTGGAGTCTGCTTCAGATTCTCTCCCTCTCCTCTTCCCCCTGCTTATGTGCGCTCTTTCTTTCTAAAATAAATAAAATGTTAAAAAAAGAAACACTTGGAAGCCAGGCTGCCTCCCAAGTAGCTCTTCTGCAGCTCAGCCTCCCAGGTGACCGGGCAGACTGTCCTGATCTTCGAGGCCCCCTTGCCCCTCCAAATCTTGGAGGGCCGGGCGCTCTCGCGTGTGTTCTGAATGATAATAGCTAACATTTATTGCTCACTTACTGTATGCCTGCTACCGTTCTAAGTGCCATATATGAATTAACCTTTACAAGCCCTGTGAGGTACACAGTGAATTCCCCATTTGGGGAGAGGTGAGGGACTGACTCGTGGTGACACAAGCATGAGTCGGCACGGGGCCTTTGATCTCAGAGCCCATTCATACAATGTACCGTCTTCACCATTTCTAAGCGTGCAGTTCAGCAGAGTTCATGCATTCACTTTGTTGTGCAGCAGTCCCCACCATCCACCCAACCTTTTCATCGTGCAGAAGTGACATTTCGTACCCAGTGTCACCAGGAGCTCCCCGTTCCCCGCCCCCAGCCCCCGGCAGCCACCATACTGCTTTCTGTTCAGAACTCACTCTTCGAACCACTTTAGTGTCCCTGAAACTTAGGACTGGACTAACCTGAGCATATTTTGTTGCTCTTCTTTTTCCCTTCTGCCACTTAGACTTCGTTTCTCTCTTGTACATTTTATGATTAGCATGTCAGTGTGTGTGTTGTAAGGTGGTCCAGTTTCTGCGGGGCAAGCTTGTTAGCTTCCTTTTGCCAGGCTGAAAGTATTAGACTTTAAAATAAATCTCCTGTTTTACTCCTGATTAAAAGAGCAAAACGTGTTCATTTTAGGAAGCTTAGAGAATACAGAAAAACAAGATAATTAAGATCACCTGTACTACCCACTCCTCGAGGCAACAACTGTTAATTTGTTGGTGCTGTGACCTTCTGGCATTTGTTTCTAGATCTAAAAAACCTATTTTTGAACGTGTTGCTTTGTAACCTACCTTTTCCCACGTTTTGCCGTGTGAACTGTTTTACATCATTAAAAAGAGGGTTTGACTAAAAGGAGCCTTGTATTCCAGTGAAAGAGTCAGGAAAGTCTAGTGCATTGTGATAAATGCCTGAATAGGCATAAAGTCAGTGGGCACGGGGACTGCAGAGGAGCATGTCGGGTAGGGGCACCTGCAGTGTGGTGGAGTCTAAGATACTCTCCCTCCCCCCAGGAACTGTGTTACTGTAGAGTTAGCAAGATGAGCTGACATAGCAGCAGGCAGTCTCATACATGATCAAGAGCTAAATTGTGAGATCTAGGTTCTGGTCTTCCAGGAGTTGGAAGAACTGAGAAATCAATGAGCCCTAGAATGGTTGAAGAGGAGAGACTTGCGCTGGGCCTTGAAATATGGGTAAGATGTACAAGAGTTAAGGGAAGAGAACAGGGCATTCCAGGCCAGGGTTGACCCTGCCAGGTCTTTTAACCTAGTGCCTAAAACAGTGCCTGGCACCTAGTAGATGCTAAATGAAATTTCAAAGGTATTTTGGAAAAATTTAATTTCTGATGCATATTCTGTACTGCAAGTTTGTGTAGAAGGGATTTTCTTTGAGGTATAGCTGACAAAATTGTAAAATATTTAAAGTATTCATCACGGTGATTGGATATGGTATACATTGTGAAAGGATCCCCTTGAGTTAATTAACACATCAGTCACCTCAGTACTTTTTCTGTGTGAGAACATTTAAATTCTACCCTTAGCAAATTTCATTTATGCAAAACAGTGTTATCAACTATAGTTGCCATGTTATACATTAGATCTTCAGCTCTTACTCATCTTATAACTAAAAGATTGTACTGTTTTACCAATCTCTCCCTATATTGCCTACCCCCAGCCCCTGGCAACCACCTCCCTACTGTGTTTCTATGAGTTTGCCCTTTATTGTATTTTTCTTTTGTTTTTGTTGTTTTTTTTCCACATATTAGTGATACTGTGGAGTATTTTTCTGTCTGGCTTATTTCACTTAACATAATGCCCTCTAGGTCCATCCATGTTGTCACAAATGGCAAGATTTTTTTCTTTTGTAAGGCCAAATAATATTCGTGTGTGTGTGTGTGTGTGTGTGATGACCACAGTAATCACATTTTCTTGATCCATTTATCTTTTGATGGACACTTAGCTTGTTTCCATATTGGCTATTATAAATACTTCTGTAATGAACATGGGAGTGCAGATGTCTTTTCAAGTTAGGGTTTTCATTTCTTTGGGTAAATATTAAGAAGTGGAATTCCTGGGTCATATGGCAGTTCCATTTTTAAGTTCTTGGGGAACCTCCGCTGTGCTTTTCATAGTGTCTGTACCACTTTACGTTCCCACCAGTGGTGCATAACGGTTGCCTTTTCTCCACATCATTGCCAGCCATTCCTCTCCTTTATAGACGTAAAACAGGTGTGCTGTGGTATCTCATTGTAGTTTTGATTTGCATTTCCCTGATGATTAGTCATGTTGGGCACCTTTCATGTATCTACTGGCTATTTGAATGTGATCTTTGGAAAAACGTTTATTCAGTTCCACTGCCCATTTTTTAATCTTTTTTTTCTATTGAGTTGGAAGAGTTTATATATATATATATATATAGAGAGAGAGAGAGAGAGAGAGAAGATAGTAACCTCTTATCAGATACATGATTTGTAAATATGCAGTTTTTGCATCTGTTGAGATGATCATATGATATTAATCATTCATTTTGTTAGTGTGGTGTAGCACCTTGATTTGTGGTGTTGAACCATCCTGCATCCCAGGAATAAATCCCACATGATCATGCTGTATGATCCTTTTAATGTACTTTTGTGCTTGGTTTGCTAATATTTTGTGAAGGTATTTTGTATCTGTGCTCATCAGAGATACTGGTCTATGATTTTCTTTTCATTGTGGTGTCCTTGTCTGGTTTTGGTATCAGGATAATGCTGACTTCATAAAATGTGTTTGAAAGTGTTTCCTCTATTTTTTTTTAAAAGAGTTTGAGAAGTACAGTCTGGCAGAATTTACTGGTGAAGTCATGTGGTCCTGGATTTTTGTTGGCTGGCCTTTGGTTACTGCTTCAATGTCCTTACTGATAATTTGTTCACATTTTCTCTTTCGTCATGATTCAGTCTTCATAGGTTATATATTTCTAGGAATTTATTGATTTCTTCTAGGTTTTCTCATTTGTGTTGGCATGTAATTGCTCATAGTAGTTTTTTATGAGGCTCTTTTTTCCTTTTTTTCCCCCTCACAGATTTATTTATTTATTTTAGAAAGAGCATGAGCAGGGGGAGGAGCAGAGGGAGAGGGAGGGAGAGAGAGAATCTCAAGCAGACTCCCCATTGAGCATGAGCCCAGTGTGGGGCAGGAACTCATGACCCCGAGATCATGACCTGAGCTGAAATCAAGAGTTAGATGTTTGACCGACTGAGCCACCCAGGCATCCCTCCATGTATTTTTTTTTAATTGAACTGTAGTTGATACCTAATGTTAACATTGGTTTTAGGTGTACAACATAGTGAGCCAACAAGTCTATATATTATGCTATGCTCACCACAAGTGTAGCTGTGATCTCTCACCATACAGTGCTATTATATTGATATATTGCCTTTGTTGTACCTTTTACCCCCATGACTTACTCATTCCTAACTGGAAGCCTCTGTCTCCCACTCTCCTTCACCCATTTTACCTATATGATCCTCTCTGTTCTTAGGGTATCAGTTGTAATGTCTCTCCATTTACAATTTTTGAGTCTTCTCTCTTTTTTTCTTGGTGAGTCTAGTTAAAGGTTTGTCTACTTACCTTTTCAAAAGAACCAGATCTTAGTTTCATTGATCTTTTCTATTGTCTTTTTAGTCTCTATTTCGTTTATTTCCCTCTGATCTTTGTCATGTCCTTTCTTCCAGTAACTTTCAGCTTAGTTCTTTTTCTAGTTCCTTGAAGTATAAGGTCAGGCTTTTTATGTGAGATCTTTCTTGTTTGTTAATGTAGGCATTTATTGCTATGAACTTCTCTCTTAGAATTGCTTCTGCTGTATCCCATGAGTTTTGGCATGTTGTATTTCCATTTTCATTTGTCTCAAGATATTTATTGGTTTTCCCTTTGATTTCTTCTTTGACCCATTTGTTCTGTAGTGTGTTTTAAATCTCGCGTATTTGTAAATTTTTCCGTTTCTTTCTTGTAGTTAATTTATTATTCTTTTAATGTTTTATTTATTTGTCAGAGCACAAGCAGGGGGAGCAGCAGGCAGAGGGAGAGGGAGAAGCAGGCTCCCCGCTGAGCAAGGAGCCCGATGCGGGGCTCGATCCCAGGACCCCAGGATCATGACCTGAGCTGGAGGCAGACGCTTAACCCACTGAGCCCTCTGGGCATCCCTCTTGTAATTCATTTCTAATATCCTACTCTTTTGATTAGAAAAGTTCCTTGATATCATTTGAATCTTCTTAAATTTATTGAGACTTATTTGTGCCTAATGTATAATCTGTCCTGAAGAATGTTCCATGTGCATTTGGAAAGAATGTGTATTTTGCTACTGTTCAGTGGAATGAAGGTTCTGTTAATGCCTCTTGGGTCTGTGGTCTAACATATCATTTAAGTCCATTGTTTCCTTGTCTATCTGGATGGCCTATCCATTGTTAAATGTAAATATAGAAGTCCCCTACTTTTATTGTATTGCTCTGTAAGTACATAGCAGTGCAGCCCCAACTGTTGATGCTGCTTTGTCTCTGGGGAAAGGAGCATTTTCACGTTTTTACTTATTGTTAAATTTTATATGTAGAGTTACGTATTCCTCTATTAGTGTTTTGTTTTGTCTTGTTTTATTAAAATAGGGAAGGTATTTTTTAGGAGAAGGAAGAGAGCCTGAGACATCACAGTAAGATAAACTTTGGTAGTCCAAGTTTTCTGACCCGGGACCCAACAGTGAATTTCTGGAGCTAATGAGATCTCAAAGATACATAGTGCAGCCTTCTTTATCCCTTTCTAGATTCCTCTTCTCCCTGTTCTCCCCATTGAGACAGCAATAATCCTATTATTTCTTTTAATTAGGTTGAGCTGCTACATGGCTGTGTATTCTGCAATATTTTATGGTAATGAATGAGCTTAATTTTTTTAATGCACTCCAGTTGTATTTTTGTGAAGGTTACATTATTTTTAATTACAGATCAATAAGAATGTGGGTGTTGAGGGGGGAAAAGTCAGAGGTAAGACAGGTGGCATTCAAGCCTTGGGAATGTTCACCTGACCCATGTAGGTTTAGTCAGCAGACTTTATTAAAGACCTGATATCCAAAGGAAAGGTAAATAATGGTAGGTGGAAGGTTGGGAAGATCATCAGAATATTCTAGAGAATACCAAAATAAATTTCTTGCCTAGTGAAATTTCTAAAGACCTAATGATGCCGTTGTTTGCTGGCAGGGTAGGGTAAACAGAGTTGAAAATTCAAGTCAGAGACCACCCACCTCACCCCCCGACCAGTTGTTACATTATGTTTGGAAGTCTGTTGTGATTGTGTCATTCTAGCAGACGGAATTTAAAACCTCTTCTATAAAATGCATTATAGCCTTCTAGTACCAAGTCCACAAAGTATAGTAGATTTGAGTGCTCAGGAAACCTCAGTGTTGTTCAAAAACAGTCTGAGATTTCTTTTGGAAAATTAGCACAAAAATGGTATATCACCGATCATTACCTCACTGTGAAGATTTTTGGTTTTTTTGTCTGCACCACCCTTCTATCCCATTTCCTCATTCTGTCTAAGGCAGACTTATTAATACTCATCATCTAATGCTCACCAGATTGTGGGCTCCTCGAAGTCAAGGAGAATGTTTGGGTAGGCTTTGTGTTTCCTTCCATGCCTAGAACAATATACTCCATATTAGGTGCTCTGGAAAGATTTGTGAAATTGAACTAATTAAATTTCATGGACTGTTGTTTTCTATTACTTCCTTCCCAGGAACATGTTAGGTATATATGGCAGCAGGTAAGTTTGCCTATGGGACATCACCATTTCCATTTTCTTGTGAAATAGGAACTGTCCAAGATCACCATGCCAGTTATATTTAATGAGCCTTTGAGCTTCCTGCAGCGACTCACTGAATATATGGAGCATACATACCTCATCCACAAGGCCAGTTCATTCTCTGATTCTGTGGAAAGAATGCAGGTATGTGTCAAACTAGCACAGAAAGGGCGTGAGTCTTAGAGACGTCTCTGCCATCTCCACCTCCAAAACACATACACAGAATTTCTGTTAAATCCAATGTGAGTTTGGGAAATGTTATTAAAATTAGAGTGTTTGGAGTATTCTCTGTGTTCCTTCCCCTTGCCATCCTCTAGCCAGAGTGCCACCATGGTGGAAAGACCAGTGACAATCGCAAGAGAAGCAGAAGCTGGTCCATAACCAAATCTGGATGTTAGTGAGCTGTTTCTGAGTCTCCATTTTAGAAAGTAGCATGGTGTTGGGGGAAACAGCTCAACTTTTCTTCTTTCAGACTTTCTTAGACTGTTCCCAAGAAGGAACGAACACACACATACACACATAAATACGTATATTTCTGCTTATGTATGTAAGAAATGTACACACTATTACTGGCTTAAACAAAAGACAACAAGGAATTGCACTTCCTAATTTTGTTCTGGGTAGAAGATGCTTCCATGGTGTGTATGGATGGGTTAGTTGCAGGCGGAGCAAAGTAGATACATTGTTCTCCTTCAGACAAAGCCATGGCATTCTTAATGGAATCTTTCTTTTCTTTCATTTATATCAATCAGCTTTCCCCAACCTTATGGGACTTGATACCAGTGTTCACTTATGTCTCTTTTTCCCTATCCTAAAAATGTTGTACTTTTTAGAAATTTTAAGAGAATTAAAAGTAATTTGGGATTTAAGAGTTTTTTAAAAGTTCTTGAGAGAATTTGTAGCACTCTTAGGGTGTTATAAAAACCATATGGTTTGGAATGACTAGAGCAAGAGACTCAGTAATTTTCATTTTGAATGCCCACACTGGCATATTAAGTTGCTAGAGCTGTATTAAAAATCCAAAGTAATTAAACTCCTCAAAATAATTTTGTAAATGACTGTCTTCGCAAAACTTCCAGTCCTACAAGAACGGGGAGCAAGCTAGGCTCTTTGTAACCTGTGATGCTCTGCCCCACAGTGTGTAGCTGCGTTTGCTGTGTCTGCTGTAGCTTCGCAGTGGGAACGCACTGGAAAGCCTTTCAACCCGCTTCTGGGAGAGACCTATGAATTAGTTCGGTAAAGATCTTTCATTTTTTGAGCTGGGTTTTGTATGATTTATATAGCTTTTCAGAGGAAGAGGGGGGAAAAATTATATATATGTTTATATATTTCTGAATCTTTCAATATATATTTTTTTTTTTTTTTTAACTTTACCAACATTTTGCATTACTGGAGCAAGTTAAGAGTTTGATGTTTGTTCTTAGAGACTGTGTCAGAAATGTGGAAACATACATGTAATTCACCATTATGAAAAATAATTACAAGGATTTCAGTATTTCTGATCATGTGGGATTAGTAATTCTTTTCTCCTTCTGTAGATCATAAGATATGATTGGAGTTTTTTTTAACGCCTATTTAATATATACTAACATAAATGTATACTGTTGGCATAAAGGCAATGAATGCGTCTACAGGTACAATTCTGTATGCCTACTGTAGCCTGCTTCTTTACCCACAATTAGGGAATTCATTTGGCTGTAGTTTTTCTGAATCTTCCATTTCACCTCTGCACAAGTTTTGATATCATTTGTATTGTAGATGTTTGAAAGAGCAGGGACACATTAGATTCCTCTATCTTAATATCAGCGGAATAAGTTTTAAATTTGCATGGCTAATGTCAATTCAGGTTGCCCAAGGTCACGTGCCTGTTCTTTGATCTGTTCAAGTAGCTAGAACCAGTTTAATACTTTAACATCGCCTTTTGACTGAAATGACAGTAATGTACACATTGTATGGTAAGAGTTAATTATAATGCCTTTTTTTTTTTTTTTTTTTTTTTTTTTTTAAATCTTAAGAGATGACCTTGGTTTCAGACTCATCTCCGAGCAGGTCAGCCATCACCCACCCATTAGTGCATTTCATGCTGAAGGATTAAACAATGATTTCATCTTTCATGGCTCAATCTACCCCAAACTAAAGTTCTGGGGCAAGAGTGTGGAAGCAGAACCCAAAGGAACCATCACTTTGGAGCTCCTTGAGTGAGTTGATATCAAGCCGTTAAACTCTTTCCATGTATGCCTATTCATAAGTATATAGACTTGCATACAGACCTAACAGTGTTGTTCAAAAGCTGGAGAAAAAGAAACAGCTTTTATACGGTGTAAATGATCTACCTTTCTGTAAAAGAATTGAGAAGCACTGCAATAGCTCTTGTTTATCAATTTAGGTATGTATGAAAAATTGAACTTGATGTTTGACTATGGTGTTTGGATCTATTTTAAGATAGAATGGAGTCAGTTACTCCATGATAGTTCTTAAGAATTGCTTTCTATACATCAAGGCATTGTTTTCTTTAACATCTTTCAAAATGAATTCACTTTGAGAAATACTGAAATAATAATTGTGTGGCCCATCTTAGACATTAGGTAAATTTGAAAGTTCTCCTCTTTTGCAATAGGGAAAAAAAAAAAGCATGGAATATCTTTCCATTTATTTATGTCTTCAATTTCTTTCACTAATGTCTTGTAGTTTTCAGCATATAGGTCTTTCACTTCCTTGGCTAAATTTATTCCTAGGTATTTTATTCTTTTTGATGCAATTGTAAATGGGATTGTTTTCTTAATTCCATGCTCATGGACTGTAAGAGTTAATACTATTAGTATACCCATACTATCCATAGCAATCTGCAGTTGCAGTGTAATTCCTATCAAAATTCCAATGATGTTTTTCACAGAAACAGAGCAAAGAATTTTAAAATTTGTATGGAATCACAAAAGATACTGAAAAGCCAAAGCAATCTTGAGAGAGAAGAAAAAAGCTGGAGGTATCACACTTCTTGATTTCAAACTATACTACAGAGCTATGGTAATGGAAACAGTATAGTATTGGCATAGAAAACAGACACATGATGAGATGGATGGAGCAGAACAGAGAGCCCAGAAATAAACCCATGCCTATATGGCCAATTTATGAAAAAATGAGGAAAGGACAGTCTCTTCAGCAAATGGTGCTGGGCAGCTAGCTGCAAGAATGAAACTGGACCACTGTCTTAAACCACACACAAGTTAACTCAAAATGGATTAAAGATTTGAATATAGGACTATAAATTTCCTAGAAGAAAATATAGGTGATGAGGTCCTTAACATAAGTCTTTTTGAGGATTTTTTAAATCTAGCACCAAAAGATAAAGCAAAACAGCGTGGGGGGAAAAGAGGGGGGGAAAATGTGGGACTGTGTCAAACCAGAAAGCTTCTGCACAGCAAAGGAAACCATCAACAAAATGAAAAAGCTACCTACAGAGTGGGAGAAGGTTTTTGCAAATCTGTATCTGATAAGGGGCTAACATGCAAAATATATAAAGAACTCCTACAACTCAACGGCAAAAAGGCTAACAATCCAATTTAAAAATGGGTGGAGGATCTGAATAGACATTCTTCCAAAGAAGACATACAGTTTGCCAACAAGTACATGAAAAAGTGCTCAGCATCACTAATCCTCAGGGAAATGCAAATCAAAACCACGATGAGATCTCACTTCATACCTATCAGAATGACTGTTATCAAAAAGACTAGAAACAACAACTGTCAGTGAGGAGGAAAGGGAACACTCGTGCACTGTTGGTGGGGATGCAAACTGGTGCAGCCTCTGTGGACAGAAGTGTGTGGAGGTTCCTCAAGGAATTAAAAATAGAACTACCATGTGATCCTGTAATTCTTCTTCTGGATATTTACCCAAAGAAAATGGAAACACTAACTTGAATAGACACATACACCCCATGTTCATTGCAGCATTATTTACAATATATGGAAACAGCCTAAGTGTCCATCCATGGAGGAATAAAGAAAATGTGTTAAATATACAATGGAATATTATTCAGCCATAAAAACAAAGGATATCTTTCTATTTGCCACAACATGGATGGACTTTGAGGGACATTATGCTAAGTGAAATAAGTCAGAAAAAGACAAATACCATATGAGCTCTCTTACATGTGGAAATAAGTAAGTAAATAATAAAAAGTAAAAAACAAAACAAGCTCATAGACACAGAAAACAAATTGGTGGTTACCAGAGGTATGAGGGAGGAGATGGAAGAAATGAGTGAACTGTTGTTTTTCATTTAAGTAAATTAATTTTTTAAAAGAAAAAAATTAGATTTAAATTCAAAGGTGGTTCTCGTTCTAGTTAAAATGGAGTGAGCACCCTGTAGTCTGTCTTTCCTATGGATTACAACTGGCCGGAAGACATATAGCAACTACCCGAGGACTCTGAAGAGTAAAGAATCACAGATTGATACAAATGTCAATATCTCTCCCTAATCAAAGACTTTAAAGCAGCTCTTATAACTGTGCTCCATGAGATGCTCCATAAAGATGAACACTGTTAAAATGAATAAAGACATTCTAGCAAAGAAATTGAAGTATTTTTGGAAACTTTAATACTGAAAATTATAGTAACAAATACAAAAACTGGGATAGACAGTAGCAGAATGAAGATGAAAGTATGTACAGGATCTGTTTGCTGAACACCACACAGTACTGGTGAAAATAAAGAACAGTTGAGTAATGGAAGACACTGTGTTTCAGTATATTTGGAAGCCTTAATATAGTTGATGTCAGTTCTCCCCTAATTGATCTAAAGTGATCTATATTTGAAACCAATCCAGATAAAAAGTTCCAGGATGATTTTTAATATAGAAAAGTTGATTCTAACATTTACATGGAAAGGCAAATGAAATAAAACAGTCAAAACAGTTTTGAAAAGGAAGAACAGAATTGATGGACTTCTATTTCCCAATTTTAAGACTTAACTCTAAAAATCAAGAGATCAAGAAAGTGTGGTAATGGCAGAAAGATAGACACATATATCATTTAACAGAGAAAGAGAGTCCAGAAATTGATCCACAGAAGTATGGTCAATTGATCTGTGACAAACGTGCAAACCCAATTCAGTGAAGGATAGTCCTTCCTACAAATGGTATGGGACAAATTGGACATGCACATTTTAAAAAGGAACCTCAACTTCTGTCTCACACCTTATACAAAAATGAACTCAGATCAGACTAAAATCAAGTATACAACGGTGTAAAGCTTTTGAAAGAAGGCAGAAAATCTTTCTGGCTTTGGATTAGGCAGTGGCATCTTACAGATACATACCAAAGCACAGTCCAGAAAAGACAAAATTGATAAATTAGATTTTATCAAAATGAAAAACTTTTGCTCTGTGAAAGACACTTCAGAGAATGAAGAAAGAAGCTATAGGTGGGTGAACATTATTTGTAAATCATGTATCCAACAAAGGTCTTGTATCCAGAATACATAAAGAATTCTCAAAATTCAGCAATAAGAGAACAATTCAATAAGAAATTGGGCAAATGACGCAGACTTCACCAAAAGATGTATAGAAATGGCTAATAAACACAGAAGATCTCAGTAGCATTAGTCGTTAGAGAAATGCAAAATTAAAATCACAGTGAGATACCACTGCACATCTACTAGAATGGCTAAAATCAAAATAATTTTTAAAACTGCTAATACCAACTGCTGACAAGGATGCACCATAACTAGCAATACTGTTGGTGGGAATATAAGATAGTAGAGTCACTCTGGGGAGCAGTATGGCAGTTTCTTACAAAGTTAACTGTAGGTTTACCATATAACTCAGCAGTCCCCACCTAGGTATTTATCTAGAGGAATGAAAATTTACATTGTCACAACAACTTGTCCACAGATGTTTCTAGCTGTAGTATTAAAAATCACCAAAAGCTGGAGGTTCCTCAAAAAATTAAAAACAGAACTACTGTATGATCCAGTAATTGCACTACTGGGTATTTACCCAAAGAATACAAAAATACTAATTCAAAAAAATATCTGAGCTTTCAGTGAGTCCTAATCACTGATCACAGATCACAATAACAAATACAGTAATAATGAAAAACTTTGATATCCTGCAAGATTTACCAAAATGAGGCCCAGAGACACGAAGTGAGCAAATCCTGTTGGGAAAAATGGCTCCAGTAGACTTCCCCGATGCAGGGCTGCCACAGACCTTCAGTTTGTAAAAACACGCAGTATCTGCAAAATACAATGAAACCAGACAGACGGTGTATACATAGTTTATTTGGAATTTGGTGAAAGTGTACATTTTTCTCTTAAGTTTCTGTAACCTTTTAAGAAACAGCAAGAGCAATCAGATAATAACCTATTTTATTGTGAGTTAGCATCAATAGAGGTCTTGAAGTCTTAGAGCTTAGTTATGTCCGCCTTCTGGTTTGTTATCCTCAGTAATGGCATTTGAGACAAATGTACTTTTAAAACAGAATAATGCTTCTCATTTATTTTTCTGGGTTTTTGGTTTTTGTTTTTTTTAGACACAGTGAAGCATACACATGGACAAATCCTACTTGCTGTGTACATAATATCATTGTGGGTAAACTCTGGATTGAGCAGTATGGCAATGTGGAAATCACAAACCACAAGTAAGATGCATTAGGGTTCTTATCTGTTCCTTCAACTGTCATCAACCCATTCCAGTGGACTTTATTTTTTTTTTTTTTTAAAGCCTTAGTAGAGCCCTATGATAATTTAAGAACCGGGCAGTGGGACTCTTGGGTAAATAGAAGCTCATCCATGTAATGAATGGAGTTCATTAAAGTTTCTGATTAGGGAAGACTGGGTGAATTCTGAGTTTTCACAGATGAAATTATAATTTCATCCTCAGCTCATTTTGTTTATAGTGCTTAGTTTGTATTATTCACAGAAGGGGGTGAGGTGGGAAGAACGTGAAAGTCAAAAAGAGCTGGGTTCAAATCCTACTTTGTGCCCTTAGTCAAGTGTCTTACTCGTCTTGGGCTGCTCTAACAGACCACGACCGACTGGGCAGCTTAAACAGTAGAAACTTATTTTTCCCGGTTCTGGAGGCTAACAAGTCCAGGGTCAGGGTTCTGGCAGCCTTGATGTCTGGTGGAGGCCCTCTCCCTCATTTGCAGCGGCCGTCTCCTCATCTCCTCACATGGTGGACACAGAGCTCATGTCTTGTGTCTCTTTAGAAGGGCAGTAGTTTCATTTATGAGGACTCCACCCTCGCGACTGAATTACCTCCAGATACCATCACATTGAGAGTTAGGCCTTCAGCATATGAGTTTGGGGAGACACCAACATCGATTCCATAGCAGCACAAGCCTTGCTTACCTTCAGGTCTCTTGTTCTTCATGAGCCTGCTTACCTTTTCCTGATGGTGAGTCCAGTACTAATTGAGGATCAGCCACGATAACCTCTGTGTGGAGCCTGGCATGTGTTAAAAAACCAGTCCAGAGCAGCTGCTCTAGAACGGTCACCTTCCTCATTATTCTCTACTGCTGCTTCCATGGTGAATGGTCATCTGAGCTTAATATCTTCTTCACAGGACTGGGGACAAATGTGTGTTGAATTTTAAGCCATGCGGCCTTTTTGGTAAGGAATTACATAAAGTCGAAGGCTACATTCAAGATAAAAGGTAAAGTTTCCATTTTAAATGTTGAGTAGTTAGTATTAGGTGTCCTCTACTAAATAAAATGTCAGTATTAAAATCTGCCATAACCTGGGAAACAAGCATTTCAATGAGTTGAAAATTTTTTCTTCTATAAGGAAATAGGTTTCTTTAAAGAATCTGATTCATAAGCATCTTCATACGATTCAATTACAGCAAAACACTGGTTTGATTGTTGCCTGAATATCAATTTCTCTTGACAGCAAAAAGAAGCTCTGTGCCCTCTATGGGAAATGGACCGAATGTTTATACAGTGTTGACCCGGCCACTTTTGATGCCTACAAAAAAAATGATAAGAAGAATACTGAAGAGAAGAAAAACAGCAAACAGGTGAACATCCTGTAAGGTGGTATCAAAGGGATCACTGGGCTTTTGAATTTGTACTAATCCTTTTAGAGGCGGCCTGTTACTGGGTCATAGTTTGACTTTATTTATTTTTCTGGCTTGTTGCTAATGCACATAATTTTTTCTTCCTGCATCATCTTTATTTAATTGAGATATAGTTGAAATGTATCCTTGAATCTTTTTAACGAACAGATAACCGGCCCTGGTAGTGACTGTTTGCCGTTGCCTTCCACTGAGTCCATGGCTGTGTGCAGTTGTTCATGAGTCAGTGATTGTAGTCACATGGCTTTGGGAAGCTGGAGTTCAGTTTGGACAAACGTTCTCTTCCTTTGTGTTTATGTGCCTTAGAAGTTGAGATCGGTTGAATGTTTAAAATTGCCTCCCAAATTGTTTCCTGTATTTTCACGCCTGTTGGCAGTTCTGTTGCACGCTCTCATGTCTAAACCACTGGAGTGAAGACCCGCGCAGTTGAGGGGGTCCCTGGTGACCCCTCCACGAGACCGTTCACTCCGCACACGTGAGGCGCACAGCCCCTGCCGCAGGCCCCGGGGAGGCTCGTGCTGAGCACGCTGCCGTCCCTCTGCCCCGTGCGGAGGCGCTGGGGGCGAAGGAGAGGGCGCCTGTTCGGACAGGAGATATTTGAGGGCTGGTTCCTCCCCAGGAGCCGGCACCATGGTTAAACGGGCACAAACTCTGGGAAGGAAGCCTGTCTGCCACTGATGAGCGGGTAGAGTCTTGGGTTTCCCACCTCCTCTCTGGTACCTTCAGTGCCTTCATTTGTAAAATGAGGGGGACGGCCGGAGGAAATGGGGTGTTCTCGGGAGCCTGACATCCTTATAAATCCACTTTGTAGTGATTGCGTTTAGGATCCTTACTGGCTTTGTGTCATTGATACAGGTAGTTAACTGCCCCAAGAATGTAACTTTTTCTTATAATGTGCCAGGAAATATTCCACTGAGTTATTTGGTCTTTAAGAAACA
Organism: Callorhinus ursinus; assembly: GCF_003265705.2. Lineage (NCBI taxonomy): Eukaryota > Metazoa > Chordata > Mammalia > Carnivora > Otariidae > Callorhinus > Callorhinus ursinus. The sequence goes on from NW_027397073.1 coordinate 46,724,376, forward strand.
ACAGAAGCTTTAAGACCGTGCAGACACTGCAGTGAGGAGCGGTGGTGACTGCCGTAAAGCCTCGGGCGCGGCTAGCACTGAGGGGCGCAGCACACACGGCCGCGGGGGCTCCCAGCGCCCCCGCCAGCAGGCGCTCATGGCTCCAGAGTCAGGTCGGCGGCGGACGTGCTCACGCTGTGCAGTACGCGGTGGCTGTGTTTACAACACTGAAGTCGTGTCCTTGTGTTGGCTCTTCCAGATGAGCAGTTCCGAGGAGTCGGACGAAATGCCAATGCCCGACTCTGAGAGCGTGTCTGTGATCCCTGGCAGTGCTCTCCTGTGGCGAATAGCCCCACGGCCTCCAAATTCCGCCCAGGTGAGGTGGGCCCCGTGAAGGTGGCCTCGCTGCCCGTACTCTGCCCCGAGGGCGGCTTCTTCAGTCCTAACTTGGAGCAGGACTGGCTCTCAGCAAACACGGGGATGCAGACACTTGAGTCTTGGGCCCCCCAGATCCAGCAAGTACTGACTTTAATGAAGTAAAAAGAATGATTTGGTTCTACTTCCACTTCAGGTTGACAGGGTCGGAGGATAGTTATCTCTGTGGCCCACTCAGATTTCTTTGAGACCAGCACTCGTGGGTGGTGCAGACATGGATGAAAACCTAAGACTGGTCTGAGAAGGCTGGTCTTCATCCCCACAAGACGGTGGGAGGCCTTTGTCAAGTCCTGCTGTCCTCGGGGGTTTTCAGGGTGCCTTATGCCTTGCTACGTGTTAATTTGGACGTTTTGCTGCCTTTCAGATGTATAATTTTACTAGCTTTGCAATGGTTTTGAATGAAGTAGACAAAGACATGGAGAGAGTGATTCCTAAGACAGACTGCAGGTTGCGACCTGACATCAGAGCCATGGAGAATGGAGAGATAGGTAACGAGCGGCCGAGGGGTAACGGTGAAGCCTCACTTGCGGCGGGGAGGAGGTTTTGTGAGTGTTTGCATCTTGTGGACAAGCATATGTCGTCTCTCTGAGAGATTTTTTGTAATTAGCTTTCATTTAGATTCATTACTTCAGTGACCCTCCCTGGCAATTTAATATACTACATATGGCCAGAGATCTTAAATGTCAGAGGGGAATTTGAGAAAAGAATTAGCATCATTATCAGCTTGAAACTAGATACTGTATATTTCAGAACTTAAATACTACCTTGTGAGCCTCAAAGAAGAGCGTGGCCTTGGTTAATTATAACATTTTTACCTGGTGTTACGTTTCTTCTAATTCAGTGGTTCTCAAAAGGGAAACAGTTTTTACCCCCAGGGGATGTGTGGCCATGTCTGGAGAGTTTGTCATGTCTGGGGATCTGCTGCTGGCATCTAGTGGCTAGAGGCCGGGCTGCCACCAGAGGTCCTGCAGCTCCCGGGACGGCCCCACAAAGAATCAGGCGGCGCGAGGTGTGTGTGGGGCCACTTGAGGTCGAGAGTCCCTATCTGAGTGATCATGAATGACCAGTGAGACAGTGCACCAGGATTTTGGAAAACTGTTTGAATTTCTTATGACTGGAATGTGAAGGAGCTCTATGAGGTCTCACCAAGGATTAAGAAAAATCCTGCATTTATTCAGTTTTTTCCACCCAATTTTTCATTGAAGCTTTTGTAACATAGTTTTTTTGGCCTTAAGAATAAGCAGGTCGTTTTGGTAAGTACAGAGGTGGTTAAGGGTGAGGCTGTAGGAGGAGACGACTGGGTCTTGAGGGCCAGCTCTGCCTCTTACTACCTTGGCTACGTGTTAAAATTTTAATGTAATGTTGGTTTTCTAATAAGGCGGAGAGATCATGTGAATGCATGTGGGTGATGCTTCTCTGTAACGTTACTGTGCCCGGCAGTCTCTACTTGTAGAATAACTGGTTTTCCACTCATGTTTGTACCTTAGATCAAGCTAGTGAAGAAAAAAAACGACTGGAGGAAAAGCAAAGAGCAGCCCGCAAGAACAGGTCCAAGTCCGAGGAGGACTGGAAGACTAGGTGCGTGTGGCCCCCAGGCCGCGGGGCGGGGCGGGCGCTGGGCTGCAGAGCTTCCCCAGGACTGGAGAGAGAAGCTGCTTCCTCCAGGTATTCAAGCTGAGAGACTTGCGTGTGTGACAAAGGAAAAGGGCTATTTGGAAATTAAGGTTAAAACAGTCCCACACGATTGATGCAGGTAAGTGGTTTAAGCAAACCGTCTACCTTCCATGTCTGGCGAAGTCCTGTCCTGTCCTTGTTGTAAGAGGGAAAGTAAAATCCGGAATGACAGATTTTGGCACAAAAATAGGTTCAGAGCCACCTGCTTATAGTATACATGAGTAAATGCACAGAGCCATTTGCTACTACGTGTATCCAGGATATTTAGACAGTGCCTTTACTCTTCCAAACACAGGGGACTTGACATGCAACAGAAATACGATTTGTATAAAGTAACATCTTGGATTCCATTCAGAAATAGAAAGTGGGCCATAAAATTTCTTAGCTTTGGAAATTTTGTTTTTTTAAGAGTCCGGAGTTGCGTAGTGACTTTTTATTGAGTAATAGAATCACTTGTAAACAGGAATAGAATAAAAACATTTTCTAAATTTATATCACATAATAGAACCATTGTCCCCCTTGTAGAGGCAATACGGACGTACTTTTGCAAACATTCAGCAGACATTATTTGGTAGCCCTTTTGCATTTTGGGAAAAGATAATCACAGCTAGGAAATAACCTTAGATTTCATCTAATCCAGTGATTCTGGGGCTTGGTTAGCGTTAAAAATCTCTTCTTCCAGTGAATGCATAAAGAGTCTGCAAATACAGAACTCATGGAGGCCAAGCTGCCGTGGTTGGAGAGGGGGCAGGGGACGGGACGCGGGACAGCCCCGGTCCTCACCTTCTCCCACCCTGCACAGACCCTGGCTCCCTAGGCCTGCACGGAATACCGTTTGAAAGTGGTCTAGAAATCCCTTCGTTGTTCAGAGGAAAACAAATGCTGATGTATTTCATCTTGGAGACTTGCTCGAGGACACACAACCAGTGAGCCCTAGACCTCTGACTAGAGCCTCCACCTCCATCAGTCCTGCAGGCGAAGCCACACGCTCCCCTCCGATCCCTTTGAAAAGATTGGATTCATTTTATCATTATTTCTAGTCTCTTTTGCAGAAACCCCACTTCTGTACTGTATTGCTATTTATTAACTCCTTTATTTTTCTGGTCACATTTTCAGGTGTACAAAGTAAGTACAAAGTCCCCTAAGAATGTTTACTGTCAGAGCCCCATGGTAGAGAGAGCAGTGAGCTTCAGACCACGGGGTGGTAGCGTGGAGCTCCGACCCGGCGCTGCGCCCGGGAGCTACCCCCTCAGGCCTTTCCTCCACGGCGCTCCCAGCATCAGTAGCGCCTGTGTGAATACCCGTGGTTTTGAAATGATCCCACTGACTCTTTGTCAAAAGAATCTGCTTTGAGCTCTTTTTTAGTGGCTGTAAGGAGGGTGCACGTTCACTGACTGGATTCTTCTCAGGATGGGTGATGTGTTCAGCTTGAGGTGAGGCAGGGCGGTTTGTAAAGGAACGTTTTCTGCTGCTTGGCGCTAACTAGCCTTCGGAGAAATCCAACCCAGAGACTTACTAGAATCTGTCCCAAATTCCTCCACACTTAAAGCTGATATTCCTGCTGATAGAGGATTTACTGGAAGAGAGTATAGGCTCCAGAATTTTTCAGGCTGGAAACTGGGGTCCCTGCTGTGAAAATGCCGCTTGTAATCCCGACCTCCTTCCCCAGAGGCACCCTCACGACTGAGTGAGGACAGGGTTTGAAGTGGGGACGGGGCCGGCAGCGGCGGGGGATGTGTTGAGGCAGGAATGTTGGCGGGGTGTCTCCCGGACAGTCTGAGCAGCGTACAGAATTCAGACTTGATAGACTGCTCTTACTGATACAGACCCACGGACTCTGGAGAGCCACGAATGTTGAAGAAGAGGTGGTGGCAAGGAAACCTTACTCTTCTCCCCGTTACCCATGCTTGTCTCCAGTGTGTGTGTGTTTAGAAAGACGAATCAACTGGGACTTCTTGGTATGTGTGGGAGGGGTAGGATTATAGCAGCAGAGGTTTCTAGACACGAGTGCTCGAAATCAGGAGAACTAGCAGTTGAAGGAAACTCTGGTCCTGTACATCAGACCATTGACTCTGAGGTGCTCCCCTTCGGTACAGTGTTCGGACTCTCTGCAAGGGCACGCAGCCTCGAAGAGAGGCTGTGGTTGCAGACGTGGTATTTTTTATTTTTTTAGACGTGGTCTTTAGAGAACTTTGCTTACACCGTGGCACGTGGCCTGAGGCTTGGTTCATTTTTTAAATTATTTCTTATTACCTTGATTTTAATGTGTCTGCTTTTCTGAAGCGCTTGACTTTGCTAAGCCTAACTAACAAAAGTGCTTTTACTGCTTGGACTTTGGGGACCAAAAGGAGTGTAACTATATACTTCAAGTTACTGGACAGAATTTTCTGACTTTGATCAAATAATGGTTTAATATATTTCCAGTCTGGTTAACCAGATGGGATGTATCTTGATCATTTAAAGTAGACTTAAATTTTCTAATTAGGAAAAAAGCCCAAAAGCTAAATAGAGAATTTAGATATTAATAGTCTAGAAAGTGTGGTCCAATGGGCATTTACGATGTGATCCTTCAAGGAATCTGCCTTTCTTTCTCTAAGGGCATTCTGTGCTGCTGTAGGGGTAATAGGAGCATTGGGGACTTACCAAACACACCGAACCTCATTTGAATAGTTAAGCTGCTGCTGACTTTTTTTTTTTTTAGAAAGAATGGAAAACACCTGTGAAACTTTTTCACAAATGTTACTCTGAAAGCAAAATCGTACTTAGAAAATGTGACTCTAATTGTGAACCTTTTGAGCAAGTCATTTTGCATTTCCCTTACCTGAAGGAAGCTGGGACTGTGGGAACGAGGTGGTGGTTTTAAAGGGTAAGGAAATGATTAGAGCAGCTCTTTGCAGGATTAAAGACCGATCGGGATGTTAACAGCAAGGTGCAACCTAAGAAGCCATATTAGCATGAGGGAAATGGAGACCCAGGAAGATTAGGAGTAATTTCAGTGGATTCGGCGTAGCATAGTAGATTTAAAAATCATGGTCTTTAAAATCAAGCCCAAGTTTGATACCAGTTACTAGCTTGGGCAAGTTATTTAACTTCTCTGACATTCCACTCCCACTTTGAGTTTAGGGGGCATTAACTCTGAATCCGGTACTTTCCATGTTACTGTAGGTATGTTGTAAAAGTTCATTTCCTTACCCTAATTCCTTACCAAAAAAAAAAAAAAAAAAGCCTTCTGGTGGAAGGTAAGGAATGAGGCTAGAGGACGTCAAATAGATTGGTTCTTGCGCCCTACTAGACAGAAGATGTTACTTCTGCTGAGCACTCCTGCCGCGTGCTAGGGAGAAATCCATAAACCTTTTGTGTGGTATCATGACATCTTTTGTAATATTATGCCACATAGGTGCTCTCTAAAAATGGCAGGACTTCTTTAAAAGTCCCTCTGGAAGTCCCTAACTCGAGCGAGGTGAATTGCTACAGGAGCTAGCGAGGCGGCAGGAGCCCGGGGATTGCAGTCCCCCCACCAATCTTGTCCTCTCTCTTTAAACAGGTGGTTCCGTCAAGGCCCTAACCCCTACAACGGAGCACAGGACTGGCTGTACTCGGGCAGCTACTGGGACAGAAACTACTTCAATCTGCCTGACATTTACTAAAGTGCAGACGAGTCAGGGTGTTTGGCTAATCTACAAATAAGTCTTAAACCTATGTTTTTAAATTTCTTCCTTGGTTTCTACTCATCTTTTAAGAAAAAACGCTCATGAGATAACTTGCATTTCACCCAACAAAAGTTAGGGCATAAGGTGATATTGGTGATGAAAGTCAGGAAAAATGGGTAATTTTGCTATCCAAATAGACTTACTGATTTGAAATACTGTTTTATAGAGGTAAGAGAAACGGTGTGGAGAATATGCTTTTTATGGTGGTTATTGCCATATTTACTGAAGGTTTATACCCACCTGTACCTTTAGCTTTATGGAATTATGTAGTAATCCCAAATCAAGTTACTTTGCATATTTTTATGCCGTCATGCTTGAATGTTTTAGATGTAACTTTGAAATGTTTAGAACTCTTCTATACAATGTTTATGTGCTCAAATGCAGAGAAGGTTATGTCATTTTGTAAAGACTACTTTAAAAAGATGGCTTTTCTTCATACTAATCCTCTCCAGTTTACCCCTTCCCACCTCCAAAAAGAAAAAGTACCTGAATATTCAGAACAGGTGTTCCTGATTTGAAAACTCTAAAGAATTAAACTGGAAAAGGTATTTCACTTTAGTGCTCTAAATTTATTTTTACAATTTTCTGTAATCAAGTCCTTAGAATTAGAAGGTGTTTGAATTGAAAATTCGTATAAAATCTAGCAATTCACAAAAATGCCCTAGAAATAGATTTTAATCACCATCATTACATAATGACAAACCTTTTTAAATGTGTCAACTTTGTGGCAAATGCCACCAAGGACATTAAGTTGCACTCATGTATTATAAGTACCAAACTATAAAAGGAGGTCTTGTGCATTTCAAGTTTGCAAAGCACCTGTGTACTTAAAATATGTATGGAGACCTCCTGTACAGTAGCTTTGCCCCTTTAATTGGGGTACATTAATCTTACGGTATTTATCCACCCAACCCCAGACTGAGATCTTGCTCCAAGGGGCTTTAGGTAGCTGCCAGTAAATTATTTTAATTGCCGTCTTGAAGTTAACAAGTGTTATAATGAAATAATCTACCTGATGCTAAATAAAGGCTTTAGAATGTTCCCAAGAAGTGTGGTTTTTGTTTTAAGATTTTATTCGTGAGAGCGCGCACAAGCAGGGGGAGTGGCAGGCAGAGGGAGAAGCAGGCTCCACGCTGAGCAGGGAGCCCGATGTGGGGCTCGATCTCAGGACTCTGGAATCACGACTTGAGCCGAAGGCAGACGCTTGACTGACTGAGCCGCCCAGGCGTCCCAAAAGTGGTTTCTTAATCTGATCCTCAGTTACTGAGTGTCCTTACCAAGAAGTCCCTGTGCTGCCGTCCACAGGACCCCGGAGCCAGTGGTCTCTGGGTGAGTATTCTCGGGAGGGCTCCGCTAGCCGCCTGCCGGGAATGCCAAACAAACTCACCGAGTGGGAAGACCCGCCTAGAAAGCCGAGTAGCTCTGCTAGTAGAGTGGGAATGTTTTCTTCTGCGGTGCATACAGAGTTGGGAAAGGCTACACCGGTCTGAAAAGATTACAGGCCTTTGGTATTCGATTGTCCTAAGTTACAAAATAAGAGCACAGGGTTTTATGCTTGCATGAAGTTTATTGACAAAGTACGCTCGGTGGCAGACTCCACCTTGAACGTTGGCTCAAACAGCATCATTTCCAGCATCTGTTAGAAATGTAAACAGTGAATTGTTTAATCACAAAACCGAACACGTAAAGTGAGCGGCAGATCAGAAATGGGTGGTCTACCCTCCCATTACTAAATTCTTATCTAGTCATGTAGCTGTCTGTGCATTTGCACTGAAGTGTCCCAGCATTTCATGCTGAAAACAGCCATTCTGACAATTCCACTGAAACTCTACAAAGGCAGAGAGAAGGGCATATGGAGCTAAGATTTGATAATGGAGTTATCTCCCTAAATACTGTCCCTAGAGTACTTGAACCTGCCTGTGAAGGAAATCTAGCTTTTGCCCATCGGATATTCAGTGTGAAATTCCCACACATTGAAGTAACTGAACTCACTGGGGTGTGGGTTTGACCCTTGCATCGTACCACCTTGTCTCCCTGCTTCCTCTAGTGACCTCCTCCCGCCTTCTAGGTCTGTCATTCTTCTGTCAACCCCCATGTCTGTCCTACGGATCTCGGGGCCCTGAATCATATGCCCCGCCCCCCTTCACAGCTCCAGCGTCGTCTTAGGGGCCGTCCCCAGCTCCTCCCCCCCAGCATCATTTTGGCCTCCTTGCCATGTCGGAGTCCTGCTCTTTCTAGCCCTAGGCCCGGTCTGTACGCTCCCTGCAAGGCTGGTTCCTTCTTGGGACTCAGGGGTCAGCTGACATCCAGGCCTGACCACCCTAACAAAGCAGGGCTGTGTCAGCGTTGTTGTCCTCACCATTCTTAGCATGGTGTCCTGAACCCTCCAGCCCATCCCCCCATGGAGGGGGAGGTCCGGGCCTTGCTCTGGCCACACACAGGGGGAAGGTTGGGATGAGCACGGGACAGGGCATTGGGTACTGGTGGGACGAAGAACTTAAAAGATGATTTGTGATTAAAGGGTCTGATCCAGGTAATGCCAGTTGTTTTGGCTCCTTCGGGTGTTTCCAACCTGCCCATGCTGTAAATCTTCACTCTCCAAGGGAACAACCCTACTACAGTGACAGGGTGCTCCACGGCATCTCTGACTTCTCCCCTCTCTCTCCAGTGGGCCGAAGTGCTCACGTCTGGCCCCTGCTCTGACCCACCCCTTCATCTACCAATTAGATTAAAAGTTCCTACCTAATGTCTTTTTTTCTTGTAAAGCCATCCCTTTTTAGCATCTTCCACGGGGCTAGCTGAACCACCAGGTATTCAAAGGTGATTGAGTGGATGGGTTCATGTCTTAGGCCCCAAGTCCTCAGTGTGAGTCATCCTGGTGCAGTGCACCTACTGTGCATTTCTTATTAACTGGGGGTAATGAACTTGGGAACCCCGACTCTGCACATCTCCATTCAATTTCCGTAAATATCTCTATCTCCAGGTCAACAAATCAAAGTACTAGTGTGTTAAGGCCCACATATTATGGTAGGAAAATTTACCTACCATTTTTAGGTTTCTGCTCTGCGAACATGGGCAGTAGTCACGGTTATTTCTCCAGCAATACCGTAACTTCCAAAGGGAGTATGTTTGTCACCCGATCCTGAACCTTTTTTGGCTACATCTTCTACTGGGAATGCAACAGAAAGAAAAACTGGGCTTTGTGGCCTGGGGACATCTTGTCCACTTGGAGGAGGACTACCATTCTGGGGATTTGGGGTATGTTTCTGGAATTTCTGATCTGCAGGAACAGCAATGGGTACTTGGACTGCAGCATATCTCTTCAAGGCATCTGACTGAGAAACAACAGCATGTCCAGGAAGAGGTTTCCAATCCTGAGCTTCCTGAACATTCGAGCCTACTAAAATAAAAGGTGGGGCACTGGTCTTCTTGCTATCGTCCATCATCACGTAAGTTGGAGAAGTAACTTTCGGTGGCTGCTGCAGAAACTGTGGATCCTTAGGATTAGATAAATAGAGGGTTGCTTGGGGGAAAGGCCCAGGTGCAGGTGGCGGTGATGGGCGACTTTGTTGATTCATATCAGTTAGACAATAAAGGGTCCACATGTTAGAGTATGGTGGTGGTTGTCCTGCTTCGCTTGCTGCTATGGCTATAAAAAAAAAAAAATTTGCAGGCATTAAAGGTTGGTCTCTGTATCAGGCACTATGCACAGAAATGTCTTTGTAAATTTCCTTTACATATAAACAAACAGCTGTGGTAGTAACATGTGCCATAAAGCGTGCTATAGAGAGGGCTCAGTCGTGTTTGGTAATGTGAAAGCGAGGCTCTCTGCCACTGGAAAGTGAGGACAGGGTCGTGCCAGCAGGTGGCAGGGGCGCTCGGGTTGTGCCGGAAGCAGAAGTCTCATCCGAAGCCACCGGTCCCGGGGCGGCCAGCTTGAGACGTGGCCACCGTAGCACCCGCACACAGGACGTGGAGGATCCACATTTGGGGCTTGATCCAAAAGAATCAATTGAAGTGTGTGTGAAGCCAGTGAAAAAGTGTTAATGCATCTGCATAGTGACTTTTTCTTTACTAAAGTCTGCACGGGGCGTCATCTTTTGGTCACATTATCAGTTATCTTTGGCCCTTCACAGGCCCCATAATCTCACATTAATTGGTCACCACACACAGAACATCACATAATCTAGGACTCAGAACCCGAGAGAGCACCCTCTGTAGGCAAGGCTTGAAATCATAGGTCCTAGGTGGCAGTAAGAGGCTGGTTGGTCCCAGAGGGGTTCTTGCAGGGGGGAAAAAAAAAAAACCTTCTAGGAGTGCCATCCGTCTACTTAACACCAAGGCATCTGTGATGGCAAGTTTGACTTGCCTAATGAAGACAGTACTGTCTTGGAGAACTAAGTCCCAGAAGATGGGATGGAGGCGAAACTCCTTCCCGACAGAGGAGTAGCATGGGGCCCAAATTGTACTGAGTTCACCGTTTGAACACTGGGCCTCGCATCACTGGTGCAGCTTTTCTTCTTCCCCAGTAAAGAACAGAACACTATGCACATGATTAAGCTGGTAAGTTTTCAATAGCTTCAGATGCGGTCAATGGATCCTTCTGCAAGCCAGTTAAAAAATACGTACAAGCCTAGTCTTCCGTTCGAAATCTCCACGTGGTGCTTTAGAAAAAGAGCGAGGCACTGGGGAGCGGGGACTTGGGGTGCCACTGCCACTCCCGCCACAAGGGGCATGCCCGTCCCGCGTGCCAGCTCCCAGCGCTGCCCTCAGCCTTTTCAGTGGTGCAGATCCCGTCACACTGCCAGACAGAATTTGATCCCAGAACACCTGCTTTGGTAACACTTGACCCGTTCCAGCTCTGGGAAGAGTCAGCGTGGAGAGGGTTTCTGCAAAAGGGAGCGGGGAGGTCGGCTCCATCTAGCCCTCAAAGGGAGGGGGCGAGAGGGGGGCAGACCTAAGTCCCGAGTTGGAGGGAGGGAGAGATCAAGCCAGGTCTGTGTCACGGGCAAGCCCGGGCGATGTCTGGCAGCCCAGTCGGCGGTGGGGTTCCCGCCCCGTCGGGGTTGCTGACGGGGGTTGCTGACGGGAGGAGGCCAGTCGGCTTAGCTGCCGCAAACCCCTGTGCTCGCCCGGGGGACAGAAGTGCGGCCGAGCCGTCCCCTCCGTCCAGCTCTGGGGCTGCCCCCGCGGCTGCAGGAGCCCCCCCCCCGCCCGCCCCCCCCCCAGCAGGGAGCCAGGGCTCCCCGCACCCGCTTGCAGGGCTCTCTCCCACTGCAGGGCGAAAGCAGGGGCGACACACCACCATGTCTCTCCGGAGGGCGTTGTGTGGTTGGAGGTTACACTCACAAGTGAGCCATTTCAAAGCAACACCCCCTGGGCCCACGTTCGCAACAGATTTGGGGCCTGACGGGAGGCTCTTCAGGTTTTTCACTCCGTGTGCTCTGTCCCAAAGTGCTAGGTGACCCAACTGGGAGGCCAAGCTGTGGTTGATGTCACTTTAAAAATCACTCCTCTCATAAGAGTAAAATCTCAAGTACGACAAGGCCTTTACAGAGGTTTGCCATCTTACAAGCTATTGAAAATGGAGCCTTTTGACCAACCTGGAGGGAGCCCACGTCCGTGGTTAACCTGAAATACAGAGGTCACCTGAAAATGTCATTGGTAATTTTGTAAGTATCTGGTTTTCTTACCTGGCTCCATCAAACCTTGTTCAAGTGCTGCTTCCCCTTGTGGCTCGGGTTCGGGTTCTGGAACAGGAGGTGGGGTACCACCAGCTGCCCTTCCCGGCGCAGCCGAGAGCACTGCAGTGGTAGCTTCCCCAGAGAGCATGAGTTTGACCTCCATCTCCTGGGCTGCAGAGCTTCCCGGGGACCCCTGCCCAGGGTTGTCAGGGACTAGGGCAGTGAACTCCATTTCAACGTGCAGAAGTTTTTCAGAGCCTACTGCTTTGGTGGGGCCCTCTGCATCGGGGAACTGTGCAGGCTGGCCTTTCAAAGAGGTGTTAGGGGGCAGAACGGCTGCTCCTGCCTCCACGTGGACCGAGGAACAATTCGCATCCTCCTCCAGCGGTTTTACCGAGCCTACAGGTTTCTCGGGCACGCCTGTGGCGAGTGCTACAGGAATGGGACTAAGTGGTGGCTCGTTTGCTTTAAGAGAAGCAACGCGATCAGTGAAAGGGATAACTATGTGTTCTGGTATTTGCTCGACATAAGTAACTCCTTCAGTCACAGGCTCTTGGTTATAGATAGATGATATGTGAACGAATGAGGTGACCCCAATATCGGCCTGCAAAGGGACCTCGGGAGCTTGATCGTAAGCAGGAGGGTCTTGTTCATCCTGCAAGGGGAAGGAGGAAGCCGCTGCTGGTTCAGCCTCATCGTCTTTAAGTTTAGAACCCAACTCTACATGGACAGCCGTTTGGCTCAGAACCTGCAGGGCTGCCCCCTCTGCAGAATACGCAGGAGTGGCCGCCCGGGCATCTTCAGCAGCCTCTGAGCTCAGCACCTCGTCGGAAAACACAGGCATACTCGTGGCCACATCCACCATTAACACGTCAGACTGATCAGAATGAACAGATGCAACTTTACCTAACATCTGAGCAGCAAACTGAGCTGGGTCCGCTGGGACATAAGCAAACTCGGGTGACACGGCTGCTGGAGGTGGTGATGAGGGTGGGGTCATCCCCTTAGGGGTAGACGGTTTCGAACTGGAACCACGAGCTGCTTCGGGTGTCTCCTCAGGTTCCTGGAGCACCTCCGAGTGAACTGATGGGAACTGAGTGGTTTTGTTCATAAACAGTGGCCCAGCAATATTGTCCTCATCTGTGTCCGTAGATTTCTCCATCCGTGTAGGTTCTTGGGAAACTGTAGACGTTCCTACCTGTTTTTTCATACATTCTGCTTTCTTCTCTTGCGTCGTTCCTTCTGACCACCTCTCTACTAAAAAAGCCAGATGGGTTAATAAGCAGATATTCCCCCCCCCCTCAATTTTAAAGCAGTAATAGGTTGAACTTTCAGATGTCAGGACACAGAAGGGTTTTGCCCAATTTCAGCACCTGTGATTTAGAGTGGGTACTGAAACTTCCCTGTCCTTACCCACTCAGAAGACACCTCAGCTCATCTCAGAAATCAGGGACTACGTAGCACCGTGACAAAACGGAGTCAGATACCACCTTCAGCTGGCCCGTGTCAGGGGGAAAGACTGTGACTCTGCCTAGAACGAAGGAAGCTGGAACCCTCCATGGAAAAAGTTCCTGATCTAAACTTCTACACAAAACCCAAGGGTTCTGGGAAGGGGGGTTCCATCTGAGCAGTAAGTGATCTGATCTTCAGCTGATGGAATAGCTTAATGAAACAAATGCTGTCATGTTAATAAAGGCAGTGCTCAACTTAAGACAACTGGTATATAAAATTTAACAATGAGTGGGAAAACGGGGCCTATAGGATATTTCGACATTAGGAAACATCCTGCAGTCTGACCTAAAAATGGTAGCACTTGCTGGCGAGGCATGACAATGCAGCAGCCAAAGTCGAACTGACCCAGACAAGAGGGGCAAGAAGAGACCTCCGGATCCGTCAGCGGATGACCTAGAGGAGCTCCTAGGGCGGGGAAGATGCTGTGAAACCCTCTTCTCTGTCTGCGCCCCACACCCTCCCTCGTCAGCCACTTTCACAGCTGCTTGCTCTACTGTGCTTTTTCTCTTGGGGAAGCATTTCCTGTGTATCACAATGACATCGGCAGGAAAAGCAGAAAGTGGGTGTGTTTGAGGTTGGTTCTTACTCCTCGCACACTGTCTTTATTCCTCGGCTCTGACTCTCCTGGGGTCTCACTGCATTGCCAGGGCTTCACAAGCCTCTTCGTGTCAGCTGGGCCCAAACCCACCACCCCCAACAGCACCCCACTTCCGAAATCCCCACTCAGTTTCTAGTCTCCCACCAGCTTTTCCCTGCTAAGCGTCAAGCTGTCCTGCACACACAGGCAGCTCGGGAGTTGGCCAGCAACCCAAAGGAAATGGCTTTGTAGACTTTAGGGGGCTCCTCTGCAAACACCCCCTCTCTGATGCTTTGTTGCCCAAATCCCAGCCATAGTAGTAGCCCCAAACCCTCCATTTTCTCTTCCCAGACACCCGCTTCCACTCTGTGCTGGGCCTCGCTTGCCTTGTGCAAGAAGTTGAGAAATGCTGCTAGGGTGAAGAGGGGGCTCACTTTCCATGAACTCCTCCCAAGAATCCAAGCACTGGACTTTGTTTTACAGAATTGCTCCAGCTTTTATGATGGTCGATGAGAGGAAGCTAAGTGTGATAGCAGCCCCTCCATCATAGCTGAGAGTGAAAGATCTCTTCCTGCACTGACTTTCCCCTAGCACAGCATCTGGCAATGGGTAGGAATTGAAAAATTTGTAAAGTGAAATAGTGAATTGGACTTTACGGATAGGTAGGATTTGAAAGGTGCGGAGCGACTCCTGGAGAGGGAAGTAGCAGAAGTCAGAAACCAGGCGATGACAAGCTGTCTGGCTGGTGCAGAGAGAGATGGCGGCAAAGGGAGGAGGGATTCAGATCGCAGAAAGCTTTGCACGGCCTGGTCTTGGAAAGGGATCAAAATTTATGACAGATTTGTCAGAACGCATTACTTGCTCTATTTGCATTAAAATGCTTGTCTCCAAATGGCAAAATTTACTTGATAATAGGTTAAAAATATTTAGCCCTTCTAGATTAAAGTCTCTTTTGGTTAATTATTCAACCTTTGGGGGCTATTTATCAAAGTTTCGCCCACTTCTAAAGAAGGAAGCTGAATGCTAGAGTCAGCTCGGGCTCTGACCCACGTTGCTCTTTGCTGGCTCTCGGGTGGCCTCGAGGAGAGCCCCCGCGCCTAGCGCTTGGGCTCTAGGCGTTAGTCCCTGATCTGGCCGTATTCACTTAAGGTTTTCCACTTTGTGGAAAATGGGCCTGTTATTTCCTGGGAGATGCCCTTCCTAATTTAATTTGGTCCTCTTTAGCATCGGAGGCCTAGCTGCCAATTTTTATTTTGTCCCCAGCTTGGACAGTATGTGCTATAGCTCTCTGCTGGCAGGGTGAGTAATGTCACTTTGTCCCAGCCCGATTCCCTGCTAGTCAGCACTCCGGGACTATCGGAACACATCTGGACCAACTACCAGCCACGTGCGGGCCCTGGGACACCAGAAATCTCATCTGTGGCCCATCTGAGAAAGACTCTCCATGATTTCTAATCTACCTCTTCACATTTAATTTTTTTTTCAACACTTACTGCAGGTCTGAGCATGACAATTACAGCACAGGTGCTGAAGGTAAGGTAGCATGTGTTATGCTAAATGCAGAGCCATGCTAACCATGCAGCCGCTCTGAGAGGCCCCCGGGAAAGCAGAGCACAAGCCTTTTGGTCAGGTTTTAGAGCATTCCAGTCAGAGATTCTCCCCACCTTCCTTATAACCACTTTCGGTCTCAGCTAGCACTTCGTGTGCACTCCCCACGCCCCGGCACCACAGTCCCACACCAGGAAGGACTTCCTGTTTCCCTTCCCTGTGCTGCAGGAAATGAGCTTATATCCTATGGCATATATAAAATAAAAACTTGATTCTGGTAGCTTTGGCTCTTAAAAGTCAGCTCTGGAAATTCCAAGAGAATCTTCTCTCAACAAAAACAGGCTCCTGAGAAACTCCGAAGTGTTTCTTACTATGAACTTTGGAAACTCACTACTGAGTAATGACTTCCTATTCACATTTCCCCTAAAGCAAATGAATGCTTCAATGGGTAGAGATGGACGGAGCTAACAGGAACAATGGGAGGCTACCTGAAATCAATATACACTAGTTTAATATTTTTCAAAAATATCCCTGTGACATTGAAGAGTTTGGATTTTGTGAACAATAGGGCGCTAGCAGATGTTCCTGGTGAGCAAAGAGCTACACTTAACCGTCTCAGGTCCAAGATGTTCTTCCTGCTCATACTGACTCCAGCGCCCTAGTGTCCCTGACCCCGCTGTCCTCACTTACCTGGTCTGCCACATCGGCTTCCTCCCTTAATCCGAACCCTGTATTTCTGCCCTAGGCTGCCAATCTGACCCCACCTCTTGACTATACCATTGACTGGTTCCATGATTTATTTGCCTTCTTTCGTATGGACTATTCCCCAACTGATTAATCTTACCACAATGGAAAACATAAATGACCCAGGTCCCCCTCCCAATATCACAACCAGATAATCATTTGAACCTTTTTTAAACTTAATGAAATTCTTACCTTGGTACAAATTACCACCCTGCCTAGGCAAATAGGAGACCTCAAGAAATAAAAAGGATCGTTTTGGCACACTACCCATCCCTGTTGAGGGAATCAGTATAGCCTTACTTGACAAAATGCCCAGGAAAGTGCAGACTAGCACCAGAGCTTCACACAATTTAGTATAGATTGTCCTGAAATTGATACATTTCTCATTTACTTAAGAGAGAATAGCCACAAGTATATGTAACCAACTGTGAAAATAATGCAAAAAAATAGAATTTGGCATAAGAATTAAACTAAAAACATTATGAATATTTAATATGAATAACTCAAGACATTTAATGATATGCATAACTGCTGTGGTGCTGCATAGAAATTGAAATTGGGCCCAATGATCAGCAGCAGTGCATGATTATAATTACAATTTATGGCCAAGCCAAGAATGTCCAGGATCAGTAAGAAAAGTTAACAGTTTGGGGCGCCTGGGTGGCTCGGTCGTTAAGCGTCTGCCTTCGGCTCAGGTCATGGTCCCAGGGGTCCTGGGATCGAGTCCCGCATCAGGCTCCCTGCTCGGCAGGAGCCTGCTTCTCCCTCTCCTCCCAGCTTGTGCTCTTTCTTTCTCTCTCTGTCACTATCTGTCTCTCTCAAATAAATCTTTTTTTTTAATAAATAAAATCTTTAAAAAAAAAAAAAGAAAGAAAAGTTAACAGGTTAACTCAGTTGGGCTAGACCTTCTTGATTTTTCCAAAGAGTTAGCTATTTCCTGCCTTTGTTGGAAACGGGACAGGGCTGATACTAGAAACTAGACTCGGTTAAGCTGAGGGGGATGGAAGGGGATGGTGTTGAGATCTCGTCTGCATGGGGAAACCACTGTCCTACCCTCGCTGAGTGGTGAAGAAGTGAGCTAGCACAATCTGGCTTCGGGTTCTACACAAGAAGGTGACCGGAGAGGAAGAAGTGAAAGAGGAGGAGACACTATGGGGAAAGGGAGCTAAAATTCTTCTTTACTCTTTCAGTTCAAGAATTTCAAGTTTTTCCAGAGGAATCATAGAATGTTATTTACTATGGAAAGAGCTATGAGTTACGCTGCTAGGAAGATCTAAGTTTCGATCCTAACCCTACCAATTAATATTTGGAAGCTTACAAGTTTTTTAATCATGCCCAAGCATCAGATTTCTCTTAAGTAAAATTGCAATGATGTCACCTACTTATGAAGTTGCCTTAAATAATGAAATATTTTGTAAGTACCTAGGACAAAATATCTCATTTTACTGCATTTCACTTTATTTCACTTCACAAATACTGTATTTTTTACAAATTGAAGGTTTGTGGCAGCCCTATGTCAAGCACGAATAACTGGCTGTTCCCCCGTCTGTCTCCCTCCCTTAGGGCCTCCCTAATTCCCAGAGACACA
Organism: Callorhinus ursinus; assembly: GCF_003265705.2. NCBI lineage: Eukaryota > Metazoa > Chordata > Mammalia > Carnivora > Otariidae > Callorhinus > Callorhinus ursinus. The sequence goes on from NW_027397073.1 coordinate 46,741,827, forward strand.
ACAATATTGAAATTAGGCCAGTCGATAACCCTATAATGGCCTCTAAATGTTCAAGTGAAAGGAAGAGCCACGTGGCTCGCACATTAAATCAAAAGCTAGAAGTGATTAAGCTTAATGAGGAAGGCATTTGAAAACTGAGGCCGAAAGCTAGGCCTCTTCCGCCAACCAGTTAGACAAGTCATGAATGCAAAGGAAAAGTTCTTAAAGGAAATTGAAAGTGCTAACCCAGTGAACACACAAATGATAAGCAAAACAGCCTTATTGCTGATACAGAGAAAGGCTGAGTGGTCTGGATAGAAGATCAAACCAGCCATAACATTCCCTTAAGCCGAAGCCTAATCCAGAGCCAGGCCCTGACTCTCTTCAATTCTGGGAAGGCTGGGAGAGGTTAGGAAGCTGCAGGAGCAAAGTCTGAAGCTGGGAGAGGGTGGTTCATGAGGTTCAAGGAAAGAAGCCGCCTCCATGACATCAAAGTGCAAGGTGAAGCAGCAAGTGCGGATGGAGAAGCTGCAGCCAGTGATCCAGAAGCTCTGGGATCATTAATGAAGGTGATTACACCAAACAATAGATTTTCAATGTAGATGAAACATTCTTATATTAGAAGATGCCATCTAGGACTTGGACAGCTAGAGAGGAGCAGTCAATGCCTGGCTTCAAAGCTTCAAAGGACAGGCTGCCTCTCTTGTTAGGGGCTACTGCAGCTGGTGACTAAGTTGAAGCCAAAGCTCCTTTGCCATTCTGATAACCCTAGGGCTCTTAAGAATTATGCTATATCTACTCTGCCTGTGTTCTAGAAATGGAACAACAAAGCTTAGAAGACATCATGTCTGTTTACACTACAATTTACTGAGTAGTTTAAGCCCACTGTTGAGATCTGCTGCTCAGGAAAAAAGATTCCTTTCAAAATATTACTATTCATTGACAATACACCTGGTCACCCCAAGAGCTCTGATGGAGTGGTACAATGAGCTGAATGTGGTTTCATGCCTGCTAATATATTGTACTGCAGTCCATGAATCAAGAAGTAATTTCAACTTTCAAGTCTCGTTACTTAAGAAACACGTTTCATAACGTTATCATTGTAAAAGATGATTCCTTGGATGGATCTGGGTGAAGTCAGATGAAAACCTTCTGGAAAGGATTCACCACTCTTAAGATGCCATTAAAAACATTTGTGATTCATGGGACGAGGTCAAAATATCAACATTAACAGGCATCTTGAAGAAGTTGATTGCAAAGTCATGGATGACTTTGAGGGGTTCCAGACTTCAGTGGAGGAATCCCTGCAGATGTGGTGGAAACAGCAAGAGAACTAGAACTGGGAGTGGAGCCTGAGGATGGCACTGCTTTGCTGCAAGCTCACGATCAAACTTGAACAGATGAGGAGTTGCTTCTTATGGATGAGCAAGGAAAGTCCTTTCTTGAGATGGAATCTACAATCCTGGTGGAGATGTTGTGAGGACTGTTGAAATGACAACAAAGAATGTACAGTATTCTATAAACTTAGTTGATCAAGCAGCAGCAGAGTTGAGATTGACTCTAATTTTGAAAGAAGTTTTGTGTGTAAATGCTGTCAAACAACATTCATGCTACAGAGAAATCGTTCCTGAAAGGAAGCGTCATTCGGTGCAGCGAACTTCACTGATGTCTTATTTTAAGAAATTGCCACAGACACCCCAACCACCAGCAACCACCACCCTGATCAGTCAGCAGCCACCAACATCAAGGCATCTCTCTGGAAGCTCAGATGGTAGTTAGCATTTTTTTAGCAATAAAGTATTTTTTTAAATTGATACATACACCTTTTTTTTAAACATAATATTGCGCATTTAGTAGACTACAGTATGGTATAAACATAACTTTTATGTGCACTGGGAAGCCAAAAGAGTTCATTTAACTGGCTTTACTGCAATATTCGCTTTATCGTGGTGGTCTGGACCAGAACCCACAATCTCCAACGTATGCCTGTACTCGGTCATTCCATTCCTCTTTCCCTTCATTTCCTACCTGTGACATAGTAAGTGGTAGAACTTAAGAGACAACTCTTTTGCCTTAAAAGATCACCTGAGTTTCTAAAATCCCCTCAGTTAATGGTTCAGTGCTATTAATGAAGAAACTCTCCTGAGAAGACTGAAAAATGGGGGCACTTTCTCTGATTCATCTGATAGTGAGATCTGGTTCATCCAATTGCAGAATTAAACCAGGAAGTGTTTCACAGCATGAGCTGCTTTGGAAATGGGCATAATGTGGGTCAAAAGCCACAGGGGAGGCCTGGACAGAGCCAGGGCTACCCCAAAATTCCTAGGCTCTGGAAAATGAGGGAAGCGATGAGAGAACAGAAGTAAGAAAATTTTGCTCTCGGGTCTGGTTCTTTTCCTCCTCCCTCTTCCATCATCTGAGTTTACATGAATTTTTAAAGGCACTGGGGAGAGGGGTAAACACTACTGGTCCTATAAAGAAGCCTACCAAAAATGGGCTTCATTCCAAGAAAAATCCAGGATGAAGTGTTCAAATAAAAAAAATGCTATGTGCAGGGATGTACTGTGGACATAAAACAAATTGTCTTTCATGCTCACATCTGATAGCCGGGAGATGAGTGGGGACCAGGGCACCAGGGATGCGAGTGAGCCTTTGCCCCACATTACCAAGTGCTAATACCTGATGCTGCCTTTGGGTTGACCTCGCCTCATGCTGAAGAGACCGAAAGACCAGAATAAGAGTCAGCAGACATAGTCTTCAAAGAATGGTCCATGTTCCCATATTGCAAATCACGGAAAGCCTGGGTGAGCCACAATCCCTGGGACCAACAGAGCATGTAGGGTATTAAAGGTGCCACCATCCATACCTAACACAGGGATCCACATAAGGGAAGTGTATTTAGAGGAAGCAAAAGATGCCACCTGTTCTTTCCACATTTTTATTGTAGAGAACCGAACCACCATGCAGCCAAATGTGCTTGGCACTCCCACAGGAATAGCAGTTGAGGAATTAAACCAGTTAGAAGATAGGAGGATGTCATTCAGGGGAGGAGAAGCCCTACCAAATGGAAATCTTATGGTGTACATCCCTACACAGTCCCTCTTTAGCCCAGAGTGATGCTTTCCTGGATGTAGATGGGACTTGTGCAGTCTCTCTGATAGGACCTAAGTTAATGGACACTGTTTGCCAATAAGAAACCAGTTGATATGACAATAAAAGGCAGATAAATGAGCCAAACTGGTATTAGACAGTAACAAAGAACTCTATCTTCTGGTCATCTGGTCATACTTTCATGTTACCTTCCCATCTCCCCAGTAAACTAGAACAAGCAACGTTCATTCCTACTCTACTACCAAAGAGCAATCTATATCTACAACCATACGGGAGCTCACTTTTAGGATTATCTGCACGTTATATAAATTGCCTTGGTATCCGCAGTTACCGGAGAAGAAAAGTATCTCCCTCTTATTCCCTCCATCGGAAGTATAGCTGTTCCACTAGTTCAGTCTGTTAATTAAACTAATTCCACATTAGTTTAGTCCACTTGCTAAGTTGAATGGTGGGTAAGTTCCTGAGTTACCTCCCCCCATAACGATTCACCAACTTTACCACCATTCTCAAACATGGGAAGCCTGCTCACTCCCGGGCCTCTCAAACACAGCTCCTGGTGTAGAGGGCATGAGTACAAGCCCATGATTACCTTGACTTCTTGGGAAACCAACCTAATAGGGAAGGGGAGAATGGTCAGTGTTCTAGCACTTGTCTGTATATCCTGCTGGTGGCAAGCAAATCCCAGACCTAAGTCCCATGGTAAGCTGAGAATGCCATCAGGACCCTGCAGGGAAGCAGTCAGACTAGAGAGTAAAATATTCCTGAACGACAGCGCTTCACTCTCCCTTCAAATGCTGACTCTTGCTCATTTTAGTCTTGTTTTCTGTTTTGGGTATGTCTTTCACTGCATATCCAAATCCTCAATTTTTACATTGTCCTAGGTTCTACTCCTGACTTCTCCCTAGCTTGACTATGTATTGGCATCACCAAACTGGCAGAGTATAAACGTGGCTCAACCTCACTGATCCTACCTTTTCTTTCTCTACAGTCATGCCAAAATATTGGCCAGCCAATGCGGCAAAAATTATTTCCTTATTTCCCTCACTGACCACGAGTCTCTGTTTTCTCCACAAAATTCTGCCAAAAGCTTCTTGTTACCATTCTTTTAGATGTGGATGCCTGTCCCTGGGATGACCAATTTATCCCTTTACTTTGATCTTCCCATCATGTAAACTCTGCCTTTCTCTTTTTCCCTATCTCTTCCGTCAATGCAATTTCATGCTGTCATGTTCACATAGGCATTTACACATATACACATAAAACACAACTTCTTTTCTAAGCAGAGGGATGGCCCTAGGCCACAGAGATGGGCTGGAGAAGACCACTTTCTAGGAAAAACTTCTCTTCACTATCTAGAGACTCTTGGAACAGACAAGATGGTCAGTAACCCCTAATTGATCTCCTGCCCTCCAACTGGACTGCAGTTAACCTATCACAGGGAGGAAAAAAGAAAAATGTTTCTTTGTTTAATAAAAAAAAAAATCTTCCAAGAAGAATGTTTATACAACTTTCCTAGGTAGTGTAACTCATTATAATTTGAGTCTTCATTTTCTTCAAAGTTCAGTGTACTTCCTTAAAGATGGGGACATTACAAAGGGTTTGAATCATAGCTTATCCACACTGTTCGAGGTCTCATTGTACCAAATGGTTTGCAGGAGATGAGTTTTTCCTATATTTGTTTTTTAAAGATTTAAAATCCTCCAAACTATCTCCAGATTTTTTTAAAAATGGATCAAATAAATAATCACACTGATGGCTTATTTTTAACAAACATCAGTGAGATTAAACAGAAAATACTTATGGGCATCCTTCTTCAGCTTAAATGTATGGTAACAATGATGCACTGTATTATTGAACTGTTACCACTTGTACTTACCTTTAATCTGATGAAATTGTTTAACAAGATCTTTTATATCCAGAGAAGTATTCCCTGAAGAAATAAATACAGGAAATTAGATACATAAAATGCCCAATTTAAAATGCCTTCCTTTTCAAAGCAACAAATATATAATCTAAAGGAATAACAAACCTTCTCTAAACACAATAAGTTCTTTAAAGTAAACTGCTGCGAACTGGGTGATGTTTGGCGGGTTGGTTTTGAGAACGGCCCTGCTGACTCCTTCAAGCAGAGTCTTGAGGCCATAAGGTACGACAAGTCTGGGCTTTGAAGAAATCATTTTGGCAGGATGTCTGTAATCTCAACTATAATGAAGAAAAACAAAGTCTTACATGTTTTTTATTAAAATGTTCATGAGTTAACTATAGTTTCTTAGAATAGACCTATGTCCTACTGAAATTATTAGCTTGAGTTTAATCTCTAGGCATTTATTCTAGCAAAAATGGGCTAATTCCTCACACACACACACACACACACACACACACACACACAACCAATAGCTTATTATGTGCAGATGAGCAATATGGTACTATTAAAGAAACCCATGGGGAAAGCCCTGCCAGGAACTCTAGGATGATATTAAAAACAAAGAAGGAAAAATCAAACAACCAAACTTGTTCCTGTGAAATTCAGTAAATATTTTATACAGTACAATTTCAAGACAGATGAATCAAGCTCATGTGTCTGTGTCTAAACAAGATCCTTCCAAACTACCTGGGCATTGGCTTTTCTATGCCTTCATCAAATAGAAATGTAGAATTGGGTTTTTCTACAAGAAACTGTCTTTTTCCTCATATTTCTAAATCTATCCCTGGCACATCGATCAGCTTTCAGTATACAATTTTTAGCTTTAAATTTAATTTTGCTTTAACATTAATCAGAATAGGGATGTTACTTGTGGTATCATACCACCCACCGCCATATGCCTTTCTTCCCTCATATCCTCCCTTAACCTCTGCCCCTGTTTTCCTCTCTCTGCCCCTCCTCCTGCCTTTCTGGATTTTAAGTGCTACCAAGGGTAGTGCATAGTCTCACCTACAATGCTCAAGGGTCGCAGAGGTTGCCATTCTAAATTGTGTGTGTGTTGTTTCATTGTAGAAAATGATTTAAGGAGGTTTATAAATACATGTAAAGAACAAAATTAAGTATTTAAGGAAATGAGTTCAGTGGTAAGGGCAAAATTATGCTAGGAAAATATGATGAAGCTACAGGTAAGGTTAGTATCCCACTACAAGCCATAGGCCCTACCCTTTGATAGAGATGGGGTGTCAAATCAGCCCCTGAGCTACCAGACATCACAAAATAGGAAACAGTTGGTTAAATGATTCATGTTTCCTGAGATTTAAGGAAAAAAAAAATCAGTTGCCTGGGAGAATCACAAGTACTCTGAACACGGAGACCCAGGAGAAATTTTGCCTACGAGTCCTCATAAAGGGGAGAATAGTGCGAGATAACGAATCATGTCAACAACATCCCTACAGTAAAGAGAGTAATGAGTTTCATGGGGATAAGTTGCACAGTTTAGTCATAGTAATTGTCAAAGCCAACCTCTAATAAAAAGTAATGTGTCATAGCAAAATGCTGAATATTTAAAAGTGCATTTCATCTTCCCAAAGGTCAGGGAAAAAATGAATCTCTATTGGCCAAAGCAAAACCTTTGAGAATATAATTAAATGTATTGAATCCTTTAATGAAAACCTACTCTTAGAGTATAAGTCAATGGGACCTTTACTAAATTTAACCATCTTTAAAAAACTACTGGAGCAGCTTTGGCAAGTCCACATGCTAAACGTCAAGGGACATAGGCAGTAATTGTATGTATGATCCACATATATACTTACACTATATTTGTGTGTGGGTGTGTGTATACGTATATCATTTTTTCAAGTACACACTTTGCACTCCAGTGAGAGCAGATAGTCGTGTTCGGGTAAGTGGCTTACTAATAGCCATGATGGAGCTACCAAAACACCCTTTTCTGCAGGCAGTTAGCAGTTGATGCGACCAACGGTGGCGAGAATGGCCATGCAGTGATCCTATTGGTTCTTCAGCGCAGGTGGTGGCCGCGCCCCCACCCACACCAGACTGGGCCGGTGCGGGGCCTTTCTGTGCCCTGGGACCTGGGATGCCGAGCATCCTACAACACAGTCCCATGCAGAGAACAGTCCTGAGCAAGTTGAGAAATCCTGGGACACCAAGCATGACTACATCAACGGGTACTCTCACACACCTACGTTGAAGATTGCTTAAAAGTGACTGCGTAATTCTTCCCACCTCTCTCCTTTAAAGATTGTCAAAAACAAGTTTTACGACCCCCGAGGCCCCCGCGCTGAACCGTTAACTTCCATTTCACCCACTCCCCCAGGGCTAACGCCTGAGCAGGACAACTGTGCTGGAGGCTGAGGACGCACCAGTGGGGGCTGGTTGGAAACGTCCAACAGTACACAACCACTCATTCCCTCAAGACCTACGCTGGGGTCTGTACTTGGTCTGCCGTTGGATTTGTTTGGTGGCAAGGGCAGTGAAATGGAGAGCGGGCGTCCCGGTTCCGCGTCCACCAGCTCAGGAGGCGCAGGTGGCAGACCCTTCGCCTGGGATCCGGGAGCTCCGCCACACTCGCCGGTGTGGGCCTGCCCTTCCCCACCGGCCTCCCACTCCGGACGCCCTCCGCCTTCCCCAACACTGGAAGAACCGTCCACTGAGCCCACCGCGCGAGGCGCCCCGAGGGCCTAACCGCCTCCGGCGCCGCAGGGTGGGGGGGGGGCCTTTTCGCCAGACTCGCCCCACCTTCTTTCCGGCTATGCTCTAAAGAGCTTCCTCGTTGCCCCCTTGCCGGCGGCTCCTGTAGGAGCTGGCGCGCCCAGCGGGGGCCTTTATACCCCTGCGGACGCCGGGCCGTGCGTCACAAAGCCCCTCCCTCCCGTTGAGGGCCCGCGCCACGACGGAAGGAGGCGGAGCCTCGGCGCCCCCAGCCAATGGGGAGCAGAAGGGGACAAAGGCTGGAACTCCGCTGGGCGGGCGCGCCTCGAGTTTTCTGACAGAATAGGAAAGGGCGTAGGGAAACTGGCGTTTTCAAACGGCCAGGAGTCAGTCAAGGCGACGGCCTCTGCGCTTTTGGTCGCTCAATATAAAATAAGAGCTGTTGTAGAAGGAAAGAGAAATAAGATTTATGGCAGTTCTCGCCGTCACCGCCGCGCCTCTTCACACTACTCCCTCAGCCCAACATAATGTTACTTTTCAGTCACCTTTTCGAAGAATTAATGTCACGGTATACATGACAAACACTAGTATAAAGAGAACGACTAATTTCATGCAACACAGTACTTTCCCTCTTGAGAAAAATCCCCTGTGGAAAGAATTTGGCACCAATCCTGAAGCTTCCAGTGTCCGTTAATTCGGGTCTTGCACAACCTCGGGCGCAACCGGTCCTCCCCAAACCACACTGGCAGCAGCCCGCGGCGTTTCAGACCAAAGCGAGGCAAGGCGGACTCCTCTCACCCGCTCTCTCACCAGTCAGGCTCACAGGTTTGTACTGGCCGTTAACCACCACCATAATCATGAGGCCCAAATTCCAAACAGGCTTCATCGTCATCCATTTTCATATATTTAAAAAACAAGAACCACTGGAAATCAACCATCAAATAACATCTTCGGGGCATCTATCTGATAAAAACTTTTTTTTTTTTTTAACTCAAACAGTTAAGGCTTCCAGAGCTCTTAAAAATAAGAGGCAATGTTAAGGCTCTGGTCTACATCTATGATGCACAGAACACTTTCTATGGATATTAATTCATCCATATAATAATTACTGAATGCCCCTTATGTGGCAGGCTCCCTCTTCTCACGAAGATTATATTTTAAAAGGAGAAATGCTAATTTTACACTTTGAGTGTGATGACAGGTCTGCAGATGGTACATTTTTTTGTCCTTCATCCCTACCCCCAGCCCTGCTTTGGTAGATAGAAGTGAAATGAAGCTGTCATGATTTCTGATGGTTTGGTTCATAATACATTTAACCATCAAAGATAGAAACTGACCTACTAAAAACCCCAAGTACAAACCCCCTTTACGGTGTCTTCAGGGAATTAGAGACATTTATGCTTATGTAGCCAAACCTTAACAGGCCATCTTGGACACACAGGTGTTAGGTACCATGCAGAATATCTGAGACTCACGTCAAGCCCTTACTCTTTCCACATTTCTTCCATAAGTGTTTTGTCCAAGTCCCTCTGAAATGCAAATTGTTACAGTGAAAACATTTAACCAAATATTTTCAAACCACCATTTGCTGCTTTGATTTCTAGAACTCCTAACGATTCCATGCGGTTTTACAATCTTCTTGTCCTTCCCCTTTCAGTCACTAGGGATTTAAAGGCAAAATGCAAATCTACTTTGTTTTCCATTACTCCCTGCTCCCCACCCTTAATTTACGGAATTTCAAGGTTCTAGGTTGGACCTCTGCCTAATTCAAATCTCATTTAGTCCATTTTCACCTGACGACATCCTTCTTTAAAACTCAGCTCACAGGGCACCTAGGTGGTTCAAATGGTTAAGCATCTGCCTTCAGCTCAAGTCATGATCTCCAGTTCCTGGGATTAAGTCTGTGGGGCTCCCAGCTCAGCAGGGAGTCTGCTTCTTCCTCTCCCTCTGCCTCTCCCCCTGCTTGTGCGCTCTCTTTCAAATGAAGAAATAAAATCTTAAAAAAAAAAAATAAAACTCAGCTCAGGAATATCCTAGTTTAGAAAGCCAATCGGTTAGAAGCATTTCCTCAGTGGCCCCACGATAATATACTCTAGGAGCACAGCCTTGCTATAGAATTCTGTTCCTGTTGGTCTCATCTCTCAGCTTTACAAAATACTTAACAAAAGATGATAACCTAGGGCAGCGTTTCTCTAATTTAGACCACCTGAATTAGCATCATTTTTAGGAGCTTGTTAAAAATGCCTTCCTAAGCCCTATCTAGTACCTCCTGAATCAGATTCTCAAAAGAGGGCTGATTCGTAAAACTAGAATTTGTGAACCACTGGCCTGTGATTGGAGAAAGTGTAACCTAGAGCTCACTCAGGTCATAATACTCCCAGGCAACTAGAAGCTACAACTCAGCCCCCTTACTAGTTTTCACAAGAAAGCCAAGTACAATGCACTGAGTGATTTACACTTTATAGAAGAAGGGGCACATCTTCTATGGACGGACTTTCCATCCTCCTGCTCCCCCCACCCCCCGCTGTCTTTTTCTCTTTCTGGATTTCCTCTTCCTAGCTTCTAAGTCTCCTCCCTCTACTATGTGTCTTCTTAGGATGATTTGAGCTTAACCATTTTTTTTTCTACAAAATATACCACCAACAGGATTCTAAAAAATTATACCAAACAGTACATCATGACTATGAATGTGTATCTTCATGGGTGCAGAGCCATATTTGTATACTTACCACTACAATTTGCTTAAGGAAGCAACTGACTAGGAAAGTTATACAGCAAAGAAATACACACGTGTGTATTTTAGAAATCAGCTATGCGCTGTCCTTTTAGATGGCAAAAGTAAAAAAGTGGAAATTCTATAAATGACTTGTTCAGTATGCAACAATAAATTCCTACTTTTCTGTAACATCTGAAATCCTTCTTCACTTGGTCAAATACTTAGCTATCATGTGTTAAAATCAAAAAGACACCTAACCTAATAAAAAAAATCTTAAATATTTTAACCACAGTGTTACATATATTACATTAGACCATGCCTCCAAAGTGTGTCAAATCATAAATATGTTCAGAGTACATAAATATACATTAGAGATTTCTTTCATCATAGGCAAAATCTAATACAAAAATACATTTGACACTCATAAATTAGAAGATCCATTTGAGAGCCTCCAAAATAGGAATGGGGAAGGAGTACGTGATGCCAACAAAGCACACATAGATGCCAACTTGTTCTGGTTATATGATTATTTTCTTCATCCGCGAGGGGTAAAGAGCAATTTACACCAAGCTAAGTTTCCAGGCAGATCACAGTTCACAGATTGGATAAGTCATGGCATGCAGGCCAGAAAAATGTCACGAATTACTCCACTCAAAAATGTACTCAGATTTCAGTCAATCTAATGGTACCATATACCTGTACTGTGGTTTTGTTATTTTAGAGACTTTAGAATCATCATCTACCCCATCTCCATACTCTACCACCCTGTTAACACACATAAACCACAGGATGAACCAGGGGCTATCCTGCACCAAACATAGGAGACAGTTTATAATCAAACCTACTCTCTATTAAAGTGGTATTGTATAGTTGTCTATGCAGGTAAGTGAACTGGACACAAAATTATTTGAAACCCTGAAATCTCTCTGGAGAGATACAAATAAATTTTTAAAGCAGTTAGTATAGGAACAACTTTTCATTTTAAAGTACAGGGCTTTATGTAATCTCTGAATACTGAATAATAGTTCAAACAATATTTGAACTGAAAATTCAAGTAAGTATGAACTAAAGCAAGAACTTCGTGATTCAGAATGCTCCACAATCATAACTGGGAAGTTTGCCTCATATATGCTATACCCAAAGAGGACAAAATGGCAAGAGCCATATTTTACAGATTCATAATGTTCTTCCCTCAAGCCTTGATGAAATTAGGTATCCAATATTTTTAAACACCAATTTTTCTCTTCAGAAAGCATCTACTTGGCTTCTGGATCTACTCATTCACTGAATGTAAGATAGCAATCTTTTCTCTCTGGCTAGTGTCAAAAATCTATGCAGGATTCACACCAGAAAGAAAGTCAACGTGAATAAACACTTGGGAAGTGAGGAATCTTGAATATAGTTTAGTCAAAGTCAGTGAGGAATAATTATTTCTTTCAAAGAAATGATCATTCCCTCAAAACCAGATTAAGTAGGTTAAAGCTGTCAACATTCTAGCTGCTCCTCTGTTTTATTTTGAAAAGAAATATTAAAGTATTAACATCACATGAGATCATGCTTCAGCTAAAAGGATATGTACATGACACCCCAAGATGATACTCTTTAACTCAATATAAATTTTAAAAAGTCTAACCTTAAGCCTGAGCCAAGTTAGTCACACAATTATGGCAGAAATTCTTAAGTGGCTGAGGTATTTAGACTCTTCCAAACCACAGGTGTGCAGTACTGGACAAAGAGGTAAATTAAATGACAATAAAAATTAGCAATGAAGGATTAAAAATTAACTTTGAATTCCTTTTATAGAATAACCTGAGCTAAGGAGAAAATGATTAAACCCTGGCAACAGATAGCCCAGCAAAGCCTTCACGAGCAAATATTCTGAGGCAAAAAAAAACCTATGTTCATTCAAGAATAACCTTTTCAAGTAATTTGTTAAAAGACTTCCAAAAGCTGGTAATTAGACAATTTATCACAAAGAAAAGGAAACTCCTAAAATGTAGGTATTATTTATCTAGCCTATAGACTAGACCTTCTAATAAACTAGGAAAATAGTTCTATTTTTGGTTGTAAAACTATCTATTTGCTCCTACTTCATTGGCTTTCAAAGGAAATAAAGTGTGCATTACTGTAAAACATTCTGCAGACAATCTGAAGATAAGCATTTTTTGATGACACAACTTCAGCTGAAGAGCATTTGTGTTTTAATAAGGAAAACAAAATTCTGGGTTATTAACATTTTTTTAACAAGAATATTCTATCTGGGATCAGGAGATCTGCGTTCTAGTCATTGCTCCACTGCTAACAGGAATAATCAATTGGGACAAGTCAATTAGCCTTTTTGTGCCTGAGTTTCATTGTCTAGACAATGGGGATAAGAATATCTGTGCTGTGCTATGCTATTCACAAGTTAGAGGATAAAGGAAAACACTAGAAAGCACTTTTTTCTTTCAAAACACAATAGAAACGCTATGTCATAATACTGTTGATAATTTTACAGGTACCTCCTAGCGTTACCCAGTCAGATGTGTGCTTAAGGTAGGCGTTCCTAGAGGATCACAGGTTGAATATTTAGTTTGATTTTATTTTAAAAATAATAAATCACAAAACTAAAATGTTTGAACAAGGTCACTTAGCCCTCTCCCCAGGTGGTTAGTTATAATTACTAGGATCATCATCATTACTTCTCAGCTATATGTTTAAAAGAGGAGATCTTGAATATGTCAGCCTAAGTCGGAAAATGTGTCCCTGGCACAGGTGGTTTTCAGAAGAAAAGCCGATCTTCGGAAGAGCTGTGTCCTCTGCTTTTATTTTAAAGTGCAGAACCTGGTGGGGAGGGACAGAGCAGAAACCCCGTGTCGTCACTGAGGAACCAGTTCCCTCAGAGAGGCCAGAGCAGCATGGATGCGGACATGCAATCTGTTTTCAAAGTCGTAGCCAGAGAAATCCTCCTGCAAGACCAAAGAAAGAGGGTTATGGACTCTCTTAGCTAAGCTTTCTGAAATACTGCAGGATAAACCACATGGCTTTGTGCTTCCCAAAATAAAATCCCTAACACTCCTACCAACAACTTCCCATCCACTCGATTTTCTTATTCCCTTAAACCTCAAACTTTGGGTTCATGTTAAACGTCCAGGGGAATGTCATTATTGCCGTCTTTGGAAAATTTTCTTCATGTTATTCCTGAAACGGTAGTCTTAAATTGTGCTCAATCTAAGTTGCTGTTAGAAATTCTTCACTCAAGATTGTAGTTATGAATCGAAGATTATTTTCCCAAACAAGAAGTGTGTTTATAAAGTGGGATAGGCAATTTCATGAGTTTCTTAGGATATTGGTAAATTTCACTTTAAAAATCAAGCAATCATGGGGCACCTGGGTGGCTCAGTCGGTTGGGCGTCTGACTCTTAGTTTTGGCTCAGGTATGATCTCAGGGTTGTGAGATCAAGCCCTGTGTCGAGCTCCACACTCAGCAGGGAGTCTGCTCAAAATTCTCTCTCCCTCTTCTCCCTCTGCCCCTCCCTCCCGCTCTCTCTGATGCACTCTCTCTCTCCAGAATAAATAAATCTTAAAAGAAAAAAATCAAGTGATCACTGAATCAATTAGTTATTACTTTTCCCTTCCAGAAATATCCATCAGAACAATCATCTCACAAAACTTCTTGAATTCAGACTCAAGAGGACACAACAGTTAGGTAACAAGCACCCTGGAAAGAGGTGGTAGGTACAGTATTTTTACCTTTGCTTGAAGAAGTAGAGTTCTGCCTCTTGCTACAGTCTATGAATGTAAGAAAAACATATTATCTCTTAATATCTACATTTATACATACTCAAGCAGAAAATGCTTATTATAAGAGGATAGGTAAATGAAAACAATTCTCAGTAGACACAGAGGCGAGTCAGCTGCTCATTCAAGTTTGGTGACTCCATTTTTCTTTAATGATGCTTACAAGTTTGCATCAAGGTACTGATAAATAATTGTGCACAATCCTCACAATTCTGTAAGAGAGAACAACTGAGAAGAGTTACTATAGCTTACGATCTTACTGAACAACCTAAAATTGATGACAATTAAGAAGTTTACTTGATGTCAGTAAGTTAGATCTCCTTTTGAAGGCATTACTGGTTGAGGATATCAACTTCATCTTTCAAGAAACAGACCAGGCTTGTTATATATTAAGTATATATTTTAAGGCTGCATTAAGAGTAAAAATGTTCTTAAAGAATACAGTGTTAGGATCTTCTACCAAAATTCACAAAACTTGCCTTTTCTATTTTGGTAAAATTAGAATTTCAAATGAAAAGACTTACCAATTAAAAGCCTATCTTTGGTGAGATAGGCTACCTGTTTAAGGGTTAGGCTAGAATCCTATTTATGTTGATTTAGCTCAACTTCTAGAAAGTCCACATATTTGAAAGTGGAAGTGAACTTACTAAAAATGAGACTTTTATAAAGCTAATATTTTATAACTGAGCTTCTGAAAGAAAGTATCAAGCAAATCCAGTATTTTTTTAAACACTGTCCCAGTGTACTTAAATACACAATAGTAACGATCAAATTTATAAGATATTCTAAAATTTTTGAAGCAATCATCACATCATCCTCATTTATTCTCATCATAATCTCTACTAACTTGGCACAGCGGGTATTTTTTTATCCTGTTTTATATTAGGAGGAAGGTATGCAGTTAACCAGTATCCTATACTGAGTTAAACAGAGAAATGGAACCATAATGCAATTCTGAATAAGCCACACTACACCATGTCATACCATCCTTAAAAAGGCAGTGATCTCCCACTCAAATGAGTTTTGGTCCAAAAAGTTACACTTATACTTGTAATTCCAGAGAAGAAGTTACTTCCTTCAACACAGTAAGATAGGATTAGCAGCTTCCTGGACTCATCCTACAGGAAATCAAGAAAAACAAAACAAACAAACAAACCCCACTATGTTCAATCAATTGACTTGAAGTGAAGGACAGATGCTTTGTGCCTGCTCACTTGCACTTTTTTTTGCCAAGGAACATCATTTAAGGAACTATATAAGATCTTACCTCTGGTTTATCTAACAGAAGGCAGCCAAGTTCATAGCAGGCATATGGCTGAACGTATAA
This sequence comes from Callorhinus ursinus, assembly GCF_003265705.2. Lineage (NCBI taxonomy): Eukaryota > Metazoa > Chordata > Mammalia > Carnivora > Otariidae > Callorhinus > Callorhinus ursinus. Next base: position 46,757,337 of record NW_027397073.1, read on the forward strand.
GTTATTCTGACGACACAACTCATCTTTAACAGCTCGCTGGAAGAACTGAAAGTAATACAAATGTTATCAGAATTAAGTCATTTCCCTACATAAGGTGCCTAACCTCTTCAGGGGCAGAAAGGGGGGACTTATTTCTGTATTCTAGATCAGATTTTCTCTTTTTTTCCCTTTGAATCTTTATTTCTTCCTGTCCATCCTCATCCATATCTCAGAAGTTCCCCACACGCTCCCCTCCAGGTTATGCTCCCATCAGTCAGCCCAACTCGTGCTACTTATTTTTCCAGTTGACACCCTAGCCTCTACTGATCGTATTGCCAAAAACATCTTTATCTGCATCTCCAAGTCTGAACATATCATTTTAGTATTTAAAACAGAAAGCCCACAAACCATCCCTTGACATGCGTCTTGCTGATATCTAAGCATATGATCTAAAACAGGCTATTTAGAACTGTATAATAACTATTATGACTCCACACTGAGAAATTTGAAATTGTAATACAAGTACCTTAACACCCTAGGATTTAAAAGTCAAAGGCCTCTACTACTGTACATAAACTCTTTCAAAGAGTAATCAAAATAACACTAAGGTATACTTCAAAACATCCAACCACACAAACACCTCAGAAAAATCCCAACTATATTTGAAAATAATGAAAGGTTCTTTTCCATATAAGATGTACCCCGAAGAGCCTAAGCTAACACCTTTCTAGACCTCACCTCCAGTGCTGCATCAGTAATCTGCCGCTGCAGAGACAAGAAAGGTGAACACACGGACACACCTGATCATTTTTGTATTTCTCTTAACGATGAAGCTTCATTCTGTTCCTTTAAAACTATCTGCATCCTCATTTCCTTCTCTGAGACTGTCATCTTTGATAAGTAGCTAGTGTCAGAAAAGAAGCCTGTATGTAAAGAAATATTCTAAGAATCTGAAGTTACATTAAAAACTAGTATTAACCATCATCAACTTCTGGCATCTTAGATGACCTGAATCAGTATGGTGGATCAAACTCACACTGTCGTGGGAGGTTCAGTTTTGTTGAATGCATTTCTCATTTTTCTTATTACTAAGCATACATATAGGTTTTCAGTTTGTTAGCCACAACAGCAGCATTAAACAGTTTACCTGAACAGCATCTTCTGAGTTTCCTAGACATTTGTGTATGGCACCAAGAAGCAAATACTTTAATCCAACGACAGATGAATCATCCACTGCGTGGCAAGCTTAAAGAGAAGTGAAAACAGCAGGAAGAATATACATTCCCTTAATTTCTTAAATATCATCAAGAGTTAAGTATTTCATTATTTAGTGACTTATTCACAGTTCATGATCCTGCCCCCTGATACTCAGAAGGTTCCTTTTCCTCAACCGGTAGTGAATATCCTTATTCAAAGAAAGGCAAAGATATCAAACATCATAGCAACAAAAAGACTAGAGATTGCATCCTATTGTTACTAAGAACAAGAAACCAATCTAAAAAGGCTGCATACTGTCTTATTCCAACTATATGACATTCTGGAAAAGGCAAAACTATGGAAGCACTACAAAAGATCAGTGGTCATCAGATGTCCAGAGGGGTGAGGAACAGATGGAGGACAGAAGATTTTTAAGTGAAACTATTTGGTATGATGCTACCTATAAGAGTGGATACATGTCATTACACATGTGTCAAATCACATAGAATGTACAAAACAAAGAGTGGCCCCTAACAGAAAACTAAACCTAATGATGTGTCAGTGTTGCTCACTGGCTATAACCGATGTATCGATCAGGTGGGGGATGCTGACGGGGGAGGCTGTGTGGACGGGGTAGTGAGGGGCATGGCAGGTGAAAACTCTGTATTTTCTGCTCAGTTTTGCTCTGAACCTAAAACTACTCTAAAAAATTCTTTTAAAAACTCCATATTAATGTCATAAGCCATACAGTGGGCACCTCCAAATGTTTGTACTGATGCACTGCACTGGTCACCGAGGGGGGATCAGACGTAATCCCTCCACTTCAAGAAGCTCACCACCTCCTGTGTAGGATGCGTACACATATAGGAGGATGTTACCGAAGTTTTCCAAGGACATGAGAAAGGTGGAAATTGGAAACACAGTGGAGCTAATAGGAGAGGAAAGGAAGTAATTGTTTCTGTGGACCAACAAAGATATTGAGATTTGGTAAGATTTTACAGACACATATATATGCACAATCATTTGTATGTGTGTGTATATATGCATATACATTTATATACACATAAAATGTTCAAAGTTCCAGAACAAGTAATTGAAAGAGTTTGGCACTGTAGCAAAGAGGTAACTGTGAACCTATAGAAGCAGGAGTTGTCTCAAAAAGCTAGGCTGGGAATACCTCCTTATAAAAAGACCTCAGGGGGCACCTGGATGGTGCAGTTGGTTAAGCATCCGACTCTTGGTTTCAGCTCAGGTCACGATCTCAGGCTCGTGGGATGGAGCCCCGTGTCAGGCTCTGCGCTCAGCACAGAATCCACTTAAGATTCTCTTCTCCCTCTGCCCCAACCCCCTCTAAAATAAATAAATCTTTAAAAAAAGATTTTACAGCAAGAGTATCAAGGAAAGGGGACCACAGTTTATGCGCTCATTCATTCAATATTTACTGAAAATCTACTATGTGCTAGACAGTTCTAGGTGCTTGGAATACAGCAGTGACAAAATAGAAAAAAATTTCTGCCCTTAAAAAACTAACATTTTGTGGAAAAGCTAGATGATACAAAGGACAAACTGGTAAAACACATATGTTAAAAAAGTGTTGGTGCTAAGGTAAAAAAATAAAGTCAGGAAGGGGGATGGAAGTATGCACGTATGTCAGAAAGGTACAATTTAAGCCTCAATGTAAAGGTGATATTGAGTAAAGACCTGAAGGAAATGAGTCAAGGAGCCATGTGGATATTGAGAAGAACATCTGCAGGTGGAAAGAAGAGAAAGTGCCAAGGCACTGTGGTCAGCATGTGCCTGGTGTGTTCAAGAACAGTAAGGAGTGTGGCTAGAGCCTGGTGAGCGAGGGGGGAGGGCAGTGAGAGGCAGTGGGATGGGGAAAATGGGGTGGCTGGTGGACAGATCACAGAACACTGCAGGCCACTGAATAGACTTGGACATTTACTTTAAGTAAGATGAAACCACAGAGGGTTCTGAGCCGCAAAATGACATGTGACTTTAATAGGATCACTCTGGGTGCTGTGCTGAGGATATACAGAAACATCCTTACAATGCAGAGGAAGAATGGAGTGCATAGGGGAGGGTGGGTCAGGGGAAGGGCTATGAGTGAAACCACAAGGATGGAAAAATCCAACCACACGTGTCGATGAAGGGAGCTGCAGATGAGGACTCGGAGAAGGAGAATGCACAAAGCTGGGTGGGCATTTAAGTAATCACCCACTACCCATTTTTTCTGGAACTACACTATTTCTCTATAAAGATCTCTGTACTCTACACAGCAGAGCAGACTGGGATCATGACTGCTTAACACTGGGGAATGACAGAAACTAATTGATCTCAAAAATGCACTAATATTTAACAAAGATATTAAAGAATTATACCATATTTACTCAAGAGCCTCCCTTTCCCCATGACCACATCTTTGCTATTTATTTTGATACCTGGAAAGGGGTTCTGAGACTATTTTGTCACATTAAGTGATAATCGTTCTTGTGCCTGCCGATTATAGCCTATTTTATATTTGCATTTGTGTCTGAATTATCTCTATAGGACCTTGCATTTGCGCATTACAAAGAACACTTAAAATTCTGTATTGTTACTTTGAATTAGACATTGGTAGATATTCTAGACTTACATCAACAACTAGGGATGGGTTTAAAATTATGCATATCCTTTTGAAATGGACATAGCAGAACTTGTGCATCCAAGAAAATTTTGTTTTCTTTCAAGCAATCCCCCTTAGGAGGGTTACACACTCTAATTACAGTGCCTCTGCACACAACTTCTTTTGGAGTTGTATTGCTTTGATCTCTAGAATATCAACATTGACAAAAGTTTTTTACTTTTGAGGGCGGACTTTTTTTTTTTTTTAAATAAGCAAAAGGTGCCTGCAAGGAAGTCTGATCATAAAAGTATGTGATACAATGGATAATTCTATATTTGATCAAAAAGTGTGATTGTAGAGAAATCTGACAAATTTCCTTCAGTGACTAACAGACTAGTTTTGAGTAAGTCCAAATATCAATATTAAACCTCTTTTGAAAAAGGGCAGCATGTATGTGAATAAGAATACATTTCTTTTCTATAAAACCATCTTTCTGGATGTATGTGTTTTTATTTTGGACATAACAGTCTCATGGTGCAATCGTACTTCTAGCTACATGACCTAAATCTCGTCATGCTCCTAGAAGATGAAGCTGTAGGAGAGCATAAAGCTCTGCTACTCAATGTGCTCTCCTCAGACCAGGAGCAGGAACACCTGTTTCGATGGGAGCTGGGCACGTCACCTAACTCTTCTGAGCTTTAGTCTCATTTATAAAATGACTATGACAATATTGTCTGCCTTTCCTATGTATGTAGAAAGCAGTATAGAGCAAACTAAACAATTTGCTAGGTTAGACAGCATCAAATGTCTGCCACTAAGCCTTTAAAAAATGCTCTAATATTTCTTTAATAACCAATAAAGCTTTTCACTTGAAGATTTAGTTTACTCTTCCTGTGAACTTTTCCTACAGCTATAATAAAAATGACTTTATGAAGACTACATTAGCATAACCTATGGTCCTATGGTTTTCTTTTTTTTTGAGATTTTATTTGAGAGAGAGAAATAGCATGAGCGGGTCAAGGGACAGAGGGAGAGGAACACAGACTCCCCAGTGAGCAGGGAACCTGACGTGAGGCTCAATCCCAGGACCTAGAGATCATGACCTGAGCTGAAGGTAGATGCTTAACCAACTCGAGCCACCCAGGCACCCCAGTCCTTTGTTTTTTCTTTCTTTCTTTTTTTCTTAATACATGAGTCAAAAAATCTAGGCTTCTAGTTATATTCCTAGGTATTTACTCCAGAGAAAGGAGCATGGGACGTCTGCAGAAAAGACAAGTACACTTATGTTGTATACTTAGATGTGTAGCAGCTTTACTCAGGATAGATCAAAAACCAGAAACAAATCAAATATCCATTAATAGGAGAAAGGATAAACACACTGTGGTACAGATGTAGCCACACGATGGAGTGCCACTCAGCGAGTAAAAGGCACGGACCACAGATACAGGCTACAACACAGATCACTCCCTCAGAGCCTATGCCGGACAAAGGAAGCCAAGCAATAAAAAGTACACGCTGTCTGAACTTATATGAAGTTCAAGGACAGGCAAAATTCATCTGTGGAGAGAGAAATCAGAACAGTGGTTGCCTTCGGGGGGTGGGGGCTGGCCAAGAAGGTGCACAGGGGAAATGAAATTATAAGGGTGGTGGAAATGTTCCAGATCTTCACTGTGGTGGTGGATGCCAGCATGTATATATTTGCCAAAACTCAATGAACCACACACTTAATATCTGTGCATTTTAATACATGTGAATCAAACCTATATGAAACAAAGGGCTTTTGTTGGGGGGAAAAATGTATGCCTTCAGCCACCCCCAGGGCTATAGAACCAACGACGCTCAGAGTCCGCGTGCCTCACCACGTGCAGCTAACAATGCAAACACGTCCGTACATTCCTGCGCTGCCTACACCTACCACCTGAGCAATGGACTGTGCATTCTCTGAATCAGAGAACACTAATGAGAAACTGAAGAAACCAGGTGAATGGTTTTGTGTTTACCTTGACTCATCCTCTGCAGGTTGGGGAAGGAACAGTTGGGAAGGGCTTTCCACAGGTACAACACCTCGATGGAGGCCAGCACACACAGTGCTTTGGTTGGAGCTTGTTTCCGAAACCTCTCTGCCTGCAGGTGGTTAGAATGATCAGCTAAGTTTGTGCCAACAAATTCAAATAAAAATATATACTTTGGAGATAGTCAAAAACGCACGGTTCGTGTTTGACACGAACAACCCCCTCCAGCAAAGCAACAAATGAGACCTCTCTAAAAAACGTTTGCCTTCTAACTTTTAATGTATCAGTAGATGTGCCTTTCACTCATTCTTCAACTCAATCTGCCATCAGGATCCAGGGTGCATTCAGAGAACGTGGGCATCAAACTAGATTAATTCCAGTTTAAATCAAAGGAATTTATAAAAGCTGAGTGACAAGTAATAATGAAGGGGTTTACATGGAAAATGTAATACTAGATGCCTCTTAGTTATGGTTTTACTGACTTTTTAATTTTCTCTTTAGTCCTAGTGGTCTCAGTGGCATTCCACATTACAATCTAGTTTATATTCAAACTAACTCCTTAAATGTTCATTCATTAAAAACAAACTAAAATCATGGAAAATTCAGGATATGACAAGTTGTCATATAATCCACAGTAATTCAGCTAACTTTTATTCTTAGAAGTGTAGAATAAATTAGGGACTTTGTCCCTACAGTCCTGGGCCCTTTCTACTGGTAAATCTGATACATACCCATGCCAGAGGATGGACAGCGGCTGACATGGCCAAAGCAGCGAAAGCACCAAGACTCACAGAAGGCTGCCGATGTCAAGGCGATGGGAGAGGCAGAAGATTTTGTACTGGAAGCATGAGGGATTAGGCTGAATGTTCAAGGGAAACACAACCACATTCCCAGTTAGGGGAGCAGCCCTGGTCCAGAGGTAGGGGTCTGAATCCATCCAAAAAGACCTCATCTCTCACAGCATTTCAAAACCAGAAGGAAATGCAATGACTGTTTTGTAGACCAACCCTATCAGGCTATAGATTAGAGTGTAAAGTTCCAAGACAGTTAAACACGTGCCTAAGGTCACAGAGTAAGCCAGTGAAAAAGAGTAATGTCTGTTGCAGCTAAGCCTGAGATTCTCCTCAGATCACTCATAACATTCTTACAGAGTCACAGAATTTAAACAAGAGATGGATGGCGGTCACGGCTGCCTAACGAGGTACCTGTACGTAATGCCACTCAACTGAATGCTTAAACATGGGTAAAATGGTAGATTTTACGTTATGTATATTTTACTACAACTGAACAGTACCAGAAACGAAGCCTCTGGTGGCAGTGATTCTGGTCCCTGAGTGAGCTTCCTCTCTAGGTCTGCCTGTCGACAAGCACCTGTCCTTCAGGGCCAACTCCAATGGCAGCTTGCAGGACAGAAGTGATCCGTCCCCTTCTCGGGAGCTCCTGACACACCTTACCATCCACACAGGACCCCCTTGAGAAGGCAGAGACAAGGCTCTTATGCTTTACCAGCTCCTACAGCCTGTGATAATCCTGGCATTTCCAGTATTTGGAGGATAAATGCTCCTGTACACAGCCATGCTGTACATTTATTTGTGTTCTATGCTCCACAAAGATTAAAAAAGAAACCGCTGCCCACAACCGACTGTGTGAGTCCGTAACACGTTAACAGTCGACGACTGGGTTGTCGTGAAGACCTCCGCTTTTCAGTTCACCCACTCCTCAGCATGCTGGGTGCACGGAGGCCACTCCGCAGATAGCTGCCACTGTCATCTGAGAGGCTGTGAGCTCCACACAACAACTCTTAAGGTGTGAGACACAGTATCCTAACCCGTATACAGAAAATAATCCCATTCGAACATCCGCGACAGAGCCATACAAAAACAGATGCCCTGCGGGGACTGCAGTAAAGAGTGTGGGTGTAAACGGTTTCATACGCAGTCCTAATGAACTGCACTTTTTGAACATCCAGGACATGCATTCTTGCCACTGTTAATTCTCTTATTTTAAATAGATCAGTTAAGGGACTGGAATGACAAGAAATGTTTCATTAATTCCACTCATTAATTCTATTAATGAACTGAAATTCGTTAATTTCATTAAATCCAAATAGAGAAATAAGGAGATACTTAAAATTTTAAATTATGTTTGGATTAGTCTTGAACTTTAAGTAATGTTATATGGCTGGATAAGGAGAGGTCAGCCTTAGAGGCAAAAAACCTACAGCCACTGGGTTTCTTGGGTTCCCACCTCTGCAACAGTGCTTTAGGTCCCGCAGGGCACAGACAACCCTTGTGTCCACCAGGTGGCAGCACATCTTTATCTCCTGATGAGAGGACCAAAAAGGCAATGCCCGCTCATTCAGCTCAGCAAGGACAGATGTTCCTGCTAAATGATGGGCAGTGTTCAAACACCTCATGCTCTGCAAACACTGTAAACAAGGTTAATAGGTAAAACAGGTTTGGAGCAGACTACTCAAAATCTATGCAACTTTGTAACCAGGGTACTAACAATCCAAACAGAAATACTAGCACAATTTAAAAGACATGTTAAATTCCTTCAAGATTGTTTATAAATTCTTAAAGACTACAAACCATGCTGTAGAAAGCAAAGGATAAAAGTAAGGGGAGGCTGAGGCTGCTGAGGGCAGAATGAGCAGGAACCGTCACAATACGCATTTTCAGGACAGAGCCGGTGACCAAACCAGCCCAGGGAGGGAGCTGGTCTGCAGGCCTGCAGGGTTCCGCTGAGTCAGTGAACACTGTAGCACTCGGCAGTACAAAATATTAACATTCTGGGGAAAAGTGAGGAAGGAGAACGCCACGTCCTCCTGCCAGCCAATGTGTGTGGGAGACAGAACTCACGGAAGTGGGCTACTCACCCGCAGTTAGATAGGCATAATAGCACTGCGACCACCTGGACTCGTTTTTTAGCCTCTCAAAGGAATCAAATGCATCCTTGAAGTTCAGCTCTATCATGCTGCACCAACCTATGAAAGAAATATTTTTAGTAGGTGACCCTAAAGTAGTGATTTATACCCCATCTTTAAGCCAGGAATCTGGTAACTGCTGATTATCTTTGAGTGTCGCATGTATACTACCTGAAAACCTAAAGATGATCTTTTGTCACTTAAATATTTCCAGTGTGACATTTTGAGTCAGACAAGGCACTTCTGATTTCATAACCCATTAAGCAGCAGAGAAGCGGTATAGCGGGGGGCACCTGGGGGCGCAGTCAGTTGAGCGTCCAACCCTTGGTTTCAGCCCAGGTCGTGATCTCAGGGTTGTGAGATGGAGCTCCGCCTTGGCCTGTGCTTAAGCCTCTCTCCCTCACCCTCTGCCCCCCCCCAAATAATTTTTTTAAAGCAGTATAGAGGGACATGAAGATTTCTATGAAAACACTCTAATTCGTATCCTACACTCCAGTTTGGGTTGTGAGATTAATCTAAGCCCAGCAGTGCTTCTCCAAAAGCGGCCCCAGGCACAGAAAAAGAAGCAGTATCATTAGACTGCATATAGCGACTACCTCAAAAAGTCTTCAAGCACTGACATGGCTCCTTAATGATTACTATTAATTCTCAAACCCTTGTGAGGAGTGGAGACAAGCCGGTCAAAAATTAAGTACTTGCCCACCTTCCCTCTGCAGGTTGGCAGCAGAGCTGAGAAAGAACCCTATCTTTCCTGGATCAAAACACCATGAGACAGGCATTCTGGCAGCTGCAAAAATGCGAGGAATTCTATCCTTGGTTTCAGAAATGTACCTTCCCTTGCCTGAGCCCCTCCATGTGCCAAGCCCTGAGCCAGGCACCTGGTATAACTCTAATTCTACTAGGGGCTTCCCGAGGTGGCAGATGGTATCCTCATTTTACCAAGGAGAAATGCTAAGGCATGGAGAGGTAGGTGACTTGCCCAAGGCCACAGAGCTAGGAAGAGAAAAGGGCCAAGGAGTGAAGGCCATTGCTCTCTCCTGTCACAATATCCCCCCCATCATAAATTCTGGTATCTTGTGTCATCTTGGATCTGCCATTGAAGTACAAGGATGAGAGGGATCCACACTTCTAGAAAATCCAGTGTCAAATTCTATGGGATAGGATATGAAGTCGACATGGCTTCCAGTAAAAATTGTGCCTAATCATGTCCATCCTAGAAGATGGGAGTTAAATGCAAAGTAGGGGAGAAGGTGGCACTGAATATGAATAAGAAGCCTGAGTTAGGATTGTGCTACTTTTTCTTGGGTTAACTTTCCTAAGCCTTGGAGGTTAGGCTTCGATGATCTCCAAGCCTCCTTCAGGTCTAACCCTCCATTCTGCCAGACCTTGAAATGGTGCACCAAGAAAGGCCATCATAACCACTTTGCAATACATGTACTTATCAAATCATTATGTCATACAACTTAAACTAATGCATTATATGTCAATTATATATCAGCAAAAGTGGGGGGAAAAAAGGCAGCAGGATCTTAAGAACAAAAAAAAGCCCACCAAATCTAGGTGTTAATTCAAATTCTTCGAAATACATTCCATCCTGTTATGGCTACTACCCAGAGCTCCAGCGGGATGGATGACATAATATATTTTCCATTGGATTACACTTCAGCTCTTTTCCCTAAACCATAAGAAGTGCTTAAAACATTATTTTACTGGGAAGTTCCCAATCTTTTAGTTTGTACTTTTCTTTGAAGAGATTTAAAATTATCCAAGACAACAATTACGTCCACAGCATATAAGCAAGTGGCAAGCATCATAGGGTCTCAACCTGACAGATGGCAAAGGCCCCCTGAGCACTCCCCATTTCTTCTTCCCCTCTCTGCAGCGAACCTGGGAGTTCCGATTTTCCCATTGATTCCATCACTACCTCATCACTTCTCTGCTCCCTGGCTCCTTCATTCCCTTTCTAGGTACCATATGATGTGACCCTGTCTGATGTGACCCTGTCATACTGGGCTGAAACCCTAACAACATGAACCCCTTATTACATTGTGTCATGGTTGTTTCAAACCCAACTGCTGTGTTGATTTTCCTCAGCATCATAGAACAACGGCTACGGCTACGTAAAAGATTTAGGGAATTGCTAATATAACAGGACAGAATTTAGTGCAGTCAGCAAAGAAACTCATAGTAACAATTTGGGACAGGGAGGAGAAAGCTGTAAGCAAATAAATATTTCCATGTCTGCAGGAGAGGAAAAGCAGAAGGAAGGGGCTCACACATGTGGAGGGCCTTCTGTGTGCCAGGCACCCCACCTGATGCTCATTCCTACTTCATTTAAACCTCATGACCATTGAGGGCAGGCACCTCAACACTCATGGCAACCATGAGGCTTACACAACTCTTCCCAGGTCTCCGAGCTAGTTGGGGGAAGGGCTGGGATTGGGGTCCACATGCCCAACTCTCTCCCAGGCCATATTTTTCTTCCCAGGTAAACACTAGTGCAAGGGAGGGAAACATAGTTTAGATTCTAATGTGCAGTCAGATAAAGTAGTTACAAAAGTTTTAGTCCATTCCTTTAACATGACCTATTATCCTAAAATCAGAATGTTATAAAGAATAAATTCTAAAGCAGTAAGGACAATTACTGAGGTAAGTATCACCGCTTGTGCTACGGTAACAAAGTCTTATTCTCACAAAAGGTAGTAAGCATTTTACAAAGATCCAAACTGAATAGCATTAAAAAGGCAGACATGCACAAAAATGCATTAAGACTTGCGACAAGAAGCCAGCCATCCAGCTGGACATAAGCTGAATGCATTAATACCATTTCATGACAAGAAGCTGGACAGACATTTCATATTTACCAATTTCATACAGACAGACGTGTTGGATTTCTCGCTGATCTATCGCAAGCTCCAAGGCGGTATGGAAAGAAGTCAAGGCACTGTTGATTTGACACTGAAGAGAAAACGAAAACAGAGTTACTGGCTAAAATCTGTCATTAATATTATAATTATTTTCATTCCAAAGCATCTTCTTCCTTAACAGTTATTTTAAACAGATTAAAACAGCATAGAAGAGAATGATCTCAAAATTTCTGGAACATTCCAACTTGCCTCAGTTGTGAGATGAACCTTGGCACAGAGCACTTCTTTTGCTCTGGCAGGAAATTCACCCTCCTGTGTATACAACAGGCCTACCTTGGAGATAAGCATAGGTTCGGTTCCATACCGCAACAAGCGGATATTGCAATAAAGTGAGTCGGAAAAATGTTCTGGTTTCCCAGTGTACACAAAAGTTATGCTTATACTATCCCGTAGTCCATTAAGTGTGCAATAGCACTGTGTCTAAAAAAATAATGTACATACCTTAATTAAAAAAATACTTTATTCTAAAAAAATGCTAACCATTTTCTGAGCTTTCAGCAAGTTGTAATCACAGATCACCATTCACAAATATAACAGTAACAAAAAAGTTCCAAATACTGTGAGAATGACCAAACTGTGACAGAGACATGAAGTGAACAAATGCGTTGGAAAAACAGGTTGCCACAAACCTTCAATGTGTAAGAAAAAAAGCAACAAAAAACCCACCCAGTATCTGCAAAGTGCAGTAAAGTGAAGTATAATGAGACGGGGTGTGTGCGGACCCACCCCAGGCCGGAAAGAGCCCCGTCAGCGCTGAGTGAGTATGCAAAGCCTCCTTTAGGCCTTCCCTCAGCACACTCACCCCACTGTAACCCACGGACCCTGTCATACAGCCTCTAGTACGAATCTGTATCCAGAATGCTTTGTCTGATTGCTGCTGGTCCTTACATCTCCGCCACTAACACTCACTTCTGACTTTTGGGATCATCTAGCACTGTCCAGAGCCCAACAGACTCTCCAATGACTGTTCTTACTCCTGAGTAAATACATTTAGTGTTGCTTTCCACTAAAGACCCCTTTGAAAGGGTCTTTCAAAGTCTGCCAACCTCATGCCAGAGCACCTGATAGGAGTACCTAAAAAGCATCAAATTCAATCCTAAATACAGCAATGATAGGTGTTAATAAATGTAAATCCTAAATGCCCTAAAAATTGGTTACAGCCTGCTCTCGGTGATACATGCCCCGGGCCATACCCTGGCTCCACACTCAGCCCTCCCTGGGCTTCCCTATGTGCCCCCTTCTGCTGCTCCTTGGCCACCCCCTTTCCAGTGCCCCGTCTGCCTCTCCTCTCCACAGCCAGCCAGCCAGGGGCAGAAAAGATCGTAGAAGAAAGGCTACCCCACTCCTTGGCTCCTTCGGTGATGCATGGTCACTGCGTGAGGCCTCTTCAAACACCACAGACCACACAGATGAGTCAGAGAGGTCCTTAGGACATCCTGTGACTCAGGAACACCATAAGCCAAATGACTCATTAACCAAGGCCTTGGCTGGATCAATAATTGTTCATGCCCAAAGTAATGTTTCATTCTGCCAGGATGGTTCAGACGATAGCGTTCAAACCCTTGTCCCCATCCACAAAGGCTAAGAGAGGACACGCAACCCCACACCAGTGATTCCTGGTCTCAAGGAGGTTAACATCTAGTTGGAGGGACCCTCTCGGGAATGTGAGACAGGCCCCAACCCAGTCAGACGTTCACACTGGGCTATGAGCACAAAGCCACCAAGGTCCCAAAGAGGTGTAAAAAAAATTTTGTTTTTTGAATTTAAAAATCAATCCTGTATGCAGTGTTTGTGTGTGCGTGTGCACCGGTGTGTTGCAGAGCAAGCTAGCTGGACACTCATCACGCCCGCCTCTAACTTTTCTCTTTCTGGATCAACCGATTTTTCCCTGCTTCTTACATGCACTCAGTTTAGCATATCTGCACGAAACCACCATGCTACGGATTCTGCTTTGCACGCATCTCCTCAGTTTGCTAAGTTCCTGCCACTCAACTACCACACACAGAATATTTCTGGATGAGCCATCGCCACCAAGCTGTGTCCAACTGTGGGTACCTTGCATGACAATGCAATGCCACACTGCCCTTCAGAAGACCAAAAACTACTTGTGAAGGCTAATTAATGGGCAACTACTAAGTGCCTGGGACAGTAGGCTTGAGCTACAAAGACAAATCACAACAAGGCTTTAAAAGCAAGTTTAGAAAAAAAACCAAACCAAGCAATATTTGAATCAACACTGTTTCTCTTAGCCCTTTCAAAAAAAAAAAAAATGTGAGATTGGCATGTATTGGAATGGAACTGATAGGTTCCATTATCAGATGGAGAAACCAAAGTTCAAAGAGGTGAAGTGGCTTGGTCAAGGGCAACAAACTAGCAATGGGGTAGTATTCACTCTGCTCTGACTGCCTCCACAGTATGTGTCCTTCTGGCAGAGCATATACAGATATGATTAAATTAAGGGCTTTGAGATGGGGAGATTATCCTGGATTATCGGGGTAGACCCTAAATGCAATCACAAGTGTCCTGATAAGAGGCGGGCAGAGAGAGCTGATGCACGCAAGGGGGAGGCAATGGGGTCGCACAGGCAGACTGCAGACACAACCACAAGCCCAGGAACCCCCAGAGCTCACAAGAGGCAAGAAATGGACCGTCCTCCGAGCCTCCAGAGGGAGGGCCAACCCCAATCACTTTGACTTCAGCCTGTGAAACGGATTCTGGACTTTTGACTTCCAGAGTTGTTGGTGGCTATTTCAAGCCACCAAGTCTGTGATAATTTGTTCCATGGCCTTAGAAGATGAGTACAGGGTGTTACTTTCAAAGTTAAACTGTGAAGAAAAGTACGACTGTTCCTTATGTCATAAGCATTGTGACAGAACCAGAAGGTATGGAGACCATTACAGAGCTTAACGATATTATCCCAAGAGTAGTAAGTGTAACTACAAAATTAATTCTACTTCTAGCCTGATTACTCATTAAAGAATTACAATGAACAGCCATCAAACTGGTGAAAACCGATTTCTCCTTCTTTTTCACCAAATAATTTACTTTTTATTACTTTTTTTTAGAGAGAGAGGAAAGAGAGAAAGAAAGCATGCACGCAGAGGGCAAGCAGGAACGGGGGGGCAGGGGAATGGTTTGCAGAGGGAGAGGGAGAATCTCTAGCAGACTTCCCAGGGAGCATGGAGCCCAATGCAGGGCTGGATCTCATGACCCTGAGATCATGACCTAAACCAAAATCAAGAGTTGGGACACTTAACCACTGAGTCACCCAGGTGCTCCTTCACCAAAATAATTTAGAATAAAAACGACCTAATAGGAGTTTTTATGATTATAAATTATAATATCCACAACATAACAGAGAAAGAAGATTTATCTTCAATTTAATACTTGATTCACAGTGTAATTTTTTGAGAAAATACACATATGCTGGGCTGAAGAGAATACAGAAAACAGGCTAGAACGAAACAACCATGAGGCCAAGAATTGGAGGTCAAGTACCATCTAGGCTTGTGTCCCGTGAATTATGCATGGACACTCTAGATCACAAAAACTACCTAAAGTCTCAGTTTCCTCACTGGTAAAATGAGGAAATGATGTCAGCAAGCATTATCTGCTTCCAGAGGAAGCAATGGAGAACAAAAGCACAAGTCTTTGCCAAATTAAATGGAGTGTATCTGTTGCCAAATTAAAATCAGCACCATGTATAGCTACTGCTTTGTTGCCACAGAGATACAACGTGTTTTTCTAGTTTTTCAGGACACCTTTCTTGATAGCTGTATTCCTAAGTGTTTTAAGATACCTGTGGCAACTGTCCATGGGATTTGTTCCTCCATTTTATTCTGAGTGAATGCTACTGGTGTTGTCGGAAAACTCTGGATTTTTGCAAGTTGATTTTGCATATGTCACATTATACTTATGAACCCTCATGATTTTTTTAAAGCTTTTTCTCTTGGAGTTTCTGGGGAGATATTCAAATCATTTGCAAATAATGATAGTGTTGTCTCTTCCTCTATAAGAGACTTCTCTAATTGGTGAGAACCACCAGTTAAGATTCTATTAGCAAGCACCACTCGCATCCTTGCTTTATTCCCATCTTCAATGAGGATGTTCTGATGTTGCACCATTAAATACAGTTTGTGGGATGCTTTTAGTAGATGCCATCGTTACCAAACAAAGAAGTTCCCTTTCTATTTCTAATTTGCTAATAGTTTGTTTAGTTTTCAAAGTGGATTTCATTAAATACCATTTGAGCCATCTAGTGATAGGACTATGTGGTTTTATTAATTACTTCCTTAATGCAGGTTAAAACAGGAAGACATTTTCTGAGGCTGAATCATGCTCGCTTTTTTGAAATAAGCCCTACTAAGGTCATAATGTGGCATTTAAAAAATACATTGTTGGATTTGACTTGCTAATATCTATTTAGAGTTTCTAATTTCAGAATGAAGTCAACCTGTAGTTTTTTGTTCAGTGCTTTCCTCTAGGAGTTTTGGTATCAGGATAATGCCAGAACTTGCAGACTTGCAGGAAATATTTTCATATTTTCTATGCTCTGGAACTATGTAAATAACTAGTTATTATAGAGCCATACCTTTCAACCGAATAATTCATTTAAAATGTATAAAATACCGGGGTGCCTGGGTGGCTCAGTTGGTTAAGCATCTGCTAACTCTTAGTTTCAGCTCAGGTCATGATCTCAGGGAGATGAGATCAAGCCCCACATCAGGCTCCACACTCAGCATAGAGTCTGCTTGTCCCTCCCCCCACCCTGCCCCAGGCTCTCTCTCAAATAAATAAATCTATAAAATGTTTAAAACACAATTTAAATTTTTTCCTTTAATGGACATACAACATAACAAAGAATATTAAACTTTAGTTAATAGTACCAGATTTCAGTGCCAACTTCATAACCAACAGGATTTTGGACTTTGAGAAATTGTTTCATTATAAATGAAAATCTCAGGAGATATTGAAATAAATGAATTAATGCACATAAAATGCTCTTAGGGAAGGTATGTTAACTTTAAAAATAGGTTTAGGTCACCTGTTAGTGCTGAGAAATAAATCAGTTTTCCAACATTTAGAAAGATTTGCAATAAATAGCAATTAACTTTCTGTATTTTATTTTAGACCACTGGAAGAAATTCTAGATTTTTTCCTGCAGACATAATTAAAAGCTGTTTAAGATTCTACCACAAATACCTAAGTGTGTATTCTTGCCTAAGAGACAGGGGACAAAGAAAAAGAAAACATGTAAGTGACCACAAATCACATTTTCCAATTTTAAAAATGTAAATACTTCTACAACAATATATTTTTCAAACTACTTAGAGAGTAAGTATGAAGACACAAAAAGTCTGAGTAATTTTCAGAGTCAGCACAGTGAGCTTGGAGTTACTAATGTTATATTCTGTTCTGCTGGAAGATTCCCACTAGCAATACCAAGCTGGGAGCATACATTGAATTCAGCTACCAAGCAAAAGATTCCCTTTCTAGAATTGCAAAAAAAAAAAGGAAATGGAAACAAAGCCACGTCCCTTTGGGGGCCTGACCAGCCTCTAGTGCTAAAAGGACATCAAGTTCCAGACTCCCTGAACCTCTAAGGCAAGATTCCACTTTCCAAGCAGTTTCCTTTGGTGCCTCCTCCAAATCACATTTAACACCAAATGACACCACTAGCTCACAAAAAGGTCTCAGCTCAGAACCAGTCTCCCGGCATTCAAATAATGTTGGTATCACTCAATTCTGCTGTGTTCCACACCAGAGAGGAGATCACTGTTACAGTAGCAAGTCAAAGAACACGACAGTCCCCCGTGGACTCAGCTGGGAGGAGAGGGTGATGCCCACCCAGAGCACTCTAATACTCACTGGAGAATTTCCAGCTCTGTAAGATACAGAAGTCTGTAAGATAGAGGCACATTCTTTCGAGAGGTTTTAAGTAACCAGTAAGCAGAGTTTTAGACACAGGCTGAACTCCTGAGATGTGTCAAGAATACAATACGTACTCTGCAAGCAGATAGAGCCTGTCTGCATGTGTTAGAGCACTAAAGGGCCACAAGGTCTCTAATATTCACGAGGCACCTGGGTGCTAAATACACAGGACACTAAATAGACAAAAAGCGCAAAATATTCAAAACACGAACTATATACATGAAACATTAATAGGTAGGCGGCTTAATGGGACCATCCCCTGGTGACACCCATTCTCCCACCATGTGTCCTCTACTCAAGAAGCATTAATAAAACCCCTGACAGTCCACTGTTTTAGCTGTGGTCAGCGATGTGCGGAGCGAAGCAGGACATCGCCTGCTGCGTACCCCAGGACTCAGGGAGCACGGCCTTCCCACCTGCCCCTGCGCACCACCCCAGAGCACTGAGCCACGCTATCCTTCCCCCCTTGCTTCCTGCTGGGTTTTACACTGACTTAGTATAAACTGTGTGATTCAAGCCTATTCGAAGTTGGCACATGAATCTTTCCGTTTTGAGACCTCTGGGGTAACTTGCTGGGCCCTGTATTCAGAGGCTACCAGGGTATCAGGGGCGTCAGTGTGAAAAGAAAGGAAAACCCCAAGTGCCCGTGAGGAGACACTAGGTTGGCACTGACAGCTGTTAGGGGCCGAACTGTGTCCTCCGCCGCCCCAAATTCAGCGGTTGAGGCCCTCATCCCTAGTATCCCAGAATGTGACTGTATTTGGAGGTAAGGTCTCTGAGGAGGTAATCACATTAAAATGAAGTCTTTCAGGCAGGCCCTAATCCAATATAACTGGCGGCCTTAGAGGAGAAGCTGACGCGCGCGCACGCACGCGCACACACACACACAGAAGGTGACATGCACGCATGCGTGCACACACACACACACACAGGTGACACGCATGCACGCACACAGGTGACGCACGCACACACGCAAACAGGTGACACGCACGCACGCACGCACACAGGTGACACACATACACGCACGCACACGCACGCACACACAGGTGACACGCACGCACGTACACACACAGAGGTGACACGCACACACAAAGGTGACACACCCGCACACACACGCAGAGGTGACACGCACACACACACACAGGTGACACGCACGCACACACACACAGAGAAGGTGACACGCACGCACACACACAGTGACATGCACGCACACACAGAGAAGGTGACACGCACGCACGCACACAGAGGAGGTGACACGCACACACACAGAGAAGGTGACACGCACGCGCACACACACAGTGACACGCACGCACACACAGAAGGTGACACGCACGCAGACACACACACAGAGAAAGTGACACGCACGCACACACACACACGGGAGAAAGACCACATGAAGACAGAGGGAGCAGGTGGCTATCTACAAGCCGAGGAGAGACGGCTCGGGGGAAAAAAAATCAATCCGCCAACACCTTGATCTTGGACTGCCAACCTCAGGCCTATAAGAAAACTTATTTCTGTACCCGCTCTGTGGTTCCTTGTTAGGGCAGCCCGAGGAAACTAACACATCAACTGTCAGACATATCCTTTCCTTGGGGAGCCCTTCTATGTGATGAGAATGGGAAGGGTCCTGCTTTTCTGGAAAACCTTTCTGGTCTCAGCAAGGGTATGAGAACCTGACCTAAGCAAGGCAGATCACAGCACCTTCTCCTCCCTCCCACTCAGAATCTACTTCTGGAGTTTCCTCACAGGTGACGAATGAGGGCTGGTTCAGTCTCTGCGTACACGTGTGTGTATGTATGTTTTCCAATATGTGTGCATGCGTTTGTGGTACAAAGTTATTCCCTATACAAATTGTTTAATTTGTATAAATACTAGACCACTTGTCCCAAAGGTTTTATCAACGTACATACGTACCAACAGTTTATAAGAGGCCTATTTCCCTAAACCTTTTCCCAACAGAGAATATTTTCAGTATTTGCCAATGATTTTTTTTTCCCCTTGTTTTAATTTGCATCTCACTGATTCTACCATGAGGGTCATAGGTTACTGACCATTTGTGTATCTTATGGCTTGTCTGTTTAGGTATTTTGGCTATTTTTCTTTTTGTAGGTTTATCCTTTTGCTATGTTCCAAGTTTGTAAGAGTTCTTCCTATGTTAAGGATGCTAATTCTAGCTTTAGTCTTCATTTTTTAACTTTGTTTATGATATTTTTTAATACAGAAGTCCATTTTTATGTCAGTTCTCCCAATATTTTGATCCATGTACTATCAATTCTATCAGTCTTTTCCTTACTGTTTTGGTTTCAGAGTTCTGTTTACACAGTCCTTGATGGAGCTTTTAATACCACTACACTCATGGAATCTATGAATTATGCATAATGAGGGGAACTTTTCAAAATGCCATAAATATGACTGCTCTCATTCTGACAAAAATCCAGGGGCTATAGAAACAGAACTATCATCAAAGCACAACCTCTTTTGGGGCCAGAGGCCAGAGTATTCACTCAAGGTTTACACACTTGCGTGCGCGTGTGCACACACCACACACACACATACACACACTCACTCAGCCCTGCTATCTGGGAGCTGGGCACTGGTCAAGGCATTTGAGATACACAGTGACCCAGACAAAGGCCCTGCCTCACAGAGCCTGAATTCTCATTCTGATGGGGGGAAGAGAGAGACAATGAGCCAACAAGAAAAGCACCTTACTCTGTGTGTCCAGTGAATAGGAGTTTCTGGGCAGAAATGAGGAGGGGTGGTGAAGGAGACAAGGAGACCAGTGGCAGGAGCAAGGCCAACACGTCCAATACCACAGTCACGGAAGGTCTCCCCGAGAAGGTAACCGAACAAAGTCAAAAGAGGTGAGAAAGTGGCTCTCTCCTCCCTCAGGTCCCACCTCCTCTGTCCCCCTTCCCTGGTCATCTCCACCCACAGTGACCACCGGTTCATCTGGCACTTTTATTGCCTTGTGGGATTACCTTTCATGCATTCAGCATTGCTATTCATAGTTAGATTATAAGTTTCTTTTGGGGCAGGGGCTTTTCTTAGCCCTCTTGGCATCCCCCAGAAGGCCTTTTACATCACAGGCAACAAATCGCTGATTATGCACAAGAAATGGAATATGGTAGATCTATTTTCAGCACCTCCACACGGACAACTCCCCTGAAAAAGGAGTTTCGTAACCAAATCCAGCTCTAATGAATGGTAGAACTGAATAATGCACCACTTACAACATTTCCTTGGTCTCTCAACAGTTACACACAAGATGTCAACAAAACCTGTGATGGAAAGTGCTTTATACTGGATTTACAACCCAGACACAATTCTGTCTCAAGAGAAAAAGCCCTGACCAAGCACCGTGTGCTTAGCGCTCTGCCATATCCATATTACATTATTTAAGGCTGGCATGGGAGGCACTGTCCTCTTTCTACACACAAGGACACAGGCTCAGAAAGCTTAGCCAGTCAGGAAGTGGAAGAGCCCATTTTGAGCTGAGCCTGATGCTTTTTCAGCTACGCCATGCTGCCTTTTGAAATGACAGGGAATTTATATGAAAAACAGCAGTAAATTTAAAAGAAATGTGTTTATGTTAAAGATGCTATCAAAGAACTAAAATTAAAAGTGCAGAAGGTAATGTAAAGAATTAACTCAGAAAAGCAAAGACCATGGAAATACAGATACCCTAATCTACACAAAGTCACACTACTCAAAAGGCAGGAATTCAAGATAAACAGACACCTAGAATATAGATGCAGAAGATCCACTATGCACAGAGATTGGCGTGAGAGAAAGAGAAGCTGTAATCAGGAAAGCAACTTTGAGAAGTTTTCCTACAGCTGAATGACATTCTCTATAAAGAATGGCAAATGGGCAAGCTCCTATATGTTTTTCCCCCAAAAAGGAATTAAAGACAAGCTATAAAAGCTGACGCAATCCCAGGTAGTTCATTCTGAAGATTAAAGAATGATAAAAAAATCTTTATGACAGCTTTGTTGACATAGATTTCACATACCAGAAAACTCATCCTTTTAAAATATACAATTAAGTGGCTTTTAGTATATCTACAGAACTATAAGATTTGAAAGCTGGGGGAAAAAAACTTTAAAATTATGTAGTCTAGTGTTTCTCAAAGTGTATTCTACTGAACCCTTCAGGTCTCACAGGCTACTGTATAAAAATGAATTTTCCTGGGTAAATAAGCTGGGTAAACATGGACAGCATTATCTCCACAGTCTAGCCGCCTCAACAGTGCAAAACTAAAGTCTCTGAGCAGTCCCAGCATATCCGGATGTGCCTGACACAGAACCCTCTTTTCATGGAACACGTCCAAACTACTTCATGGAATCACGGCTCTAGGGCAAACGCTTCGAAAAACCCTAATTTTCCAGGTGAAGAAACAGAGTGCCAGAGAAGGCTGTCTGGATTGTCTGAGGTCTTACAGCTCTTTCAAGTTGTCTGGTCTGTGAGCAACCACGTGGAAGGAGACCATGTCTTTACTGTTTGTAACAGAGCCAAGCCAGATCTTCAGACTTAGTCCAGTGCTCTTTTTACACAGCACACCCTGAAGCCCCGAAGCAACAGGACAAAAGATTCCCAGAGCTGACAAGCTCTCTAACAGACACCATGGAGAAAAAAAGACCATTACAACCAAACAAAGCAAGGCACAGATTCAAGAACTCTGTGTGCCCACACGTTAAGAGTCCAAAGTTATAAAGAAAAACAGGAGAACTCAAGATGATGCTATGAGAAAATGTAAGATTTCCTAAAAGAGCTCTGGACAAGGAGTATGTAAAAGTGGAGAAATGCTCTTTCCTAAAACCAGACTCTGTCACCCCTCAAGGAGTTTACCGTATGCGCCTTAGCATCAAGAATGAGGGACAAAGGACTGGAACACTCTATGGCTATGTGGACCCATGGTTAAAACAGGAGATAAACAAATAAAACATATAAACTCCTCTTTTCAATCTGATATTAAAGAAAAATCTATTCAAAAACAGGTAAGCAGAAATGAAAACAGGAACAGTCAACACAACCCGGAAGGGCAAAGGAAAACAATGCACATTCACCACGTACACAATTAAATATGAACAAGGAACTCCTCTATGAGAAAGTAGATTTGGGTTGAGAAACAAAATCAAATGATCTCGTTTCCCTAATCACGCCTCTTCCACCCACCTCTCTCCACCAAATGTTCCAGCCCCGCTGAGCTTGGATCTCCCAGTACGTGGCCTCTTCTTGGCTCTGGCCTTGAATGCAGGCTAATCCCCCATGCTCTTATCTCTACGTTCAAATTCCCACATACATTTCAACAGCCTGCCCAAAGAACCCCACTTCTGTGTTGTCTTTCCCAGCTGTGAGGGCAGCACCATGGGTAGCCACACCATGCCTGACCTTCCAGTAGGCCTGTGTCTATGTTGCTCAGGCCTGGCCACATCCCCGTCTGCTTACTGCCTGCCCACCATGCAGTACCACGCCCACCCCCCCAACCCCCTGCAGGAGCTCCATCACTGTCCCCACAGCTCTGCAGCCTTCACAGCAGCTCCATCATCATCACAGCCAACAATGACTAGCACTCACTCAGAGTTCCAAGACCAGCACAGGCCTCCCAGATTACCACCTCACTGAATCTTTTCTTTTTTTTTTAAAGATTTTATTTATTTATTTGACAGAGAGAGACACAGCAAGAGAGGGAACACAAGCAGGGGGAGTGGGAGAGGGAGAAGCAGGCTTCCCGCGGAGCAGGGAGCCCGATGCAGGGCTCGATCCCAGGACCCTGGGATCATGATCTGAGCTGAAGGCAGACGCTTAACTACTGAGCCACCCAGGCGCCCCCACCACCTCACTGCATCTTAACAGCAAAACTATGCCCTAGGTTCCCTTAGCCCCGGGGCTACTGCCAGGCAGAGGATGAGGGCCACACTGAGACTCAAACAAACCTACCAGACAGCAGAGCTCACCACACAACTTACATAATAAATGAGATCAATCATAACAATGAAAGACACCAGGCAATGAACACTTTATAGCACTAAACTGCTTTCCTTCAAGCAACCGAAAGGAAAGCGGTTTCATCTACTCACAACACTGCTGACACCAGCTGTGTGGGGTCTTCCCACAGCAATGAATCCCCCAATTCTCTCTTGACATCAACTGGGTGTCCTACAATTTAACTCAATTCTAATACTAACTCTTTGGAGTGAATACAGTCCCCATCAGTTAGGGTTTCTGTCATACAGGACCCAGGGAAACACTTTACTTATTGTTACTGGTTCATTATAAAGGATATTATAAAGGATACACATGAACAGCCAGAGGAAGAAGTAAATAGGGCAAAAAGTAGCTAAAATTACAAAATAGGTATTTTTGTTTTGTTTTTTTTAAAGATCTATTTATTTATTTTTGGGGGGAGGGGCAGAGGGAGAGATAGAAACAATGAGCAGACTCCTGAATGAGTGCAGAGCCTGATGTGGGGCTTGATCTCACAACCTTGAGATCATGACCTGAGCCAAAATCAAGAGTTGACTGAGCCCCCCAGGTGCCCCACTAAGTAGATATTTTTAAAGGCAATAGTGATATATGTTATTCAAAACATTATAACATCACAATTATCAAAGCTAAGGAACATTCATTTAAATACATCTATAAAAGGCAGAATATACAGACATCTCAATAATAGAATCCATCTGTATCTTTACTGACCACAACACTACAAAAACTAGAAATCAACCAGAAGAAAAAATCTGGAAAGAGCACAAATACATGGAGGTTAAATAACATGCTACTAAACAATGAATGGATCACCAAGAAATCAAAGAATAAATCAAGAATTATATGGAAACAAATGAAAATGAAAACACAATAGTCCAAAATCTTTGGGATGCAGCAAAAAGGGTTCTAAGAGAGAATTTTATAGCAATACAGGCATACCTCAAGAAGCAAGAAAAATCTCCAACAACTTAACCTTACACCTACAGGACCTAGAAAAAGAACCCAAACCCAACAAAAGGAAGTAAATAATAAAATTAGAGTAGAAATAATATAGAAACTGGGAAAAAAAAGAACAGATGGATGAAACCAGAGAGAACTGGTTCTTTGAAAAGGTCAACAAAATTGAAAAACCTCTAGCCACATTCATTAAAAAAAAAAGACCCAAATAAACAAAATCACTAACTAAAGAGGAGAAACAACAACCAATACCACAGAAATACAAACAACTCTAACAGAATATTATGAACATCTACATGCCAACAAATTGGACAACCAAAAAGAAATGGATAAATTCCTAGAAACTATAACTTACAAAAACTAAAGCAGAAAGAAATAGAAAATATGAACAGACCAATCCCTAGCAATGAAATAAATTGGTAATCAAAAAACTCCCAAAACACAAAAGTCCAAGATCAGATGGCTTTCACACAATTCTACCACAATGTTTGGTAGAATTCTACCAAACATTTCAAAAACAGTTAATACCCATTCTTCTCAAATTATTCCAAAAAATACAAGAGGAAGGAAGCCTCCAAATTCATTCTATGAGGCCAGTATTACTCTGATACCAAATCCAGATGAAGACACCACAAAAAAGAGAACTATAGGCCAATACCTCTCATGACTACAGATGTCAAGATCCTCAACAAAATATTACCAAACAGAATCCAACAAAAATCATACACCATGATCAAGTGGGATTTATTCCCAGGATGCAAGAGTGGTTCAGTATTTGCAAAACAATCAATGTGACATATCACATCAATAAGAGACATATGATCATTTCAATAGATGCAGAAAAAGCATCTGACAAAGTACAATATCCATTCAAGATAAAACCTCTACAAGTAGGTCTAGAGGGAACATGTCTCAACATAATAAAGGCTTTATATGAAAAACCTACAGCCAACATCATACTCAATGGTGAAAAACAGAGCTCTTCCCCTAAGGTCAGAACTAAGACAAAGATGTCCACTCTCCCCACTTTTATTCAACACAATCCTCAAAGTCCTAGCCACAGCAAACAGACAACAAAAAGAAATAAAAGGCATCCAAATTGGTAAGGAAAAAATAAAACTCTATCTGCAGATGACATGATACTATATATAGAAACCCTAAAGACCCCACCAAAAAACTACTAGAACTGATAAATGAATTTGGTAAAGTCACAGGATACAAAAATCAATGTACAGAAATCTGCTACATTCCTATACACTAATTACGAAGCAGCAGAGTGAAATTAAGAAAACAATCCTATTTACAACTGCAACAAATACAATAAAATACCTAGGATTAAACTTAACCAAAGCGTAAAAGACCTGGCGGGGAGGAGCAAGATGGCAGAGGAGTAGGAGACCTGCATTTCGTCTGGTCTCAGGAATTCAGCTGAATAGGGATCAAACCATTCTGAACACCTACCAACTCAACAGGAGATGGAAGAAAAGAATAGCAACAACTCTGAACAGAAAAGCAACCACTTTCTGGAAGGTAGAACGAGGGGAGAAGTGAATGTGAGGCGATATTCGGGAGGATAGATGGCGGCGGAGGGGGCCTCCATCGGCCGCTTCTGGCAAGTGATAGAGCCGCGGAACACAAAATCGGAACTTTTAGAAGTCGCCTCCACTGAGGGACGTCGCTCCAGTGGCTAAGCGGGGAGTGGAATCCTCCCGGGACAGTGTAGTCTCAGGACCCTCGAGGTCACAGAAAGACCAGGGGTGCCTGAGAGCAGCAGAGCTCCCGGGTATCGGAGCGGGGAAGCCGGCTGCAGAGACGGAGCCGAGGAGCGGGCTCTCAGCTCCGGGTTGCCATAAACTGTGATCGGGGGCCCAGTCGGGCCACTGCTCCTCCAGCAGGGACCCAACAAGCAGCAGATCCGGGGAGACTCCCCTTCCTCCCCCAGGGGTAGCGACGGGAGCGCACCACAGGGATCTGCTGGGTTTGGAGACTCCACACCGAGTCGGGTGCCAGAGACAGAAACTCTCCGTCACAGGCCGGGTGAGCACGGAGTGCGGCCGGAGACCGGGGACACGGGAGTGATTGACTGCTTTTTCTGGGGGTGCACTGAGGAGTGGGGCCCCAAGTTTTTGGTTCCTCTGGGGTGGAGATTGGGAGGCCGCCATTTTCACTCTTGTCCTCCAAAGCCGTACCGAGAGCTTGCAGGGAACAAAAGCTCCTGAGAGCAAACCTGAGCAGATTGCTTAACCCGGACCGGCAAGGGCGAGGCAATTCCGCCTCCAGGCAAAGACATTTGGGAACCACGGCAACACGCCCCTCCCCCAAAAGACCAGCAAGAACCACCAGCCAAGACCAAGTTTACTGATCAATGAGAATGGTAGAACTCCAGAGCTAGGGGAATACTGCATATAGAATCCATGGCTTTTTTACCATGATTCTTTAGTCTTTCAAAGTTAATTTTTTTTAACTTTTTTTTTTGAATTTTTCTTTTTCCCTTTCTCAACCAACATCTTATCCCTTTTTTAAAAAACATTTTTATTTTTCATTTTTAGAGTCATATTCTATCCCTTCATAGTAATTACCGTTATTTTTGGCATATATATATATATAAGTTGTTTTTTCTTTAAAATTTTGAGATAGTGTTTCTTCTAACAGATCAAAATATACCCTAAATATCTAGTGTATGGCTTTGTTCTAGGCTCCTGCCTGATCACATTCTCTCCCTTTTGTTTTAATCCTCTTCTTTCTTTTTTCAAACAACTTCCTATCAACTCCTTTTATAAAATTTTTTATAATTTTCATCTTTACAATCATATTCCATCCCTTCATTATATCAACCCTTATTTTTCTACATATATAAGTTTTTATTTCTTTAAAATTTTGGGAGGCACTTTGTTTTAACAGAGCAAAGTACACCCAAAATCTAGTCTGTGGCACTGATCTATGCACCAGCCTGATCATATTTGATCATATTCTGGTTTTTTTTGTTGTTCTTTTTTTTTTGTTTTATTCTGTTTTTGTTTGTTTTTGTCTTTTTCTTTTCTTTTCTTTTTTATATTTTTTCTTTCTTTCCCTTTCTTTTCCCCCGGATTCAGGTCTTTTCTGATTTGTTTAGAGTATATTTTCTGGAGACATTGTTACCCTGTAAGCATTTTGTTCTCTCATTCATCTATTCTGCTCTGGACAATATGACAAGATGGAAAAAATCACCTCAACAAAAGAACAAGAAGTAGTAACAACTGCCGGGGACCTACTCAATACGGACATTAGTACTATGTCAGACCTAGAGCTCAGAATCATTTTAAAGATACTACCTGGGGTTGAAAAAAGCATGGAAGTTATTAGAGAAAACTTTCTGGAGAAATAAAAGAACTAAAATCTAACCAAGTCGAAATCAAAAAGGCTATTAATGAGGTGCAATCAAAAATGGGGGCGCTAACTGCTAGGATAAATGAGGCAGAAGAGGGAATCAGTGATATAGAAGACCAAATGATGGAAAGTGAAGAAGCTGAGAAAAAGAGAGATAAACAACTACTGGATCACGAGAGCAGAAGTCAAGAGATAAGCAATACCATGAGACGAAATAACATTAGAATAATTGGGATTCCAGAAGAAGAAGAAAGAGAGAGAGGGGCAGAAAGTATACTGGAACAAATTATAGCAGAGAATTTCCCTAATTTGGGGAAGGAAACAGGCATCATAATCCAGGAGGCACAGAGGACCTCTCTCAAAATCAATAAAAATAAGACAACACCCCAACACCTAATAGTAAAACTTACGAGTCTCAGAGACAAAGAGAAAATCCTGAAAGCAGCTCGGGAGAAGAGATATGTAACCTACAATGGTAGAAACATTAGATTGGCAACAGACCTATCCACAGAGACCTGGCAGGCCAGAAGGGACTGGCATGATATATTCAGAGCACTAAACAAGAAAAATATCCAGCCAAGAATACTATATCCAGCTAGGCTGTCATTGAAAATTGAAGGAGAGATAAAAAGCTTCCAGGACAAACAAAAACTAAGGGAATTTGCGAACACAAAACCAGCCCTACAAGAAATATTGAAAGGGGTCCTCTAAGCAAAGAGAGAGCCTAAAAGCAGCATAGACCAGAAAGGAACACAGACAATATACAGTAACAGCCACCTTACAGGCAATACAATGGCATTAAATTCATATCTTTCAATAGTTACCCTGAATGTAAATGGGCTCAATGCCCCAATCAAAAGACACAGGCTATCAGATTGGATTAAAAAACAAGATCCATCAATATGCTGTCTGCAAGAGACTCATTTTAGACCCAAAGACACCCCCAGATTGAAAGTGAGGGTGGAAAACCATTTACCATGCTAATGGACACCAAAAGAAAGCTGGGGTGGCAATCCTTATATCAGACAAATTAGATTTTAAAACAAAGACTGTAATAAGAGATGAGAAAGGACACTATATCCTGCTTAAAAGGTCTATCCAACAAGAAGATCTAACAATTGTGAATATCTATGCCCCTAACATGGGAGCAGCCAATTATATAAGGCAATTAATAACAAAAGCAAACAAACACATGGACAACAATACAATAATAGTGGGGGACGTTAACACCCCCCTCACTGAAATGGACAGATCTTCTAAGCAAAAGATCAACAAGGAAATAAAAACTTTAAATGACACAATGGACCAAATGGACTTCACAAACATATTCAGAACATTCCAACCCAAAGCAATGGAATACACATTCTTCTCCGTGCCCATGGAACATTCTCCAGAATAGATCACATCCTAGGTCACAAATCAGCTCTCAACCGGTACCAAAAGATTAGGATTATTGCCTGCATATTTTCAGACCACAATGCTTTGAAACTAGAACTCAATCACAAGAGGAAAGTCAGAAAGAACTCAAATACATGGAGGCTAAAGAGCATCCTACTAAAGAATGAATGGGTCAACCAGGAAATTAAAGAAGAATTTTAAAAATTCATGGAAACCAATGAAAATGAAAACACAATTGTTCAAAATCTTTGGGTTGCAGCAAAGGCAGTCCTAAGACGAAAGTGTATAGCAATACAAGCCTTTCTCAAGAAACAAGAAAGGTCTCAAATACACAACCTAACCCTACATCTAAAGGAGCTAGAGAAAAAACAGCAAATAAAGCCTAAACTCAGCAGGAGAAGAGAAATAATAGAGATCAGAGCAGAAATCAATGAAATAGAAACCAAAAGAACAGTAGAACAGATCAAAGAAACAAGGAGCTGGTTCTTTGAAAGAATTAACAAGATTGTTAAACCCCTGGCCAGCCTTACCAAAAAGAAAAGAGAAATGACCCAAATCAACAAAATCATGAATGAAAGAGGAGAGATCACAACCAACACCAAAGAAATACAAACAATTATAAGAACATATTATGAGCAACTATATGCCAGCAAATTAGATAACCTGGAAGAAATGGATGCATTCCTAGAGATGTATCAACTACCAAAACTGAACCAGGAAGAAACAGAAAACCTGAACAGACCTATAACCACTAAGGAAATTGAAGCAGTCATCAAAAATCTCCCAAGAAACAAAAGCCCAGGGCCAGATAGCTTCCCAGGGGAATTCTATCAAACATTTAAAGAATAATTAATACCTGTTCTTCTAAAACTGTCCGAGGAAATAGAAATGGAAGGAAAACTTCCAAACTCGTTTTATGAGGCCACCATTACCTTGAGCCCCAAACCAAAGACCCCATCAAAAAGAATTACAGACCAATATCCCTGATGAACATGGATGCAAAAATTCTCACCAAAATACGAGCCAATAGGATCAAACAGTACATTAAAAGGATTATTCACCAAGACCAAGTGGGATTTATCCCTGGGCTGCAAGGTTGGTTCAACATCCGCAAACCAATCAACGTGATACATTAACAAAAGAAAGAACAAGAATCATATGATCCTCTCAATAGATGCAGAAAAAGCATTTGACAAAGTACAGCATCCTTTCTTGATCAAAACTCTTTAGAGTATAGGGATAGAGGGTACATACCTCAATATCCTAAAAGCCATCTATGAAAAACCTACAGCAAATATCATTCTCAATGGGGAAAAACTGAGAGCTTTCCCCCTAAGGTCAGGAATGTGGCAGGGATGTCCACTATTTACCGCTGCTATTCAACATAGCATTAGAAGTCCTAGCCACAGCAATCAGACAACAAAAAGAAATCAAAGGCAACCAAATCGGCAAAAAAGTCAAACTCTCACTGTTTGCAGATGATATGATACTTTATGTGGAAAACCCAAAAGACTCCACCCCAAAACTGCTAGAACTCACACAGGAATTCAGTGAAGTGGCAGGATATAAAATCAATGCAGAGAAATCAGTGGCAGTCCTATACACCAACAACAAGACAGAAGAAAGAGAAATTAAGGAGTCGATCCCATTTACAATCGCACCCAAAACCATAAGATACCTAGGAATAAATCTAACCAAAGAGGCAAAGGATCTGTACTCAGAAAACTATAAAATACTCATGAAAGAAATTGAGGAAGACACAAAGAAATGGAAAAACGTTCCATGCTCATGGATTGGAAGAACAAACATTGTGAAGATGTCAATGCTACCTAGAGCAATCTACACATTCAAGGCAATCCCCATCAAAATACCATCCACTTTTTTCAAAGAAATGGAACAAATAATCCTAAAATTTGTATGGAACCAGAAGAGACCCCGAATAGCCAGAGGAATGTTGAAAAAGAAAAGCAAAGCTGGTGGCATCACAATTCCAGACTTTAAGCTCTATTACAAAGTTGTCATCATCAAGACAGTACGGTACTGGCACAAAAACAGACACATAGATCAATGGAACAGAATAGATAGCCCAGAAATGGACCCTCAACTCTGTGGTCAACTCATCTTTGACAAAGCAGGAAAGAATGTCCAATGGAAAAAAGACAGTCTCTTCAACAAATGGTGTTGGGAAAATTGGACAGCCACATGCAGAAGAATGAAACTGGACTATGTCCTTACACCACACACAAAAATAGAGTCGAAATGGTTGAAAGACCTCAATGTGAGACAGGAGTCCATCAAAATCCTAAAGGAGAACACAGGCAGCAACCTCTTCGACCTCAGCCGCAGCAACTTCTTCCTAGAAACATTGCCAAAGGCAAGGGAAGCAAGGGTAAAAATGAACTATTGGTACTTCATCAAGATAAAAAGCTTTTGCACAGCAAAAGAAACAGTCCACAAAACCAAAAGACAACCGACAGAATGGGAGAAGATATTTGCAAAGGACATATCAGATAAAGGGCTAGTATCCAAAATCTATAAAGAACTTATCAAACTCAACACCCAACGAATAATCCAATCAAGAAATGGGCAGAAGACATGAACAGACATTTTTCCAAAGAAGACATCCAAATGGCCGACACATGAAAAAATGCTCAACATCACTCAGCATCAGGGAAATCCAAATCAAAACCTCAATGAGATACCACCTCACACCAGTCAGAATGGCTAAATAACAAGTCAGGAAATGAGATGTTGGCGGGGATGCGGAGAAAGGGGAACCCTTCCTATACTGTTGGTGGGAATGCAAGATGGTGCAACCCCTCTGGAAAACAGTACGGAGGTTCCTCAAAAAGTCGAAAATAGAGCTGCCATATGATCCAGCAATTGCACTACTGGGTATTTACCCCAAAGATACAAATGTAGGGATCCGAAGGGGTACGTGCACCCCGATGTTTATAGCAGCAATGTCCACAATAGCCAAACTGTGGAAAGAGCCAAGATGTCCATCGACAGATGAGTAGATAAAGAAGAGTGGTATATATACACACACACACACACACACACACACACACACACACACACACACACACACACACACAATGGAATATTATGCAGCCATCAAAAGGAATGAGATCTTGCCATATGCAACGACATGGATGGAACTGGAGGGTGTTATGCTGAGCGAAATAAGTCAATCAGAGAAAGACATGTATCATATGACCTCACTGATACGAGGAATTCTTAATCTCAGGAAACAAACTGAGGGTTGCTGGAGTGAGGGGCAGATGGGATGGCTGGGTGACAGACATTGGGGAGGGTATGTGCTATGGTGAGTGAGGTGAATTGTGCAAGACTGTTGAATCACAGATCTGTACCTCTGAAACAAATAATGCAATATATGTTAAGAAAAAAAAAAGAAGAATATAGCAGGGGGGAAGAGTGAAGGGGGGAAAATCGGAGGGGGAGACAAACCATGAGAGACAATGGACTCTGAAAAACAAACTGAGGGTTCTAGAGGGGAGGGGGGTGAGAGGATGGGTTAGCCTGGTGATGGGTATTGGGCACTTTCTGCATGAAGCACTGGATGTTATGCACAAACAATGAATCATGGAACACTACATCAAAAACTAATGATGTAATGTATGGTGATTAACATAACAATAAAAAATTTTAAAAAAAAGAGTAAAAGACCTGTACTCTGTAAAGTTTAAGACACTTTGATTGGAAGACATTCAAATAATCCAATCAAGAAATGGACAGAAGACATGAACAGACATTTCTACAAAGAAGACATCCAAATGGCCAACAGTTGACACATGAAAAAGTGCTCAACATCACTCGGCATCAGGGAAATCCAAATGAAAACCTCAGTGAGATACCACTTCACATTTGGCGAGGATGCGGAGAAAGGGGAATCCTCCTACACTGTTGGTGGGAATGCAAGCTGGTGCAGCCACTCTGGAAAACAGTAAGGAGGTTCCTCAAAAAGTTGAAATAGAGCTACCCTACGACCCAGCAATTGTAATACTCGGTATTTACCCCAAAGATACAAATGTAGGGATCCAAAGGGGCACATGCACACCAATGTTTATAGCAGCAATGTCCACAATAGCCAAACTATGGAAAGAGCCTAGATGTCCATCGACAGATGAATGGATAAAGAAGATGTGCTATATATACACAATGGAATATTATGCAGCCATCAAAAAAATGAAATCTTGCCATTTGCAATGACATGGATGGAACTAGAGGGTATTATGTTAAGCGAAATAAGTCAAACAGAGAAAGACAAGTATCATATGATGTCACTGATATGAGGAATCTGAGAAACAAGACAGAAGATCATAGGGGAAGGGAAGGAAAAATGAAACAAGACAAAACCAGAGAGGGAGACAAACCATAAGAGACTCTTAATCTCAAGAAACAAGACACTGAATCATAGGGGAAGGGAGGGGAAAATGACACAAGATGAAACTGAGAGGAAGACAAACCATAAGAGACTCTTAATCTTAGGAAACAAACTGAGGGTTGCTGGAATGGTGGGGGGTGGGAGGGATGGGGTGGCTGCGTGATGGACACTGGGTAGGGTATGTGCTATGGTGAGCGCTGTGAATTGTGTAAGGCTGATGAATCACAGTCGTGTACCCCTGAAACAAATAATACATATATGTTAATAAAATAAAAAAATTAAAAAATACCCCCCCAAAAAAGACATTCAAGACGACAAAAAGAAATGGAAAGACATTCCATGCTCATGGGTTGGAAGAATAAATACTGTTAAAAAAAAACTAGAGGTATTACAATTCCAGATTTCAAGTTATATTATAAAGCAGTAGTAATTAAAGCAGTAGTAATTAAAACAGTATGATACTGGCATAAAAACAGACACTTAGATTGATGGAATAAAACAGAAAACTCAGAAAGAGACCCACAATTACATCGTCAATCTTTGACAAAGCAGGAAAGGATATTCAATGGGAAAAAGACCATCTCTTCAATTTGGGAAAACAGGACAGCCACATATGAAAGAATAAAACTGGACCACTGTCTTTCACCATACACAAAAACAAACTCAAAATGGATTAGAGACCTAAATGTGAGACCTGAAATCATAAAAATTCTTGAAGGGAACACAGGCAGTAATCTCTATGACATTGCCATAGCAGCATTTTTCTAGATATGTCTCCTGAGACAAGGAAAGTAAACCTAGAAATAAACTACTGAAACATCAAAATAGGGCGCCTGGGTGGCTCAGTGGGTTAGCATCTACCTTTGGCTCAGGTGACGATCCCAGGGACCAGGGATTGAGCCTCGCATCAGGTTCCCCGCTCAGCGGGGTGTCTGCTTCCCTCTGCCCCTCCCTCTGCTCATTCTCCCCCCACCCCTTCTCTCTCAAGTAAATAAAATCTTAAAAAAAAAAAAACCACATCAAAATAAAAAGTTTCTGCACAGTGAAGGAAACAATCAACAAAACTAAAAGACAACCTACAGAATGGGAGAACATATTTGCAAATGACATATCTGATAAAGGGTTAGTATCCAAAATATATAAAGAACTTATAAAACTCAACACCCCAAAAATAAATAATCTAATTAAAAATGGACAGAAGACATTAACAGACACTTTTCCAAAGAAGTCATTCAGATGGCTAACAGACACATGAAAAGATGCTCAACATCATTCATCATCAGGGAAATGCAAATCAAAAGTACAATGAGATATTACCTCACACCTGTCAGGCTGGCTAAAATCAACAACACAGGAAACAAGTGCTGAAGAGGATGTGGAAAAAAAATGCACTGCTGGTGGGAATGCAAACTGGTGTAGCCACTGTGGAAAATAGTATGGAGGTTCCTCAAAAAAATTAAAAATAGGACCACCCTATGATCCAAGAATCACGATAGTATTTACCCCAAAAATACAAAACACTAATTTAAAGGGATACATGTACCACTATGTTGATTGCAGCATTATTTACAATAGTCAAATTATGGAAGCAGCCCAAGTGTCCACCGATAGATGAACGGATAAAAAAGGTGTGGTATGTGTATATATACACACATATACACATGGTGTTGGGAAAACAGGACAGCCACATACAAAAGAATAAAACTGGATCACTGTCTTTCACCATACACAAAAACAAACTCAAAATGGATTAAAGACCTGAAACCATAAAAACCCTTGAAGGGAACACAAGCAGTAATCTCTCTGATATATATAAATAGACACACACACACACACACACACACACACACACACACTAGAATATTTTTCCACTGTAAAAAAGAATGAAATCTTGCCATTTGCAAGGACATGGATAGAGGTAGAGAGCATTTCACTAAGTGAAATAAGTCAGAGAAAGACAAATACCATATGATTTCACTCATATGTGGAATTTAAGAAACAAATGAACAAAGTAAAAGAGACAAACCAAGAAACAGACTCTTTAATGATAGAGAAAAAAGTGATGGTTACTATAAGGGATGTTGGTGGGGGGATGGGTGAAATAGGGGATGGGGATTAAAGAGTAAAAAATTAATGGAGATGATGAAAAAAATTATGGAGATGAAAAAATTAATGGAGAAAGCAAAAAAGAATTTACAAAAAAAAGTAGATTCCATTTGTCTTAAGGGATTTACCTCAATAACGGGGGGAAAAACAAAAGTGTTAATATTCTTGAATTACAGTAAGTATCAGAATTAAACCATATCTTTATCTCACAGATACAAATAGGTATGACGATATAATAAGAGTTTTTAAAACATCAGTCTACAATCTCGAAAAAACCAGAATTGTCTATGTGTCCCAGTTTAGGCAGAAGATACATTTCTAAAGAAATGAAGTCTGTTATAATAAAAATGTGTACATGTTTGAATGTTCAAATTTTCACAACAAAATGTACTAATAGTTTTCAAATGAAAGTATTAGAAGAAAGGAAGATAAATGAGTATTCCTTATGATTATATTATATATTAGAATTTGGACAAATACATAAGGAAAATATTTTTTATTCAGAAGTCACATTTGGTTGCATCAACAATTTATATTCAAAGGGAAAAAAGAAACAGTAAATATTTATACAGAAAATACCCTCAGTAACTTTTTTGAAACATCTTTGGATAGAATTCAAGTTCACCCACTTAAAGGATACGATTCAATTATTTTTAGTACAGAGTCGCACAACCACTACCACAATCTAAGTGTAGAATATTTTCATCACCCCAACAAGAAACAATTACTCCACTCTCCCTCACTCATCCCCACCCCCAAGTAAGCAATAATCTATTATCTGCCTCTATAGATTTGCCTGTTCTGGAGATTTTATATAAATGGAATCATATAATATGTGCTCTTTTGTGGTTGGCTTTTTCCACTTAACATGCTTTCTAGGTTCACCCACGTGGTAGCATGTACCAGGACTTCATTTCTTTATATTGCTGAATATAATTATTCATTGTATGGATGCACATTTTGTTTATCCATTCATCAACTGACGGACATTTGAGTTGTTGCCAGTCTTTACTCTAGAAGTAATAACATGGACATATGTTTTCACTTCTCTTGGGTATATTCCTAGGAATGGGACTTCTAGGTCATATGGTAAGTCTATGTTTAACATTTTGAGGAACTGCCAAACTTTTCCAAAGTGGTTGTACCATTTTACATCCCCACCAGCAATGAATGAGGTTTCCAATTATACCACATGCTTGTCACTGGCTGTCTTTTTTTATTATTATTATAGGCAGCCTGGCAGACAGGAAATAGCATCTCACTTGGTTTTGATTTGCATTTCTTCATAATGACTTATGATGCTGAGCATCTTTTCATGTGCTTAATGGTCATCTGCATATTTTCTCTGGAGAAAGGTCTCTTCGGAGCCTTTGCCTATTTTTTTAATTGGGATATTTGTCTTTTAATGGAATTGTTAGAGTTCTTTACATATTCTGGATACAAGTCCCTTGTCCCATCTATAACTCACAAATATTTTTTCTCCCATTCCATGGGCTATTTACTTTCTTGATGATATCCTTTGCAGCACAAAGTGTTTGGTTTTGACGTAGTTCAATTTATCTGGTTTTCTTTTGCTTTTGTGCCTTTGATGTCATGTCTAAGAAGCCGCTGCCTAACCCAAGAGTTTAATAGTTTTAGCTCTTATATTTAGGTCTATGATCCAATCACATTCATTCTTATGTGTGGTGTGAAGTAGGAGTCCAACTTCATTTATTTGCATGTGGCTATTCAATTGTCCCAGCACCATCTGTTGAAAAGACCATTATTTGTCTATCTATTTACCCTTGTCAAAAGTCAGTTGACCTGTAAGTGGAAAGGTTTGTTTCTTGATGCTTGTTGAACTAGAGGTCTACTCTTACGCCGTACCATGCTGTCTTGATTACTTTGCAGTAAGTTTTGAGGTTACGAGGTATGACTCTTCCAACTTTGTTCTTCCTTTTCAAGATTGTTTTGGCTGTTCCAGATTCCTTAGATTTAGTAGCAGTTTGTCAATTTTGCAAAAAAAAAAAAAAAAAAGCAAGCTTTGATTTTCAGAGGGATTGTACTGAATCTGGTAACTCAATTAAGGGAGTACCGCCGTCTTAACAATACCAAGTTTTCTGATACGTGAACATGAGATGTCCTGTCAGTAATATCTTAAGAACTGCCTTTAAACTGCTTCAATTTGCCTCATTATGGAAATAAAAAGAAAACTATGCAGCAGAACACGCTGCTGAGACCATACAGAAAATAATGAATGATTATACTCTGGACCACTATTTCTTGAGTATAATCTCTTACCACGTAGCAGGAGCTACAGAACCATTCATACTCTTTGATTCTAATAATGATACCACCCAAAGAAATAACTCGAAAAAGAAAAGAAAAATATGCTAGCTATTGAAGTACTTACTCTCATAGTGAAATACTGGGAAATAACAGAGAAACAACAATGATCAAATATCTCAACAATTTCCCAACAAGGAAATATCAAATTATTAACACAACAGATATCTAAATAGTCTGTATACCAGTTACTTAAGAAAAAAGATATTAAAACAGATTTGTAAATGAAATTGCATGAAGTCTCATGTGTATATTAAAGATCACAAAATAATTTGAAAACAGCTTAGAATTTAAGTATCACTGGGTTATTTTTATGAAGTCGCTTAACATCTTAAACTATTATGTAGGTGTTTTAAAAGAAGAAGCCTCCCTTGTCAGCTGTAGCATGCAGGAGGGCATGCTGTGACAGCCCACTTATTATTACCTGTGATTCGGCATTAATGCTGCTGACTAGCAGAATCCGTTTAGCAATACTGTTATCAAGGACACCTAACAATAGATCATGCATTTAACCCCTACCCTTAGGACTAGGGCCAATGTAGGCAAGGGAAAGCTCATCCTCTTATGCACATGTAGTGAGCTTAGGGATAAAAATCATTAACCTTCTACGTGCTTTTTCAGCCCAACAGCCTGTAATGATAGAGTTGAAAGAACAGCATATGTACTTAACCTATTAGCAATTTGGGTTACTACCCTCTTCTCATTTCAGTGAACAGTTATTAAACTACATGATACAGATTTATCTTGCTGGAAAGTGAAGACAAATATATCCTCCCATCTCTCCTACACCAGCTTGAACCGATCTCTCGTTTTGTGTTCTTCTAAGAATAAATGGCAACTCTATTTTTTGGCACCTGGAGTAATAAAGAGAACCCATGTAGGATGGAGGAAGGGAAGACTACAATTAACAGAACTTAAGGGAATTATCTCTCTTCCTGCATCGCCTTTTTCCTGATCCTATAAATAACAACATGACATCATGCTGGCAAGGCCTGCTATTCAAATACAAGAGGCAGGCTCGCTCTTCGACAGATGCAAAGAAACGCTGCTACCGAACAGCTCCCGTGATCCTGTCCACACGCCCGAGATGAGCGCTCAGGCCTAGGCCCTCCGGGTGTGCGGCACTCCTGTGCCGGCCCCCACTCTCTACCACCCCTGCGGGCCTCCTGTCTCTTTTCTCTAGCTGATACATTAATCACCAAAGGGATCAACCTCCACTTTTCTGTCCCTGTCACAATCATAAACGGATGGGCTAAAAAGCAGCACAGACCTCCCACTGATTCTGGGGGGGCGTCAGTGAAAAATGTCACTTCATCTTAATAAAAGTACAGAGAGAAAGCACTACAGTCCATTTTTTAAAAGGGGCCTCAGACAACTGAAGTCACCGAAAACAACGGGCAGAAAGGTCCACAGACAGGACAAGCGCTGGCGTAGATGTGTGCAAGCCTTTCCCACAGAACTTCGTACCCGGTCGAAGGAGAAGAACCCCAACCCTCTCGGAAGGAGATGGGGCAGCAGACTGACATGAATGTGGAAGAAAGGTCAACCATCAAACCAGTTCCTGCAGGGCTCTGTTCTGGGGAAAGAAACCACATCCTATCACAGGCCTTCTCAGAAGGAAGGGGAGGGAGGGCAAGTACAAAACAGGGGAGCAGACTGCAATGACAAGGCTGCATTTCTCAGCACAAACAAGGTAGCTTCAAATAAGAGAGAGAGGAGATGGTCGGGGGACATACACACATACGAAAGGTAGGGTTCATTGTAACTTCTTTAGCGTGGCCTCTGTGAGGCCTTGCACAAACTTCCTTTTGTCCTCACGAAGCAGTACTGTGATTGTAATGGTCTGAGAGGCAGTTACAGTCAAATGCCTCGCGGGCCGAGCAGTGGTGGGGGGTGGGTGGTGAGGGGGCATGGGGTGGGGGGCACAGGGGCTCACACCTGCTCATGTGGGCACTCGCTGCCATAAGCAGAGACTCCATTTCAATCCAATCGCTTTTTACCTCCTTTATTCAGTTCACTTCTTTAGAGTCGTACTTCTCTAGCCAGCACATCAGCATCTAAATACCTGGTTCTGTACCCTCCTTAGCAGGACAATCTCTTTATTCCAATTGTGAAGACAGTTTAGCATCTCCTTTCTTCAGAACTGGTTTCAGAAACAGGCACAGGTTTCACACAAGAGAGACAGACAGTCCTTGATAATCAACTTTTTTTTAAAGATTTTATTTATTTGAGAGAGAGCGAGTGAGAGAGGGAACACAAGCAGGGGGAGTGGGAGAGGGAGAAGCAGGCTTCCCGTGGAGCAGGGAGCCCGATACGGGGCTCGATCCCAGGACCCTGGGATCATGATCTGAGCCGAAGGCAGATGCTTAATGACTGAGCCACCCAGGAGCCCCGATAATCAACTTTTTCTTAAGAAACGACATCACTCTCACTGATCAGTGGATTTCTCATTGATCGATGGATTCATCTGTTCATTCAACAAACACACACTGAGGGCCAGTCTTATTATGAAAGGCCATGACTATTGTTGCCCAAATCCAAACCCAAGGTTTTAAATGCCAGCACTCAGGATATTCAAAAGGTAGGAGTCCCAGATTAGAAGTTTCAAAACAAGAATTCTCAAAATGCTTAACAACCTCATTAGAATGTTTATCAACTTTCATTTATTCAGATATTAAAAATTAGTTTCATTACTAAGTAGTCATGATATAGCATGTGTATATGAAAGTGTATACTTATAAAATCAAATACATACATATATATATTACATACTAAGCAGATGGTTAAAACTAAAGGGGAGGGAAGTTGTGCAAATCTGTACTGTTTAAGGGAAAAAAGAGGACTAGAGAGAAATAAAAACAAGTAATTAAAATGTAGACTTGTGTCAATACTTTTTAAATAACCAAGAAAAATACTCATTCATCACTTGTACGTTAATGGACTTATCACTACCATAGATTTACTGAAAAGTACAAAAATTCAGAAGTAGAGCTATAAATTGACATTTTAACATTGAGATTACTATACAACATCTAGGACCAACTTCAGGGAAAAGTAAATATAGGTGCCCTATAGTACCTATAGTCCCTCTTGCTACATGCCACCCACTTTGCCAATCATGGGCTCAGTTTTACCGACCGCTTTCAACAGCAAAACAATCTTTTTCCCCTCCTAAAAAGGAAAAAAAAAAAGAAATTTGATAACCCTACTTCCAGGCTTACATAAGAATAATAATAATACCCATCACACACTAGTTATATATCATTTATCCCATGCTAAGGACCGTAGGAACCCATCTGTGCCTCCCAGCAGCATGAAAAGTCACATGGGAGAAGTCAACAAAGACCGGAAAGGTAGTGAGAACACAGGAGGGTGGAGAAGGCTGGAGGTGGGAGCATAGAGACATACAGTGGGGAGAAGCAAAGGCAGTAAAGAGAGAAGATTCTTTCTGCAGTCTGGCTGAAGCTTCATGCTTCAGCAGCCCCAAAGAGCACAGGGGGCACCCCATCCTGACGCACCCCACGCACCAAAGGTGGAACTCCACTGCTAGGTCAAGTTAGGCCGTAACAGCAGGAAATCATGAAACCACGACAGCGAGGGTTATCAAAGGTCAGGACGGGGTGGTTGTGTCAAAGACCCCCCTCCAGCCCCCCCGATGGACTCCAAATTGTCCCAGGGCACATAAACAGTTGTTCATGAAATTAAAGCGAGAGCGGGCAAGTGCACAGGATTTGAAAATAACACATACAGAAAATGAAAACTAAGCAGCACATATTGAGCTCGTCACCCTGCATGACAGCAAGCTTACACAAAAGCAGCTGTTCAAATTATTTTGTAGATTGACTCACTGAACAAACTTCATGTCATATGACGCATCTGACAAAGTTAAAGCCTGCAGACCGTGTTCTCTCAGTGTTTGTTGATAAAAAGATCTCAGGGGTCCTATCTCTAGCCTAAATGCTTACTGAAAATTAAAAAAAAATTATCTGCAAGCAGATGTGTCAGCAGAGCCCTATGTTTTCAGAAACCAGGTTTGGGACTTCATAGGCCTTACCAAAAGCCTCTGACAAGAGGGGTGACATCCTCTCTGGGCTGCCCCCCTCCGCAAACAAAGCCTTCTCCACTCCCAACCCCACCCCTGACAGCTTCCTGGGGGTCACCTGGGAAGATAAATGAAATGCTGCTGTCTGGGCACTGTGAGGACAATCCCAGTAATATTCCAAGTTAGCCCCAAATCCTTTCATCTTCTGGGCCTCGGGGACGGGCTGAACAGAAACCACCGGGCACATTCCCTTGGGCCTGAGGCTACAGCTCACTAATTAGAAGCAGAAACACATCTTTTTTTTTTTTTTTTTTGAAAACCAAGCATCAGTTCGGCAAGCAAGCTGCTTCACAGTGAAGTGGTCCTAACATCTACCACCCACACTCAGATCACAACTCTCCCCCCTTGAAAGAGCCCAAATGCCTACCAAGAACTGTATAATGCCAGCTATGTACCTCCCCAAACTGTATTTCGAAGGGTCCTCTGACGGTTGCGGCTTCCTCATTTCTAGGACCATCCCAACAACAGTGAATAACCACTTACTTTTACATCCACTCAGTCCCTGACAGGAATGAACTGTGGCACAAACTAAAACCATCACAAATTAAGTGTTTGGTGGGGGGGGTGGGGGGGTGAGAAGGCATCAGTTTAGCTAAAAGTTAAGCATTTTTGTTTTAAAATTAAAAATTTACGAAAATGGCAAGCTTAACAAGAGATAAACCCTTACTTTTACATTTCTATTTAACAGCTTCAAAATCCAATTTAGAGCATTCGTTGATCTGGGGGAGTAAAGAGAGAGAATTCTAACAAATGCCCAATGCTAAGGTGCCTTACTGCACACAACTGTAAATTCTGGCTCTCACCCCGGGCGGCAAATCTGTTAACACTGAGCCTAGTCTCATCATGTTCAGAGTTATTCAAAATGTGTAATGCCTGCCCTTTAAGAAATGGACATTTAATGGGGCACCTGGGTGGCTCTGTTGGTTAAGCAGCCAACTCTTGGTTTCAACTCAGGTCATGATCTCGGGGTCATGAGTTCCAGCCCCGCACTGGGCTCATGCTCAATGGGGAGTCTGCTTGAGATTCTCTCTGTCCCTCTCCCTCTGCCCCTCTCCCTGGCTCATGCTCTCTAAAAATAAATAAATCTTTTTTATAAAGAAAAGAAATGGACATTTAAGAAAGGACTGACCCTGTAACCAAACTTCCATGCAAAAATGGTCACTGAAGTGAGAAGGCTTAGTCAGTTTAAAATGTCCTTATACAGTGTGATTTTGTCCTGCACAAACCCAAGGGAGCAGAGAAACTTTAGTAAACTGAACATCCTTCCCTACATGGAAGACCATAACCCTGAGCTTAAAAGGAAAGAATGCTAACAAAAAGACTGGGCTGCATAAGAAAATGATCAGAACTATGTTTCTAAGGCAGCGAGGGGAAAAAAGAGAGAAACAGAACTGAAGGCTCACAGGCCTGACTGCAAAGAAAAACAGTTTCAAAATAATGAGAAAAAAACCAATTCAGACATAGGTGCAAATAATTCAGATCCCAGTGAGCTTTCTGAACTGTTTCGATTATAAATCATCAGGAGAGTCTCTAAAATACAACTTCCATATGTAAAGGTGAGGAGTCCTCGGATTTAAGGAGGTACTTCATGAGGGAAAGGAATTATTTGAGAAGTAATATACACTTTGTTGCCAACAAAAAAAATCATCCCTGTGCTCACAAAAGCATTCCTAAGCAAGAATCTTCAAATGCACTCATGGCGATTCTTGGGGGCTGACTTCTAGAATCAACTGTGCTGCAGAGCACCCGGTTACCTGGAGGACAGAGGTTGTAGAAAGCTTGCAATGATTCTCTGCAAGCTGCTGATGCACCTGGCATAACAGCCACCTGCTTTCATGTGCAGGATTTTTTTTTTCTTATACTTTTATTTTTCTTCAAATCCTCATGCCCCCAAGCAAGCAGACGAAAGGAAGAGAACAGAAAGAAAAGAAAAGAGAAGAGAGAAAAGAAAAGAAAAAAGGAAGGGAA
>NW_027397073.1:46801937-46983922 GCF_003265705.2 Callorhinus ursinus
GGGAGGGGAGGGGAGGGGAGGGGAGGGAAGGGAAGGGAAGGGAAGGGAAGGGAAGGGAAGGGAAGGGAAGGGAAGGGAAGGGAAGGGAAGGGAAGGGAAGGGAAGGAAAAAACAGATATAAAGAAGCAGAGACCTTCAAACGCCAGGGTGTATTCTGCTTCTGGAGTGAGACAGCCTGGCCTCATTCACTGGGTGAGCCTGGGAAGTCACTTGAAACCCTCCTGATCCCTTTTTCTATAAAACACAGAGGACATTTTGTATCTATGTCCTAGGATTCCTCTGGGGATTAAATGGGCTATCATGAATAAAGCGCCTGGCACGGGATTAGCCCAAAGGAAGCCCATGAAAAAGCAACAAAAGCTACTACTCTTTCAAAGCTGATGGGGTCCTTGCTATTTCACGCAGTAACTTATGCATAAATCGTTAACCAAGATGAAAATTTAGAAACAGATTATTAGTAACTCCAGAAAAGGAAAAGGATCATATTTTGTGTTCTTCAATGAAGACATGTGCTAATGCTCCAAGTACGCCAATCTCATTACC
This sequence comes from Callorhinus ursinus, assembly GCF_003265705.2. Classification (NCBI taxonomy): domain Eukaryota; kingdom Metazoa; phylum Chordata; class Mammalia; order Carnivora; family Otariidae; genus Callorhinus; species Callorhinus ursinus. The sequence goes on from NW_027397073.1 coordinate 46,802,481, forward strand.
CGGGACAGAGCTCACCCCTTCCTCGCCCACATCTCCCGAACAGAAGGTTACTGACTAACATCCTGGGTTCCTGGAAGAAGCTTTTGTAGCAACAGTGCAGCGAAAAGCACAAGAACGAAATGTTCCTTGGCCCAATGACATTTGGGCTCATTTTGACAGGAGTACCCGGAGTGAGAATTACAGATCTGATCCACAGAAGACTTTATTTAAAAACATGCGGAAGGCACAGTACCTCTAATCGTTGTATGCGTCCCTTGAAAAACATGAAGAGGGAAGAATTTGGATAAGCAGCTTCTTTTTTGAGAAGAATTTCCTTTGCTTCATCCAGGCCTGCTTTGTTATCACTGCCATCCAAGGCAAAAAACGGACGGACTACAGTATGATACCAGAGCAGAGCCAATCTAAAGAAGAGGGAGAGAAACGTTGAGCAAGACTTTTCTTATAGTGGTTCTACTTTTTAAAAACTCAGTATGTGCTCTTCCAGAACGCTCTTTCCAAAAAGCTTACCATGCAGTCTTTGAAGAAGTAAATTCAGAGTATCTTTCCCCATATTAATTTTATCAATATTTGGAAAACTGACACTTTGGCACAGCATATAAATCAGCACACTCCCATCAGGTGACAGGAGAACAATATGATAAAAGCATTTAGCTTTTCCGAGACTTCCAGATGGCTCTTGAAAGTATGGACTGATGTAAATCTCTGAATTCTGAACTTCACTCATCAATGCACCAATCAGAAACAGTAACTGGTTACCATGAATTTACTGTCCCCTGATAATAAAAGCATTACCTTTTTGCAAAAGGAAAATGCTGTTTTCTCTTGTGTTCACAAAGTAAGAGTGTAAGCCTCAGAATTCAAATTTAAATATGGGAACCACAGACACAAATTATACTAAAATGGGTTAAAATAAGTAAGAGAACCAGAAAAAAGGCTCTTTCTCTGGCCTTTGAGGATGCTCAATTTGAAAAACAAATAATTACTTAAAATTGCCTTACTTCAAACTCATCCTTTCAAGAAAAATACCATGTTAAATAAACTCGGTAACTAAAATAGATTCATTAGGATCTGCTTTAATGAATAGACAAAAATGTTTCACCAACACATCAAATATTATTATGTAAATGCACGCTTCTAGCATGTCTATAAAATTCGTTCTCTTTTGGAGATCCGACTAATTTACATTACCAATTCATTTCTTTCCAGAAAATACTAAGATATAAATAGACAAATTATCACATGTTACAAAACTGTTAAATCAAATTAATAAAATACCACTGTTTATGTAATTTAATGACTTTGGGGAGGCACAGATATTTTTGAAATGAAAATTTAATGATATTTTTAATAGCTACCAACGGATTAAGAGTGAATATCCAAATTCCTCAATCTTGATAGGAGTAGAAACAGAGCTTACTAAAGTTTTTTGTGATAATCAACATTTTTTGGAAAAACTGATAAGTAGTGTAATGTCAAAGGACATCTAGTGTCTGGTAAAATTACTCAAATTGCAAATGGTAGATATTTACCAGACTGAAAAAAAAAAATCACACCGTTTTTAACCGATGGAGGAATGGGAGAGTTATACCAGCTTCTCCACACTCCTGTTTAAATAACTGTCATTTCAGTTTACTCTAACATGACTCAGTTTAGATTAACATGACTCAATTTAGTTGACCAGCACAAAATATCCAAGTCACATATGAAAGACCAATGAACCAACCAGGATCAAAGGAAATTACATAGTATCAAGATTCTCTGTAAGAATAAAAATTTTAAAATCACCACAAAGGCTTATTGAATTCCTATTCCTTAAAAAATTCCGAAAATCAGGATCATGAATCTCAGTGACTGTGGTCAAGGTCACAAAAACTGCTTATAAAATCATTTGAGGTTGAAAAAGGTGATCATTTTACCTGTTTAAAATAATAAAGGACTCATGAGAGTAAGGAATGATGTCCTGCTCTCTAACGTCAGCTCCAAAGTCAGTTTATAAATAGCACCAAAAATGCAGTTCTCAGGGTTGCATTAAAAGACATAATGCATGGCATCACGTCAACCAACCAAGCTATTTACCTGAAGTTTCCTTTAAAGGCTCTGATTGTCGTTTACTTACTTTCAACACTATATTATCTACCAAAGCATTGCAATACAGCTACTCACGTAGCTAAAGGGGCCTTCATGTCCTTACTTTCGCTTGCATACATCAGTGAAGAAAGCCCTTGCAGGCGGTCTCCAGGAAAACCCAGCAGGTTGATGATTTTGAGCAGGTTGGGGGGCACCATGGATATGCAAAGGTGAAAAAGGCCATATCCAAAGCTAACAGCACCTTTCAGTCTGTTTAGAGACTCCTCAGACACCCCTTCAGCCACAATGTGATTATCATTTGCAGCGTCAGAAGTCAAAGGCTCTTCAGTTAGCTTCTTTTGATACAGCTCCTGAAGGGCACTGATGTCCAGATAGCATTTATTGTAAATCTTCCAGGCTTTCCTAAGGATCCACCCACCTTTTATATAGGCTACAGAGAAGGGGAGAAAGCATGAGAAAAGTAAGCATTCAAAATAATTTTCTGTGTTGATAAGGGATATTGAAGAATGGCCTGAAATTCAAGCAAAAATTAAAAAAAAAAAAAACCAAACACACAATAAAAATGACCATCTCCCATTGCACCTTGTTTTCTGCAGAGGACTTAAATTCTTTGTTTCCCTTTACTGCACTGGATGACCACTCGGCAAAAACCACATATCTTTTTTTGTTCACTGTTCTATCAAGCCCCTCATACATGAGCTGGGATGTAGTAGATGATATACGCTACAAGACTAAATGCATGACTACCAGCATGCAAGCACCACGTGAACACCTTTGTTCACGTGCTCCGTGAAACATGAACCTCCGCCGTGTTTTTCTGAACTACCATGGCAACTTCGCTGATAAACCTCTTTTAGAACTCTTACGTCTGTCTACCCTGTGTTTCGTTCCTCCGAAATAGCAAGTTTTAAGTCTAATTCACTGCTAAAACTACACCCCAGCATCAAGCATGGCAACTTGCCAAAAAATAAAACAAGCAAACAAAAAGGATGAATTTATACTTATTGGTGAACAAATGGGCAGTTCATTAAGGTGTAAGTCATCGGTGTTAAATGCAGAAATGCAAACAATCCCCCATTCATCTGTATCTAATGCCTACTGTGTGGCTTCAGCGCACCTTACTTAGGATGGCGTTATTTGGTCTATGAGGATGACACTCATCCCCTGTCCCAGCCTACATCTAGACAGATCCAGTGAAGGAAGGTGGCAAAAAGAAGCTACTTCACACCAGAGGTGAGAAGCTGTTATTTATAAAGCTGCTTCCATGATTTCCCGTCAGACCAATTTTTAACACAGCCCTCATAGTCTCTGAAAGAAATTTCACAGATACGATATGGGACTGACCCACCAGTTCCAGGCTCTACAGGCCCCTCTCACACAAGCCCACAGGTCCTGCCTCACCCTCTCCTCCTGTGAACACTTACACCTTCTGATGGGGAAGGAAAGGGGCAGCTGATTTGTCTGTGCTTATCTGAGTGTATCATCACCATACTTTTGAGGAAAGGTCTTCTATAGGGAATTTTCTGCAGAAAAGAGCTTATACACTCAGCACTGTTACCAATATGGCACCAGTCATCTGACCCCAATGCACCAATGGAAAACAAAATGAGCTGTTCTGGGCTTCCAGGCCCTTTAGACAGCAGAAAAAGAAGTTTGTAAAAAGTTATTTTTAAAATTACAGAAAATACGTAACATAAAATCTGATTTATAAAAGTCTAATCCCTAAGAGTGATCTAAGAACACACGGTATATACAGAAAAGACCTACCACAGCGGGCCTACTGCTAGCCTTTGAAAGGCCTGATTACAAGATTGGCCTTTGGCTGGGGTCTGTGAACTTGGACTTGGGAGGGTTCCCAGCATTCTCAGAACCGATAAGAGTGGCTCACTGTGCCTACCACCCTGCTTGCAGAAGTAGTATGTTTTATGTTGAACACCTGCTTTCCTCCTGGGGCCTGGAATCTGGGTATGTGCAAGACAAGGGTAGATCTACGCATGGTTAGCCCCCAACAAAAAGTGCGGGTGCTGCATCTCCAACAAACTTCTCGACTGAGAACAAAACTCACTGCCCAGAGAATTAAGCATGTCCTATGCAACTCCACTGGGAGAAAATTCTGGGTTGCCTGTGCCTGAGTTTTCCTGGATGTCATCCCACGCATCATTTCCCTTTGGTCGTTTTGCTTTGTATCTTTTGCTGTAACAAATCACAGCCATGAGCATGATTATATACAGAGTCCTGGAAAATCATTGCACGCGACGGTCTTAAGAATCCCCAATCCATGGAATCAAGCTAAAATTTAATCAAGCTAATATTTTACTTAACTATATCAATTTCTTGACAAATGATAACCATATCTCCTATGGGAGATCCTATGGGATCTCCTATGGGACCACAATTCAAAACACAACCATCCCACAAGTTCCAAGTTCTAGATTGTTAATGTTCTGTAGACTAAGTTCACTGAAAAGAATACTTACTGTGAGAGAGGATGAACAAACAAAAGCTTAATTTAAGGGAACTATTTTTATAACTGTATAGTTATAAAAGTAATACACATTTGAATACACATTTAGTTCAATGTAACAAAAAAAAATTTTTTTTTTGAGAGAGAGAGCGTGAGCAGGGAGAGGGGCAAAGGGAGAGAGAGAATCCACGCCCAGCACAAATCCCAGTGCAGGGCTTAATCTCACGTCCCTGAGATCATGACTTGAGTCAAAATCAAGAGTCAGAGGCTTAACCAACTGAGCCACCCAGGCGCTCCAATTTAACAAAAATACTCACTGAGCAAATATTACATTTCAGGCACAGTTCTAGGAGAATCAAAGGGAAGTAAGATACAGATCCCGGATGTAAGAGGCACAGTGACTCTTCCCTTCTAAATGGAAGCACTGTGGGAAAACGAAAGGTTGGAGAAAACCCTGAAACCTGTATGCTAACAAAGCACTCAGGTTGATTCAGTATGCCCACAAACAGGAAGCTCAGTTATGATCCAAAAAGCTCAATGTTGAATAGAAAAACAGAAAAAGAGAAAAGGAACACAAAACCAACTGGGATCTAATAAAGAGGAAAACACCGGCTACAGATTTAAAAAATGAAAAAAAGAAAACTTGCAAAACTCTAAAAATGTTAATTAGCTATTATGTTCCTATCATGTGCCTAGCACTGTGCTTGGCAATTGAGGGATACAAAAGGACCAGAAGACATAATCTCAGCCCTTCAAATGCCCACAATAAAACTGAAAAATAAATGAAAAAAATAAGTGCATAAGACTATATATATATCTTATGTGTTTGTTTATGTGCCCCACTGGGGTCTTATGGAGAAAAATGAAAACAAATCATGTTGGGATGACTGGTGAGTTGTTCTTTATTTCCTTTTTGTCACTAAATTTTTCTATGTAATGAATATGTAAATGAATTAGTGCAGAATAAGTATTGCAGGATTTCAGTAGAAAACTTTACTCCCTCCTCCCCCCCCCACCCAGGCCTAACTGGAAATCTTAAGGAAAAAGTTTAATTCCATTTTCTCCTGCACTTCCAGGCTGCTGAGGCTTCATTCAGGAAGCAGAGCTTCCATCTAGGCAGAGGCAACATTCCAGGAGCGAGGAACACGAGTGTGAGTATGAAGAAGCAGGTGAGCAAGCTGTTCAGAGCCAGAATCCAACAGGAGACACAGAGGCCAAAGGGGACCCAGGGATGGCATGCTCAAGTTATGGGGGCCCCCTGATGTCCACTAAGGACATGCACAGAAGCAGCAGGCCACTTCTAAGATGGGGGTGAGGAGACCTGCAGTGTTAGTAATCCAGATCTCCGGTGAAGAGTCATAGCAGAGAATGGTAAGAATAGAAGCAAATGTCAAAATCCATCAGTGCCAACTGCACAGACTCCATCAACAAAAAATGACAATGGTAAAAACCCTGTTTTTACAAAATAAAAATGTAATTCAACATGTCTTTCTTTTCTTGCCTAAGAGAGGAGTTTAGGTGCCAACGTTTAAAAGCATATGTTAAAATCTGTCGTAACCAGTTTTAACACCTTTAATTTGAGCCGGGTAAGTAGAACCCAAAGTTTCAACTAAGTCAAAGACTGTAATTTGTGGAAGACAAAGTTAGCATGCATGTAGGTAGAGAAACATTTTTTTTTTTTTTTGCTACTTTCTAAGCTTAGAGAAACAGCTTCCCCAGGACTCTCACCCTACTTCCCTGTCCCAAATGCTGTGACCAAAACATCTGAGCACAGCCGGACCCTGCGTATGGAGCGAAGGCTGAGTGAGGAGCCGGCAGAGCTGGACGCGTGCCCCACGGCAGACAGTGCCGCAGTTCCTGCAGGGGGGACCCTCCGCCGCCTTGAAGCTACAGCAATGCAGCTAATGAGCACACATTTTCCCAAAGGGCAGAGAAACTATTCAAGAGCCTCACATCCTGCACAGCCTTCCATATGGCTCCTCTGAAAGGTCAAATATAAATCAGTCAGCCACTGCTGTCTATGCTTTTGGAGACAGCAGAAAACCACAGACCACTTGCCCTCCCTTTTTAGGGCCAACCTAAGTCAGCTGGGAGATGTAGGGGAGAGAGGAAACTTTGTCCCCATTAAGGGAAGTGTGGTATGGGGCGGGGGGGCGGTGTCGGGGGAGGCAGGGAGTGGGAGTCCTTCCCAGGAAAGGGCAAGAATTGTCTAGAAAGTGAAAATACCAAGTCATACTAATTGATGTTGCGATAAATCTTACAGACTTTTCAGTAGGGGATTGTATCTGGTGGGATCTTCTACCATAGCATTCTGTCTGTTCACTTGTCCTAGATGAGGCTGGTTAACCCTATAATGAGAGAACTTTTTTATAACCCACATAAGACTTTGGGAGAAAAATGGGTTTCTTTTCACTTCTAAAAGACTTCTGAAAGACTCACTTTTCCAATCTCAACTATTCTTGGGGCTCAGTGTTGAGCCACTTTTTCCTGAATGGCATCACCCTCCTTCATCCCTTCAATTCACATATTATACACCCACCGTGTGCTAGGGAACAGCACAGGAGGTGCCAAGGACATAGAGGGGAAAATGGACTTCCCCCAGTTCTTTATCACCCTGCTCAGGATCTTCCTTGATCTTCCCTCAGGCAGTTTCCCAACTGTTCATTCCCTGTGCACCCAATCTGTGACTAACTTACACGTCTAGTGAGTAAAGTATCACCCTGAATTAGAACTGATGCACTCCTGTTTCTCCCCTACTAAACCTGCAGTCCCCTCAGGGCAAGAGCGACATCCCACTCACCTCTAGAGCTCCGGCGCCTATCACCCCACAGTGAGGGATGCAAAGTAGGAGCTCAGTAAGTGTGGGTGAAAAAGACAGCAGGTGGACACGTGTTGCTGCCCTCAAGGAGATTACAGTCAAATACCGGCGGCAGACATGTGCATAAACATTTGTATTGCTATGTGATGAATGCTCTGACGAGGCACAGAATACATGGAGAACAGCAAAGAGCAGATGATGGTAGGGTAGCACACACAAGGGCAGGAGGCAAGCTCAGGGCATTCAGGGAAGGGCTAGGAGCTCGGCTTAGCCAGCTGCGGGGCTGGGAAGGCAGGCAGGTTCGCACAGGCCACCTGAGGAAGGAATTCAAACTTCCCCTTGTAGGAGATGTACAACAGCTGAGTGTTTAAAGCACAGGTCTAACAAGCCTTAGGAAGATGGCTCCAACGGACCACAGAGAACGCGGCCTGGAGAAGCAGGGGAGTCAACAGCAGGCTGTGGAACGATGATGCCAGGGGCTAGCGCTGTGGGTTGGCCGGAGAGCGAGTGAGCAATGCAGGGTTGCCCAGCCTCTCGGAGGGCGCGGGCACACAGAACCAGGCTGAGGCGACAGGAAAACGGTGAGAACACTGGGAATTCAGGTATGAAACAAGAAACCCATGGCTCCAGCCCAGGGTTCTGTCGTCACTAACAAGCTGTGTCAACTGTCCAACCTCATCCAACATGCAGCCTCAGCTGCCTCACCTGTGAAAGCCAGCAAGCAAACTCATCTGAAGAACACATATCGAGCCTATGTCATGCCATGAATACACAGGTAAGTACAACATAGGGCCTATCCTCAAGTCTTAAAGGAAGGAAACAAAATGAGGTGGGCAAGCACCATAAAATAGGTTTTAAAAAGAGCTTTTTGTTATGAAAGTAATGAATATCTGTTCATTGGGGAAAAAAGCAAACAAGCAGCCCTGGACAAAAGAGTAAATTAAAAAGATATTTCTAAAGTAGTATATAAAATGAGGAGAGATGATGGGATAATTCATTACAAAGAAGTTCAAATGAGAGCACAGGAGTTCTTTTACAAGTATGAAGCGTTTACAAATTCACAGACCCCTTCCTACCTGGAGCTCAGGTGAGTGTGTGCACCCCCACCCACTTCGGCACCATCCGCTCGGGGTGGGGGAAGGGCACCTATAACAAACATCTCCAAGAAGGCAGCTTTTCCCCAAGAAAATTATCCATCAAGAAAGTTTTCTAAGGGGGGACGCCTGGGTGGCTCAGTTGGTGGTCATGATCCAGGGGTCCTGGGAGTGATCCCCCACCGCCCCCCGGTTGAGCTCCTTGCTCAGTGGGGACCCTGCTTCTCCCTCTCCCCCTCCCCCTGCTTGTGCTCTCTGGCTCTCTCTCTCAAATAAATACATAAAATCTTAAAAAAAAAAAGTCATTTTCTAAGAAATGTATTCTGAGGGCGCCTGGGTGGCTCAGTCATTTAAGGGCCCTTTGGCTCAGGTCATGGTCTCAGGGTTCTGGGATTGAGCCTGCTTCTCCCTCTCCCTCTGCCCCTCAGCTCATGCTCTCTCAAATGAATAAATAAAATCTTAAAAAAAAAAGAAATGGATTCCCACAAAGTAAGTTTTTTAGAGTTTAATAACTTCTAAAAGGCTAATGAAGAGCATTTTTGGTTATGTTTGTTTGAAACAAATAAGGAGATATTCATAAAGCAAATGAACACTGTGTACATTTATGTCTGTCAGAATTTCATTTCAATATCAGTATCTGTTCAGTAAATTATATGGCTTCAGGAAAAACCAAGAGCTCTGTTCAAAATCCATGATAAATAGGATTAAGTAAATGATTAATATCAACCTATTAGGAGAATGGGAAAAAGCTAAGGCAGCAATTTATGAAAGAAATACAGTTTATTAACAAAATATAAAAATAGGTTGACCTCACTAACAACAACAACAACAACAACAAAAAAGGCAAAGCAAAGAACATTGGTTCTTTAACCAAAGGAATTGGTTAAATAAATCATGGCCCATTCATATGAAAAACTACTGTTACTATTTAGTATTTTGAAATTGAATAACAGAGAAAATATGTAAAATACAATCTAAGAGGGCAAAGTTGGATACAAAGCACTATAGATTCCATTTTATAAAAGAGATATGGAGAAACATAGAACATTAGACATTAGCATTAAAGAGTAGTTTCTCCAAGTGGTAAGATAAGACATGACTTGCTTTCTTTTTTACCCTTCTCTATTTTCCAAGTTTTCTATAACAATGTTCAGTAATTCTTAACCAGAATAATAATTTTAGAAATAAACAGCACGAATTGATGACTCTAAGTTTCAGGAGGGCAGGGAGCATTGCCTGTGTTGCTCATGTAACCCAGTGCTTAGCACATCATACATGCTCAGTAATTATTTGTCAAATAGACCCATGAAGGAGCAAATGAAGGATATACTAACTTTTACAATTTTTATATACTTTGACTTACAGAAGAGTTGTAAGATTAACACAAAGAATTCCCAGATGCCCTTTACCTGATTCCCCAAACTTTAAACTACATTGGACTTATCCTCTCTAGACAAGAGATTTTCTCCTAATAGCTAAATTAGCTCCTCTAAAGTCCTTCTTGAGTGTCAGAAAAAAAGGAATACAAGAAACACAGAAAATGCCAGAGCTCCTATCTTGACCCAAGAAGTCTGACAGCTCTGCTGCTTTTAAGATATACATGAATGGAGAGCTTCAAGTGGGAAATCTCACAGATATTTCACACCAGCTATAAGCCCTCAACCATGTAAGTATTAGGCAAGTCCCAAGAGGAGGATTAGAGAGAAAAACATAGAACAGTGGACCCAAAGCAAAAGGTCAACATATTTTAAAAGAAGGATAAATTCTAGTAAGACCAAATCTTGGAGGTCAAAATAAAAGTTAAGTTGCATGTCTGACTTGAGCCAAATAGAAACAAAGCATCCTCAAGGATGCGCTGGAGGGAGGAAGAGACAGTAGAAAGAGAAGGGAGAGAAAAACCAGTGACTGGCAGGCTAGAAAGCGTAGTGTACGTTACAACTCAGCAGCAACAGACCCTGCTTCACTTAAGGTTTGGAAGGAAATGCTTTTGTGGTTGTGAGTTTTAGTTGATTTTCTTTCGGAATTTTCATTTTTTCCAAGTAAATCCTATCTGCCAAAGCAGCAAATTTCTCCTGGCAGTATCAGACCGATACCCACATAAGCTAAAGAACTGGTGTCTGTGTTAGACACAGTCTTCCAGAAGCTGTTAAAGACTCGATTTGAGTCTATAGCTCGCAAGGTATCAAAGTTGCAGAATCCTGGAAAACAACGGTCTTGGGCAAACTAAGAAATTAGTTTATAGCCCTTACTCAAGGTTGTTCAAATGTAGGTCATTCAAGTATTTTAGGAAATATTTGGTACCCATTCAGGCTCTCAATAACAATTTCCTGAAAAAATTAACTTAAACCAGTTATATTTCACTTTAAAGGTTATTCACAACTTGATTCTCACAAAGGAAAAGTATGATCTATCTATCTGGCACTGGTAATTTCTCTAACTATGAAAGAATTATCTGTGAAACACTGACTTCAAGTCTAAAACTACTCTCCTAAACACACATTAGGCACTTGTGGTTCCAATTTCCTAAGTAAAACTCAGTATCATGCCCCAAAGAGGTACCACATATTTTCAAAAACTGAAATACAAGGCACTGTAAAAAAAAAGGGGGGGGGCATTACTTATTGTGCCCACTGAATTTTGAAAGCCATTAAAAGTGATGCTTTGGCATACCTGACAATTCTTGTTTCACAAACGAGAGCACAGCCAGATAAACTTGACAGTCAGCTATGATTATCTGCCTCTGAAGCCGATCAACCATAGAGGGGGCAGATTTTCGGACATCAACCTGTTTGGTGGAAGGAAAGTACACACTGATCAATCACACACAAGAACAAGACTCCGTCCAAACCACCATTACTTTATTGTGCAAAATAATTTCACATAGGAACTGTGAAACAGGGCACTGAAAGCCAAGACCAAATTTATACCATATTCCCATGAGATCTAGCTCTGTTTTGTTAACCATACGATGAAGAACATTGTAACTCAAAGACAAATATCCTAAGCGAGAACAATGAAGCTCATGGGAAACCATGAAAGTCAACAGAAAAATTTAGAGGTTTACCTTTTCTGAAACAGTTTGTTACTTATCCAAAATAAAAACCACTAATGGTAGAAAACATTGCCCAAAATAGATAAACCAAAAAGCCACTTTGCAGCCATCTACCTTCATTCATACAGGATGAACACTGGGGTTCATAACTTCTGTGCCCACAACAGAGATGTGAGGGTCGAAAACTGATTACATTTTACTTAAGGATAAAATAGGTTTGAATGAACCACAAACTGAACTCAATTTAAGCTATACCTCTAAAGTGACCACCTCTATAAAAGAAGCAAAACATAAAATTAAAAAACCCACTTTTTATAAAATGTTGGTCCTTATTGTAAAGAATGTTTGTAAGTGAAAAAAATTTATCCCAAAATAGAATACTGCATTCTTAATACAAAGTGAACTTGAACAAGATAAGCTAAATAGTTTTCATAGGCTTTCACAGTGATGTAAGAAATGATAGGATCTATGGGGCGCCTGGGTGGCTCAGTCGTTAAGCGTCTGCCTTGGGCTCAGGTCATGATCCCAGATCCTGGGATCAAGCTCCGCATCGGGCTCCCTGCTCGGCGGGAAGCCTGCTTCTCCCTCTCCCACTTCCCCTGCTTGTGTTCCCTCTCTTGCTGTGTCTCTCTCTGTCAAATAAATAAATAAAATCTTTAAAAAAAAAAAAGGATCTTTGCAAATATGACAATAGCATATATAGTAGACACAAAAGAATGAACTGTTTTCCTTTTTTTTTACATTGGCATAATCTATTATGGTCACTACTGTTGCAAATGTAGTCCCAGAACTCATTACTTTGCTTAGGCAAATGTCAGTCTACTGATGCTCCTGGTTCTTTGTAATAACATCTACTGTGTCGGGTTGTTGGAAGGGCTAATGAGGTACTGTATGTGAAAATGCTTTTTAAATTGCAAAGACCCATTACCAGTGTTAATTCCTAAATAGGTGGTTAGGCATGGAATTAGATACAGAAGACAAACAAATAAATAACTTATAGTCTAATGAGGGAACACTGACTTCATTACCATGTAATGCAGTAAGTGCTCTGAAGGGTCGAGTGTACAGGGTACTATGGGGACAAGGAGGAAACCTACTCAACACAGCTTTGGGGCTCAGGCAAGAGTCCTTGGAGTAAATGATCTAGGAAGAACTCAAGAAAGTGTAGGAACCAGGTCCAGAGGGAAGAGAATGTTCTAGGCAGAGGAAAAGGAAGTGTCATGTCAGCCACAGTAAGGACTTTGGCAAGGTGTAATGTAATGGCAAGGGTGGGGGTAGGGACACTGAAAATGAAGCCAGCAACCTATTATTTGCATTTTAGAGACTGTATTATGGAGAATGAATTCAAGAACAGTGAGAGTTGTTGCAGGCAAATGGGGATGGTGGCTGACCTAAGGACATGGCAGGAGTGGGGAGAGAAGTGGATGAGTTCAGGAGGTACTTTAGAAAGAGAGGCAACAGGACTTAGTCACTGATCAGATGGAGGGTTTGCAGAAGGAGCCAGCAAGGAAAGCTCTGGCCCTTCTGGAGCATCAGGAGACTGTACTTTTGGCCCATCAGTGACTTCCTCACGGTGGACATCATCAGCGAGAGCAGAGGTGCAGGAACCTGGACATGAACAAGCTGAAGAAAAGATGGGCAGCTTTTAAGGACTACAACCCAAAGACAAGTTTGTCAGCTCGACAGGTAACAAGGGAGACCTCTGGGCACTCCAGAAACATCAGGGGTAGGAGGAGGCCTCCCCAAAGACTAGACTTTCGCACTGGAAGATGAAAGCAAAATCAGGAAAAGTGAATTACAATGTTATTGCGACTTTATGCGTAACCAAAGGCTGGTAAGGAAAAATTAGGTAAATAGCTGAATTCCTCAATAATGCCAAAATGCAACATATCTGAATTACAGATACATGAAAGCCTCATTACAAAAGCTCTTAGCACGTGGCCCATTATGGAAGAAGATAATTTTAAGACAGCAAAAGAATAAATGCACTGAATGGTTTTAATGACAGACAAGCAGGTGGGGGTGGGGTGCCACTGTTTTTAAAAAAATACATTTTACTTAACCAAAAGCCGTAAGAAACATGTAGTGCTTTCAGTCATATCTGAAATATTGAAAACCAAGTAAAGGAGCAATGCCCTACGTCAGTGGCACTCCGTTCACAACCTAAAGACATAGTGCTTACATTTTTCTTAATTTTATTCTTGATGGTTTCAATTACTCCAGCCTCTTCGCTTTCACACAGTTTCTCTGTCGTCTTTAAGTCATCACACGCCAACTGCATTTTTTCTTCCTCAAATGTCATCATGGCGTTCTTCCAAGAAAGAAATAAGGAAAGAAGGAATGAATCCGTGCCTGAAAATTTAGGTGATTTAATACAACAAAACCCCAACTAGGAAAAAAAAAAAAAAACATTCAAATTTTATTTGTTGCAAGTACAAGAATGTTACAGCATACCCTAATCATTTCCAAGAACTATAATCTCAATATGAAATAAGAATATACCTCTATCACACCTCCGTGAAAAAATACAGGGTAGTAAACGTTCTCACAGTTACTGTTCTAGGACCTTTTTAGTTGTTACGGAACACAGTAACCAAAGCCCTGTATAATTTCTGGTTGGTCCACTTCATTCAGTTTTCATAGCAGTGTCTCACTGAAAAGTTCCTTCTCCCTGGCCCCGTCAAGTACTGCACAGAATCGCCAGTAGGTTCACCTTGAAAAGCATCAGTCTTTTCAGGGACAGCAATTCCAAGGGGTTCCCTTATTTGGAACTCATATTACACTGTTCACAGTGAAAAATTCCACTGGCAGCCTGGTGGAGTTTTCCAGGCCACATCTGACTGGGTAGGGGCAATCCTTCTCTGCTGAAAACCTGCTACTCTGACCAGTGGCACGGAGTTTCTGAGGTTATGAATGGGCTGTCAGGGCAGAGACAGGACACCTGGTTCTTGGAAGGCCCTAATGAGCTCTTCGTAGGGAGCTCTCCACCATGCCCTATCCATTCAGCAGGCCCTCCCCTTGGCATTCTAGGCCTCCTTGGTAGGACTCCAACATACTCTCCCCTTGTAGCCAAGCCAGACCACTGCCACCTTTGCCCAAGCCCCCCGCCACACTTGCTTTCCAAGCAGACCCCAGACCTGCCACAGCCTCCCTCCCCACCTTCCTCCTCCACCAGCTAAGCTCTGGCTGGGTCTCCCTCCCTGCCTTTGTAGTGAAGCAGGTACTCATGTTGTGATTCCCACAGAGTACCGTTTTCCTTAAAGTCGGATGCTGTGTTTTCTTGTAAACGGCAAGGCTAAAAATTTGTGTTGTATTCCCCGGCGAGAGGAGGAAATAAGTAGCCCAAATGAAAATCCATGCCACCGGAAGCTGGCCGGGTACTGAGGTTGGGCACGGATAGCTGGCCGGCACAGGATACGCCAGTTTGCAGAGATCTTCCTAGATCTGAAATCATTTAAATGCTTTCTCTATTTTACTTCACTCAGTCTCTACACATACTGATTATAAATATGTACACACACACACACACACACAATTTGCTATACCATTCTATGATAGTTTTTTTTAATTATGTGTTTTAAAGTGGTTTGTGTGATGTTATACATATTTCTAGAAAAAAAGCATCCGATTTTTTACATTGCCAAATTTTCCTTAAACACATAACTGCAACCTATTCCTTCAATTCCTAAATACTAATATTTAAAAATGTAATAGTAACTAATAAATTTTAACTCTGCTAATTTAAACTTTATTCCCAGTCCACATTTATTCAATAATTTTAGAGCAAAACCTTTAGTATCCAAAGTCTGGCCTTATCTCAGTTTTTTTGGAAAGGACTTTGCAATTTTATTTTTATTTAAAAAAATTTTTTGATTGGGAAAAACAGAATTCTCTGGAATTCATTTTATGTTTTAAATTAAGGGAAAGAGGATATCTCATAGGTGTTGGCTATTAGGCAAAACTGTATTACACTTTTAAATGCTAAAAGATCTATATCTATAGGGGCACCTGGGTGGCTCAGTTGGTTAAGTATCCGACTCTTGATTTAGGCTCAGGTCATGATCTCAGGGTCATGAGATCGAGCCCCACATCGGGCTCTGTGTTCAGCAGGTAGTCTACTTGAGATTCTCTCTCTCCTTCTCCCTCTGCCCCGCACCCCCCACCCTGTGCACCCTCTCTCTAAAATAAATAAATCTTAAAAAAAAAAGATCTGTATCTATACAGCTAGTAACTCTAAGACATACTTTATATACTTGTTTCCTTCACACCAATACCTCTCCCCATACTAACTTACCAAAAAACTGACGAAGCTGGCTCCAAAACTCATTAATGGGCTATGATTTCTGTTAAGGAAACAAAATAAAATTATTTTTAATGTATACTTTTATAAACATTTGATATATCAGGATCACTATATATTTCTAATAATTGGACAGACAATAAAGTCTTAAAGCTGATTAAATTACCCTAAGAAAGGGGCATCTGGGTGGCTTAGACGGTTAAGTGTCCGACTCTTGATTTCAGCTCAGGTCACGAACTCAGGGTTGTGAGACTGACCTCCGTATCAGGCTCCATGCTGGGAGTGGAGCCTGCTTGAGATTCTCTCTCCCTCTCTCTCTGCCCCTTCCCTCCTCTCTCTTGGCTTCTCTCAAAAAAAAAAAAAAAAAAAAAAAGAGAGAGAGAAAGAGAAAGAAAAAAGAAATTATCCTAAGAAAAATGTTGGAGGCAAGGAGGTTCACAGGTCTGTCTGCCAAAATAGAACCTGGCTGATTCTTCAAAGCAAGGCACACAAGAAAATCAAATGATAACAGAGACTGCTTTAGTAAACCAACCTGACATCTGCACACATGTGGCCAAAGGAAGATGATTAATATTCATCTTAAAAATGCAAAACATGTTCAAAACTTTGCACACATAAAATATCATTTTTAATATAGATCAAAGGGTTTTACCATGGAGCCAACCTTGAAAGTTCACTAATTCCATCTAAAGAACTTTAAGAATGCCTCCCTACGGCAACACTCTTGGGTCCCCTCCCTCCTCAGGAGCTTTGTACTATCACTTTGCTATTGCTCAATAAACTCTGCTTTGCTGCCCACCTCCCCCCCCAAAAACCTCCTTAGTGTCAGACACTCCACCACTGTAATACAGTCATTGTGAAATTACATATGTAAGCCAAACAGAAACCAAATCAAACTAATACCAATTCAAGGAATACAGGAATATAAACTTTCTACTTCAAATTCACAACAAGCACAAATTCTAAATTTCTGTAAATTTCACTAAAAGAGAAAACAAGTGGTAAATGCCTTCTTAAAGAAAAATAACTTTACTGATTTTTTAATTATGTAAGATAACATATGGTCCTTCTAAAAAAGGACAGAACAATGCATTTAGTCAATCCCCTACAGGAAATTTAGTTTGTGTCCAAAGTGAATGTGTGTTTGGGGGTGGGAGGGGCAAGGAACATGCACATTTGTATGTATTTATGTACATACATGCATATATCCAATGCATATATCAGATGAATATCTTTGTACATATATTCTCTCAGGCTGTCCAAATATATTCTTGGGATAAATTGCTAGAGATTGCGTTACTGAGTCAAACAGTATGTACATCCATTTTCCTCTTGGAGGCAGGGGGTTGGGCAAGGGAGTGAGTGGAGGGAGCGGAAGGTGGGAGGAAGCGGAGGGGCAGTAAGGAAACTGATTTAGTTGGAATATTAACTTTCTGCTACATTTTTCCCCATCTATTTAGTACTTAAATTCTACAATGAATAATAATTTGTTTACCCCCACCTAATAGGATACTAAACCAACAAGAAAAAATGTAGGAAGGTCAACTCATTAGTGACGTATCCCCTACTAGCATTCACATCCATAAACCAAGCTCAAGCAGCATATCTCGAGCCCACTGCCAAGTAAGCTTTCCCCCCACAATGCAGCAGAGCAAGATGGCAATTGTCCCAGCCCACGGCTCTGCATGGACATACCATTACAGGCTCCCAACCTAATTTGGTTTGCCTATCAGTGTCCCTTCTAGAATGTTATTTTCTGCTTCTTATCCCTTATCATGCCTTACATACAACAGGCTTTCAACAAATATGCATCAGTGAAGGAATGAAAGACAGAGCCCTGCCTTTTAGGAACAAACACATTTCAATCAAGTGCTGATGAGTATGGCCTTCCCCTTTCCTTGCTTACATGTTAGCCACTTTGCCGTCTGAAAAATGAAAGGAGTTGAAACTAGGGCCTGGTGTTGCTACATGTGCTTCTTGTTTTGGACTAAAATTGGGTGTCTGGGAGCCAACTATTAATTATTCATGGTATCCTAGCCTGGCCCTCAGTACTTCACATACCATCGTGGGCGAAAAACCAGCCCAGTGGGAACACTCCTACCTCCCTGAGGTACTGTCTCCGCAAACCCCACAGCATCTGGTACATTTGACAGTGTACCCAACACAATAAACTGATCAATAAATATGTACCCTCTCATATCCTGGACAAGACCTGTTGTTTTAAGAACAAGGCTCACTTGACTTTTTAAGCCTACGTTAACTTACCTTACCTTGATCATTTTGGCCCATAGATGTGTTTCTACACAAAACTTATTCAGGGGATTTGGAAATGTTCCCAAAGAGTACAAGTCTCATTACTTTAAAACTGAAGCAAAGGAAGAGGCTCCTAGCTCACCTCAATATGCTCATATTGGGAACCAATAAACAATGACCCAAACTGGAGGGGAGTTGAAGGTATTATATAAAGACTGAGTATAAAAGTAAGCGTTAGAACCAAAACACACAATACCAGAAGATCTATAAGAACAGAGGTGAGAACAAGTGAAATAGGCCATCTGGCAAAAACCTCCCTTATTTAAAAGAAGAGAGGATATAAGTATAAAAATATATACATATTTGCTAATATTGAAAAAAATGGTGGAATAACCTGTAAATAAAAAAAATGGATACCTACAAGGCAAGAGAAGGAATAGGGAAGAAGAAACAAGGGTAGAAACAAAGCTTCTCTGTGGATTAGACATTGGAACCATGTAAATATTGCACATAATACCAAATTTTAATAATGCAACCCCTAAAAAGTAAAATTAATGCAAATCCAGTTGGCAAAATAACCACACAATTATTCCAAGTGATGTTAGAACACAATAATCTAACAGTACATTATTATGAAATACCCTTAAAAACAGATCCCAGAAGATGGCAAAAAGAATTTGTTTTCCATAATCATATTCTCACCAGTCAACTTGGTATTGTCATTCTAAGGCTGCTGGGGATGTAATTTGTGATAAAGCAACATGTACGTATGATGGTGTCTGTTGGGACTCAGGACTGTGTGAATAGGAAAAAGAATGAAGTTTATTAAAAATCTTATAGCCTAGAATAGGAACTTATCTTTAAAAAATACATATTTTCTGTCTACTGAAAAAGCCTAGAAATAACACCGCCAGTAGCCCTGAGAATGCCTAACACCTTCTCTAAATACATTAGGTAAAAGGGACCGTGGCTCCTTGAAGAAATGACTGATTCCAGGTCAGGGATAAGAAATGTTCGAGAAGAGCCTGGAATATCTCGTTATAGTAGAAAGCAAGGAAACTTAAAAGTTATATTAGTGTCTTGAAGAGGTTCCCACTATGCAAGTATGGAACAATTTAATCCCTAATGAAGCAATGGATTGAAACATCAAATATGGTTAAACTGTAAGTTCATAATGGTACTTTTAATTTAAAAACAAAACAAACCCTCTCTGGTTGCCTATGGAAGATCCTAAGGAACGAATTCATTATTTTGGAAAAGGATTTAAAAAAAAGAGAAGGAATAAGCATTTACCCTTTCTCTAGGGACTCAGTAATGAATTAGCTGGGTGGGAGGGCAGTCTTTTTACAAAAATATCCTGGGATAATAAATGAAAAGCAGAAGATAGAATCAGTGTTTCATTTTGCAGCTCCTAATCAAGTAATGGATATGGGCAATGACCACAGAGACAAGGGAACATATTAACCACCCCCACACTGATATGATCAACAATATCCAAGCTGTGAAAAACTCTACAGGACAAAAACCCTAGTTTCTTCAATGACAATAAAAAAGTGTATGGGGGGGGGACTGAAAGGGAATCTCCAAAATAAAAGGTACAAAATACAACAGACACTTAAAGACACAGACACATCAAACAATACACACACACACACACACAAACACATATATACAAACTAGTAACAATTAGAATATGAAACGAAAAATCACAATAGCACCAAATCACTAAGTATCTAAGCATAAATCTAACAAAGATGTGCAATATTGTCACACTGAAAACTCAAAACATTACCAAAAAAAATAAATAAATAAAGACCTAACTCAGGGTTTCTTAACATTTTGGGTCAGATAATTTTTTCTTGTGGAGGCTGTCCTAGGATTTGTAGGATGTTGGGCAGCATCCCTATCCTCTATCTACAAGTTGCCAGTAGCACACAACTACTCTCCCACCACAGATGTGACAACAAAAATGTCTCCAGACATTGCCAAATGTCCTCTGGGAGCAAACCGACCCTGCCTGAGGATCACTAATCTCAATACAGAGATATACAATTCTTGTGGGTTGGTATTCAATATTGCTACAATGTTAATTTCTCTTATACTGAACTATAACTTAAATGCAATCCAAAGCAAAATCCCGGGGGGTTGGGGGGTGTGTGTGTACTGAAAAGTTGATTCTAAAATCTACATTGAAAAGAAAAATACTACAATGGCCAAATCAAATTTGAAGAACGATAAAGCTGGAGACCTGATATGAAAACTTAATTAAAACTAAGAATTCCTGTTCACTCATTAGAGATTACAAAAGACAAATCATAGACTAGGAGAAGATAGTTAAATATATTTATCCAACAAAAAGCTCATCCTCAGAATATGTAAAGAATTCCCACGAATAAAAAACGTCAACCCAGTGAAAACGGGCAAAAGTCTTTAACAGGCACTTAACAAAAGAGGGTATCTTAAAAGTCAATAAGCATATTAAAAAGTGTTGAAAAGCAATGGTTATCAGAGAAATACAAATTAAAACCACAATGAGATGCCACTATACTCTTATCAGATTGGCCATACTTGCAAGGACTAACACTACCAAGTGTTAATGAAATGTGGAGCACTTGGTACTCTCACACACTGCTTAGCAGTATCTACTAAAGCTAAACACAGGCCTACCCTGTGATCCAGTAACTTCACTGTTTGATATATATATATATATATATATATATATATATATCGACAGAACTCAATCACACCAGAACTGAATTATTATTATGCCCACAAAAGATATGTATGGCATGTTAATAGTACTATTCACAGTAACCTCAAACTGGAACCAGTAGAATGATCAAATAATTGCAGTATATTCATTCAATGAAACAGAACAGTCCACAGCTACAAGAAAGAACAAGCTCCTGCTAAGTATAACATGAATCAATTTCATAGACAATGTTGAGTGAAAAAAGCCAGACACAAGATTATATGATTCAGTTGATATGAAGTTCAAAACTACTGTTCTGACCTCTGTCTTCAGAGGGCATAATTACTGACTTAGGAGGAGCTCAAGGGAAGATGCTGGAATGCTGGAAACATCCTATAACTTTGGGCTTAAGTAGTTACACTGTGGTGTTTACACATTTATACATTCTTCACTGTATGTAAGCTTTTCCTTATGAAAAAGAAAAAATTAAAGAGAAAAAATCAGATAAATGATCATTGAAGGCATTTGATTAGATCGATGAATTATTAATTTATTAGGTATGGCTACATTTTAAAAAACTAATTTTTAGAGATGTTTATGAAAGTATTTACAGATGAAATGATGACTGGGACTTGCCTCATATACAAACTGAGGTAAGAGTATTAAAAGTGAGAAGTATAGATAAAACATGATTGGCCATGTCTTAATTCCTAAGGCTGGCTGACCAAAAAATGGGAATTGATTATACTATTTTATGTACTTAAGAAGATGTAGGGTATTTTCAAAATAAAAAGTTAAAAAGTAAACAAATCAAAATCCTCTGCAAAAGAGGTCTTTTGGAATTTTTTTTTTTTTGAGATTTTATGTACTTGAGAGAGAGAAAGAGAGACAATGAGCTGGAGGGATGGACGGGGAATAGAGAGAGAGAAGCAGGCTCCCCGCTGAGCAGGGAGCCCGATGTGGGGCTCGATCCCAGGACTCTGGGATCATGACCTGAGCCGAAGGCAGACACTTAACCTACTGAGCCACCCAGGCACCCCTGGAATCCTTTTTGATGAGAAGTCTTATTACAGTCATTGCCACTGTTTGGTTTTTGAAAATGAACCACCAGTAGAAATAAAATAGCTCTAGATTTTTCTCTCTGTATATGGAGACTCCCAAAGGCAGAAAACCTGTTGCAAATACCAAGGAGCAACTGATCATCTTTTCTTCAATTCATCAACACTGCCAAAGTTTAAAACACATTTCTCTAGGATATTAAAACATGGGATAATGAAAATTTTGTTCCCTGAAATATAACAGAAGAGAATGTATGCATCTGATTTTCAAAGGAGTATTTTTTCCATTTGGGCATAATTACTATAAGTCAGTCCCTAACAGAAAATGCTTTTTCAAACAGGATTTTAACCTCCTAACACAAAGGCAAAATGGCTGCAATTTTTTAAACTTTTGATTTTTGTGAAAATGTTCTCTATTTATGTAACATTGAGTTCTTAGAAGAATTCCCCAAAAGGACTTTTCTCCCCTTCAAATGTGCAGGGAGATTAGACTGTGCGTTAAAAAGGTGATCCAGGACCACCTGAAGCTAATCAGCCATGGCCATCAACCTCACCTTTCATTGCAGCCCCGAGATCCCAGGTTGAGGGTCAAAGAAATAATCACATAAATTCACTCCCTGTTGCTCTTTAAGGGGCCTGTGCCTTTTCTGTGATCCAGGTTGCTCATGTGACCCATGCTGTTTTAAAAAAATCACAGTTCCTTGGGGCACCTGGCTGGCTCAGGTGGTTAAGCGTCTGACTGTTGATTTCGGCTCAGGTCATGAGATCAAGCCCTGCGTGGAGCCTGCTTAAGATTCTCTCTCCCTCTGCCTCTCTGCTCTTCCTCCCTCTTCTTTCCCCTTCTTTTAAAAAAAAAAAAAAAAAAAAAATCACAGTTCCAAAGAACGATACGAGCAATGAAGGTATTGAATGCTTCTGTAGATGCTGCTCTCCTTGCCTTCAGAAACAAAATTTTGCTAACAAGACAAGTGATATCTGGTGTCTCCATGGGCTCTAATGGGACAACACTGGTTCAGTACTTCATTTTTCTCTCTGAAAGTAAACAGTGCCAACAGAAGAAAAAAAGCTAAGTGCATAAAGCCATTCACTGCAGCATTATCCAGGACAGGAAAAAACCTTATTAAAAAACTGTCTACATGGGGGAAAGCTTCATGACATTGGATCTGGAAATGATTTCTTGGATAGGACACCAAAGGCACAGGCAACAAAAGTAAAAAAATAAACTGGACCGTATCAAAATAAAAACTGCACAAAAGGACGTGATCAACAGTGAAAAGTCAACTGCAACCCACAGAATGGGAGAAAATACTTGCAAATTATCTATCTGGTAAGGGGTTAATATCCAGACTATAAAAGTAATTCCTATGAGTCAACAACAACAAAAGACAACCTAATTAAAAGCCATTTCTCCAAAGAAGATATACAAACAGCCAATAAGTACATGAAAAGATGCTCAGTATCACTGATCATTGGAGAAATACAAATCAGAACCATAATGCCACCTTACATCCATTAGGATGGCTACGATGAAAGAAAGAAAATGAAGTGTTAACGAGGATGTGGACAAATAGGAACGCTTGGGCACTGCGGGTGGGGTGTAAAATTGTGCAGGCACTGTGGAACACAGAATGGCAGTTCCTTAAAACATCAGACATGAAATTATCCTGTGGCCCAGCAATTCTGCCTCTGGGTGTATGTCCCAAAGCACTGAAATCAGGAATGCAAACAGATGTTTGTACGCCCATGTTCTAGCACCGTTATTCACAATAACCACTAAAGCACATGAATGGATAAACAAAATGTACACAAAATGAGGCATGCACATACAATGGAATAATATTCAGTCTTAAAAAGGAAACTCTGACTCATGCTGCAACATAGATGAGTTATGAGGATGTTATGCTACATGAAAGAGGGCAGTCACAAAAAAGTACTGTATGATTCCACCTACATGAGGTACCCTCAGTCGTTCAATTCAGAGAGACAGGAAGTATAATGGTGGTTGCCAGGGGCTAGGGGCAGGGAGGAATGAGGAGCTGTTTAATGGGTACAGAGTTTTAGTTTTGCAAGATGAAGAGTTCTGGAGATGGAGTGAACCACAACGTCAATGTATTTAACTAAAAGGCACCCTTAAAAGTGGTTCAAATGGAAAATATCATGTTATGTATATTTTATCACAATCAAAAAATTTCCGAAAATGGACAGAAAGCCTGCAAGAGAATAACCTAGAATAATCTAGAAAAATGCCTGTGACAGAATGTAATGTAAAAACAAAAGTTCCGTGTACACTATGTTCCAATACATATAGACAATAAAAAAATGAAAATTCTCGTGGGGGAGGGCAATAAAATTAATGGTGATTTTATTCAATGTTAAGTGTATGTATGTGGGATGATAAACAGTCACTAATCATGTTTCAATAATGTCATCATAGACACACTCCCTACATTTAGACACCTTTTAGAGAGGAAAAAATGCATCATTTAATTTACTTGTTCTAAATACTCCGTGATTTAGTTATTGCTTTGATAAAATTCCTCAACAGAACAGATCATCCAGCCAACCAAACAGAATAATGGGGCGATTCAAGAGCAAAACAGACAAAGCTTGCTTGCGTGGGAGTAAGTTATTCACTCAGCGGCAAGCTGAGGTCTGCCTGTGCCCAGCTGTGGCCCAGGGTACTGTGAGCTAGGAGACAAACGGTTGCAAATGGAGAGAGAGATACTTACAGGGGGTGACGCCCCCAAAACAGTCTCTGATTGTTTTCCAAAAACGAACGCAAATGATTGGGAGACTGCTTTTCATAGGATCTATGTAAGTAATGCAAATAAGATTTTTAAATGCATCCTCTTCAAAATATTAGAAAAAAAAAGGAAGGAAGCCAATAGGCCAAATAGAATCAGAGTTTCTTGCTTTTTGAATTATTTTACTGAAAACTTTTTTCCATTTTAACAGTGAAATCTTCCCTCTACCATGCTGACTTCTCCCACCCTGCCAAGAAAAAAAATAACTCCTCACTACAAAGCCTTCTAACAAAAGCAGAGTTAAAAACTAAAATATGCCGAAGTCAGTACAAAACAGATAAAGCTTGGAAACTGTCTACACTTCACAGGATACTGGCCACCTGAATGTAGACCTCATAACTTGTCCTTCTGGCTCCTGGGCTATTCCCTCGATTTCACTGTCCTGTATTTCAAGTCTTCTTCTGAGTACACCGTGTTAGCAATCAATAGAGAAGATTAATGGACTCTTCTGCGATGAACTGTTTTCCCGAAAGACTGAACTTACTTTTCGACACCACTCAGCCAGGGAAACCGTTATGGTGAGCTAGTTGAAGGGCTGGATCTTGATCTGAAGACGCTGCAGCAATGACGGAAAGGAATGCCTGGCCTGCCGGGGCCAAAGAGCAGAACAGTTTTTACCACTCACCAGCTAAAGAGACTGCAAGATTTATCTCGGCTTCTACTATGACAGTGACTAAGAACAGCAAGGTTTCCAGTCCCTTGTTCTTGTAGAATTTGTTCAACAAACATGCGTGCGCACGCCTCCCTCTGTGCAGGAACGGGAAAGATGCCTCTGTAGTGATGAGGGAAAGACTCTAGCCCATGGATCTAGGAAGAAAAGTGGCTTTTCCCTCAGAGAGTGGCCGAGGAAAATAAAGGTGAAAAAGTTCATTTGAAAGGTTTTTCTTGACATGATTTATTATAGTTATTAAGAATATTTTTCAAAACGGAAAAACCTAATTGATTCTGAAAGTATCTTAGTTAAAAAGTCCTACCAAGGCTTCCTTCATGTACGACACATAGCCCCTAGAGGTCTCCTG
This sequence comes from Callorhinus ursinus, assembly GCF_003265705.2. Classification (NCBI taxonomy): domain Eukaryota; kingdom Metazoa; phylum Chordata; class Mammalia; order Carnivora; family Otariidae; genus Callorhinus; species Callorhinus ursinus. The sequence continues at coordinate 46,828,123 of NW_027397073.1, forward strand.
TATGAGTGGAGAGTGTTGGTACAAAGTTCCCTTTTGAAGCTTGTTACAAATCAGATTATAAAATAAATTATCTGTCAGGGAGCCTGGGTGGCTCAGTCGGTTAAGGGTCCGACTCTGGATTTTGGCTCAGGTCATGATCTCAGGGTTGTGAGATCGAGCCCCGTGTCAGGCTCCATGCTGGGCGTGGAGCCTGCTTGGGATTCTGTCTCTCCCTCTCCCTCTGCCCCTTCCCCCCCCCCCCCCCCCCCCCCCCCCCTGCCTTCCCTCTTTAAAAAAAAAAAAAAAAAAAAAAAAAAGGAAAAGCAGTGGATCTATCCCATTCACTGTTTCATCCCCCAAGTCCATGCACCCCACTGCTCCACATCTCCTAAGTCTCCAGGATAAATTTCCTATTTAAAGCAGCTTCCTGGAGTGTATAGCCAACTCCGAGCCTGTTCAGTGAGGGGTTAAATTGTCAATCCTATCCAAGTCAAACAATTATGAGTGATAAAGAAATCAGGCCCAACCACAAACTATACAATTTACTATCAAAGTCAAATAATAGATGGCTTTCCACATCACTCCTACCATTCTTCAACAAATTTAGATTATTTGAGAACCATAAATTTTATTTTTTAAAAAGCAAATATATGTTTTTAAAAAGCAGGATATTTGGGGACACCTGGGTGGCTCAGTCAGTTAAGCGTCTGCCTTCGGCTCAGGTTATGATCCCAGGGTCCTGGGATCGAGTCTCACATTGGGCTCCCTGCTCAGAGGGGAGCCTGCTTCTCCCTCTGCCTGCCACTCTCCCTGCTTGGGCACTCACGCTGTCTCTCTCTTTCTGACAAATAAATAAAACCTTTTTTAAAAAAGCAGGATATTTAATTTTAAAATCACACACCCAAGTCTTAACCAGATAATGTTCTGCAGTTTAAAGGAAAGTAAATGAAAACTGATGTCTTCTATACATTAGGCAGAAAGAAAAATGCTAACAAATCTACTTTTGTTTCATTCATCCACTCAAAATATACTCACTGTACACCAAGTATACAGTAGGCACTGTGCTATGCAGTGAAGAAACAAAGATGAGTAAGAACATGCAAGCTCTTTAAGGAAACTAAAAAGTCCAGTTTGGCTGCTGGAAACATTCCAGTAATAATAAATGGAAAGTGGGCAGATGGTTGCTACTTTTACAAAGTCATCCTGTGTCAACCCATTTTTCATGGATGAACGAGGCTCCCTCTAACACCGTATCTGATGAAATCTATAAGAAGCTACTTGCCATCTTTGATTTCCTCTTTTCTAGTGTTTTTAAAAAGGACATATTAAGAAACCTCCAATCACTCTCTTCTGCATCTATTTTAAATCTCTGCAGAGAAATATTTGCTACTTGCCCTGTTACTTGTTTTCATAAATATAAGTCCCGAAAGTGGGAATACCATCTCTGCCATGTGCACCTGTCCCGACCACGCAGGACAGAACCTGGCATATAAAGAGGCCCCCAATATAGATCTGTTAACAAACCAACCATCTCCTGCAGAATCCATGCTTCACGACATTTCATCTAATGGACCTACCTCCACAGGTTCCAAAAAATTACCAGATATAAGGCTGTCCTCAACCCAAGCCCATAAAACCTACTTTCACTAACAAAAAATAAAAGTGCTTGCTTCCTTTATCAGAAAGGAGCAGTGGGGGAATTTCATGGAAAGTCTCTCCTCTTACTTTTCAGACACAGTTCAAAGCATGATCCTTGGGAAACTTTCCATCTAAAGGACAGCATGTGTCTGGAAACCCCGATCATCACAGTCACTTTGTTTATGACAGAGAGTGTTTGGAATAGGTCCAGTCTCCCGTTCAGACTTGTGTTGTGGGGGGCCCACTCTTCTTGGGGCTATGGGAGCCTGAAGTGCACCATCAGCTGGCCACTGGACACTCCACTTCTGGTCAGGGACACCTCCAGGCCACGGGGATGTCAGTCCCCAGGGAGCGGCCACTCCTGTGTGTGCAGCCATGTCTGCACTCACAGCCACTGGAGTGTCTTACCGTTTACTTTTGTTACTGGATGCAGCCTTGCCTCTTATCAGAAAAAGACTTTGTAATTCACTAGCCAGTGCCAGGGAGCCATGAAAGACTCTACTGTAAGCAGAGAAACCATCAGCTGTGGCAAGCATGGGAGCACTCGGGGGAGGGGAGGCAGGGTGAGACTCAGTCTCCACCCCACATAAGGACAAATTAAGCAGGGGTCTTGGGCATCCCCTACATCCCTTGATGTAGTAATTATCTACAAGCATGTAATTAATAAGCCACTCTACCCCGTGTCTGAAAAGAGTAACTAGGCCCTAAAACCTTACGTCCTACAGACAACTATTCTGATGGATTCATTTCTAGACATACGTATATTAAGATGCATCTCCTGCATTTGTCAAGATGGCCCTCAAAGCCACTGTGGTAGTTTAAAAAATTTTTTTAAGATTGTATTTATTTATCTGTCAGAGAGAGAGAGAGAGAGAAAGCGAGAGCACATAAGCAGGGGGAGTGGCAGGCAGAGGGAGAAGCAGGCTTCCCGCTGAGCGAGGAGCCCAATATGGGGCTCTATCTCAGAACCCTGGGATCATGACCTGAGCCGAAGGCTGATGCTTAACAACTGAGCCACCCAGGTGCCCCCCACTGTGGTAAATTAAAATATAAACAGCTTCTTTAAGTGCACAGCAAAACCAGAGTTTCATTTTTTAGGCTTGTCTCTGGTATCCTGCAAAGGAAAAGCTAGCAGATTCAGGGGTATGCCTCTGAACTTGGGGTGAAGATTTGGGGAATGACTACAAAAGAGAAATGGCAAGAAGGGCAGAGGACACAGAGGGTTTGGCTGGATCGGAGGCTGAGGAGCCCAAGCCCACACTGCCGAGTGCCACCTACAGAGCCCCAAATGGTGGTCCGGCCCCCAGCCAGCAAGGCCTGTGAGGACAGAGAGGAGGGAAGCCTGCAAAAGCCAAATAAAAGCCAGAGAAACCACTTTGGCCCCGAGTCCCCATCTTTTAACTTCCAAATGCCTTCCTGAGTTAGAATTAATATGACAGACTATTTAGTAAGTTGATATTTAGAAAATAAAAATAAAGTCTGTCTTGCTACCTGCAAAACAATGGAACTGGGCCACTTTCTTATACCGTACACAAAATAAACTCAAAATGGACCAAAGACCTAAATGTAAGACCTGAAACCATAAAACTCCTAGAAGAAAATATAGGCAGTAATCTCTTGGCCTTAGCAATATTTTTCTGGCTCGGTCTCCTCAGGCAAAGAAAACAAAAGCAAAAATAAACAACTAGGACTACAACAAAGAGTAGAAAACCAACAAACAAAAAGGCAACCTACTGAACGGGAGAAGATACTTGCAAAGGCTATATCCAATAAGGGGTTAATAGCAAAAATAAAGAACTCCTACAACTCAACACCAAAATAAATAAATAAATAATCCAAATAAAAAATGGGTAGAGCCCTTGGATATTTTTCAAAGAACACAAATGACCAACAGATGTTCAACATCACTAATCATCAGGGAAATGCAAATCAAAACCATAATGAGATCTCATCGCACACCATGTGGAGAAATAGGAACTCTCATGCACTGTTGGTGGGAATATAAATTGGTGCAGCCACTGTGGAAAAGAGTATGGCAGTTCCTCCAAATATTAAAAAGAGGGGCGCCTGGGTGGCTCAGTCATTGAGCGTCTGCCTTCGGCTCAGGTCATGATCCCAGGGTCCTGGGATAGAGCCCCGCATTGGGCTCCCTGCTCCACGGGAAGCCTGCTTCTCCCTCTCCCACTCCCCCTGCTTGTGTTCCCTCTCACTGTCTCTCTGTCAAATAAAATCTTAAAAAAAAAAAAAACTTAAAAAGAGAAATACCATACAACCCAGTAATTTCACTTCTTGGCATTTACCCAAATAAAACAAAAACACCAATTCAAAGAGTTATATGCTCCCCTATGTTTACTGCAGCATTATTTACAATAGCCCAGATAGGGAAGCAACCAACCTGTGTCCATTGATAGGTGAGTGAATAAAGAAGATGTGGTGTACACACACACACACACACACACACGCATGCACACACGCACGCACGCACACAATTACTCAGCCATAAAAAAGAATGAGAACTTGCCATGTGCAAGATGAACCCAGAGAGCACTGCACTGAGATAAATCAGAAAAAAATACCATATGATTTCACTTATATGTGGAATCCAAAAAACAAAACAAATACTCAAATACAGAGAACAAACTGGCGGTTGCCAGAGGGGACAGGAGTGGAGGCATAAGTGAAGGAAATTAAGAGGAAAAAACTAACAGATATAAAGTAAGCCACAGGAATCAAAAGTACAGCATAGGAAATATAGCAAATAATATTATATGGTGACAGGTGACACCTGCATTTATCATGGTGAGCATTTCATAATGTATATAATTGTCGAATCACTACATTCTACACCTGAAATATAATATTGTACATCAAATACACTTCAACAAAAGTATTTTGTCTTGAGACAAGACAGGGAAAATATAAAAGGTTTCCATTTTATTTCCTTTTTCATTATTACTTTATCCTGTAAAATTTCCAAGTCAAAATGCCAACAATGAGAAGGGAAGATCATGTTTTCTTGCTGTGGGCTTTGGCACATGGGGTTCCCCTGCATGAGTCACTGACCTCGTACCTCTTTTCCTCACTAAGCAACTGCTCATCCTCCAGGCTATGGTCCAAAAAGTAGTGGTTCCAGACCTCCCTTCCTGGTCCCTCACGTCAGGCTGGAGCCTTCCTCTTCCGTGCTGCTGCTTCGCCTTCACCCCCAGCGCACTACTCATGTACTATTGCTGCTTTTCCCACCTGAATGGTGCCCAGCACAGAGTATGGCATCTAGAACACCTTTGAGGGGTACTTGAATGAATTAAAGAGCGAGTGAATGAATGAGGAGCATGACAAATGAGCAACTAAAAGAAGGTACAGAAAGTGGTATCTATAAGGTTATTCAAAGTGGCCACGTGATAGGTGAAATTATTTTATGTTGTAAAGCTATTTTACTGAATGAAAAAATCAAATGGTGCCTACCATATAGCAGGTAAAATACGAGTATTTACTGCATGAAGTTAACAAATAAAGAATTAGTCTAAATAAAGAAAAAACCTTTTCCATGCCTAAGAAGCTACTTCTGAAAACAGGATTAATAGTTGCATAGTTTCTGGAGTATACAAAATGCTTAAAGTGATTTGCTTTTATTGTTAATTCTCCTTAAAAAATTATTCTCCAAGTATATTTCTTGAATTGTTCAACCTATAGGACTCTGAAAATTATTTATGGTGGCATTTTAAAGGCAGCTTCTTAAACTAGGACTCCTTTTATTACACAATTATAAAATTTTCCCTTGAGTTGGCAAACATCTTAAGAACTACATAATTATGAATTGACATGTTCATTTTATAACTACTTTAAATGTTTAATAATTTAAAGTTCAAAAAATTACATGTAGAGTATATTCTTTGTGAAAAATCACAATAGAGAAAATAACAAGTCTATTTTTCCCAACACACAATCTCAAACTAAAAAGAATTCCCTGCATTTGAAAGTCCACTTAAGAAAAAAATAAACTCAAAATGGCAATCATGGATATTTCCCATGAAAATAGTATCTTAAGAGATATTGTTATGATTTCTTAATAAACAGGACTGCAATGCACCAAAAGAAAGCAGTAGCTGCCCAAAGTTTCACTAAAACTAATTGCTATTCTGGAAGAACAGAGGCAGAAAAAAGTTACCTTTGTTTTGTTTTGTTTTTTAAGATTTTATTTATTTATTTGACAGAGAGACACAGCAAGAGAGGGAACACAAGCAGAGGGAGTGGGAGAGGGAGAAGCAGGCTTCCTGCTGAGCAGGGAGCTGGATGCCGGGCTGGATCCCAGGACCCCGGGGTCATGACCTGAGCCAAAGGCAGAAGCTTAAGGACTGAGCCACCCAGGTGCCCCAAAAGTTACCTGTTTTAACAAAAACTTTACATTTAATTCAAATGTTTATCACATCACTCTTTTTAGAATAAGTAATTCAAATCAGAATGCTCAAGGCCTTCAATTTCCCACTCATACTAGTATGACTGCCTTCAGGCTACTATGCCTTGCATAAATGAAGAAGGGCAGCAAGTAGAAACACATTTATTTAAGGAAGTTAGAAACAGAGTAACTCAACTGAATTTAACAGTCTATTCACACTCCCAAGTTCTTAAATGCTTAGGCAACTATCACTGTTTTATAGTTTATCAAGTATTTCAAAATCACAACCCGATGGAACATATTTGGGAAAGTACACATATCAAATTCACTAGCTTCTCTGTCTTGCACAAATTATTAAACTATAAAGTTACATTTATTTCTATTCCAGTAGAGGCATTATCAGACCACAAAGTCACAGATATAAGTCACACATAAAACCGATCTACAAGAGATTCTGTTCAACGGAATGAAATCTTTTTCTGCCAGATTTAAGTTGCTGTGATGATATTTGGGAAAGCTACAGTGCAGATAAAAACAAACAGGCAATGTATCAAGTAAACATGGCTAGATGAGTAAGCTCATGTTCTACTTTCAAATTGTTTATCTTCCTTTAGTGGTCCTGTCTCCAATATAGAGCTATTATATTTTACAACGATCTGTTATAATTCCAAATATTAACACCAGGAGTTATTTCCTTCTTCAGCTGTTTTATTAAAAAGTATCAAATATTTCCTGTAAGTCCAGTGTTGAACTATTATAGAAATAGGAAGTGACCCCTTGCTCCAGATTTTCTGAAAAAATGCAATGTATAAAATATTGATCATTTGCTTTTCTATGAAAATGGGTCTTATTACAAAAAAAGATATCAAATTTAGCTATACATAAACAAGAGTTCATTTGGTTTTGCTGTTGTTGTGATAACACAGGCTTTCCTCTGCACCATCTGTCTTCCTGCTACAAAAAGAAATAAGGGAGGGAGGAAGAGAGATAAGGGAAAAAAAATACTGTCAGTCTAAGAATGATATAGATGCCATGATTTCCGAGAAGAAAAAAATGGTGTTAAATACATACTAAAGTTGAGTAAGTTGTATAACCATAAAAAACTCACAATTTAAGAAAAATTCTGAGCTTAACACATCATTTTAAACTGTGGACTTTACTAAGCTAAGGTTATGAGCAGGGCAGTATGAATGTTATGCTAAAATTCTGTGTAATTTAGAAGCTGATATTGACACAGCTAAATATTTTGGTAACACATATCCATTAAATTTTGTGACATAAAAGTCAAATTATTTAAAATTAAAAGAAAACACATTCAAATGGATTTTTTCTGAAGAAGTATGGTGGACATATTACTTTGCTCCTAGGCATTCAAATATACAACATTACAGTGACTAATGGGAATGAAAACTGGTGCAAACTTTTCAGAAAGTTCTCCATCTTTCAAGAGAATTAAAAATAAGTCTGAAAATCTACCCTATGAAAAATGAAATACAGAAAAATAATTTTACACAAAGTTGTTCACTGTAATATTTTATATATAGTATTGTCATCAGCAAGACCAGTTGACCCCTGAACTCAGGAATGACCTCCTGAACTCAAGACTGCTCTCCTGAACTCAGAAAACTCCTAGAAGCTTCTGTATAACTGTCCATTTCATCTTTTAGAGACTAACAAATTGCTGGATAGGAAAAGAAACATTTGAGGACAGAAAGCTCCTCACAGTTATTTCAGCTTCACCATAATGTTGCAATCCCCCTCTGAATATCCATCCCGAGCCCCAATAAAAGGAGCCTGCTTACCCCTGGGTAACCCTGCTTACCCCATGTGATCTCCTTATTTGTCAAATAGAGATGACTTTGTGAGGGAACCCCACCCGGTGTAACTCCAGTCTTTGTAACTCACCAAGGGGCGGGCCCATCTTGGTCTGGTAACAGTATCAAGAAATAAGAATACTAGAATGTTGACCAATAAAGACTGTTAGACAAATTACAATATATTCACCTAGCAAAATATCATTTTATGCACCCCCTCCCACAAAAAAAGTCCTAACCAAAGAAATGCTTACTCCAGTGTATATGAGAAAAGTATGGACTTCAGAAAATGGCCCATTAAAAATCTGAATTTGATCAAGGACTGGCAGTGTGACATCGAGCAGGATATGTGAACTTTTAGCCTGTGTTTATTTAAAATTTTAATACAATGCCTTATATAGATGTAATAAGTAAATAAGTATCTAAAATGCCTCGTTTGAAACTTGGCATACAGTAGTCACACAATAAACCAGAGCCTCTGCCCTGACAGGTGAAAAGCAGAATTCCAAGTAGTATGTGCTTATGACAAACTAGGTAAAAACATTCACACTGGGAAATATCCTACAATGTTATCTATGAGCAATGGGAGTAAAGAGGGATTTTTCTTTTTCCTACTTTTCTTTCTTGTCTGAATTACCAATAAATAAGCATCTATCTCCTCTGCAATCTGAAAAGCTTATAATTTAATAAAGTATGGTTTAAAAATGTGCACATAAAAGTAATTTAAAATACCATTATTTAGTTAAAATTCATCCATGTATATTTGCAAAACATTACAAATATCTTTTAAGCACCTCTATGTGCCAAGCACTGTTCAGGCACTAAATAAGACCGCTTTGCATGGAGTCGATGTTCCAGAATGGAAAGACTGACAGAGAACAAATACATATTTATCGCTAAATCATCAGTTCTAGAACTGATCTAGAAGTACTTTAAAAATGGTATTCTTGGCATCTATTACCCACTTGCAGAAAAACAAAAAAATATATCATAAAAATTTAAGTCACAATTTTTTTTTAAGTCATGACTGTGTTGGAGCAGTGTTTTTTACTATGCATTCAAATGCCCCCTTGTTAAAATGCAGAATCTCATTCGGGTGATCTGGGGTGAGCCTGGAGCTGCTACCTTGTAAGAGGCCCCTAAATGGTACTGATGCTGCTGGGTCCATAAACTACACTTTGAGTAGAAAAGTCTTAGAGGCATGGCAAGGACTTTTGTTTCAAAAAAAAGTACTAAGTTGATAATGCTGGTAACTAATATACCCCATATTCTAATGTAAACCTTTTGGAAAGGGAAATTTGAAGACAGTGCTAATATTTTTCTACCTGAAATAAAAAAAAAAGTCTTATATTTATTAAGGCCACCTTTGTTGAGCCAAATTTAGAATCCCATTCCCCAAAGTATTTGTCTTCCTACTATGATCACTAGCACCGCGTCCTGTCAGAGGTGTCTGGGAGCAGAGGGCCCTGTCTTTTCCTTTTCTCCCCTGTTTCCGTCACGCCAGCCTCCACCTCAGGCCTTGTCTCTCATGTCTGGCCTCCCGCAGACTCCAGTCCACACCAAAATGCCAGGAAAGCAGTGTTCCCTGGGAGACTTTTCCACGCGCAATCTGTCCCTGACCAGTGCCTCTTCCCAACGCACATCAGGACAAACCACTGCCAAGACCAGGTGTTTACACTGCACCAACAATCGGGCCCTCCCTTGCGCTACTTCTCATTTCTCCTTCCAAGAGGGCTCCGCCCCGGCTCTGCTGATCTGCAAGGCCTTAACCACTCCACACTTCCGATCTCTTCCTCTCAGACTCTGCATGTTCTCCCCACTCCTCTTCACACCCCCATTCAAATCCTGAAAAAAATCCGACTTCCTCCAGGAAGCCTCCCTGTGAGGTGCACCCACGCTGTCTGTGTCCAAGGCCAAAACCAAATTCTTGGGTTCACATCACGGAATTGGCAAGATGGATTACACACACACACACACACACACACACACACACACACACACACACACACACACACACACACACACAACTACCCTTTCCGTCAACCTCTGGTACAGCATAGAAATCTCATCCCATAGCTAAAAATGGGGTAGGTAAAAATACCCATAGGTAAAAAAAAATCCCACAGCTGGAGATAAAAGACTTTTGGCCAGAAGTTATGCTGTCCTGACCTAGGAGATGCTAAAACGTAGAGGCCAAGGTCACAAAAGCCTGGTGAGGGGTTCCTGCAAATGCTGCGCAAATGCCAAGCAGCTTCTTCAGTCCTGAGCCTGCGGTGATCACCTTAAAGCCAGACATTTCAGCTGTCCCCCCACCCAGGGAGCACCCCCGCATCTCTCCGTGCACCTTGCTCAGGGACTTCTACGGGCCAGAGAGAGATGGCACAGGACCACAACTCCATCAGCTCAGAGTACAAGACGGACAGCAGGAAAGGTGGAAATGCTGAGTGTGGCACCGCACACAACGCTGTGAACGTTTGTGGCTCTGTATTGAGCAGCCACAGTCCCAGGCGGCGGACCAGCAGCTGTCAGGGACGTGTCCAGAGTCCCCGGCCTCCCACCCGGCACTTGGTCCCCATGTCTCTGGCTCTGTCCATGCTCAGAAGGCTCTGGTGTTTCTCCATCCGTGCTTTTCAGTGTTTTGACTAAGTGCTCTAATAATAACTTGTTTCTCTAAATATTCAGGTGTAAGGTGGGGAGGAGGGGCTAGGAAGAAAAACAATAGTGTCACCCAGTAGTTTCTGATTTTACTCTTTTTCAACATACACTGCTTCCATTTAATTTCCAAGCTAGTTCTATAAATTATATTTCCTGCTACTCTTGGTTTGCTTCATCAATGTCTTATCTTTCATATGTGTATGTTGTATAACCCCAGCTAGACTCTAAATTTCTTGAGGACAGAGACCATGCCTTATTTTGTCCATAGAATTTATTTTATCACTGGCACAGACTGCTCTGCAGGCACAGCGCACAGGAATCTTTGAGAGGCACAGTACCTGCTCATGAATTGCTCACGGGAGCTCCCACAATGCCTCAGCACACAGGGGATGCTCGATACACGACTGGCTAAATGAAAAAAAATCCCTGAGACCCTACATGTCATTAGGCACACTCCTTATTTACAGTGCATCAGTATAAACAGTATTTTTGTTTTTTCAATCTTTTTAGGTCTGAAAATCAAAATTATATTCTATACGAGAAAGGAGAGGCAGTTAAAGAGAAATCTATAAGCCCCCATAAAGCTCCCAGGAGAGAGATCTGGCAATATACGGTAACACTGCTCCCTTCCACCCAACAATTCCATGTCTAGACATATAGCCAGATAATGTTTTGCATGCATAGGGCGTGTGCAAAGATGTTCACTAAAGCACTGTTAAGGACCGTAAGGAGATGGAACTCATCCATATAGTTATTGGGAATGAATCAGTATATCATCTATATATATAACGAAACACTATGTTGAACAGTTAAAATGATTATACTTAATTTACATATATATTAACATGGGTAGACTTCGAAAATTTAAAAATTGGGTGAAAAATGCAAAGTGCACAAGATACTCATAATGGACACTTAAAAACACAAACCTATATGTTGTCTATGGGGAGAGATGTGTAGTAAATGTGTAAATGTAGATGGCAGAGACCCATGACAACTTGAGGACAGTCGAGCTGCCTCTGGGGAGGGAAAGAGGGAAACGGGAATTGGGCTGGAATACAAAGGGGATCCTAACTGTATCTGTCATGTTTTATTTCTCTAAAACAAATCTGAAGTGAATAGGGTGAATATTAACATTTGTTAACTCTGAGTATGAAGGACATCTACATTTTTATAATATGCTGTACTTTTTTATGTTTAAAACATTCAGTGATTCAAAGAGAAAAAGCAATATCATACTTCCATTAAAATTATTAAAAGGTTCAATTTCTCTCCTTCCTAAAAATAACTAAAGCAAACCAGGGAAATAGAAGAGTTCGGAAAAGGTCACTAAGCTATTTCACAATTACTAGCTATTCCTAACCTCATAACAAAGGCCAAGATTTCTACTGGACTGTGCATCAGAGAACACGTCGCACCTGCATTTGCTGGGTGACTTTTGAGCTGGCAAAAGCACCCCTGGGTCTTCTGCACTGTTCCACACTACTAAGCCACTAGTTGGGTACTTTCTACACCTGCTCAGCCATCCACCAGAGCCCCATCAAACACAGGCTGTCTGGAAAGTGGAGCCAAGTGTTCTCAAAAGCCAACAGCCTTCTCTTCCTGCACTAGCTAATCAATGCTAATCCTGTCATCCGGGGAAATAACCGAGTTTCTGCTATAATGGACTACATGTGCAGGCTGTTTTAGAAGCTACAATTAGCTGTGCTTTTAGCTTTGCTAGAAAGTAGGTGGGCTGATTTTGCAGCAATGATCATTTTAACCGATGGCATTAGGAATCTAAGAAGTCATCAATTATGAAATGACATCTATAAATCGAAATTTCCTTTTCCAAAAGAATTACTTGCTCATCTTTCTCTGGTAATTCAACAGTCCCTTGGATCCCCCACATTTTTCTTGAACTCAATTCATTTCATTTCACTACTATATTTAATGAGAATTCCACTAACACCAGTTTTGCACAGTGCTTCCTACAATCTACATTTCCTCTTTGTAACTGCTCTAAACATAATCAGAAATTTAGAATGTAGCCCAGAAAAATATGGTACTACCATTTCAAACTGATGTCTAAAATTAGTGTTTTATATGCATACGTGCACACAAAATACACACCACAGTAGAAACTCAACCAATATCCACTCACCTAAATCTCCAGATTAACCAATATCAGAGGAAGAAACACGGATGTCCTTCGCCTACTGAACACTCAAGCTAGCAGGCTCTTCTCCTGTGCCTTCTGAGATTCGCTGGTGGCTGTTCCCAAACACATTTGTGCCTACTGATTTTATTACTACAATTATATAATTCATTGTTTACCATGTAAATAGATGAAATAATGGCACGAAAAAAGTATTACATGGATGAAAAATAATTAAATGTTTTGAGAAGACTGATGAAGGCAGATAACTATAAAAGTTCCTCTTGGATTAATGAGTGTGAGAGAACAACCAATTTGTAAAACTAAGGAGCTTCCACCCAGATCGCTTTGGCCTCAATGTCTGGCTCCACTTTAAAGCCCCTAATATTGAAAATCACAGGAATGCATTAGAGGTATGGTTTAAGCAAGAAAGCCAATTTGAAAATCCAGAGCCAACTCACAAAGGAAAGGCCCTGGCCTTACGTCAGAAGTCAGAACAAAATGTTTATGTTTTTCCATTTTTATAATCCCAAATAGCATAATCAGTAGTAGTCCAATCATGGTGGATAAGAGGCCTCCAATATAGTCAACTAGCTACTTCAAGTCCTTTTTCAATATTCAATACCACATACATTTCTTTCCCAAGAGACTTAAAACACTTGGTGTAACATTTCCCAATTTATGCCAAATTGGTAAAGAAACTGTTATATTACTTAATCTTTCCAAGGTGTTCCTCTTTCTGTATTCCTACTCTCTCAATGGCAGCACCATCTAGCTAATGACCCCAAACATTCTCAATGTTCTCAACAACCAAAAAACAAACCAAAGCAAGACAGTCCCATTGCTTATACCTCCTAAAACCTCTTACCTGTATTGTCAGTATCCTGGCAGCCCCCACCTGGTCTACGACAACTGCTACTTCACTTGTTTTCTGACCTCCAGATTTAGTGTATACCTTGCCCCCAGAATTAATTTTCTAAAACAAAATCTTGTCACTCTTCTGCTCAAAAACCATCAATGGCTCCCTATTGCCCAAGAGGCAAGACTAAATTTCCATGGTTCCACCTACTTTACTGGCATCAACCTCCATCACTGCTTTTAATACACATCTCTATGTGCAGCTAGGGAGCAGCGTGCCCCTGCATATATATGAAATGTGTGGAGTCAGAGCCTACTCCTCATTCGAGTGCCCCAGGCTACTTCACTCCTTATCCTCAAGGCACCTCCCCTGACACTTTCATAATTCCAGGGCCCTGGGTTCAAACTCTACTCTGCCAAGTGAGCGGGCTTGAGAACAATCCTTCTGAGCCTCAGTTTCCTCATCTGTAAAAGAGGGGAAAATGGCAGTATCTATCTCACAGGACCGTAGGGATGACTGAATGAGAACACACAGCATAGTGCCTGGTTCACTGTAAGTCCACCATAAGAACTGGTGTCCCTGTTACTATGGACCCATCACACTGTGACTGTATTTGGAGACAGGGCTTTTAGAAGGTAATTAAGGCTAAATGAGGTCATGAGGGTAGGGTCCTAATCTGATAAAACTGGCGACCTTGTAAGAGAGAGGGATCTCACTCTCTCTCCACATGTCCTCAGAGAGCAGACCATGCCAGGACAGAGTGAGAAGGTGGTCCATCTGCAGGCCGTCAAGAGAGCCCTAACCAGAACCTGACCATACACCCTGCTCCTGAACTTCCAGCCTCCAGAACAGTGAGAAAATTTCTATTGTTTAGGCCACCAGTCTGGTATGACAGCCCGTGCTACCTAATATACCTGTTCTCATTTCTAGCTTCATGATGAGACTTCATTTAAAATCAGCTGCTGTATGGATGGATCTTCCTCACCAGATTGGTACTTCTTTCAGGGCACAGAATGGGTATTATGCACCTTCAGCTCCTCCTAGCACCTACCATGATTTGAACACAGTGGGTGTTCAATAAACGTCTGATTTATTAATGAAAATAATGAAGATTTGTTTTATGCAAACATTACCCTTCTATAGAACCTGGTGTTGAATTATAAAAGCTAAATGTCATCACTAGATGTGCTTTTGACTATGCAGAGTACATGGATATGCAGTATGGCAAGTGTTGCTTCTTTGTCGTATTTTTACTGGCCTCGAGTGAGGCCCCACCTGCAGGGAAGTATCTCTATGTAGCCTGAGGAATGAAAAGAAGTTGAATGTCTTTTCTCTTAACCTGACCCATGATGCCTGCCTTCCACAGCTGCACAGCAACACAAAATGCTGTAGTCCCTTTATGACCTCTTTGAAGCCCTTCACAGAGCAACCCTACCACCAACTACCCTTTACTACCAACCATACGTTCGTACCGAATTTTGTATTTCAAAAATCATGTACCCTGAGTGCTAAATGGTAACACCAAAGTGCTTCAATAATCCATGAACCCGACACACAATGTCTGATAAATGTGAGCATTAAGTGAAAGAAATCCATTCTTATCTAATATATCTTATTCTCCTAGTGAGAGAGTCTTACCTAATTCACCTAGTGAGAGAATTTATCTCCTAGTAGACCCTGCAACACTTCTTTGCGATAGCCCACACAGATGTACCACAAAGCAGCCACACATTTGAAAGACAGGACCCCAGTGAAATTCATGTTTGAAAATAAGGATCATTCACACAGCATTTAGTGACTAAGCACCTACTACATGCCAGACATTAGGCTAGGTGCTAGAGATGCAATCGTGAGCAAATCACACAATGTTCTTCATCCCAAGGAGCATGGTCGAATGGAAGGAAGTGTGATGCTAGGGACTGACGCAGCACTGCTTGCTTCACATGCTCATGCAGGATCCCAAAAGGACCATGCAAGCTGAAACCATGCAAAATTATCTTAATAACTGTGAAAAATTTCAATTGTGCTGTGACCTTTAAGTTTTTTTATCAAAATGAATATTTACCACAAATACTATATTCAATGGTTAAAGGCTAAACAACACATTCAACATAGTACCAGGAGGCATCCAAAATAGGGATAAGTGAAATTATCTCTAGTCACATATGACATGATCCTATGTGTAGAAAATCCCCAAAATACCACAAAAATGTTAGAATAAACAAATTCTGCAAAGTATCAGAATACCAAATCAACACATAAAATTCAGTTGCATTTCTATATACTAACAATGAACAATCTGGAAAGGAAATTCAAAAATAATTCCACTTACAATGGCATCAAAAAGAATAAAATATTTAGGAATAAACTTAACCAAGGAGGTCAGGACTTACATACTAAAACCAGTTTCTGAAAGAAACTGAAGACACCAATTAATGGAAAGGTGTCCTGTGTCATGGATTATATTACTAAGATGTCAATACTACCCAAAGCTATCTACAGATTCAATGCAATCTCTATTAAAATCCCAACAATGTCTTTTGAATAGAAAAATCCATCTTTGAAATTCATAAGGAAAAATCAGTGGATCCTGAATAGCCAAAATGATCTTGAAAAAGAATGAAGTTGAAGGTCTCACATTTCTGATTCCAAAACTTACTACAAAACCACAGTAATCAAAACAGCATGGTACTGGCACAATGACAGACATACAGACCGATGGAATAAAACAGCCCAGAGATAAACCCTCGCATATATGGTCAAATGATTTTCAACAAGGATGACAAGATCATTCAATCAGAAAAGAGTCTTTTCAAGAATCAGTACTGGGAAAAACTAGATATCCACATGCAAAAAAAAAAGGTAGTTGAATGGCTTACCTTACACCATACACAAAAATTAACTCAAAATGGACATAAGTTTAAGAGCTAAAACTATAAAACTCTTAGAAGAAAAACACTGGGAAAAGCTTCATGTCATTAGATTTGGCAAGGATTTGGGGATGGACAGCATAAGCACAGATGATTAAAGAAAAAATAAACTGGACTATGCCAAAATTAAACATTCCTCCATCAAAGGCCACTATCAACAGAGTGAAAAGACAACTGTGACCCACTGATTAGGAGAAAATATGTGCAAATCATAGCTGTATATAAAGAATTCCTATGATTCAACAAGAAAACCAAACAGCTGGATTAAAAATGGGCAAAGGACTTAAATAGATAATTCTCCAAAGTTGTACAAGTGACCAATAAGCACTTGAAAAGAAGCTCAACATCAGAATCATTAGGGACATGCAAATCCAAGCTATAATGAGATACCACCTTACACCCATTAGGATGGCTATTACGAAAAAAAGAAAGAACAAACGTTGGCAAAGATGCAGAGAAAATTAGAGTCCTTGGGCACTGTTGGTAGGGATATAAAATGGTGCAGCCACTATGAAAAACAGCATGGCAGTTCCCAGAAATAGAATTATCATATGATCCAGAAATTCTACTTCTGGGTGCATACCCCAAAGAACAAATCAGGACCTCAAATGGACATCTGTACACCCATATTTTAGCAGCATTATTCACGATAATCAAAAGGTAGAGGCAGCCCAAGTGTCCATCAATGGATGAATGGATACACAAAATGTGGTACATACAGAAGACATATGTATATACAAGATGTAGTACATACATACAACGGAATTTTATTCAGCCTTAAAAAGTAAGGAAATTCTGATGCTACAACATGGAGGACCCTTGAGGATATTATGCTAAGTGAAATAAGCCAATCACAAAAGGACAAATACTGTATGATCCCATTTATACAAGGTATCTAGAGTAGTCAAATTCAGGGAGACAAGAAGTAGAATGGTGGCTGCCAGGGGTGAGGGGAGAAAGGAACAGGGAGTTAGTGTTCAGTGGATATAGTTTCAGTTTAGAAGATGAAAAAAGTTCTGGAGACGGACTGTGGTTATAGTTGTACAACATAATTGTACTTAATACCACTAAGCTGTACACTTAAAGATGGTTAAAATGGTATTTTTTCCTGTTTTAGAATTAAAGAATAATTTCAAATATTTTGTCAGTTACAAATATATACAGAAGTAAAAAAACAGAAAAACTCATTTAATAGGCTATATATTACTTCTTTGTAAAAACCTATTGAGAATATCTGAACAGCACTTGCCTTCTTGTCATGTAACTTATGCTGCACATCGAGCATTTCTGCTATGCCTTGATGAATTGTTATACTTCTTACTAAGTGTGAATCAACGTCCAACATTTTAGTCTTTGTTGTGAAATACCTGAGACTTTAATGTGAAATTTTTTGCCTGCATCACTAACTCTGGGTCATCATCTTTTTCCTTACATCGCTTTCCGCCTTTGTGTCGCTAAGAATGCCTTCACCAGGGGCGCCTGGGTGGCTCGGTTAGTGAAGCATCTGCCTTCAGCTCAGGTCATGATCCCAGGATCCTGGGATAAGCTCCTTGTCAGGCTCTCTGCTCAGCTTTTCCCTCTCTCTCTTTGTCCCTCCTCATAGCTCATGCTCTATTTCTAATAATAAATAAAATCTTAAAAAAAAAAAAAAAAAGAATGCCTTCACTAGGCACCCATGGCTGCACGTGTCATTTTTTTTTTTAATCATCTCTTGAAAGTTGGCTGGGACATTCTCACATTAGTTTTTCCTTCTATAGCTCCATTTGTGCTTGATTCACTTTTCAACTCCAACATTATCACTTTTTGCTGCCCTTTCATCTTTGTTGGCCAATTCCCTCTTCTGGTTATCCGTTTTAGTAAAATGTCCCGTGGGTTTATCATTATGAGACAAAGAGTCCACATAAGGACACACTTTGTGGTCTGTGGAGCCGAAGAGAAGCACGGTGACCAATCAGAGGCAAACTCTGAGAGAAGTGACGCGGTCACTGATCATGATGTGTGTCGGGCACACCTGAGGGTGACTGGCAGGCTGCACAGCTAGCAGCTTGCAAATACCGCCACGCAGGGTTCAAACACAGGCATAACTGAAACGTGAACCCTGCTACCTGGTCTTCTTTAACCCAACTCTGGTAACTGAAACCCATGCATGTCAGAACCAAGCAAGGCAAATGCTAACTGTATAATTACAAGCCGAGATAAGAAGACCAGAGGAAAGGAGCAGGATTCCTAGAGAACCTTTGAGAACCTGAAAGACAACTATGGTGGTTAAAGGTCGAAGAGTAAGGAAAGAGCGCAACAATGTAAGAGAAGGCTGCCAGAGGATACAACTGGCCAAAGTACGGATACTTTAAATGAAGGTTAATATAGATTCTAAAGCTTAAGACCAAAATCACTGTCAATTTAAAGCTATTTTACTTTTCCATTTTTATATAAAGCGTCATATGAAAAAAGGAGCTATGAGTCTACTTTACAGTATGAGCTTCCTTGGCTTTGTACAGCTATAGCCTATAAGGAACACAATGAAATTATTTTAAAATATAAGAAAATAAAAAGATAAGTCTGTAGATGGTCAAGGGACAAACCACACAGAGCCAAGCCACACCAGAGTTCCTGTCAGAGGTTTTGGTCCTAATCCTGAGGGTAGAGGTAGGCTGTACTAGTTTCCTGGGGTTGCTGTAACAAATCACCACAAACTTGGTGGCTTAAAAAGAATTTCTCTCTCCCAATTCTGCAGGCCAGAAGCCTGAACTCAGTTCCACTGAGCTGAACTAAGCGGGTGGCAGGGCTGCACCCCCACCCCCACCCCAGAGGCTTTAGGGGAGAGAATCCATTCCCTGACTACTCCAGTTTCTGGTGACAGCTGCATTCCTGGGCTTAGGGCAGCCACCAACTCCAATCCTAAGACCAGCATCTCCAAATTTTTCTCTCTGCTCCGTTTTCATTCCGCCTTCTGCGTGTAAAATCTCCCCTTGCCTCCCTCTTACAAGGATATGTGTGAGTGCATTGATGTAATCTGGGTGGACTGGAGATTCACCTGGATGATCTTCCTATCTTAAATCTTTAACTTCATCACACCTGCAAAGACTTTTTCTTGGAGGCTGCTAGATAAGGTAACACTCTGAGGTTCCAGGGATTCAGATATGGGTATTCTTTTTTTTTTCTTTCTTTAATTTAAATCCAATTAATTAACATATAATGTATTATTGGTTTCAGAGGTAGAGGTCAGTGATTCCTTAGTCTTATATAATAACCAGGGCTCATTACATCACATGCCCTCCTTAGTAAGACCTGGGTATTCTTTTGGGGGACCATTTCTCAGAGGCAACATAGTTAGACTCACACATTGAAAAACCACCATGGTGGGGGTGGACGAGGAACAGGAGATATAATGAAGACAGCTGGGCTACTAGTGATCTAAGTCAGAGATGGCTTGGACAAACTAGGTGGTGGTGGAGGGGGGATGAAGAGAAGTGAATGGAGATACTCAGACTAGAAGGTGAGTAAGAGGGAGGTGTCAAGAGGGCCTCCCAGACTTCTGGCAGGCATAACCTTGTTTCAAGTGGTGCCACGCGCTGAGCCTGGGAGCACCAGAAGGCCGAATGTGCAGGAGACCATCAAACTAAACAAGGGACCTGCAATAGTGCTGGGTAATGCTAAATAGAACAAGAGGGTTTCTTTCGGAGGAAGCAAGGGAAACAGCATACTCTGGGGATGGGGCCACCATCTTCCACTCACAATCTTTTTAACTTGGGTTCCGTAAGCCTTCACGTTGTCACATGCAAAGTGATGACACTACTACTTATCCTCAGGGCCCTGGAGAGCATTGGGATTAAGGAAGAAATGCACATGACACAGTGCCCTTAACAGTAAGCATGATTACCCACTTGATTACCATTGACTGATTACCACTTGATTACCATTCACTGTCGCTCTTTGCCTGCACGGTAGTAATGCACAGACCAATACCTGTATGATTACAAGAGTGTCATATGTCTAACTTTATTCCAATTCCTCTCTAGCTTTGCTAATTCATATTCATTTATTGCTCCAGGCCTGAAGCTCATTTAGAGTTACTGATACATTCTGAAAATAACTCTTCAGGCTAAATAAAGTCAACTTTTTTTAGTTTTCCTAATTCTGTCATTAATGTGTATCAAATATCTTCCTAACTCATTAGCATTAGTCCCTTCTCTATCTTAAATAACTCAGTCATCTCCACGCTCTACCAACAGAGATCACCCAGACACATTTTATCAATTACCTAAAAAGCCTTCCCAACCAATCCTTCAACAGGGGTTATTTTTAAAGTAACAAAATTGCTTAAACATGTTTTATTTTCTCATCTTTAAGTTATAATACAGTCCCTTTATTACGTGCGGCAATAATCTACAAACTGCATGAATACCTTAATTGAAGATTAAACACACTCAGCTATTTATACAAGCAGTTCAAATACTATTTTACATACAGTTAAAGAGACATTTCAAAGTGAAACTAGAGACTTATTTTTCAAAATAAAGCTTTAGTAAATAGTTCTTAGTACACAACTCTGAACTTCATATGGAAGTGTGGGCCTCTCACCAAGGCACCTATATTTTCCTTTAGTTTTTAGTAGAACCATAGGTCAAGAAAATTTCATTTGTGTTTTCTTCATCATTCCTAAGCATCCTTAACTATAAATTTAGGCTTGCACAGAAAGCTGTCCGATCCTCATCTGGTTTCATTTTACACAGGTAAAACTCAACATTCTTCTATTAAGAGGAAAGCTCACAGTTTCAAGTTAGACGCAACTGTTCTCTGTTATCAGCCAAGCCCACATCTGAGTTACCACACAAGAGCTACGGAGAACACACAAACCATTCTCTCATTTCTTGCCATTTTTATAATAGCAATGTCACCAGAACAATAATCTCTAAGAATTTCAACATGACCGGTCTTGACACTTGGCTAAACGACTTTAGATAGCCATTTCCCCTCTCCCATGGCCCCCCCTTTTTTTTTCTGTGCTACTTCAAGAGGAATAATTCCTAGCTCAATGTGTAATTTTGATAATTCAAAGTAATGAGTGTCTCGTCAATCATCAGTCCAAAAACCATTTGGATCTACGTGGTTGACAGCTGAAGCAAATGGCATTCCAGATAGAAACAAAACTTTCCCGGGCAATTAAGCTGACAAAGACTGTGCTAAAATGCGGAGGAAAGGGAGAAACCCAATTACTCCAACAATTGCAGGGCTACAAAAAAGCAGCCCCATTCTCGCCTTGAACAGTTCAAGAGTCACAAGTATGCAGGTGAATTCAACCTGTTTCTTATAGACATAAAGAAGAGGGCGAGCATGATTTACAAGATGCAAAGGTAAAGTCTTTTGTTGCACCAGAATTCAACTGACAATACATAACTTGAGATTTTGCAATTCACTGCTCAGAATGGGAGGGGGGGACCACTTGAAGGCTTGACAGTGACTCATTATACCGGGAACAATCCTAAAGAGGTCATGAAGCATGAGCTTAGTTTAATCCAATTGTTTCTCAAAACCTGAATCTCTGTTATTTAGCAAATTCAACTTGGATTCAGATACAAAACATCATTTTCCCTCATTTCCTGGCCTGTTAGGATAGCACAATTTTTACTTGCGATAAAGAGAAAATGATACAAACGTTTAAAAATCTGTTTATCTGGTGACGGTTATTTTACAGATGAATAATCTACATTAAGTGAAACCTGGAGGGCTGTGGCAGAGGAGGTACGAAAGCACAATGCCAAGACAAAAGGCCTCAATGGTTAAGACAAAAGGCCTCAATCTCGACGGCAAGAAGGCCGAAGCAGGAAAGGCAGCAGATCATGCCGTGAACTGTCAGGGCTCAGAGACAGACATATCATGCCCGGACTCCTGGTTTCCCCGAGCCAAGCCCAGGGAGGAACAGGAGGGTGCGATCGAGCACGTATGAACAGGTTGAACCAACATGTCTTATGAGATGCAGCTGACGTCATGGTTGAGGGTGGGACCAGGGAGAACTCTTCATCTGTGTATTGAGGCACCCTATCTAAATGACATACCACTAAATGGTATGTGTGGGTGTTTCCTACTCGCTGCTTCTAAGTACAATGGAACAGAAAATCGTCATGAAGCATTCTGCCGTATTTCCTCCCACTTTAGAAGAATCACTTTTATGGTTTCCTTGGTTATGAAATTTTGGGGTAACTGCATCCTGACTCCTGGGGATTTGGCCTGTGTGTGTGTGTGTGTGTGTGTGACCTACTTAGCAAAAAGCCTGCTCACTTCCTGGGAAGGATGTGAACCACGAGCCAGTTTAGACCTGGAGATTTAACGTTAAGAAGACCCGGTTGGGGACAGGGCAGAGAGAGTAGGGCTCTGAAATAAAGTCACCTGAGGCTGGAAAGACACAGGTCCTGCAAGCTGGCCCCACCGTGAAGGGGTTCCTGGGGTTCTGCACACCCATATGGCGAGAGACAGAAGAACCAGTGCTAAGATCCATTCCTGGAGCTCTCTGGGCCCTAGAAACAGGCGCACGTGTGTGTGTGTGCGTGTGTGAATGAGCTGGAAAAGCCGGTGTGTAGGAGCAGTCACCCCAGGGACCCAGCAGTGAAGGAACCCCACCCCTGGGCTCTGCCCTGGTGCCCGTGGTTGCAGAGGCAATGGAGGCCCTGCCTTCACCACGCCCCTCCAGTGGCAGCCATACCAGCCTGGACAGCCCCTCTCCTGCTGTCACCCCTGCACGGCTCCTGGCAGCCCCAGGATTCCAGCTGCAGAGCCCAAACCTTGTCT
This sequence comes from Callorhinus ursinus, assembly GCF_003265705.2. Classification (NCBI taxonomy): domain Eukaryota; kingdom Metazoa; phylum Chordata; class Mammalia; order Carnivora; family Otariidae; genus Callorhinus; species Callorhinus ursinus. The sequence continues at coordinate 46,851,314 of NW_027397073.1, forward strand.
TGAGCCTCATGCCCCGCCCCCCGCCCCCGAGCTCAGTGCCTCTCCATGGAGGGGTTCTGGAAATCTGCGGGGCCATCTGGGGACGCCACAATGACAGGAGTGCAAGGGGCTGTGGACGTGAGGCGGCCGGCAATGTGGGAGAGTCCTGCATAGCATGCCATGTCCTGCACAACTTCTGAACCCTACTTCCATCGGCACAAGAAGTACAAAGTCATGCCAGCACTGTTTAAATATACCCTTTACTGAGACTCGTTCACAATTTTAGAGAATTATGTCACCAGCAGCAGCACTGCGTGTGGCACTGGGCCTGCCAGCCCGCAACAGCTACCCCAGCCTGCGTGTGTAGCTACCATAAGCCGAAATGGAGCAGGGATTCTGAACGCTCCTGTAAACACACCGAAAGCCAAACATTTCTGAAGAGCCAGGAAATCCCAGATACCAGTTACTTTCATTAATATATTTCACTTTTGCCATCCTATATTAGGAATTTGTCACACTGAGATTTATCACAAGGACCACATACAGAAATGACTCGGGGTTTTATCTTTATTTTTCCAACCTACTGATACAGTCCTCGGGGGATGCCCATCACCCCCACCCCAACTTTCCTGTAAGTTTTTTAAATTCATCCTCTAATCCTAGACTTCTGTTAAAGGTTTTGGTCTCCAAAGTACTTGGCTTGGCGAGGGATCTAAAGATGGGAGACCTATTTTCTAAGACACGTTGTCAGCACACATCCCAGGTCCTAATGCAGGAAACTAACTATTCCAATGCTACCCTGACACAGGCAGCCTGGCTCATTGCAAAAATGTCACCCTTCCTCATCTGATCGACTTCAACAGTGTTTGGCCTTGGCATATTATCCCTATTTCAATTAAGGTATTTCCCCACTTTCTCTTAACATAGAGAAGTCTGGTCTGTTACTTTTTTATTACAAAGTGCACCTACTCTTTCATTTTTCTACTATGGAATAGGTTCTGATCTTTTCTTAAATCCAAATGTATTCACTACATACACATGCCAGCACCTAACTACTTTATCATTTGATGAAGGCATAGTGAGCCTTTACATTTTGAAACATATGTAGTTTTTTATAAATTTCTTTTTACTTCTCCCTTATAATATGGACCTTTAGACTTTTTGTGAGCAGGTTATGTCACCTATGAATTTATTTTAGGATCATAGGAGGGGAATGACAACATATTTTTTTTTTTTTATAAAAAGAAGGTATGAGATCTGATACAGTTGAGAGCCCCTGCTCTAGAAAGTTTCCCTTCCCATCCACCAAGTTCTTTCAAAGACAGTCCCTTCCTGAAATTCAGGACAGGGATTTTGGAGTAGGGAAGCTAGATTTCTGCCTTCTCACGCCACAGAGGCAAATAACACCAGAACATGTCATGCCACCACCACCCAGGGGTAGCCCAGAGCCTTGCAGGTGGACTGATAAAAGACTACAAAGACTGGCCAGTTAGGGTAGACCGCCTCTCAACCACACACAACACCGAGCAGAGGACAGCACACTCAAAGGACCGTGACCCCCAGAGCTGCCACTGCTGGGGCCAGGCACAGCTGAGACCAGTGGCCACTTCAGAAGCAGCAGACTTCATCAGAGCACTCCGCATTCCCTTTGATCGCACCTGTCAGGACTAGCGTGTGCTCAGTGGCAGCTTTGCTCCCCACTGCCCCACACCAAGCACTGGGCAGCCTGGATGCACCAAAGGGAAGAGGCTGAAAGGCCAGACAGGAGTTCTGAGAAGCAGAGCGTCAATTTGGGGGCATGCAGGAGCACCTCCATGGGTCAAGAGACATGCCTGGTGCACATCAGTACGGGGAGCGGGGATGAATAATCAAGCTTTCAGAGCTCCTAAAGGACACTGCCCCTGGGCTATACTTGCCGACTGGCAAATAAAGGGGTGCTGATATGCCCCAAGACCTCTTGGACCTCACGCTACTCCAGCGAACTAAGGAAAGCCAGGAACCCCTGATCAGGAAGTCCATCTATCTCTACAATCTCAGCTCGCTCATACAGACAGGCAGCCATGTAAGCAATGTGCAGACATCACCAGTGCCGGAGAAAGGGACAGTAAGAGCCCGCAGGGCCACTGAGGCCTCCTACCACCTTGGATAAGTCAGAACAAGTTAGCTGATGCAAAATACCCCAGCACGACGAGTGGGGAGGGGACAAGGGGAGCGTCATGGAAGCAGACAGGTCAGATCACAGGACAACCTATGCCAAGCCGGGACCCTTATCCTATAGAAGACTGGGAGCCATGAAGTGCCTAAAGCTCTGGGAGACTCATTCCCTCAAGACACACTCCCTGGTGGCTTATCAGGTGGCCTCTGGGTGTGAAACGTTTGCATATTGCTGGGATCTCCCCCCAAAATGGCTTTAGCAGCACGCAGGTCAACTTCTCATATCGCAGCAGTTACAGAAGAGCGGTAGTATAGCGTAGTGTAGTGGGGAAACAGACGCCGGAGTACGATGGCCTGGGTTCGCACCCAGCAATTCCACCTCACTGTGCAACCTTGGACAGGTCGTTCAACGTAAGTGTGCTTCCCTCCACCCCCTGTGAGAGGGAGATAACAAGAGCACCCCCCCCCCTCGCCCCCGCACAGAGCTGCAGCAGGATAAAATAAAAGATTAACATTCCGGGAGTGCTGGTGTGTGGCCCCGCACCGAGTGAGCACCAACTACTCTTTACCATGATGTGCTTACTTGGATGCATACTAGGAAAAATCAGTCACCTAAGCCAGTGATTCCACAGATATTACAGCTGTGGGCAAGACTAAGTATTAAAGTGGTCCTTTGTGAGACAGACTGAAAGACATTAAGCAATACCACCTCGAAGGACCTGCTTCTCTCCTTGGTGTCCCACACGCAGCAGACGCTGTGTAGGGGTTTTCTCCATAATAACGGATCATCTTCCTGTAAGACAGAAGTAACTACCTGTTGTGTGTGTGTATATATATATATATATATATATTTCTTGTGTTCTGAAATCCTTGAGCAAGAAGGAAGAGATGGAGAAAGTAACCCCAGCTGAGGAAAAGGACTGATAGCAAACCATCAACCACTTTTACACATGAAAAATTAAAAGCCCCTATTTCAATCTCCAAATCAGTTGCCAAGAAATCAGGACTTTCTCTTCTGAGGCAGCAAATTTATGGATAGTTTTATACAAAAATATGTTTCTGTAACTATGTATGGTGAGGGATATCAACTAGACTTATTGTAGTGATTATTTCACAACAGATACAAATCATTTATGTTGCATACCTGAAACTAACATCTATGTCAATTACATCTCAATAAAAGAAGAAAAAAATAAAAACCAGACATGCAGGCAAAGTCACTGACTCAAAAACTGGAATGCATTTCCCCCATTAAAAAAGGCTTTCAGTGGTGACTATGTTCCCAGGCTTGCCCACAAAGGCAATTCAATCTCATATTGGACCTATGTACGGGTTGAAAGCTTACTAAGAATTCGGGGAATAGAGTAAGTGGTGGAAAAGGTCTAAGACAGAGCTCAGTGCCCCCCCCCCCCCCCCCCCCACCGCAGCCCCGGCACTGGGCAGTTTTGAAATAACAGGAAAATTCTTTGCTGCACAGCCATCTACTTTCTGTACGTCGTTTACACTCTTCTCAAGCCCTTCTCAGCATTAGCCTTTTGAAAGTCCCACTGCTGTTGCTGGGAAAGGAGGAGAAGTGACCCTGGCAAAGGAGCCTGGGGTGCAAAAAATGGAGCTAAAACAACCTGAGCAAAAAGGTCTAGGCCCCTGAAATATGATGATGTGTTTGGGGATCTCCAAGTGGTTTCTCTGTAGCTATAACACGAAGTGTTCTACGCTTCAGTATTCTTGCTTTCTTCCTTTGTGTTTTCTTACCTTCACTGAGCCTTCATTTCACTCAGTACACATCCTCTAGGGTAGGGACGAAGGCAATCTTCCAGAACTACTTGTTAATGCAGCATGCAGGACTCAGAGCACACAGATTCTTTAAGGGTTCACTTCTTTAACTTTGTGTGCTTTTGGGTGCATGCACACACACACACACACACACACACACACACACCTGCAGTATATTCATTTTTTTCCTGTTAATTTCCTATACATAAATTCTCCCATTAGTCTACAGGCAGTTGAATTTTCAAAAGCATCCCGATTAAACAAAATGAATCTTTAATGAATATTCAATCGGGACCTTTCCAGAAAGCACAATTGGGGAAAAAAATATATGAGCCTTTTTTTTTTTAAACAAACGCGGCCTTAAGTTGAAAAGGATGGAAAAAGGCAACAGAGGAGTTTCCTGTCTTTACTGCCTGTTCCCTTACACCATTTCTGCTTTTCATCGCTTCTCCTTTTCTTCCATTTCTGCATCTATGGACTTTCCATAAACTCCAGCAACAAGACACAGGCATGCTGCTGTCTGGGAAGAGCCAGATCATGCAGAAAACACAGGTGTCCTAACAAGCTCTTCCTGTCCTCTCAAGTACCTGCCACAGCTTTGGACAAAGAGGCTCACGCACCTATTGGCCCAGGTCTCATGCACAAGCCTTTTGAGTTTTTCCAGACAGAACTCTGGTTTGTACCAGGGGCCAGTAATTTTTTTTCTGTGAAGGACCAGAGAGTAAATATTTTAGGCTTTGTAGGCCACATGGTCTGTCAGCTATTCATTACTGTTGCTGTATTGTGCAACAGCCACAGAAAAGACATAATCAAGCAAGAGTGTCTGTGTCCCAATAAAACTTTATTTACAAAAACAGACAGCTGGCCAGATTTGGCCTATAGGCCACCGTTTGCAATCCCTGGATTATATTGAGCCACCTCTATGACAAGACTGGCTCTGTAATCAACATGCTCACAAACAAGACACAGGTAATAAGGCCTTGTCATATGTACCATAAATTGTGTTAAATAATTTAGGATCCATACTTGCATTTTAAACCTATTACCTACCATGAATTTTTCTTGCCTTTTGTTAATAAATTTTTGCCACTTTTACAATTTAAAATGGAAAAGAAAAGCAATCCATAACACCAACTATTTACTAGTTCTATAGCAAATCCATATTTATTTATGTATATTTATCCTCAATGAACATTCTTTATAACCACTATATGCTTCTTGTGTTAGAGGACAATGGTTTTTCAATATGACTTTTTAATAACACCTACAGCCAGAAATTGGTGATAGTGTTGGCAGGGGAAGAACTGCAGATATTTTAAGGTCAGAAAGAACACAAGGAGTTAAAGCAAGAGGAGATGATGGTGGCAGCAAGGAGAGGAGGGAGATAAATGTCCAGCCCGGGAAAGAAGAACAACAAATTTCATTCTGGGGAAGAACTCCAGATGTCTCCTGTCTTCCTCCTAGCTTAATGTGCTTCACCTCTCCAGATAGTCCTCCAATAAAAAAAGTAGTATCACAAGCCAAAAAGAGAAAAAGGCGCCAAGAGTCAATTATGGCCGTGAGGGCCACGGTGAGGAACGCGGTGGTCATACAACATGAGTTGACTAGACGACCAGCAGCAAAGCAACCCCGAAAAGCTGCGCTGACTCACAGGAAACACAGACTGACCAGTGATCCGAGAAAATGCCAAGTGCGGAATCAGCCATCCAACGGGACAACCTAATCACACTGATCAGCTTGCTGTGCTCACCCATTTCTCAGCTCCATGTGGGTTTTTCACTGTTTCCTGGACTTTACTTCCACCCCCCTGCCAACGCCCCCCCCCCCCCCCCCCCTTGATGCTCAGACAGCATTTCCTCCACTAAAGTTTCCTTCCCGCTGAGTTACACTCCAGCTGCTCTCCACTCCCATAGGTCAGAGCACGCCCCGGGCACGTCTCCCATTCGCCACCCCGCTGTCAACTGTACCTACACCACAACACCTGAAATCTAGGGCCTGTTCCTTGCGCACGTAACTAGCCCCTATTTTATCACGTGTCTGAGTACCTAAAGCTCTGAGTCCCCGTCACACACGTGAACATCGGTTAAGAGTTGGGGGTGGGGATGCGCAGAAGGGGAGTGAGCTCAGCTGCATTAGATCAGGAAGCTCAAAGGCCAACAATAGGAATTTGATTTCAGGTAGTCAGTCTCATGAAGGTGCAAAGTTGTGTCCTCAGGCTCAAAGCAGAAAGGCTCCACAGCAGCATTCATCTGTCTCAACCTCTGGGAACACATCCCCAAGTGCATGATGGGGTCTCAGCACCAAGAATAGGACACCTTGTTACATTATTACTATAGTTACAATTGAAGTGAGTTATAGTCTGAAATCCCAACTAAGGAGCCTCTTACAGCTCAAAAGAAAGACTCTACTGTGCATATATTTCTAATTCCTGTATGTCATATCTAAATTGCACAATCCAGACTTTCCATTAATTCAGAATGGCCTTCATGATAGGTTTCTATGAAGTAACCATTTCTCCTCATTCCATAGCTGTCCATGAAACTTATCATGCTAGTAAGGTGGCATGAGAAAATGATCTTCTTGCTTGAATAAAGATGTTATTGTTACACTAGATGCAAAATATGTTTCTTTTGTTAAACTATGAGGATAAGCTTCTGGAAGGTTTACTGGTAGGGAAAGGATGGTCTTCTGTGACAAAACAATCCTAAGAAAGGAGAAAACCAAATAGCTTTCTCTTCCATAAACAGAGTAGAGGTGTTCCTGGAGTACTTATAATAATAAGTCACCAAGTTTTCCAGCAGACCATTCAACTCTGGACAGAAGACACATTTCCCAATACATAAAAGGATCTAAATCTTTCATACACCCTCTGTGAGGCTAACCTTAAATATAAAAGCTACCTACACACAGGATGTTTCTTCCTGCTACTCAAACTATGCCATCAAGAAGAAAGCACAGGGTGCCTGGGTGGCTCAGTTGGTTAAGCGACTGCCTTCGGCTCAGGTCATGATCCTGGAGTCCCAGGATCGAGTCCCGCATCAGGCTCCCTGCTGGGCAGGGAGTCTGCTTCTGCCTCTATCTCTCTCTCTCTCTCTCAAATAACTAAATAAAATATTTTAAAAAAGAAGAAGAAAGCACAATAATGGGGAAGGCATCAAGTATAAAGCTAGCTAGCGTTTACTGAGGGCTTACATTGTGCCAGCTACCATGGATTATTTCTTTTAATCCTAACAACCACATTACGATGTACACCAACTCCCATTTTAAAAGCGAGGAAGCAAATTTTGAGTAACCAAAGTCAGCAGCTACAAAAAGTGGCAAAACTACAACTGTAACCCTGGTTACAGGATTCTGGTCCACAACCACACATCTACACAAGTACGTTTGCCAAAATATGGATCAGCAGCACATTGGGTGGTGGCGAGAATGCAAGGCTGTCCCACATCATGGACAAATTAGAGGGAATCAAGGGAAAGCTCACGGCATACTGTAACCACTGTCTACACCTTTAAAAAGTTTAAATTACTAGAAAATAAGATCAGAAGGCAAATCACAAAATACAGTTGACCCTTGAACAGTGTGAGGGTCAGGGGCACCGACTATATATAAGTTTTGACTCCCCAAAAACTTAACTGCTAGTAGCCAACTGTTGACCAGAAGCCTTATTGATATTTTGTTTGTTGTAATACATACTGTATTCCTATAATAAAGGAAACTAGAGAAAAAATTCTTAAGAAAATCACAAGGAAGGGACGCCTGGGTGACTCAGTCAGTTAAGCATCTGCCCTCGGCTCAGGTCATGATCCCAAAGGTCCTGAGATCGAGTCTCACATCAGGCTCCCTGCTCAGCATGGAGACTGCTTCTCCCTCTGCCTGCCACTCCCCCTGCTTGTGCTGACAAAGAAAATCTTAAAAAAAAAAAAAATCAAAAGGAAGCAAAAATACATTTACAGTACTATTAAAAAATACATGTGGAAGTAGATCCATGCAGTTCAAACCCATGTTGGCCAAGGGTCAACCGTATAATAATTTTAGTGAGGCAGGCAGAATGAGATAATGAAAAGAGCCCTGATTTAGAACCACTGCGCTTGTGTCCATGCTAAACACGGAGACTCAAGCCCCTCATGATAAAATTGTCATGATAAAAATACAGCTCACCCTTTTGTTGTCACCAGAATAGTGAGAATATAAGAATATAAGCAAGAATATGCCAGCACTGTGCCTGGCAGAAAACAGATACTACAATAGTTTGTTTCATCTTTTATTTTCAAAACACAAGTAGGGGCGCCTGGGGGGGCTCAGTCGGTTGAGCGGCAAACTCTTGATTTCAGCTCAGGCTGTGATCTCAGGGTTGTGGAACCGAGCCCTGTGTCTTGGGTGCCCTGGCTCAGTGGAGAGTCTGCTTCTTTCCTTCTCCCTCTGCCCCTCCCCGTGCCTGTCTGCTCTAAAATAAAATGAATCTCTAACACACACACACACACACACACACACACACACACACACACACACGACAGCTCCTGTCTATATACTGTAAATCCTCCCTGGACACCGCCCCCTCCTCTACCCTCAACACACCCACAGAGAAACTCCTTTTTGGTGCATCAGTTTCTCTGAGAAAATAATTCTATCACTCATAATCTGCCTTCTTTTAATGGCACATAAAATAGTCTAGATAACAGTATTTCTGCCTTATTTCACGCTTTCAATATACAGAAATCACAAGGTGCTATTTAAGTACATGAAAGCAGTTTAGAAAAAAAGTTAAAACAAGATAACATTCCAAAAGCAAGAAGTATTGAAATAGGCAAGCACAGTATCTTGAGTCAAAGAGTAAATTTGACTCAGGTTTTCTCCAGCCTTCTCTCTCATACAACACAACTGGTAATCTTAAAAAAAAAAAAAAAAAAAAAATCAGAGCACTGTACCAAACACTCACATGTGGTTTTTTCATGAAGTACATTCTCAGACTGAAATCAGCCTGGTAGCCTTTAAAAATAAAATGGCCTGAGAAAAGCTGTTTCCATTTTTTTTTTTTTTTTTTACAAAAAACTGATTTAAGAGTACATGGTCTTTAGTGAAGAGTTCATAGCTGTGAGATACTCGCATTGCCATTAAAAAGTGAAAGCTCCAACCATAGAACCACCAATCTTTGAAGTCAGAAAACGACAGGCGTCTGTCTCTACGTCCTCTACCCCTCCTCTCATTTCCTTACAGACCATGGCTCACAATCACAGATGCACAACGGTCCCTTCATTCCTACCAAACCACCCAGGTCTGAAAAAGTGTGAAGCATGTGTCCCTTAAACACCTACAGGAAAGTTGCTAATCAACATCCTTGAGACTCAACACTGAAAGGGCAAATCACAAACTTGTTTCCTAAACCAGAAAGCAGATGCTTCTGGTCCCCAGTGAAACTGAAGGCTCCTCCCACTCACAGAAGAACGATAACGGGTTTCAGTTCTTTCGATTCATTTTTTAGAAGACGAATTTTTAAAAAGCAACTGAGCACACGTGTTCTCCCTTCCACCCTTACATACATTTACAATCCCTCCATTTTTTTCTTCAAGTTACAGAAGTCCATAATAAGTACACTCGCTTGAAAGGCATTAGGAACTCATTTTGAGGACTGAGGTCTAGAAGACAGGCAGAGAGAGAGGTGAGGAAGCCGAGTTCGGTTGAGTTTTCTTTTTCATTCCTGCACTAGCAGGCAATTACGCATATGTGTTTTCAAACAAGGAAGGCGTTTGGAACGCACAACGATGCAAAGTAATGCGAGGCACAAGAAACGGGCACGATGCAGCTGGCGTGCTCTGTGTCACAAAGGCGGCTGGGGCACAGTACTGAGAGTCTGAGGCTCCCAGCTGCCTCCCATCGCATCCGGTCCCAGGTCCCAAAACCAACGGGCTCGGGACCCGTGAGAGAGAAGCGGACAAGCACTGGGCGCCCCTCTGGGGGAGGGGGGGGCGAGAAAGTGACGGGAGACTGCGGGAGCGCGGGGAGGACGGGTGGCGGGTCCCGCAGAGCGAAAGGACAACGGAACGGGGGTGGAAGGGGGCGATGTGACAAAGGCGCAGAAGCTCCGGTTGCAGCGCAGGCCGAGGGTGGCGACCTGGGCACCGGGGCCGGGGATTAGTGACCCACGGGAGGGGGAGGAGGCTTCTGGGGCCCGCGGCAGATCGCGGCGCGTGAGCCGGCCCGGAGGGGCGCGTGGCCCGGGCGGGGGAGCAGGGCGCGTCGGTCACCTGTATTGTTTGAAAAGCTGGTCCGACTCCCTGAAGCCGTTGTTGAGCAGCATGTTGATGCCAGCCAGGGCCAGCTCCGCGTCCTGCAGGGGTGCCGCCGCCGCCGCCGCGGCCGAGTCTCCGTCGTCCTGCCGCCGCGGCCGCTGCTGCTCCGAGCCCGCCATGGGCGCGCGAGGCTGTGCGCAGGGCCGAGGCGAGGTGGGGCGACAGCTGCTGCGGCCCTGGAGCGCCCCGAGCCCGGCTCTACCTGCCCGGAGCGGCGCGCAGCGGAGCGGGGCGGGGGAGGGGCGGCGCGCGGGGGGGGGGGCGGGGGGGGGGGGGGGGGGGAGGAGCCGGGCCGGCTGCAGCGCGGCGGGGGACGTGAGCGCCCAGGCCGCCACCTCCCGCCGCCGCGGGGATTACTCAGCAGCAGCCTGCCCGCCTGCTCCTCCCGCTCCCTCCGAGACGCTCCTCTCGCACGGGCACCCAAGTGGAATCCGTTTCCGGGTGTCTCTCACCCCGCCGAGCCGGGACCCGAGCGGCCGCCGCCCCTGCTTCCTGCAGCCCCCACGCGCCGCCCGGGTCCCTCCGGGCCCAGGTCCCCACCCTGCACCCCTCGCCCTGCCGCCCTGGGCCAGCGCGCCGAGCCTGCTCGGACACTCGCGAGGCACTTGAGGCCCGGACTTTGACTCTTTCCTCCAAAAGAGCCGGACCCGGGGGTCGCGGGGAAGCAAGCGGGCTTGAAAGGGGGACGGGGAACTGCGCCTGGGACGCAACGAGAGCGCACGGCTGGAGACCACCTGGCGGCACCCGGCGCACTCTACCCTAGTGGGTAGCGCCAGAACCCCAGAGTTGCGGGCGCCCGCGACCCCCAACTTTACCCCGACCTTGGGGCCGCCCCCCTAGCTCAAGGTAGCCAATCCCCGAGGAGGTGGGAGGCGGGGGCGGGGCCCGAGGGCACCTGCCGGCCAGCTGCCCGGAGCCCGGCGCTGAGGAATAGAGCGGGGAGGATCCTGGACCCTCTCTGGCCGCCACCAACATTTTTGCCCGATGGGGCAAGAGGACAAATGGAGGCTAATGTGGCAAATACCTAAATATTTAAAGTTTATAAATTAAGCTCTTCAAGTGATTTCTATTATTACCCCGACAATTACACTTTCATACCAATGAAACAGAAAAAATAAGTATAAAGCTCTGGTTTATTATATGACCGAATATCAGTAAAATGTCAAAGATGACAGAACTCAGTCATTGCATATGTCTGACTGTTCTAATGATGGACTGGTAATGTCTGCGTGGGTAATATGGAGACAATTCACAAGTAATGTTTATGTTTTTCCAGAAATTTCTATTTTCACCTTTATTTTAGCAAAATCACTAAATATGTTGTGACAATCAAGATTATGTTCTTAATGTCAAATCGGACCACCTTTCTTAAGTCATTGTCGTTCTTATAGTGTGGTTTATTAATTTCAGTTTGGAGAAATGGCTCTGCTGAAGCATTTACAACTGAAACTTTAAAAATTAAATTGATATTCGGGTTTAGAGAGTCACCCATTCACATCCAGCATTATAATGAGGTCAATATGATAAATTAGCGCAGAAAATACTTCAAAAATATTTTTATTTCATCATACAAGTTGCTACCACTTATTTTGTGATTTGTGCCATCCCTTACAAGAATATCTAAACCCATAGATTGTTTCCAGCATTCATATACTTAAGATATGTGAATTGCTGTCATTCCTTAGCTGTCATTTGTCAGAACACCATGCTAATTCTTGAGTACATCTGGAGCCACAAATTGGAACATCAAAAGAAGCAAGAAAATGGATGATTCTCACCTCTGGGAAACAATGCTTTGTAATACAGGAGTCACTGCGTTCATGTGATCTGAAAGGACTTGATAGGTTTGCCAGGTTTTATCCAAGTACTTTTGGATGTAAAATAGTGTTAGATTCAAACATAATAATAATAATTATTATTATAGTAATAATAATAATAATAAAAAGATTCCAGTATCAGCAGTGCCACAGATCTACATGGCATTCATAGGTTGTAACCTTTGTTTTTAGGACACTGAGCAAGAGATAAGTCACATTGCCTTGTGGTCTGAACATTGTTAATTGTGAGAATGGGTGTTAAGTGTTCTTAAGTTCTTTGAAGTCAGCACCCAGTGCCGGATCCTGAGTGACAGAAGTGCACATGTGTTCTTTAATACATTTTTGTGTGTGTCTGTATCTTTTACTGGGCCATCTAACACACGTCTTAGGTACTGTACTGACCATGGGGCTCTTGACAGAGTGTTCCCTGGTCACACATTGCCAGTGGTAACCAGAGGTGACAACATGCCCAGTGCTCATGAGCTGCCTGAACTTTGGATCTGTGGAACCATCTACCCCCTAATCCTGAAACAATCTAGTCAACAAGGGAGAGAAGCCAAGAGGGCAATACCAAACCTAGCAGATAACCTGTCCTCCCCCACCTGGAAAAAGCAGCCATGCCCAGTTCTCCATGTCCATCAAGGAGTTAATGGCCCCGTGGGCATTAACAAGTTGGATCCGGGACCCAGCAGCTCAGAATGGGGGGTGGGGGATGAGCAAAATCAAAGCAATCTGTCTCAGAAACCTAGTACAAATGGTTACACAGACTTAGTGAAATTTAGCTGTTGAGCAATTGGGGCAAGATCCAGTGCAACTGCCCAGCACCCCATAATAGGTGATATGGATAGAGGATAACTCTGCCATGTAATTTACACCAGATATGTGCCAAATTGGATCTAACCAAATGCCACAATTAGATTAGCAGCAACATCTTGAACGGACATTTTCAAATATTTGCTCTCCAATGAGGGATACAAAGAGGATTCAAAACGGGGCTCACAACCCGGAAGTGAGACAATACGTGACCCAGTAATTAGATCTGTAACAGCTGTAGTTGGCACTGACACCTGCCCAACATTTACACCTGGCAGGTAGGGAATGAAGGCTGCTCATGTTTTCTTCACTAGATAACAATGGCAGATGAGGATGGATGTTTAAGAGGTCAAAGTATATTACCTACAAAAGGAAGGAAAATCTAGATTACCAACACGTTAGGGCGCCATACACTTGAAATGGTAAGATTCTCAGCACCCATTTGTTGCACTAAAGGCAGTCTTCAGTGCACTTGGCTGCAACCTAATAGGATTTACCCAGCGTTCCCTTTGGCAGGAGGAAGGAACAAAGGAGAGGGAGGGAGAGGGAGAGGAAAAGCTCTCAAATGGAGGAAAAAAACGATTTTCTTTCTACATACCTCTTGTGGGTATTATCAGTATTTTGTGGTTCTTCATGAGGTTTCATTGTGAAAATGAAACTCCAAGTCTAAATTATTTGTGAAAAGTTTTAGATGTGTCTTACTTTTTACATGATAGATTTTTTGTAAGTTAAGACGTCTTGATGGCAAGTAACAGAAAAATCTGACCCAAATGGCCCAGAAAAGCAAATTTATTGGTTCATAAAGGGGATTTCCCAAAAGGAGGCTGGGCCACGGCTGCAAAACTGTGACTTGGACCCAATTTCTCCACCTTTCTACCCTGCAGCTTGCCACTTTGGTGCTTGGTGGGTCTATTCGTAGGCCCTTCTGTCCCGGTACCCAAAAAGCTAGAAGTTTCCCGGGGCTACCTGCTTGCTTTTTCACATCCAGTAGCAGGACATTACATTTTCAACGCTTAACCCCAAATCCCCTAACTGAATCTCACTGGCTTTCAGTGGCTCTCAGGGTGCTCATTTTTTTTGTTTTGTTTTAAGATTTATTTATTTGAGAGAGGGAGAGAGAGAGAGCAGGGGGCAGGGGGAGAGAGAGAGGAGATTCCCAGCTGAGCACGGAGCCCGATAAGGAGCTGCATTCCAGGACCCTGAAATCATGACCTAAGCCAAAATCAAGAGTCCAATGCTCTACCAACTGAGCCACCCAGGCACCCCCAGGTGCTCGTTCTTGAATCAATCAATGTGGTTAGAAGGAGGTGGTTTATTATGACTGGATTAAGCCAATCAGAGCCTGCTCCAGGATCTGGGCGGTGAAACCAATTCCACCGCTGGGAAATTCTAGGCCCGCTAAGAAAAGGAATGTAGGAAATGGATGTCAGAGGGACAACTAGCAACATTCCCTACTCTTGTCTTCTTAAACATGTTTTGAGTTTTTGGAATTGCGTTTTAAATGCATTTAGAGAACATACTACCTTAAGAAGTCTTGTATGTGCTTAGGTCATATTAACATTTTTTAGGAATAGTAGTAACCATGCTTTGATGTATCTTTCTGTAAACCTGCACCACCAGTTGAAATAAATATAGGTTCCCAGAATGTCTGGAACTCTAAAATGGAGGAGAACTAAGAAATTAATGTTACTGCATTTTCATGGTATGCTATATCTTTGCTATCAAACTCAGACCTGTCACTCTACCAGAGGTGAGAGAAGATTGAGTTAACTGCTTGTAATCAAAAAGCACATCAAGTCAAGGGTTGACATGTAAAACTGTAAAGCAGGTTCCTTCCTTTTCTCTGGCCTCTAAGGAGAGAAGCGCGTGGTGGACCCAAGGGGATCCACCTGGCTGTTTCTCCAGCAGGGTGGATGCCTCCAACAGACACTCCCACTGCCCTGCAGACCACAGTGGTGATCACGAAGCAGGAAACTATCCCCTTCAGACTGGATGCCTTTTCATCTGCTTTTCCCCAAACTGAATACCCAATGGACATAATAGAGATTTAAGCAGGTGTTTACTAGAGGTGAGATCATTGCTCTGCTGCTGTATAGATTTGGAGGCACGACTGGGGAAGGCATCATGTCCTTCCTCCAGTGGCTTAAACCCCCCCTCCCCCCGGGTAAGTAAGTCAAGCAGTGAGGCCTCCTGCCCAAGTCCTGGATTACGATGTGTTGGAGTGGGAGCTCAGCTCCTCTCTTGGTCTTCACAGAGGTTCTCCTTCCTTCTCTTTCTCCCTTCCCGTTCCTTTACGTTTCCTTCTGCATCCCTTGCCTTTAACCTGCCTCCTTGCTTTTCACTGACAATTGCTGCTCCCTAGATCTACCACCCCCCCCTGCTCCTTGCAGAAATATTCAAGGCTCCCTCTCCTTTCGTACCTTCTCATGATTTGCACATTTTGCAGCCTCTGGTGAATGCCCATAACTTCTCTGTCCACTGATTGCTGCTCTGAAAAGGAAGAAGTTGTCCCTGGTTTCAAGGTCTGGGTCTGCTGAGTCCTGGGGGTGGGAAGCAAATGGGCTCTGGGCCTATGGATGAGGACTGGGAAAGGTGTCGAAAGGAGGTTTCGTTTAGTACACTGGTGGATTTTCTTCTGGCGTATCTAAAACCAAACCTAGTGGGGCGCCTGGGAGGCTCACTGGGTTAAGTGTCTGCCTTTGGCTCAGATCATGGTCCCGGAGTCCTGGGATCCAGCCCCACACTGAGTCTGCTTTTCCTCTGCCCCTCCCCCGGCTCATGCTCACATGCTCTCTCTCTCTCTCAAATAAATAGAACCTTTAGAAAAAAATCAAACTTATCTTGCCACTATGATAAATTTTGATCTGGAATTTCCATTTTTATCTAAAATTATTTTCCTTCCATCCATGTAACTTTACCTTGTTACTTACTAACAAGCCTAGCCTTAATATGCTAAGATGTTATTAAGCCTTTCCTACA
Source organism: Callorhinus ursinus (assembly GCF_003265705.2). NCBI lineage: Eukaryota > Metazoa > Chordata > Mammalia > Carnivora > Otariidae > Callorhinus > Callorhinus ursinus. Next base: position 46,867,116 of record NW_027397073.1, read on the forward strand.
TTAACTAATAACAAATGTCATATCCCAGTTCTTCTAACCACCAGGCTTCTCCCTGACTGAAGGAGAAAGGAAGAGATACCTTTCTGTTCACCTAACCACATATGTGAATCTATTTTGGGCAGAAGCAGCAGCCTTGACATTTGCTTCTCAGAGTGGATTTATTTCCAAATCTTCAAGTGTAGTCAGATTCCCTAGGACTGTCTAGAGCACATTATAGGTGCTCAACACCTGTTTGTACGTTGTATGGTAAGGGTGAGCTACCGAGTGGGTGAGTTGGAAGTACAGGGGGAAGGAGATGGTGCCAGGAGTCTAAATCAGAGATTACAATTCTGGTTCTGCAGTGCATTGACTTTGTGACCGAGGGCAATTCTACTTAACTTCTTTCAGGCTTAGTTCTCCCATTTGTAATATGAAGACAATCAGTACCTTCAAGGCAAGTAAATGAAATAGCGGACCAGTGTTTCGTAAGCTGTCATGGGAAGATATTATCTGAATCCATACAGTTAGTGTTCTAATATAAATTGAAGCCAATTGATCCTTCTGTTCATATATTTACTTGTCAACGGTATTATCTTGAAATATCCAGCCACAAAAAAAGCCTGTGCAATTAAATAACCAGATGCATCCTATGAAGATGATTAATTTAAACCATTTCTACTGTAAACATTACATCTTTGCTGTTATTAATGCAGCCTGAGGAGGAAGTGCAGATTTTCTTCTGAATGTATAAAACATATAAAGTAAAAATATTCAGGTTTTAGATGTCTTCATTTGGGTCTGAATTATATCTGCTTTAATAATCCATTAAAATATTTTTGACTTGACCTGAAGGGTTGAACAAGGAAATCAATTAATATTTGGCATGAAGATTTTAAAAATGCATCTTCTGTGTCCTGTGTATGTAACATGTTTTACAGTCAGCTCTTACCTTTGCAAAGAGGGATGCACTGCTAATATAAAATAATGCCTTATTTATAAGTCACTTGTGTTTTGCTCTGGGGTTCAGTTAGCAATCTAGGTGTTCCAACCCATAACTCAGCATCACTAAACTCCGTGGTAACTTTAGGAACTAGTTGAAGAAAAAGCTTTCTAGCAGCGCAGGTAATCCATACAAGTATTATCTGTGCAAATACTTGGACATCCTGGGGCTGAGTGTCCTGAATCTCTGTTTTTTCCCAGGGCACTCACTGAGTGTTCCCACTGTATAAGATTTAGACATAGATACAAGCCCTCTCATTACTGCAGATGAGACATGTAGCCAGATACACATTGATAGCACAATATGGTAAGTACCATAGTAGACCTTGGTACAAAGTTTGTCAGAATCCATTTAATTCCGGGCTTTACTCCTTAAATGAGTACAAAAAATGTTTACTTTATAAACTGATAGATGCTGATTTTTCTATTAATTTGTTGACTCTTTCCATCTTTAGAATTAGCATATGGACCACACCAGAACAGCTGTCTCACTAGTGTATAAGCCAGTTCTTGAATTTTGAGTCCCAAATAGTATTCGCCAGTTTGAGCTCCCCCATTAGTTGTCAAGGGGAGCTAATCACCATTCCTGATCCCTTGCACGTCTATCTTCAAAAGGGGATCCATCACAATTGCAGATATTTTAAACAATGGGAATAAAATTTTGAAGACAATTCCAGAAAAGGAATTCAAAAGATGAAAAAATAATATCTTAAAAAAGAAAGTATTTGTAGTCTCCCAAGGTAGGTAAAGGAAGATATATCTGCTACAGTGTATAATATTGTATATTTCCTTTAAAAGATTCTATTAAAAGAGCTGCTTCCCTAAGACACACACGCATACACGCATGCGTGCACACGCAAAATTCATCTTGAAAATATTCTAAAATTATATAGTGGTGATGATTGCACAACTTTGTAAATATACTAAAAAACATTGGATTATACACTGTAAATGGTGAATTTTTCAGTATGTAAATCATAACTCAATAAAGCGGTTAATTTAAAATTTTTAAAAATCATCCCAAAACCACAGGGTGCAAGACAGAGGGAGAAGGGAATTCATGGTTTGCTTCTTTGATGTCACATATCTGGGACCAAAAAACATAGTTTATTATGAAAAATAAACGCTCATCTTGAAAAGCACCCATAAATCAGAAATGGCCATTGGCTGCCATCACTACATGTCTGCTGCTAGATTAAGACTTTACATATGTTGTTCTGTTTAATTCTCAAAGTAACCCTGTGCAGTGGGCTTTATCCCAAGTTTACAGATGTGAAAATAAATATGAAGAAGTTGGGTAGTTTTCCCAACGCCATGCAGCCAGTGAGGGCTGAAGTGAGGTTTAACTGTAGGTCTCATTGCACATAGTGGGTAAGTCCTAGTTGTTAAAGTAAAACCTAGTATTTTCTGGAGGCCTGGCTGACACACATGCCCTTATGAGTTTTATGTGATCATCATCATCTCTTCCTGAAAGCAAGAAAGAGTATCACTTACATTTGGAAGGTATTTTGAAGACAGATAGATATATGATCTCATATATGATCTGAGTCATTAAAACTGAGGTGGGGTCCAGGCATCTGCATTTTACCTGGAACTCCAGGCAGGTCTAATGTCAGCAAACCTCACACAGCCCTGTGGAAGAGTTGTCTAGGTGGAAACTCCTAGAAAGCAGAGCCCGTATTGCTCATGTTTGTGTACATGGCCTGATTTCTTAGCCTCAGTGTATGTTGTAGAAATATTTCATCAATAAATGAGTTGAAGGCATAACCTAGTATGCGATTTTGATAGTAAATCATTTTTATATTGTTGGATACGAACAGCTGTATTATTAAACTGAGGATAAAGGTGCATATTTAGACCTTTAAATAGAAGGCATTTTATATAACATCTTAAAAAACGGTATGCATCCCACTGGTTAGTGATTTATGTATCCGGAGGTGAAAGCAACACTATACAGAGGGTAACCAGTCAGAGGAAGACAGGCCTCCATTAAGGAGGGAAGAGGGTGTGGACACTAAGAAATCACTTAAAGCCTAACTCTTGACATTTATTTTTAAATGTGGTTGTGAGAGAAGACTCAGAACATTGAGCTGTGTCATGACTAAAAATACACATTTCTTCACACGGAGATCTGGGAGACAGCAAAGGGCAAATGAGAACACAGATTATATCCCCAGATAGGGAACTGGATGCCCAGATACCACAGAGACTGGTTTCGTCATTTCTAAAACCAGACCAAAAAACAACAGTTTTCTGAACTCGGGAGCAACCTGCCTTCCCTTACCTCTCTGAAAAGGAAATGACCTCTGGTAGGCAGCCCCTCACTTCTGCCTGCGAGTGATGTTACTGTTTTTGCACCCCCACCCCACCATACTTGCCTACGAAGCTAACTAACGTTGCCTTGTGATAAAAAGAAAAAAAAAAAATGCTTTCATTCCTCCACACTTAAGATAGCAGTTCTATTGTTTTCCTTTATTCAATTAAGTAATCCAAGCAAATTTTAGAATTATTTGCCTGTATGGAACTCTTTTTCATGCAAGTGTCATACTGAGACAGTAGGCTAAGCAAGAGGGACCTGACTCCTATAAAGCCACCGGTCAGAGGCAGGGGTTAAAAGTTTCCATACACTTAGAGACAAATCTCTCCTTCTGGGAAAGTGATCAAATGAGAGATAACAGCCATTAGGGAGTCATGGTTGTCTGGGTAAAATTAGAAGTAACAATTTAAAGCCGGCTTGTACCAGTATTTCTATTTTTCAGGAGCCCTAAAAGCATGTCGACCATGGAGAAAGGCATCCTGTGATTGTCTTGTGTCCCCTGAAGAGTAAGGATCACAAGATAATGACCATGGGACTAAAGGATGCTTGGCCATTCCCAGCCCCTCACTCTTTGGGAAAAGTGCCTTTATAAGTCTGGCACACTACCCCTTTGGAGAGTGACTTTCCTTTTTCTTGCTGGCTCCTCTATATACAAGCTATCTCTACTAAACTCTGCCCATTTTCTCTCTTTCAAGTTCAGTGTTCATTTCTATGACTTTCAGACTCAAGAACGTGGTCTTGGGGATCCAGTAACAATACAAGTGGTCATAGGTACATGAGTGGTTCACTCCAAGAAGGAAGGACACATTACATAACTTGCACGTTAACCCAGTTGTTGTCCAGGATGACTTAATTAACATATATATCAGAAAGACTATCATATTTTACTTATGTATAACAAGGTGCAGTTCAGTTCAATGACTTTTTTTTTTCAAGGACTACTATGTGCCAGCCGCTGTTAGCTGGGTGCTATGGAAGACAAGACTGAAGAAAGTACAACCCCCGAATCTGAGAATCTTCTAGTCTAGTGGATGAGATAGACACACCAATAGATATTCTAATATTAAATGATCATAAGATAGAGGTATATGCTGTGTGTTATGGGAGCACAGAGAGGGGGCAGTAGTCCATCTGGGGGTTCCTGGAAGATTTTCTGGAAGGGTTATGATAATGAGCTGAGTCTGGAAAAGAGAGGTAGGAAATACAACCCTGGTAAAGGGACCAGCATGAGCAATGGCATGGAGATTTGAAACAGCTGAAATCTGCAAACACCGCAGTTGTGCTAGAGTGTAGGAAGTGTCACGGGCTGAGGCTGGGGAGGTAGGTAGGAGTCAGGGTACAAGAACTTTCCATGCCTTGCTAAGGAGTGCACAGGCAATGAGGAGCCAGTAAGGAATTTAGCCATGGGAATGACATGGTCACATTTGTGGGTAGATGGAAGGCTCAGTTGATTTAATATGAAGGGCTAATTTAATGTGAAGAAGACCAGAGACTTACAAGAGCCAATTGCAGAGAACCAGATCACTTGTTGCTCCCTAGTATGTGAAATTGTAAGTTCCCTTTCTGTCAAACGGGCTTAAATGGAGAAGGTGCAGCCTGAGGTTGGATCTCTGGTATCTGCAGGGCTTGATACATGTGTTCGTTCAGAGACACCAGGACTTCGCTCCACTTTACAGATTGGCATTTTTCTCTCCTGCAGTGAGAGAGCAGGTAACAGGACAATTCTTCACTCAGGAGGACTGTCCTATACATCGCAATAGTCTAGCATTCCTGCCTCCCAATGCTAAAAGCATCTCCCAACATTGTAAAGACCCAGAAATCTTCACACGTTAAAAAGAGAAAGAAAGAAAAAGTCCAGAGACTGGTACTATTCTCCACTTTGAGCCATCACTCTAGGGCATGAATAATTCAAGACCCTTGTTTGTCAGATTTCCATTTTCTCTAACACCCTCAGCCCTTATAACTCTAAATGATTGCTAGTCAACTTGATTTCTGTGACTCTATGAGCTAGTAACAAACATGAAAGATCTTCTCAAGCAGTGGTCTCTGAATCTAGATCCCACTCCCCACTTCTAGGTTTTTCCTGTGAACATTGGTCTCCATGCTCACTCACTCCTACAGGAATAGAGACCTTCTCTCTTCAGCTTCTACATACCCATTGCCAAGGATGATTCTGGTTGGTGCTGCTTGAGTCACAAGGCAATTCCTGACACAATCACTAGAAGATAGAACACTCTGATTGGCCAGCATAGATCATATGGGGAGGCAGCGAGGTGGGTAGAGCACCCCTGTCTAACAGCCCCATTGGACGCATGTGGAATGGGGAAGAAGTTCTTTCCAAAGAAAGGAATGTCGGCACAAACGCATGTCTACCTCAGAGGATGAATAAACAACAACAAAATATAATTACGGGACACCTCAACCTATGATATTCCATTCTGTGGTAAAGAAAATTTTTTAAAAATCCAAACCTCCTCCTACTTCTTCCAAAAATTTTTGTGGGTTTGGAAAATGATGTTTGCTTGGAATCCAAGAGTAAATTAAGTGCAACTTTATGCAGTGTTTCTTTAGGACATTGGTTATATAACTGACTTGAAAATCTCCAGGGTATGCTGGTGATGATGGGGACAGAGCTATGAAGAATGGATTGACTGTTAGAAAACTATAGTAGAACAGGGCTGCAGGAAAAGGTAGGAACATCAAAGAAGTGTCAAGGGCCCAAGTTCATTGGCCTGCTGGAAGAGCACCAGTCAAGTAAGGAGAGAGAGGACAGAGAGAAGATAGACCAGGAGAGATGATGAAATTCCATGTACACAGATGAGAAGGGTTGGTTTATCTCAGGAAAGCCAAGAGACTGAATATCTAGAACCAAGGAAGAGGATCATCAGTTGATTCTTGAAGGTATTTCTCTAGGTCCTTGACCAAGGGCACAATCCAGTGGCCTGACGTTGCAGTTTCTATCTGAACCCCAGCCAGGAGGCCGGCAAGAACTCTGCTTCTTCAGAGATATGGTGTCTAATAGATAAATAAATAAAAGTAGACTAGAGAAGACCAGCAAAAAAAGATGGTATCATCAGTTGAGGCTGGTAGAGGAACTTCTTAACTAGGAGGCCAGGGACATCGAGGGCCATGGAGGAGGTACTGAGCCTGGTTTCACACGTTCCGTGTTAGTCAAGAGATTGGAGTGAAGGCAGGGCAACTGTGTCAAGGTTTTAGGTCCAAATTTTCTCAGGTTTTACATGAGTTCTAGAGTTGCAGAATCTCAAAATTGGTTGGAACACAGAGGTCACTGCATCAGAAACCTCAGTTCCTAATCAAACTCGGATAGTTCTGTTCACCTTGATCAGCTTCAGTTTTTTCACCAAACAGTGCAGATACTGAGAATGTCCCCATTTACCTGACAGTTTTGCTCTGATAACCAGGTGACGGGATCAGCTATAAAATTTGTAGGGCCCTGTGCAAAATGAAAATGTGGGGCTCCTCCTTAAAAACTATTAAGACTTTTAAGATGGCAACAGCAGACCATTAAACCAAGTGCCGGGTGCTTCTGAGAGCAGAGCTCTGAGTGACTGTACAGGTCTCCTGTCATGAAGTCAGGCCTGCCAGGTAGGATGATGTACATCAAAGCGTTTAGCAATCTACAAAGAGTTCAACAGATTCCTGAGGGTTTTTCTCTTCCCTTGGCTCTCCAGCATTTTATCAGTTTGCTAGGGCTGCCATAAAAAAAGGAACCACAAATTGGGTGGCTTACACAACTGAAATTTATTGTCTCATGTTTCTGGAAGCCAGAGTCCCAAATCAAGGTGCCAGGAGGGCTGCTTCCTCCCAAGAGCGGTGAGTGAAGGACCCATTCCAGGCCTTTCTCCTTGGCTTGTAGATGGCCATCTTCTCCTTATATCTCTTCACATTGCCTTCCCTCTATGCATGTCTCCAGGGCCAAATTTTTCCTTCTTATAAGGATATCAATCGTATTCAATTAGGGCCCACCCTAATGACCTCATTTTTTTAATGACCTCATTTTAACTTCATTATCTCTGCAAAGACCCTGTCTCCAAATAAGACCACACTTTGAAGCACTGGAGGTTAAAACTTCAACATGTGAATTTGGGAGGGAGGACACTATTCAAGTTATAACAAGCATCAGCCCCCTTCTATTATTTGGAGACATGCCTGATGGTGTGTGGTCTCATGGGGAGGCAGTGATGTTAGGCTGTGGGGGTAGAGGGAAGGTTCTGCCGCCATGACAGGGGTGTGGGGCCACAGTTTCTGCTACCTTGTGCTCATTGCTGCTCTTACTGCTTGGTCTATAAGACCCACTCTTCAGTCGCTTAAAGCTCTTATGTGTACACCCAATAAATTCCTTTCTGGCTTAAGAAAACCAGAGTATGTTCCCGTGGCTTGCAACCAAGAACACTAACTGATACTCAAATATAACATTAGAATTGGAAAGGATTTTTGTATTGGACTGGAGTTCTCTGCCTCCCCAGATTGGCTTGGCACCATCTGCCTCCTGGACCCTGGCAGCTTGTTCACGAGGAGCCCTAGCTTCCCACTGTGGCCTTATCTCTGCCACCCTCTGCAGACACAGCCTCCCCAGCGTGAGGGCCGAGGGCTACGGCACAGACGCCACAGCAGCTTGGCAGTCGGGGCCCCACTGAGGAGACCTGCAGGGGCACCCACCGGCTCTTCCTAGCACTCCTATGAAGCACCTTGCCACTTTGCTGGGGGCAGAGAAGATGGCTGCCACACCGCTGCTTGGAGGGGCCAGGGGACATCCTGGAACTGAGGGATGGCTGAATCCCCATGGGACCAGCTCTGAACAAACATGGAGAGTCAGGAGACGGAGAGAACCCGCAGGTCAGCTCTTCTGCCTTCCTCCCTGATGACCGATGACTCCAGCCTGTGGTGGTTCCATTTGGCCTCCCCATGGAGTCCCGCTGGTTCGGCACTGGGTGTGGTTTGTGTGGCACGTGGCCTGTGTTGTCACTCATCACCCTGCATTTGCTCCCATTCTCTCCCTAACACCCTTCCCTCTCCCCTCACTCTTCTGCTCCCGCATAGAGCCTTGGAAACAACCCAAGCTTCACTTCAGGCTCTGTTTTCTATGGAGCCTGTTTTCCTCTCCAAAGGCAAGGAGACTTGGAGGACGTTCGCCTTGGGTGTAGAGCCCAGGAAGGGAAAAGAGGAAACCAGTTCATCACACCCACGGGGCCGTATGTCAACTTACCTGAGGCTCAAAGACATGAGATGGCAGGCAACCAGGAATTATGAACAATGAGACCAGGCATATTACGAAAACATCCATTATGTCAAAGCTGCTCAGAGAACTGAGGCAATCATTGAAGGTGATTCAGAATGTCAGCTGGAGCACAAAAGAGCTTCCACGTGGACCAGCCTTGTAAAGGTGGCTGTGTAAATGGAGGCCAGGACCCCAAGTGTGTATTTAAAGGGCATGGCTTGGGGATGCCTGGGTGGCTCAGTCGTTTCAGCATCTGCCTTCGGCTCAGGTCATGGTCCCAAGGTCCTGGGACTGAGCCCCGCATTGGGCTCTCTGCTCCATGGAGAGTCTGCTTCTCCCTCTGCCCCTTCCCTTGCTCATGCTGTCTCTAGCTCTCTCTCTCATGCATGCTCTCTCTCCCAAATAAATACATAAAATCTTAAAAAATAGTAATAATAAAATAAAGGGCATGGCTTCTCTGCCCTTGGTTACAGGCTCCTGAATAGCAGGGTGGAAATAATTTTTAACCCTGTACAGTAGACAACTACTTCAGGGCTCCCAAGAGCTGCACTCTCTCTATTTGGAAGCAGCTTGACTTTACAGTTCTGGTTGCAGTACCACTCCAGAGAATTAGAAAGACAGCTTCAGTGTGCCATTGATGCTGGTTGCACAAATGGTGACCAGTTAGGCTAGTCGGGGCCATGTAAATATATTCATATATTCTTTTCTTAAAGTGAGGTTCAAGTAGGTCCTCTAAAACAAACAAAAAACTGGGGTTTGGGTCAACCAAGGACAAAAATAAAGGGAAATTCCAGAAGGAAAAACAGTTCAGTTTTATGACCTTGGGCAAAGAACCAGACCGTCCTGAGCCTCAGTTTCCTCTTCAATACGATGGAGAATATAAGGGGTTACCCTTTCTATGTTGCTATAAGAATTAAGGGAGCTAGGGTGTGGGAGAAGCCTAGCATATAATTAGTGCTCCATAAATATTAGTTATTGTTATCATTATAGGTTACTGCACATGATTACTTCTCAACATAAAGGTATGATATGCGGGCACTACTTCTGGAAGACCCGTTTGCAAGTAGACAAGCACACTGTCCTAGCTCTCTTTGTACCCCTTTTTAAAAAAGATTTATTTATTTATTTATTTGAGAGAGAGAGAGAGAGAGCATGCATGCATAGTGGGAGGAGGGGTAGAGGGAGAGCAAGAGAAAGAATCTCAAACAGACTCCCCACTGAATGGGGAGCCCAGCAAAGGGCTTGATCTCACGACCCCAACATCATGGCTGGGGCTAAAAGCAAGAGTCGGCCACTTAACCAACTGAGCCACCCAGGAACCTCTGTTCCCTACTTTCTGAAGGAGAACACAAGTCTCTATGCCCCAGAGTCGCTCAAGGACATTCCTCTTGTAATGATTTTCTTAATAGGAGGGCATCCACGGGACACTTGGGTGGCTGAGTTGATTAAATGTCTGCCTTGAGCTCAGGTCATGATCTCATGGTCCTGGGATCAAGCCCCATGTCAGGCTTCCTACTCAGCAGGGAGTCTTCTCCCTCTGCCCCCACCCCCATTCTCTCTCTCTCTCTCTCTCTCAAATAAATAAATAAAATCTTCAAAAAAAAAAATAGAAGGCCATCCACCCATGCCCTGCAGATAACCTCTAGCAGTAGAGAGTGGGGTCCCTAGTCTTCCTTGAGTCGACAGACCTCAAGCTTTTGAGAGCATAGGAACCATCTGGTATGTGTATGCATACTTCTAGGTGCCATCCTCAAAACTTCTCGTTCAGTAGTTCTGGGGTTAGGACCTGAGAATTACCATTTTCACACATGTACATACACACACACACACACACACACACACACACACACACCCCATGATTGTGAGGTAGAAGGACTCTGGTCCACAGTTCCAGAATTATCCTCTGGAGTTCTCATACTTCCAGCTCTGAGGTAAGCATATGCAAACAACCTGAGCTCCAAGAAAACATTGCAGTTCCCTTGCCTTGGACTGCCGGCATGTTTAATTAGCTAGTCCTGCCCACACAGACCTATTTTAATGTTAACACTGGTGCAACAGCTTAAGTTTAGAGTATACCTACATAGAGAGGTTATCAGAAGGCATTGCTTCCCAGCTTAGTGGCATATGAGTAGCATCTGGGGAAGCTTTTAAATTTATTTATTTATTTTATAAAGAAAGAACGCGTGCGTGCAAGCAGTGGGGAGGGGCAGAGGGAGAGGGAGAAGCAGAAGCAGACTCCTGCCTGAGCACGGAGCTCAAGGACTCAGGGCCCCATGCCACAACCCCGAGATCACGATGTGAGCCGAAATCAAGAGTTGGACACTTAACCAACTGAGCCCCCCCCAGGCGCCCCTAGGGAAACTTTTAAATGCCACCTCTCTTATGCCCAAATCCAATTAGAAAATGAGCAAAAGACATAGAGACATTTCACTGAGGAGGATATACAGATGGCAAATAAGCGCGTGAAAAGATACTGGACATCACTAGCCATGAAGGAAATGAAAATTAAACGGCAAAGAGATATCACCATACACACATCAGAATGGCTAAAATAAAACATACTGATAATACCAAATGCGGACACGCATGTAGAGGAACTGGATCTCTAAAAATTACTGGTGGGAATGTGAACGGGTACAGCTACTTTGGAAAATAGTTTGGCAATTTCTTAAAAAACTAAACCTACACTTCACATATGACCTAGCAATTACACTCCTAATATTTATCCCAGAGAAATGGAAACTTATGTTTACACAGAAACATTTTATACAAATGTGCATGGTAGCTTTATTTTTATTTTAGTTGACTGACACACAATGTTACATTAGTTTCAGATGAACATAGCGATTCAACAAGTTTATACATTATGCTGTGCTCAGCACAAGTGTAGCTCCCATCTGTCACCATACATCCCGATTACAGTATCATTGACTACATTCCTTATGCTGTGCATTTTCTTCCCGTGAATCTCCCACTCCCCTTCACTCATTTTGCCCATCATCCCCCCTCCTCCCCTCCTCACCTCTGACATCCATCAGTTTGTTCTCTATGTTTATAGGTCTGATTCTGCTTTTTGTTTGTTTATTCAGTTTTTTGTTTTTAGATTCCACATGAGTGAAATCATATGGTATTTGTCTTTCTCAGTCTGACTTGTTTCACTCAGCATAATCTCTTCCAAGTCCATTCATGTTTTCACAAATGGCGTGATCTCATCCTTTTTTGTGGCTGAATAATATTTTATACACACACACATACACACACACCACATCTTCCTTATCCATTCACCTATTGATGGACACTGAGGTTGCTTCCATATTTTGGCTATTGTAAATAATGCTGCAATAAACATAGGGGTGCATATATCTTTTCAAATTAGTATTTTCATTTTCTGTGCATAAATACCCAGTAGGGGAATTATTGGGTCATATGGCAGTTCTATTTCTAATTTTTTGAGGAAACTCCATAGTGTTTTCCACAATGGCTACACCAATTTACATTCCTACCAACAGTGCACAGGGGTTCCATTTTCTCTACATCACTGTCAGCACTTGTTATTTTTTTTTAAGTATAGGTTTTTATTTTTATTTTTTTAGAAGATTTTATTTACTTATTTGAGAGAGAGCAAGAGAGATAACAGAGGGAGAGGGAGAGAGAAGGAGAAGCCGACTCCCCACTGAGTGGAGAGCCCAATGTGGGGCTCGATCCCAGGACCCCGAGATCATGACCTGAGCTGAAGGCAGATGCTTAACCAACTGAGCCACCCAGGTGCCCCAGCACATGTTATTTCTTATCTTTTTTTTATTTTAGCCATTCTGACAGGTGTGAGGTGATATCTCACTGTGGTTTTGATTTGTATTTCCCTTATGGTAAATGATGGTTAGCATCATTAGTGTGTCTGTTGGCCATCTGGAGGTCTTCTGTGGGAAAATGTCTATTCAGGTCCTCGCCCCATTTTTTAATCAGTTGTTTGGTGTTGGGTTGATAAGTTCTTTATATATTTTGGATATTAACCCCTTATTGGATATATCGTTTGCAAATAATATCTCCCATTCAGTAGGTTGCCTTTTTGTTTTGTTGACGGTTTCCTTAGCTGTGCAGAAGCTTTTTATTTTGACATAGTTCCAATAGTTTATTTTTGCTTTTGTTTCCCTTTCCTGACAGCTGTAATAGCCCCAAACTGTAATCAATCAAAATGTCCCATAATAGGTACAATAAACAAACTGTGGTACATACACACCATGGAATACTACTTAGCAATAAAAAGGAATGAACTATTGAGACACACAATAACTTGGATGGATCTCAAGAACATTATGTTAAGTGAAAAAGCCAATCTCAAAAGGCTACATACTGTATAATTCCATTAATATAACCTTTCTGAAATGACAAAACTAGAGAGATGGAGAACAGAATAGCGTTTGTTGGAAGAGTAGGGAGGGGGGGTAGGTGATACTATAAAGGCGTAAGTACAAGGGTGATCTTTTTGGTGATGAAACAGTTCTGTATCTTAACTCCAGTGGTGGTTACAGGAAACTACAGGTGTGAGAAAATGGCACAGAATATGCACACACATTGTACCAATGCCAATTTCCTGGATTTAATATTGTAACTGCATTTATGTACGATGTAACCATTAGGGGAAATTTGAACCTCCTATGAATCTATAATTATGTAAAAAGAAAAAGAAAGAAAAAGTCCTGATGCCCAGGCTGCCCTCCGACCCCCAGACCAATGAAATCAGAATCTTGGGGCAGGGAGCAAACCAGGGATCAGCATGTTTCAAAGCTGTCAGATGACAGTTAAGGGCAGCCAAAGTAGAGGTCTACTGTAATTGGCATTTTATAGCTTCTGCGGCCACTAGATTTTCTGCTTAGCATCATACTCAGTAGAAACAGCCATCCAACACACGGCAAGGCTATGAGTGCCAACATGGGTTGCATAGTGATGAGGCTTTTTCAAAGCCTTGACACTGGGCTGGCTGATAATATTCCCTGAGGAATCAGTGTGTGGGGATGAGCTCCAGCAATGGGGAGGGTTGGGATGGGGGCCCATGGTGTTTAACTTAGGCTAAGGAGGACCCAGGATTTCATTACCCTTTGTTCCTCCAGATTTATGGACAAATGCAAAATGCTCTCTTGGATTTCTGTTTTGAAGTTCATAACAGACTCCCCAAGTGTTTGTAAAACATCTGCCAACCACTCTAGTGGGCTCTGAGATACAGACTGGTTGCCTCCAGTGACTACAATCGATTTCATCTTCATAATTGTCTTCTCTATCATCTTATTGTAAACAAATGAAAGCCATTGCACCAAATAAGTTCTTGAGGGAAGGCATATTTATATATTTTTCTTTTTTGTATCTTTGGTTGAAATACCTAAGGGCTGATCATAAAAGTAATAGAACACCTTTTGCACTGATTGTTTAGCCTGTTTTTAGCTTTCACTTATTTCTTGCTATAGTTTCATATTGTTTCAGAGCCTCCTGTGCCTGATGCTTCTAAATGCTTTCCAAAATGAATTTCTCCAGCCACATCTCAGATATGAAAGTTTTGTTAATTGTAATGGTTCATTTATGATTAATATGAAGCTTTCTGGTTGATTGTTGGTGATGTCCTATGAATTTCCCATAGTTCAAATGGTATCCTTTCCCACTGTATTTCTCGATATAATTAAACTGCTGTATTATTTTTAAAAGATGGATATTTGGTTTATAATATGTGTAGTGTCTGTGAATAATTATCCGGAATGGTATTGCTAATTGTGACATTATTGAAATATTTATGAAAAGAGAACTTTGATCTGCTATTTCACTCGCAGTAGCTCAAAGATGGTGAAAGATGATAGTCCAAACCTCACAGCCGGAGGGCTACATTTTGCTCTTTATACAAGCTTCAAAATGACTTTTTGGGTCATTTTTACATATTCTCAACCAAGTAAAAGCATAAGAACTATAAGTGGGGGTCTGCTAAATTACTTGATGTCAAAAAGGGGCCACTAACTTTATAAGAGTCATTACAAATGCAATGGGCATTTACTGATCTAGTACATATGTCACATGTGCAGACATGATAGTAGACCTTTTCTGCTAACCTGACATTAACACATGTCTTTTCACCTGACTCTCCGTGGGAGACCATGGAAATGCTTTAACATCTGGTATCTGTTCAAATATTAGCAGAGATTTTTAAGAACGGCACTTGAGAAAGTCTTATCACGTGATATGAAGTCCATTCTGGAAGCATTTTTTTAACCGTACTTCTCGTCTATTTCATAGTGAAAGGCCTTTTATTGTCCTCAAGTGCCGCAGTGTTGTAACATCAAAGCTGAACTTAACCAGTGCAATGAGATGCATGATCAAAACATAAAATAATAGAAGTGATTCTTCTTACCACTCACAGTCTCATTAAGCCACTTACCACAAAAGAAACTTGGGATTTCTTAGGAGCTAGACAGGAGCCTTTCTGAGCTAACGGCAGGATGGTTCTTCCCAGTGACACTGAATGTAACTGCAGGAGGTACTAGGTGTTCAGGAGGGACAAGAATGAAACCTGAAAATAAATTCCACATTCGGCCACTCTTGTAACAAAACTCTCTTTTCTTCCTCAGCGTTGCTCAGAACCCACTTAGGTGACTGTGACTCGCCTGGATGTGGAGGTGGCATTAAAAAGACGGACGCAGTGGCGCCTGGGTGGCTCGGATGGTTAAGCATCTGCCTTCGGCTCAAGTCATGATCCTAGGGTCCCGGGACCGAGCCCCGCATTGGGCTCCTGGCTCAGTGGGAAGCCTGCTTCTCCCTCTCCCTCCACCTCTCCCCCTGCTCATGCTCTCTCTCTCTCTCTCTCTGTATCTCTGTGTCTCAAATGAATAAATAAAATCTTAAGGGAAAAAAAAAAAAAAAAGGTAGACGCAGCCCGGGCATTCTTTTCTGTCCCAAGCACCTGGGAGCACAGCCTGTCTGCTGGACGTGGTCACCTGCTGGTTGGTCCCTGTGTGCCGCGCAGCCGGCTGGCCTGCCTGTCCATGACTCAGTGGTTATGTTGAGGGAGAAGCGGGCCGTGCTTGTCAAACAGGTTGTGGCACTCGGAGCACAGAAATGTCAAGTGCACATAGTTACTGCTTATTTGAAAACACACAAAAGCACAATTAAGGGGGCCGTGGGGCAATGTCTTTCCTGTTTCTGGGGAGAACTAAACTTACAGCCAGGCAGTATTGTAAGCTTTTTCTGCCACCTAGTACACACACCTCTTTTTTGTTTATTACAATGTGTGATGACATATTTATTTTTTGAGCTACCCTCTCCCCATAGCCTTCGCGAAGGTGGAGACCATATGTCTGTTTTGTCCGCCATTATATACACCAGGACAGTGGAGGAACTCAGTGACTATCTGTTTCATGAACAGATGACCACAGTATTTCATTTGTGGGCAAGAACTTCCAAATACATTCCCCCACATTCATCCCCACAGCCCCTTGTTCAACCATGTTAACTGGACACTCAATATAACCTGTATGTTGTTTATGTCGAATTCTTGGGCCACATGTGGGGGATTGCCGAAGTGGCCTATTGATGTTTTATAAATGATGTTATATAAAGCGTGATGGCCATGAAAACTTGCACATAAAAAGTCATAGGCAAGGAGGTTCATTAGCTGATAATCTTTTCCATTTCTTTGTCTCTTGAAAGATTGGCACTTCTCTCATGCTGTATAGCCATGTTCTGTATCCAAATGATAAAGACTTCTTAGAAAGATTTCATTGCCTCCTATAAAATTTATTCTAATACTTAACAGTCTTAAAGATGACACCACACTGTTGACACATAACAGATGTTAAATAAATATTATTGTTTTTGTGAATTGAACTCGGCAGCTAAAATGAAAATCGCAGCTAAGTATTTGGTGTGAGCTACAGCAGTTCTCTTTAATCTCTGGTTTTAGTTCAGCTATGTTCGCATGAGTTAAATTGCCTTCCTTCTAGTACCCAGTCTATATGTGGCTTTTCCACCAGAGGCATGCATTTTCCCCGCCATTTTGATTTTGCCCTGCTCAGCATTTCAAGGTAGATGACCCCAGGCATACGTTGGATCCCAAGTCCCTGGCTGCATTGTTGTTCTCAAGACTCCTTGCAGGGTAGGGTTTACTAAGTTGTTCCTTGGTTTTCTTCTGTGTATTTGAAAGAAATACATGCTCTTGTCATGTGCAGTGCTTCATAGATATCACCTCTTAAATACAACTTATTGGAAAATCACATTTTTACAGTTCTTTGGTTAGTAAATTTTTAGACCCATATAACTATACGCATGAAGTATTATTATTACACACACTTCCTATGAGCCAGGGGCTAGAACTACAGCTATTATTATGATTAAAGCATTTGCTCACCCCTTGGCTTACCTCCAGAAGTGAAGGTGATGTCGCTTCCTCTGCAGAGAATCATATAGGAGAAGTCATCTTGACCAAAGTCAAGGGCTAAAAGGTAGGAGCATTATTTGTGGATAATTTTTAGCTTAATCTTTTTTTTTTAAATCTTGATTTAGATATAACTGACATATATTGCACAGTAAAAATGTACTATTTGATAAGTTTTGACATATGTACAAACCAGCGAAACCATCACCACCAATTCAGATAGTGAACATATCTATCACCCCCAAAAGTTCTCTCCTTTGTCATCCCTGCCCCCAACCCCTCCAGGCCCCAACCTATCCTTAGGCAACCACTTATCTGTTTTCTGCCATTATAAATTAGTTTGCATTTTCTAGAATTCCATGTAAGATGGAATCTTACAGTATGTACTTTCTGGCTTCTTTCACTCAGCATAATCATGTTGAGATTCACCCAAGTCAGAGCATATATTAATAGTTCATTCCTTTTTGTTGCTGAGTAGCATTCCATTGCACAAATATAGCACCGTTAATTTATTTGTGGATAGAAATTTGGGTTCTTTCTAGTTTCTCTCTTACAGATAAAGCTGTGATGAGAATTCATGCACATGGATTTGTTCATAGACCTGTTTCCTTTTTTCTTGATTAAACACCTAGAAGCAAAGGGCTGGATTATAGGATAGGTATATGTTTAAGTTTTAAAGAATTTGTTGGTTGTCTTCTAAAGCGTATCATTTTCCATTCCCAACAGCAGTATAGGAAAGCTCTGGTTCTTCCACATCCTCACCTACACTCAGCATGGTTAATTTTTTAATTTTAGCCATTCTAATGGGTATGTAGTGGTTTCTCACTGTGGTTTTAGTTTGTATTTCCCTAATGGATAATGATGTTGAGCATCTTCTCATGTACTTGTTATCAGTCTGTCTTCTTTGGTAAAGTGTCTGTTCAAATCTTTTGCCCAAAGTTTCTGTTGAGTTGTTAGTTTTCTTATAATATAGTTTCAAGAGTTCTTTATATATTCTGGATACAATTCATTCATCAGATATGTGATTTGCAAATATTTTTGCCCAGGCTGTGGTCTTTCTGTTTTTTTGGAAGAGCAGAAATTTTTAATTTTGATGAAATCTAACTTATCGATTTGTGATTTGGTGGGCTGTGCTGTTAGTGTTATTTCCATGAAATCTTCGAGTAACCCAAGGTCAAAAGGTTTGTTCTTAGGTTTTCTTATAGAAGTTGTATAATTTTAACTTTCACATTAGGATCTATAATCCATTTTGAATTAATTTTTGTATATTATGTACAGATATGAATCGAAGTCCTTTTTTTTTCTGCCTATGGATATCTAACTGTTCTAGCATCATTTGTTGAATGGTCCTCTTTCTCCACTGCATTGCCTTTGGGCTTTTGCCAAAAGCTCTTGCCCAGGTTTTTGTAGGTCTAGTTCTGGACTCTCTATTTTCTTCCATTTCACCTTTAGTCCATCTTTACACCCATACCACCTCTTTTGACTAGTGTAGCTTTATAATATGTCTTGAAATCAGGTCACACTAGTCCTACAACTTTGCACTTTTTTTCGAAATTGTTTAAACTATCCTAAATCCTTTGCATTTTGGAATCAGCTTGTCAATTTCTACAAAAACTCAGCCTTCTGTTATTTCAATTGACAGTGAGTTGATCTATAGATCTATAGATCAACTTGGGGAGAATGAAATCTCAATAATACTGATTCTTTTGACCCACAAAGATGCTGTATCTCTTCATTTATTTATTATATGATACATATATTATACATATATAACATACAATATATCATTATATTATTATAATTCCTGTCAACAATGTTTTGTAGTTTTCAACGTAAAAGATTTTCACATCTTGTGTCAGACATATCTCTGAGTATTTCATATAGTTGATGCACTGTAAATGGTATTATTTTTTAAAATTTTAGTTTCCAATTGTTCATCGCTAATAGAAATACAGTTTATTTTTGTGTATTTATCTTATATCCCATGACGTTGGTAAACTCATTTATTAGTTCTTGTGTCTTTGTAGACTCCCTCGCGTTGACTACATAAACAAACATATTGTCTTAATAAACAGAGCCAAGTTTATAGGCAATACTGATCTGTAGTTCTCTTGCGATTTCTACCTTAGGTTTTGGTATCAGGGTAATGCTTGCCTCATGAAGGGATCTTTCAGTACATTTAGAGAGATTATTGCATTGACTTCTCACTCACATTGTTTCCAGCAAAAAAATGTGCTGTCGTCCTTATGTTTGTTCCTCTGTGTGTGTGTTTTTCCCCATCTGGCTACTTTTAAGATTTCTCTTTCCTTATTATCAAACTTAAAATTTTTTTTATTATTATCAAACATTTTTTTAAGATTTATTTATTGATTTGAGAGAGAGAGAGTGTGAGAGCAGTGGGAAGGGCAGAGAGAGAGAGAGAGGGAGACAAGCAGACTCCCTACTGAGCTCGGAGCTCAACGCAGGGCTCGATCCCAGGATCCCTGAGATCCTCACCTGAGCCGAAACCAAGACTTGGATGCTTAACTCACTGAGCCACCCAGGTGTCCCTCTGAGCAATTTAATTATGATGTGCCTTGATGTTGCCTTATTTATGTTTCCTGCATTTGGAGTTCACTGATGTTATTGGATTCATGGGTTTATAGTTTTACCCAATTTGGAAAGTTTTTAACCATTAATTCTTCAAACTTTTTTTTCTATACTTCTATCTTTGTCCTCTTTCAAGGACTACAATTATGCATGTATCAGCCCAGCTGAAATTGTCTCCCAGTTAACGGATGCTCTGTTTGTTAGCAAAATTCTCCCTTCTTTGTTTCATTTTGGATAGCATCTACGTCTTCGAGGTCACTCTTCCTTCCATCTGCAGTATCTAATTTGCCATTAGAAAGGTGGAGGAGGGACAGTAGAATATCCTCCAGACTGAGAAGGCACTTTGAAACCGAAAAATGACACTTGATACCATTTATACAGAGTTTTATTCAGGTTAACTTACTGATGAGGGATCTCGTGGACAACAGTTCAGGTGTTATGCAGTTCTTCTCCACAAAGTCCAGACGTTACCCCACAGATTTTATAGAGCAAGGGTACTTATCTAAAGTGGCACCATCTATACAGCAGACGGAAGATCAGAACAGGCTCTCCTGCAATCTGGTCAGGCATATATTAACTTCCAAGGGGCCAGGAATATGTGGTCCCTGAGGGAAATTCCTGCACAAACAGGAACAAGATGAAGGGCTAAAGATAAGAGTCAGGTTTAGAGGTACAGGTCTGTGATTTATGTTAAAAAAAAAAGATACTAGGAAGGGAAAAATGAAGGGGGGGAAATGGAGGGGGAGACGAACCATGAGAGACTATGGACTCTGAGAAACAAACCGAGGGTTCTAGAGGGGAGGGGGGTGGGGGGATGGGCTAGCCGGGCGATGGGTGTTAAAGAGGGCACTGGGTGTTATACGCAAACAATGAATCATGGAACATTACATCAAAAACTAATGATGTAATGTATAGTGATTAACATAATAAAATTAAATTTAAAAAAAAAGATAGAGTGAGGGGGCGGAGCAAGATGGCGGAGGAGTAGGAGACCTGGATTTCGTATGGTCTCAGGAATTCAGCTGAATAGGGATCAAACCATTCTGAACACCTACGAACTCAACAGGAGATTGAAGAAAAGAATAGCAACAACTCTGAACAGGAAAGTGACCACTTTCTGGAAGGTAGGACGTGCGGAGAAGTGAATCCGAGGCGCTATTCGGGAGGATACACGGCAGCGGGGTGGGGCGGGAAGCCTCCGTGGGCCGCTTCTGGCAAGTGCTAGAGCCGCGGAGCACAAAATCGGAACTTGTAGAAGTCGGCTCCGCTGAGGGACGTCGCTGCAGTGGCTAAATGGGGGGTGGAACCCTCACAGGACAGTATGGTCTCAGGACCTCGGGGTCACAGAAAGACCGGGGGAGCCTGAGTGCGGCAGAGCTCCCAGGTATCGGAGCAGGGAAGCCGGCAGCAGAGACGGAGCCGAGGCGCGGGCTCTCAGCTCGGGGTTGCCATAAACTGTGATCCGCGGCCCAGTCGGGTCACTGCTCCTCCAGCAGGGACCCAACAAGCGGCAGATCTGGGGAGACTCCCCTTCCTCCCTGGGGAGGAGCGGTGCGGGAGCGCACCGCAGGGATCTGCTGGGTTTGGAGACTCCACACGGGGTCGGGTGCCAGAGATAGAAACGCTCGGTCACAGGCCGGGTGAGCACGGAGTGCAGACAGAGACCGGGGACACGGGAGTGACTGCTTTTCTCTGGGGGCGCACTGAGGAGTGGGGCCCCGAGTTCTCAGCTCCTCCAGGAGGAGATTGGGAGGCCACCATTTTCACTCTCGTCCTCCAAAGCCATATGGAAAGCTTGCAGGGAACAAAAGCTCCTGAGAGCAAACCCAAGCAGATTGCTTAGCCCGGACCGGCAAGGGCGGGGCAATTCCGCCTCCGGCAAAGACATTTGGGAACCACGGCAACAGGCCCCTCCCCCAGAAGATCAGCACGAACAGCCAGCCAAGACCAAGTTTACCGATCAATGAGAACTGGAGAACTCCCTCGCTAGGGGAATACTGCACATAGAATTCATGGCTTTTTTACCATAATTCATTAGTCTTTCAAAGTTAATTTTTTTTAACTTTTTTTTTGAAGTTTTCTTTTCCCCTTTTCAACCAACATCTTATCAATCCCTTTTTTAAAAAAAATCTTTATTTTTCATTTTTAGAGTCATATTCTATCCCTTCATAGTTGTTACCCTTATTTTTGGCATATATATATAAGTTGTTCTCTCTTTAAAATTTTGAGATACAGTTTCTTCTAACAGATCAAAATATACCCTAAATCACTAGTGTATGGCTTTGTTCTAGTCTCCTGCCTGATCACATTCTCTCTTTTTTTTCCTCTTTTTTTTTTAAATTTTCTTCTCTCTTTTTTCAAACAACTTCTTATCCTATAAATTCCTTTTATAAAATCTTTTATAATTTTCATCTTTACAGTCATATTGCATCCCTTCATTGTATCAACCCTTATTTTGTACATATATAAGTCTTACTTCCTTTAAAATTTTAGGAGGCACTTTCTTCTAACAGAACAAAATACACCCAAAATCTAGTGTGTGGCACTGATCTATGCACTAGCCTGATCATATTTGATCATATTCTGTTTTTTTTTTGTTTTGTTCTGTTTTTGTTTGTTTTTATCTTTTTCTATTTCTTTTTTGTTCTCTTTCTTTTTTCTTTCTTTCCCTTTCTTCTCCCCTGGTTTCAGGTCTTTTCTGCTTTGTTTAGAGTACATTTTTGGGGACGTTGTTAACCTGTTACCATTTTTTTCTCTCATTCATCTATTCTCCTCTGGACAAAATGACAAGATGAAAAAAATCACCTCAACGAAAAGAACAAGAGGTAGTACCATCTGCCAGAGACATACTCAATATGGACATTAGTACAATGTGGGACCTAGAGTTCAGAATCATGATTTTAAAGATACTAGCTGGGCTTGAAAAAAGCATGGAGGTTATTACAGAAACCCTTCCTGGAGAAATAAAAGAACTAAAATCTAACCAAGTCGAAATCAAAAAGGGTATTAATGAGGGGCAATAAAAAATGGGGGCACTAACTGCTAGGATAAATGAGGCAGAAGAGAGAATTAGCGATATAGAAGACCAAACGATGGAAAATAAAGAAGCTGACAAAAAGAGAGACAAACAACTACTGGATCACGAGGGCAGAATTCGAGAGATAAGCGATACGATAAGACGAAACAACATTAGAATAATTGGGATCCCAGAAGAAGAAGAGAGAGAGGGGCAGAAGGTATATTGGAGCAAATTATAGCAGAGAACTTCCCTAATGTGGGGAAGGAAACAGGCATCAAAATCCAGGAGGCACAGAGAACCCCTCTCAAAATCAATAAAAATAGGTCAACACCCTGACATCTAATAGTAAAACTTACGAGTCTCGGAGACAAAGAGAAAATCGTGAAAGCAGCTCGAGAGAAGAGATATGTAACCTACAATGGTAGAAACATTAGATTGGCAACAGACCTATCCACAGAGACCTGGCAGGCCAGAAGGGACTGGCATGATATATTCAGAGCACTAAACAAGAAAAATATCCAGCCAAGAATACTATATCCAGCTAGGCTGTCATTGAAAATTGAAGGAGAGATAAAAAGCTTCCAGGACAAACAAAAACTAAGGGAATTTGCGAACACGAAACCAACCCTACAAGAAATATTGAAAGGGGTCCTCTAAGCAAAGAGAGAGCCTAAAAGCAGCATAGACCAGAAAGGAACACAGACAATATACAGTAACAGTCACCTTACAGGCAATACAATGGCACTAAATTCCTATCTTTCAATAGTTACCCTGAATGTAAATGGGCTCAATGCCCCAATCAAAAGACACAGGTTATCAGATTGGATTAAAAAACAAGATCCATCAATGTGCTGTCTGCAAGAGACTCATTTTAGACCCAAAGACACCCCCAGATTGAAAGTGAGGGGTGGAAAACCATTTACCATGCTAATGGACACCAAAAGAAAGCTGGGGTGGCAATCCTTATATCAGACAAATTAGATTTTAAAACAAAGACTGTAATAAGAGATGAGAAAGGACACTATATCCTACTTAAAGGGTCTATCCAACAAGAAGATCTAACAATTGTAAATATCTATGCCCCTAACATGGAGCAGCCAATTATATAAGGCAATTAATAACAAAAGCAAAGAAACACATGGACAACAATACAATAATAGTGGGGGACTTTAACACCCCCTTCAATGAAATGGACAGATCTTCTAAGCAAAAGATCAACAAGGAAATAAAGACTTTAAATGACACACTGGACCAAATGGACTTCACAGACATATTCAGACCATTCCATCCCAAAGCAACGGAATACACATTCTGTTCTAGTGCCCATGGAACATTCTCCAGAATAGATCACATCCTAGGTCACAAATCAGGTCTCAACCGGTACCAAAAGATTGGGATTATTCCCTGCATATTTTCAGACCACAATGCTTTGAAACTAGAACTCAATCACAGGAGGAAAGTCGGAAAGAACTCAAATGCATGGAGGCATTTAGAGCATCCTACTAAAGAATGAATGGGTCAACCACGAAATTAAAGAAGAATTAAAAAAATTCATGGAAACCAATGAAAATGAAACACAATTGTTCAAAATCTTTGGGTTGCAGCAAAGGCAGTCCTAAGAGGAAAGTATATAGCAATACAAGCCTTTCTCAAGAAACAAGAAAGGTCTCAAATACACAACCTAACCCTACACCTAAAGGAGCTAGAGAAAAAACAGCTAATAAAGCCTAAACCCAGCAGGAGAAGAGAAATAATAGAGATCAGAGCAGAAATCAATGAAATAGAAACCAAAAGAACAGTAGAACAGATCAACGAAACTAGGAGCTGGTTCTTTGAAAGAATTAAGATTAATGAACCCCTGGCCAGACTTATCAAAAAGAAAAGACAAATGACTCAAATCAACAAAATCATGAATGAAAGAGGAGAGATCAACAACCAACACCAAAGAAATACAATTATAAGAACATATTATGAGCAACTATATGCCAGCAAATTAGATAACCTGGAAGAAATGGATGCATTCCTAGAGATGTATCAACTACCAAAATTGAACCAGGAAGAAATAGAAAACCTAAACAGACCTATAACCACTAAGGAAATTGAAGCAGTCATCAAAAATCTCCCAACAAACAAAAGCCCAGGGCCAGATGGCTTCCCAGGGGAATTCTACCAAACATTTAAAGAAGAATTAATACCTATTCTCCTGAAACTGTTCCAAAAAATAGAAATGGAAGGAAAACTTCTGAACTCATTTTATGAGGCCACCATTACCTTGATCCCAAAACCAGACAAAGACCCCATCAAAAAGGAGAATTATAGACCAATAATCCTTGATGAACATGGATGCAAAAATTCTCACCAAAATACTAGCCAATAGGATTCAACAGTACATTAAAAGGATTATTCACCACGACCAAGTGGGATTTATCCCTGGGCTACAAGGTTGGTTTAACATCTGCAAATCAATCAATGTGATATAATATATTAACAAAGAAAGAACAAGAATCATATGATCCTCTCAATAGATGCAGAAAAAGCATCAAATGCTTTTACAGCATCCTTTCTTGATCAAAACTCTTCAGAGTATAGGGATAGAGGGTACATACCTCAATATCATAAAAGCCATCTATGAAAAACCTACAGTGAATATCATTCTCATTTGGGAAAAGCTGAGAGCTTTCCCCCTAAGGTCAGGAATGCGGTAGGGATGTCCACTATCACCACTGCTATTCAACATAGTATTAGAAGTCCTAGCCACAGCAATCAGACAACAAAAAGAAATCAAAGGCATCCAAATCAGCAAAGAGGAAGTCAAACTCTCACTCTTTGCAGATGATATGATACTTTATGTGGAAAACCCAAAAGACTCCACCCCAAAACTGCTAGAACTCACACAGGAATTCAGTAAAGTGGCAGGATATAAAATCAATGCACAGAAATCAGTGGCATTCCTATACACCAACAACAAGACAGAAGAGAGACAAATGAAGGAGTCGATCCCATTTACAATCGCACCCAAAACCATAAGATACCTAGGAATAAATCTAACCAAAGAGGCAAAGGATCTGTACTCAGAAAACTATAAAATACTCATGAAAGAAATTGAGGAAGACACAAAGAAATGGAAAAACGTTCCATGCTCATGGATTGGAAGAACAAACATTGTGAAGATGTCAATGCTACCTAGAGCAATCTACACATTCAGTGCAATCCCCATCAAAATACCATCCACTTTTTTCAAGGAAATGGAACAAATAATCCTAAAATTTGTATGGAACCAGAAGAGACCCCGAATAGCCAGAGGAATGTTGAAAAAGAAAAGCAAAGCTGGTGGCATCACAATTCCAGACTTTAAGCTCTATTACAAAGCTGTCATCATCAAAACAGTATGGTACTGGCACAAAAACAGACACATACATCAATGGAACAGAATAGAGAGCCCAGAAATGGACCCTCAACTCTATGGTCAACTCATCTTTGACAAAGCAGGAAAGAATGTCCAATGGAAAAAAGACAGTCTCTTCAACAAATGGTGTTGGGAAAATTGGACAGCCACGTGCAGAAAAATGAAACTGGACCATTTCCTTACACCACACACAAAAATAGACTCCAAATGGTTGAAAGACCTAAATGTGAGACAGGAGTCCATCAAAATCCTAAAGGAGAACACAGGCAGCAACCTCTTTGACCTCAGCCACAGCAACTTCTTCCTAGAAACATCGCCAAAGGCAAGGAAGCAAGGGCAAAAATGAACTATTGGGATTTCATCAAGACAAAAAGCTTTTGCACAGCAAAAGAAACAGTCCACAAAACCAAAAGACAACCGACAGAATGGGAGAAGATATTTGCAAAGGACATATCAGATAAAGGGCTAGTATCCAAAATCTATAAAGAACTTATCAAACTCAACACCCAAAGAACAAATAATCCAATCAAGAAATGGGCAGAAGACATGAACAGACATTTTTCCAAAGAAGACATCCAAATGGCAAACAGACACATGAAAAAGTGCTCAACATCGCTTGGCATCAGGGAAATCCAAATCAAAACCTCAAGGAGATACCACCTCACACGTGTCAGAATGGCTTAAAATTAACAAGTCAGGAAACAACAGATGTTGGCGGGGATGCGGAGAAAGGGGAACCCTCCTACACTGTTGGTGGGAATACAAGCTGGTGCAGCCACTCTGGAAAACAGTATGGAGGTTCCTCAAAAAGTTGAAAATAGAGCTACCATACAATCCAGCAATTGCACTACTGGGAATTTACCACAAAGAAAAAATGTAGGGACCCGAAGGGGTATGTGCACCCCAATGTTCATAGCAGCAATGTCCACAATAGCCAAACTGTGGAAAGAGCCAAGATGTCCATCAACAGATGAATGGATAAAGAAGAAGTGGTATGTATACACAATGGAATATTATGCAGCCATCAAAAGGAATGAGATCTTGCCATTTGCAACGATGTGGATGGAACTGGAAGATGTTATGCTAAGTGAAATAAGTGAATCAGAGAAAGACATGTATCATATGACCTCACTGATATGAGGAATTCTTAATCTCAGGAAACAAACTGAGGGTTGCTGGAGTGGTGGGGGGTGGGAGGGACGGGGTGGCTGGGTGATAGACATTGGGGAGGGTATGTGCTATGGCGAGTGCTGTGAATTGTGCAAGACTGTTGAATCACAGATCTGTACCTCTGAAACAAATAATGCAATATATGTTAAGAAAAAAAAAAAAGAAGAAGAAGATAGCAGGAGGGGAAGAATGAAGGGGAGTAAATCAGAGGGGGAGACGAATCATGAGAGATGATGGACTCCTAAAAACAAACTGAGGGTTCTAGAGGGGAAGGGGGTCGGGGGATGGGTTAGCCTGGTGATGGGTATTAACAAGGGCACATTCTGAGTGGAGCACTGGGTGTTATGCACAAACAATGAATCATGGAACACTACATCAAAAACTAATGATGTAATGTATGGTGATTAACATAATAAATAATTTAATGTGAAAAAAAAGATAGAGTGAGTTCTGTCAGCACTCCTATAGCCATTAATAATATTAACTGTACTTAACATCTCACACATTATAGTTTTCATGTCTAGATGTTTAACATGGATCTTTTTTTTTTAAAGATTTATTTATTTATTTATTTATTTATTTATTTATTTATTTATTTATAGAGCAAGAGCTTGGGGTGGGGAGGGGCAGAGGGAGAGGGAGAGAGAATCTCAGGCTGACTCTCTGCTGAGCACAGAGCCCAATGAGGGGCTTGATCTCATGACCCTGAGACCATGACCTGAAATGAAACCAAGAGTTGGACGCCTAACCAACTGTTCTACCCAGGCACCCCAGGAGAGAAATTTCCAGCAGACTCCCCGCTGAACGAGGAGCCTGATGCAGGGCTCGATCCCACAACCCATAAAGATCACGATCTGAGCCCAAACCAAGAGTGGATCGCACCACTGACTGAGCCATCCAAGTGCCCCAGATTTGGATCTTTTTTGATATCTTCCATGCATCTACTTTAATTTTTTGAACATATAGAAGTGTTATAACTATTTTTTTAAGTTTCTTAAATTTATTTTTCTTAGTAATCTCTATACCCAACATGGGGGTAGAATTTACAACCCTGAGATGTAGAGTTGCATGCCCTTCTGACTGAGCCAGCTAGGCACCCCTGTTAGAGCTGTTTTAATATCATTGTCTGCTAATTCTAACATTGGTGTCAGTTCTGAGTTAGTTCAATGGATTGATTTTCTCCTTATCACGAGTCATATTTTCCTGTTTCTTGCATGCCTGGTAATTTTTTTTTTTTTGGATTCCAGACATTGTGGATTTTATCTTCTTGGGTGCTGGATATTTTTGTATTTCTATAAATATTGTTCTGGAATGCAAAGAAGTTACTTAAAAATAAATTGATCTTTTTAGGTCTTGCTTTTAAGATTTGTTAGTACGTCTGGAGGAATGCTTAGTCCAGGGTTAATAATTATTCCCCACTATTCAGCCAAAGTCTTTTGTACTTTACCAATGGCCTGAGAATCATGAGGTTTTCTGTCTGGCTGATGGGGTCAGAGGTGATTCCTGGACCTTTTTGAGCACTGAGCACTGTTACTTCTCCATCCTTTAAGGAGTAGTCTTTTCCCTGGCCTCGGCTAGTTATCTCATTTGCATGCACTAATCAGTATTTAGCTGAATACATGAGGGGGCTCCTCTTCAGATCATTGGAATTTTTCCTCCCTGGGCAGCCGTCTCCTCTTCTGGACCCTGTCCTGTGAACTCTCGGCACGTTGGTCTCGCCTGACTCAGCATCACCTCTTCAACTCACAGAATCTGCTGATGTCTACGTGTGTTTCCTGTCACTGTGCTGTGACCTGACAACACTCTCAAGGCAATGCTAGGCTCACCTCCTTTGTTTCCTGTCCCCCAGAGACCATAATTCTTTGTTGCCTGATGTCGAATTGCTTCTGACTTTGTTTCACAAATTTTGTTTGTCTCAATGACAGTAAATCCGGTCCTGGTGGCTCCATTTTAGTTAGAAACAAGTCTTAAAATTTTTTTGAGTCTCTGAACTTTTAAGCCTAAATGGCTAGTTTTGTCTTGGCCTTTCAAATGCCGTTGTCTTAAACTTACCATGCGACATGGTATTTGGACTTTTTGCTTGACTGTATCTTTTAGAAAAGTTCAGATTGCTGTGATGGTGTGTATTATGGATGTTGTTCTGAACAGAGTTAGGCAAGAGTCATGTTAATTGGTAAAATAGCTATTTCAGATAATAGCAAAATGTTAACATTGTTATTAAATAGTTATCCTTTTAGTAAGTATTCCTAGAGCCCCCACTATAAGCTGGGCATTCTGCCAGACTGAAGATACAGTAATAAATAAACATCATCCCCACCTGCAAGGAGCTGATGCTCTAATGAGGGAGCAGATGGGTAAGCTGGTAGAGTGGTCCACAAGTGCAAGGGCCCCATGCTGAGAGAAAGCATAGCACTTTTGGAAAAAAGAGCAACTGGTCCTTCATAGTTCACAATTTAGGAGAGAAAGTTTTACTCTTGTAAAACAACACCCCCCAATAGTGTGAGCCCCGTGGTGGTAGGATTTGATGATGATCATAACAACAGCTAATGTTTATAGAGTTGTCATAAAATGTCAGTCGCCACTTTATGAGTTTTCTCACTTAATCATCAAAACAACCCCATGCGGGGTAAGGATTGTTATCATCCCCTTTTTATAGATGAGGAACCTGAGACAGAGCAGTTAAGTAATAAGGCAAGGCCACACTCACTGCTCTGGTTAAAGGGCAAACTCACTTAAACTCATACTTTGACCATACATCCAGTAACCATATTTCTTTTTATGGTAGTTAGTAGCACACTCAGCAGCAGCAGACCTTTCCTTTTGAAGAGTCGGTCACATAGTATGTAAGGTGCAAACCAAATAATCTGTACTTGAAAACTTAGTCCACAATCTTTTTCTCCCTAGAACATCTTCTGGAAAAAGATAAATTCTCGGATGTTTCCAGTTTCCTTTTCTCTGTGTTAAAGCAAAGATTACCCTTTACTTTCACTGAGTGGTTAGTCCTCTGATTTTCTCTAGCTATTTTACTGGAATAATCACTGGCTTCCGTTCCCCCTCAGAATTTTCCTTTAGTACCTTGGATCTGCTCTGGAAAATACTAAGTTTTAGAGAATGGGGGATTTTACAAACTTCCAGAATTTTATTAAGAGTTTGAATTTCACTTAAAGAATGCAATTTGTTTCAAAAGACTTGTAATTTCATTCTTTATGCAACCATTTTTTATTGAGTTCCTACTTTGTGCCTGACGCCAATGCAGAAGTGCACAAAATAAAAAATAAAGCATTTCCATATGGAGCTTACATTCGTGTGTGTGTGTGAAGGAGGGGGGGAGGGCATACAGACCACACATAATGAAAATATAGTAGGTAAAATTAAAAGTACAAAAAAACAAAGAACCAAACAGAATGCCTTCACACATGCCTATAGTTATTTCATTATAACCTACAAGCATAAATTAATTAGGACTTCTCCTGATCGCATATTTAGTTTAGGTGATCCAAACAAGAATATTTGAGAAATTTCCTTTTGGTAATGTTCTATATTTGATTTACCTTAATATTTACCTTTATATTCTTATTTACCTTGAAATGTTTTGTGGTAAACATTTTATAGACCCTTTTTTGCTAAGTTCCCACAATCAGTCTAAAACTCAGTATTTACTTTACAAATATATAATTGAAGACAAATTGCCCCTAGATCACGGTATCCGCCAGGATACTTTTGCCTTGATCCGATGGGTCACTTGAATAGTAATTTTCAAGTCGTGACTCAGTTGAGGGTGGCTAGATGTTTACTTTGAGGATGTTCTCTTCTTGAAGATCAAGATCAAGCCTAAGGAAAGGGTTATAAATATGAGTGTGTTTAACCATCCACTTCGTCTACGCAAAGACTAAGTCTTCTTGGTTAAAGGAATCAGCCACTTGAGGTAGTCATCTAAAGAAAGTTGGCACGAATTCCACTGATATTTGTACGATTTCTCAAAAAATGACATAAAAAACCCCAAAGTATTCACTACTGGGCAGAGGAAGGAACCCAGACGTGAAGTTAGCAGTTGGTAGGATTTGTCTTTGGTATTCTCTTCATCTGTCTCTCAGGCCATGCCCAGAGCCTGCTGTCTGTACCCATGGCATGAGTGAACATCTGTGTTGTGACTGCAGGGGAGAGGGGAAGGTGTAATTCTATCCCTTGCCCATCTGTGACTGACGCCCAAGATGCCCATTTACTGAATCTCTGCTACGTAGGTACTAAGAATTCAAGCAATAACATTAATAGCTAGTACTCACATGGTACGTGGTAGGTCCCAGTTGGAGTACTTTACAAATGTTAACTCTTTTAATGATCAGTGAACACTACACCCTGTGAGATAGGCACTATTCTCTCCATTTTACAGAAGTGGGAACTGAGGGGCGCCTGGGAGGCTCGGTTGGTTGAGCCACTGCCTTCGGCTCAGGTCATGATCCTGGAGTCCCGGGATCGAGTCCCGCATTGGGCTCCCCCTTCTCTGTGGGGAGCCTGCTTCTCCCTCTGCCTCTGCCTGCCACTCCCCCTGCTTGTGCTCACTCTGTCTCTCTCTCTCTCTATGTCAAATAAATAAATAAAATATTTAAAAAAAAAGAAGTGGGAACTGAGGCACAGTTAGTGACTAAGTGACAGAATTTGGAGTCTGACTCAGGCAGTCTGGCTGTGGAGTCCTACCTCAACTGGGCTACATTGTTTTTCCGACTGAAAGCTTAGTAAGACACCGATGTTGCCTTGGAGGTGCACTAGCCCCGCAGGGAAAATTCGCGTACTTATTCATTTGTTCCTTCCTTTAGTCAATGTTTACGATGCCTTTGCTCTATGTTGAGAGCTATGCTAGCTGGGAGCTTGGCATTTCCCTTGTCCCTGTTGAACTCACAAGACACAACCTATTACAAAATGTGGCACAGGCATGATGGAGAAATTAGAGTATTATTGGAGCCCCAACTGGAAGCCATTGACACAGGGTAGGGAGAGCTTGCAAGGAGGTGATATTTGAGCTTCATTCCTAAGGATGGATTTTACATCTCCCATTTAAAATATAACTCCTGGGAGACCAAATGTCTTTAACTGGATCATTTTACAACTGTTTGGTTGAATTCTTCTTCCGTGATGCACTGAGGGTGAAGCGGGTGAGTGAGCAGTGGGTGAGAAAGGGATATTTCTGGCTTTGGCAGCTGGGGCCAGGGAGAGGGGTCCCACTGGATGGAAGGGGAGAGGCAGAAACTTCTGAAAGGGACTTCTCTTGCTTCTCAGTTCCCCATTTCTAACTCCTTCTCCAGCTTGTCCTTTAGGGGTCTGATGCTCACCTGCCCTGAGAATGGCTGGAGTTCCAGAGTCACCACATGCCTTGCTCTTTATTCTTGGTCAAATTCTCAGTTCTTAATGGAGAAACCCACTCTTTTAAATCTGTATGTGTTTGTTTAAAAGTAGTTTGTTCTGCAGATATGATCATCCCTTTGAAATCAGAGTTCTTTTTTTTTAATTTAATTTTATTATGTTGTATTAGTCACTACTATAAAAAGGCAGGAGTTACTCAAGACACCATTTAACTCCAAGCTGTCCATGCGTTGGGGACTTAGGCTGCCAGGAATATTCTTACTTTCTGAGGAGGGGGACACTGACTTGGGGAGTCATCTGCCTGCATAATGGTGTGGTCTCTCTCTTACAGGAAAGCATGGGAAACATGGTCCTCTCTCCTGTACAAAGAGAGCATGTGGGTTGTTATATGGAACTTATATTCTTTATATTCCAGAGGGGTTACAAATAGACCTTTATAGCATGGGAATATTTGATATAAAATTAGGTAGTTAATAAGCAGAAAGAAAGAAAGCATCTTACTAAATATTATAATAAACAATACCCTTACGAATAAAGGGTAAGGGACGACGGATAGATGGGAAGCAATTTGGGGTGGGGTAGACAGGAGAGTACTTTCTGAGGGGGACACTGAGGTGGGAGAGCACAGCCATCAGCAAGATGGGAGAGGGAAGGGATGGGTCAGGCCAGGCCCGAGGTGGAGCCGCATTTGGTGTAAGGCTGGTCTTTGTCACTTTGCCTGAGGACAGAAACCAGCTTCTCTGAGAGAGGTATCATCCTGGCCCGTTGCCACCTCTTCTTTGTCTCTCCATCACCACTCTGGGGTCGGCAGGCAGACATCAGGGTCTGGAGGCCGGATGCTGGGACGCAGGACAGGCTGATTTGGAGAAGGTGGAAAGGTTGCAAGTGGGACCCAACCTGACTCATCTAAGGGTGCCACAGATGTGGACGCTGGGCAGGTTCCAAGACACAATGGAGAAGCGGGAAGGCAATGAAGAGAAGCTGCCCATAAATTCAAAGTTTTTCCAGATTCAGGTGCAGGGCCTCCCTCCCTGCCTCTTTCCTCCCTCCCTCAGTCCACCTCTCCTTCCCTGTCTTTCCCTTAGGGACACAAGATTATGTAAGTCCCGACTCTTACTCAAACACTGTCTCATCCTTGGTCTATGCAGTGTCTTGGTGCAGAGCATTTTTTGTTGTTGTTGTTTTAAAGATTTTATTTATTTATTTGACAGAGAGAGAGACAGCGAGAGAGAGAACACAAGCAGGGGGAGTGGGAGAGGGAGAAGCAGGCTTCCCGCGGAGCAGGGAGCCCGATGTGGGGCTCGATCCCAGGACCCTGGGATCAGGGCCTGAGCCGAAGGCAGACGCTTAACGACTGAGCCACCCAGGCGCCTCTTGGTGCAGAGCATTTTAAAGCCTGGGGATTTCCCTGCTTCTCGCCTTGAGGATTTTGAATCCATTCAGCTGGAGGCCCTCAGTTACCTGAAGCTGACAGCAGGCTTGGAAGCTGGCTGCCTTGCAGCAGTGCCAGTGACTGTGGATGGGGCGCAGAGACGGGGCTATTTCTATGCTTACTGACTTGTCATCGGATTCCTGACAGACCCTAAGTCTCCTTTGGACAACCTTTGGTTTCAGAGCCCACGCTTTCCCCAGACACGCCATACTGAGCGGGGAGAGGAAGGGTCGGGTGCTGCAGTGAGGGAGCCTGGGCCATGCCGAGGGCTCCCCTGGGGCAACGTCGTCCGTCACTAATGCAGAGCGGCTGCCAGCCAGAGCGAGCCCCGCAGACAGCTGCCCACCCACCGCCTGCCCGCGGCATCAACTGCAAGAGTCCCAGGTCATAGAGGCATTCAAGCTGAGCCCAGCTAGCTGCTGCCCGGCCTGCTATTTATAGACCTCCCTCTGGGACCGCAGATATATGTACCCAAGAGGATTTCTGAGCTGGAACTAGGTTTCCTGTCACTTACGGCTTCCAATGGCCCTTTGCTATTAGTCCTTCTGGAGATTATGACCTGCGCTTTTTCAGACTTTAGCAGGACAATGAGTAGTTATTAGAAAAGAAACATCAAGGGGCTAGGGGCTCAGTTATACAGCTAAGCTCTTGCACACTGCCAACCAGCAGATCTGCCAGTCTCTCCGAATCCATGCTGCCTTGTGAATCACTGCACAGCTCCCTCACAGGGGTTAGAATACCTTTAAAGATGCACTAACACACTCTTGAGGATTTGAAAATGGAAGGAAGGTGAATAATTGGACAATTGTGTATTGCATAGACATATTTAGTAGGATGCGCAAAGCTCCCTATGGGGAGATTTTGATGGTAGTGGGGTTTTTTGTTTGTTTTTTAGAGAGAGAGAGAGGATGCCTGAGTGGGAATGGGAGTGGGGGGGAAGGGCAGAGGGAAAGAGAGAGAGAAAATCTTAAGTAGGCTCCATGCTACAGTGTGGAGCCTGATGTGCGGCTCGATCCCATGACCCTGAGATCATGACCTGAGCGGAAATCAAGAGTAGATGCTTAACTAACTGAGGCACACTGGTGCCCTGATAATGTTTTTTTTATAATACAGATGATATTATATGGGTGATGTAGGTAATATTATTTCCTTACCAGAATCACTTTAATAAATGTAGTGATACTAACACTGATTAGTATTAGTTAATACTAATAAAGGTAGTAATAATAGATAATAATAATACAGGTAATATTATGTCCTTACCAATATCAATTCCATCATCAGGCAATACAGACTAATACATTTTCAAAAGGTTTTAGCTCATTAAAATAGCTGCACTCCATTTCATTTTAATAATGTTTAAGGTATTAAATTCCTTCCAAATAGCATAAATCATGGTGACAACACTTAGAAGTAATGAATAAAATTTATAATTAAAAAATGATCACATAATCTTAAATTACCAGAAGCCAAGAGCCTGTTAATTATTCATTTGAGAAAGGTATAGGTTTATTACAACTTACAAATTTGCCTAGAAGTCTGCAGTTTCTAGAATTTAACTGCCCTTGAATCCATTCCAGAGTCATTGAAGACTAGGTATATGAGTGCAGTGGGGTAGGGGAATATAAGAAATATGAAGGTCAGTAAAAAGTATACCCATTATCTTAGTTTGGGCGTCCCATAAACAACGCCGGAGACAAGGACTTGGCTATTTGGAATTATCCTGGGAAGTAGGAGTTAGGGAGTGGAGAGAGACAGGGAAGAAGGAAAAAAACAGTATAAGTGCATATTATTAAGGGGATGGAGTGTATCTGTTATCCATTGGAGTTTGTGCTTAACTATTGACATGACACAATGTAGCACAGTTTAACTGCATTATCTGATAGTTCTGAGAGCAGAAGTCCAACTCAGGTCTCAGTGGGCTAAAATCAAGGTCTTGGCTAGGCTGCATTCCTTTCTGGAGGCTCTAGGGGATGATTCTTTTCCCCCTCCTTTTCATTTCTAGAAGCTGCTGTCATTCCTTGGCTTGTGGCCCTTTCCCCCATCTTCAAAGCTGGCAACATCACATCTCCCTGACCCTTTTTCTGTCATCAAGGCTCATTCAGAGCACAGCCGGGAAAAATTCTCTGCTTTCAAGGACCCATGGGATTTAGACTGGGTCCATCAGGATTATCCAGGATACTCTCCTGAACTCCAGGTCCTTCACTTACTCCCCTCTGCAAAGTCTCTTTGGCCAGGAAAGGCAACATTCACAGGTTCTGGAGCTCAGGCATGGACATCTTTGGGGATGTTATGCTGCCTCCAACAGGGGGCAATTGGGCACTAGGCAGGGGCTGGGGAGCGATGGGGAGGGCTCTCTTCCATGGTACTCTGAGGAGCGTGCGGAAGGCCAGAGCCATCCACCTAAAATAGAGGCTGGAGCTCCCATGCCCCATCGGCTGAGGCCTTCTCCTGGAGGAAACTTGCTGCCCCTACAGCTGCACCTGGATGGGACAAGGGTGCTCTGGCGTGTTGGGGCGCAGAGGTCCTGGACCCGATCAGCACAAACTGAGGAGAGCTGGCAAGGAAGGGTCTCCCACAGCTGCTCTGAAAACAGAGGTGGCCGAGAGGATGTGAATCAGGGAACTGCTACATCTAGGGAATGATGGCCCTTGGTAGCCTAGGACTCACTTAGGCCTGGAAGTTGGATACTGGAACTCAAACCAAGCCCCATCCCTCACCGTGAAGGCTTCATGGGTGCTAACCCTTCCCTAAGCCTTAGTTCTTCCTGTCTGTCAGAGGAGAGACCACTAAGGACAACACGGAGCAGCAATAGGTATTAAATGCCCTAACATATGTGAAACAGCTGATGTGTAGTGATCGTTCATACACATGGTAGCAGGAATTTTTACTTATCTACCCAAAGACACGTATCTTGGTTGCCAGGCACTGGGGATGCATTTGTGAATGAGATCGGCAAGGTTCCTGCCCTCATGCAGCTTCCCTTCCAGTGGGGGACATAGGCAGTAGACAAGCAAATAAATAAATATGCAAGGCCTCGCGGATCACAGCTGCTGCAGTCAAGGACATGAATAGGGTGACAGTATAGAAAGTAAAGGGGCAGGGATGTGGCAGAAACTGTTCCTCCGCTCCCCACACCCACCCCCACCTTTCTATTCTAGCAGAACCTAGTGGATTCAGAGGGCAGCTGGGGGTTCCTTGATTGTGAGAGCAGAGCCCCTACCCCTGCCCCAGGGGTGAATCACGGCTGGTCCAGCCAGCGATGATCATCCCATTCCCCTTGGCAACAGGCATAAAAGCAGACATGAGACTCAGTGAGATTCAGGGGGTCGAGGGGGGTAAGTGAAAAGAAAGGCTTTTGCTTCCCCCCCCCCCGCCAATTTCTCCCACCTCAAACAATATGAGTGACCCATCTGGACTGGCAACAGCTTCTTCAGATCATGAAACAGCAAGCATGAAGATAAAAATCGGACAGAGCAGCTCTGAAGGGCTAAGTCCTTGATGATGCTGAGGAGCTGCCGAAGCAAAGCTCCTAACTACTTCTCAAGACGGCTCATGTAGGAAAAAGAAACCTCTCTTTTTTTCCTTGGGTTTTTTTTTTTTTTTAAGATTTTATTTATTTATTTGACAGAGAGAGAGAGAGAGAGA
This sequence comes from Callorhinus ursinus, assembly GCF_003265705.2. Classification (NCBI taxonomy): domain Eukaryota; kingdom Metazoa; phylum Chordata; class Mammalia; order Carnivora; family Otariidae; genus Callorhinus; species Callorhinus ursinus. The sequence continues at coordinate 46,904,679 of NW_027397073.1, forward strand.
GAGACAGCAAGAGCAGGAACACAAGCAGGGGGAGTGGAAGAGGGAGAAGCAGGCTTTCGGCCAAGCAGGGAGCCCGATGCGGGCCTCGATCCCAGGACCCCAGGATCATGACCTGAGCCGAAGGCAGATGCTTAACGACTGAGCCACCCAGGCACCACCCCTTTTTTTTAATGCTCCAGCTAGTCTGGTTTTCTGTGGCTTGCAGCCGAGCATGCTCTTAGTCAACACAGGGATTCCAGAAGTGATTTTGATTGGAGGCAGGAAGGATCTGTTATGGAAAGAGCCAGGGAAGAGCATTGAGGCAGAGGGAAGAAGTGGGGTCTGTGATGAGGTCTGAGGATGGTGGGTGGCCAGAGGGGCACCGAGATAGTGGGGAGAGAGGTGACCGGAGGGCACCCTTCCAGGGTCGTGACTTCAGGAAGAGGAGGAGTTTCAGAAGCAAAGTGAGGCTCCACAATGATTCTAAGCAGGAGAGTGACAGGTGGTCACAGGGACTTGTCAATTCCACATTCTTTAACGTGGAAATGGAAAACGGTGCGACCTATAATTTTGATAGGGCTGTAAAAATAGAGTTATTAAAGACGATACTGACACCAGAAACGTGCAGGCCTCTAATAATCGGTTGTTAGCAAAGAGTCTTGGGAAGGTAAGAGTCTGATGACTCAGTTGTCTTGGGAAGACAAGGCCCGGAGCTATAAAGTCTTTTACAACTAATTAATTGTTAAGGAGAAAGGCTCCCAATATTAGTAGGCTATTCAACTTGGAAATCTTTATAATATAATCCTTACCCACGTTGGGGTAAAAGCCCCATTGTGTCAGATTGACTTGTTTTTATTTGGTTACTATGAAAATGTCTTGGCCAGTCTGTAAGAATTACTTTTAGAGACATCAGGACTTTAAAAGTGTAATATACTGTCTCCTTAAGAATGAAACCATTGATCCTAAAGCAACATGTTAATTGATTGGCATAGAAAATTGCACTCGGCCCACTGTTTATAATTCCTTAGGGACACGAATTCTTCTTTTTATCTTGTTTTTTGGGTAAGAAAGTATCAAGGCTTCAGCTTTCTCCCTTCAGGCCTGATTGAGATAAATGACTTTAACGCATTCATTGTAATAAGGAGTTCTAACATTTATTTCTTAATGGAGAATTCTCTTGACAGATGTATTTGCCTGGTGCATCACCAAAAATCACTCTGGCCACAATGGGAAGAACAATTTATAAGGAGCTAGAGCTGATACAGGATGCCCGGTGAGGAGGCCGTCACAGTAGCCGGGGAGAAAGATTAACAGCCTGATTTGGGGGCATAGTGAAGACATAAACATGTGGACAGACCTGAGGTGTGTGTAGGAGGAGGAACTGAAACGGCGGCTGAAGGGACCAACGATGAGTCATAGAGTTTTGGCTTGAGCACCAAGATAGACAGTGATACTATTTACTGAAACTGGGACATTCGGGAGATGAATTGTTTTGCGTGAACAAGCAGTATTTAGATTCAGGCATATTTCAGCTTAAGGTGCCTAGTTGGTATCCAAGTGGAGCTACAAAGTTGGAGGAACTTAAGTCTGGGGTTCCACACAGAAGAAAGTGTGTGCCCGGAGATCTCAGGTGGGGCTCTGGGGGGCAGGCCAGGATTTACAAAAGTAACACCACCCCCATTTACAGATAGGGACCAATCTGTTACCAAAAAGAATAATGCCAACCAATTTTTCTGGCCCGCTACATTCAATCCTCTTTTGGAAGCCCTGCAGATGCGAAATCTGGTTTCTCCTATGGTAGAATCTGCCGCCCCATCCTTCCCAAAAGACCCTCCACCGATTACTTAGGTACACATACTGGAAGCTCACACTGGCGGTGAGTACCCCGTGTCCACCGAGGACAGCAAAGCCCTATTAGCTGTGTGACTCAGAGTGTTGAAAGCTAGCTCTATCTTGGGTGACTAAGAGTCCTTTGAAAAGCATGCCTTTGAAAGCAGATGTGGCGTTTGGGTGAAGTTTCAGTGCTTGGATGTTGGAGTGCTCTGTGAATTTTCTATTCACGTGCGGAAGTCACTTGGGACAAGAGAGGAGGAGTGGAGGGGGGGCTGTGCTGAAGCCCGTGAGCTCACCCGTGCGCTAGCTGCTTTTCCTAAATGTGGGATTGGGCTGAGATCAGCCCCAGGGATTGGACAGTCCTGTGTGAGGCGGGAAACAGGCTGAATAAAGTTATTTTGGTGATTAATTACTATTTTCAAGTGAAGTCTTTGGCTTAATGATCTGTTCTAAGGATGCTAATTTGCCCCCCGCCCCGCACTAGGTAGCTAACTTTACCCCTAAGTGAAAAGCTTCCATCTAGCCTGGAAGAACACTTTCTGGAGGATGAAGGCCCCCCCAGCAGAGGGGAAGGAAGACTGTGTTTTAGTTTCACATTCTCAGCCTTTTCTTTTCTTTTTTTTTAAGATTTTATTCATTTATTTGAGAGAGAGAGAAAGAGAGCACGAGTAGGCAGAGCGGCAGGCAGAGGGAGAGAGGGAGAAGCAGGCTCCTTGCTGAGCAGAGGGCTCAATGCAGGGCTCCATCCCAGGACCCTGGGATCATGAACTGAGCTGGAGGCAGACGCTTAGCGGACTGAGCCACCCAGGCGCCCTTTTCTAACCCACTCTTGATGGATGTGCAAATCAAGGCCCCCCCAGATATTCTGACACTCTCTTTCCCTGTCACCGCAGTGCCATTGAAACTCAGGGGGAAATGGAAGGCTGCTCTGGACTAGTGGGTCTATGTGGGACTATGTAGGTTGGACTAGTTAATGGTCCTTCATGTCCTTGCAATACATTCTTGAAGGCCTTCTTTTGTCTTTGAAAACACCAATCCAACTAATAAATAAGACAGGACGTTTCCCTCTTGTGTTTCCTCTTTGATGACTCAGGTTAGTGCAGGGGTGACCCTGGGTGGGTGTATTAAAAAGTAGGTCTTATTATTTTTCAGGTATGGTGAGATCAGATCAGAAGACAATTGCCATTGAAAACATAGCTTGTTACACTCATGGATCCCAATAGGAGGGGACACACCATGCCGTTTGGGGGGCAGGGGAGCCCATGAGGAGGCAACAGGGTCAGTGGGGAGGCAGGAGGAAAGGGTACAGATGGGGGCAAGAGCCTTCCTTGTGGTTTCTGTGGAAGAAATAGGTAAGGCAGGGTAAACAGGATTAAGAGTGGCTGATTTGAATAATTTCAATGGACTGGGGGGGGTGGGTCATAGGGCCTCTCCCTAGCTATCTGGTAGGGGGATAATGGCCCTGAGCGTGAGAGCCACAGAGGAGTGTTGGGGCATGGGCTCTGGACTGCAGGGTGAGCATATGTAGGGCACGTGCTCACAGGTGATTCTTCCACCGTCTCTGCGAATTAGCTAACCCTGGGAGACCCAGTCCCTCCAGGATCAGCAAGCCTGCCCTCCCCCCATGTCGGAGCATCAGAAGCACAGGGTTAATACAATGTGAATCATAGTCCTGTGAGGACTGACCTGCTTCTGATCTTTGACCGGGACAAGCTGGGGCTGCAGAGCACCTTGGGGTAACCTTGGGGCTTACTCCCCGAGTCTGTTTCCTCCTGTGCTAAACGGAAGAATAATACCTGACTCTTAATATAGTTGTTGAGATTAAATGAGATTGCATAGTCAAGAGATTAGCACAGTGTCTGGTACCTGCCTTGTGCTCAATAAGTGGCACACGTGTTTTGGGGGTTTTTTTTAGTGGTGGCCAGATCCTGAGCTCTGGTTACAGAAGCCTGAGTTGTTCTGGTTAGAGAAGCTCTTGGGCAGCTTTGCTCCTGCAACATGTGATTCTCCTGGTTGGAAGGCAGTTCCCATCAGGACCCAGGGGTTTCTATTCTCTTTTCAATTATTTTAAGTGCCCAAGGAGTTGCTCTGCGTGCAGGTGATGGTGTCACTTTGATGAATCCATAGTGGTCTATTGAACTGAATCCACTTGCCTAGGGAAACTGACGCAGGAGAGAGGAAGTGGTTCCCTTAGTTTTCACCAAATAGTTGAATAGCCAAGCTGTTTCTGAAAGTCTTCCACTGATTGATTAATGGATCAATTTCCCATTAGCCTTTAGTAATAGAATACATGATCCTATTGAGAGCGGTGGGGGGGGTGGTGGTGGGAATCTTTACATTTTAGTTCATCTCCCACTTGTGCAATTTCTTTCTTTCCTTCCTTCAGTGAATATTTATTATGCCTGAGCACAGGGAGGAAGCAATTTACATAAAAGAATTTAATGGGAGGAAGCAGGGCATAGGAGGCTCAGAGCACCGTACATTTTCTCGCTACATAACCAGGTTTGCTTTTATTTTAGATTTCTCTCCATTTTTGTGTGTCAGTGAAATTATTAAAAGAAGAAAATGAAGTCTGAGGCCAGTGAATGCCTGCCCTGGACAGTAATTAGTTGCCTCTGCTTTAAATTTCCCTTTCCTTTGACGTGAGGGGCTTTATCCAGCTTCTAATTATTCTGCCGTGTCTTCAGACCAAATGGTGTTAGCGCTTGGATTTGTGGAACAACTGACAATGCAAAACAGTGTGGATAAAAGGACTTGAAAGATCCACCTACCGGCTCACCCCCTCAGCCTTCATCTTCTGCTGCAGCCCCAGCTTGTCCTGGTCAAAGATCAGAAGTAGGTCAGGACCAGATGCGGAGAGATGTTCTTTAAAAAAAAAAGACCACAGTCCATGTATACAATGGAATATTACTCAGCCATCAGGAAGGATGAATACCCAACTTTTGCATCAACATGGATGGGACTGGAGGAGATGATGCTAAGTGAAATAAGTCAAGCAGAGAAAGTCAATTATCATATGGTTTCACTTATTTGTGGAACGTAAGGAATAGCATGGAGGACATTAGGAGAAGGAAGGGAAACACGAAGGGAGGGAATCGGAGGGGAGATGAACCATGAGAGACTATGGACTCTGAGAAACAGACTGAGGGTTTTAGAGGGGAGGGGGGTGGGGGCATGGATTAGCCCCGTGATGGGTATTAAGGGGGGCACGCACGGCATGGAGCACTGGGTGTTATACGCAAACAATGAATCGTGGATCACTACATCAAAAACTAATGGTGTAATGTATGGTGACTAACATAACATAATAAAATTAAAAAAAAAAAAAAAAGGCCACAGTCTTTCCAAACCTAGTCCTACTGCCTCTCTTTATGTCCCCCGCAGCTTGGCCTTTCCAGTTTTTGTCCTCTCCTGGGACCCAGTGCCAGCACTCTTAATCAGAGCACCCGGCTTAAATCTCCGCAGACAGCTTAAGCTTGCTGAGCCGGAGCTTCTTGGTCTGTCAGATGGGGCCAAAGGCACCCACCGTCAGACGGGCTTCTGAAAGAGATCCCAGCGCCGTCCCTGACTCTTGCGGAGCCTTGTCTGGGGCTGCGGTGGCTTCCCTCGGTGTATGGAGCACAAAGGACTTACCAGGCCAATGTACCCTCTCCCGTACCAGGCAAAGCTTTGACTCAAATCCCCTTAAGTAGGCTGGGTCCCATGTGAGGCTTTTTTTTTTTTTTAAAGATTTTATTTATTTATTTGACAGAGAGACAGAGAGAGAGCACAAGCTGATGGAGTGGCAGGCAGAGGGGGAGGGAGAAGCAGGCTCCCTGAGGAGCAGGGAGCCCAACGTGGGGCTCGATCCGAGGACCCTGGGATCATAACCCAAGCTGAAGGCAGATGCTTAACCAACTGAGCCACCCAGGTGCCCCCCATGTGAGTCTTAAGGAGCCTTTGCCCTTTTTATCTTAGGGCTAGGGATGGGCCAGATGATTTTTCTTTTTCTTTTTTTTTTTTTTTTGCCAGGTTAGAAAATCTGCACAAGATTGTAGCACCAGGCTGCATCAGAGCTAGGTCTCCAGCCCATCCGTTGAGTCCAAAACCCACACTCTTTCCCCTACCTTTCCGTTTATACCAGGGGCATGAAATCCCAAGGGACCCACTTTAGTGGCTGAGAGATTAGCGAGAGCTCAACAACAAAACAAACATAAACAACAGCAACAACGAAACAAAACTGCTCCAGCTGACACTGGAGAAAGTGCTCGAAGGGCTCTTGGGCTTCCATGCCCTTCAGTGTATGTCATCATGGCAGGTGGTGCCCATCCCTCTACCATGGCTTCCTGAGCTTGTTGGATCCCCCTTTGTTACGGAACCCCCCATAACTCTGCTCTCTGGCCCCTCGCCGAAGACTAACCTCCTGTGGCCAAGAGTGACAGGTGGGGTCAGACGGGGCAGCATCTGTGTGCAGCTTGTTTGCTGTGTGACTTGCAGGTGAAATCAGGATGGAGCCAGTGGAGACACGGCTTAATGTTGCCAGCAGAATGCCTCCTACTGTCGCGTGTGGGGCACCAGATTCCGCCATGAGAAACCTGGCAAGTCAGCTTGCAGAGTCTCCTGCTCCCCACTGTCTCCATCCCACATCCAGCATCAATTGTTAACGGCGGGAGGGCGGGGGGTGCCATGGTGGCAGCTCCTATGAACTCTCTGTGTCCCTGAGGTCAAAGCAGGACTTTTAATGTGCTTCTTTGCAAAGAAGGCCTACAGCAGGCCGCAAATCAGGGTCAAGATCAGAGGAAGGCAAGGGGTCAGCTTCCCCTTTCCTGACCCACAGTAAGGGTCAGCCTATGAAGAGACTCGGAGGGGAGAAGAGACGTGAGAGGGGGTTGCAAATGGTACCACAATAGAGAGACCCTGGGAGTTGTTATCCTGGAAGCTTCAACCATACATACCCTGGGCTACACAGGGCACCAGGGGACGTGACAGACACATGGTCCATAGCAGCTGATTTTATTTAGAGGGCTGTGGAGTTCCTGGACTGCGACCCTGGTCTGAGGCAAGGGGACGATTTGGTGGTCCTCCATGTACACTGAAACATCACTGCAAAGGGCACATTCGGCACACCGTCCAATGGTGCGACCCGTCACACACCACCTGTTTCCGTTTCCCCACCATCTTCTCTGGAACACCCACTCTTTGTTGCCAGTTGGGGACCCTGAGAGGGAGAGACAGAGATAGAGGAAGAGACAGAGATAGAGGGAGAAAGAATGTGGGCATGTGTGTGGGTGTGCGGAGTCTTTAGGACCCACTACCAACTACTTGGGAGCTAGGAACATCTGCCTCGTTCCTTGTGCCTTTTCCTACTTTCTTTCCAGGAGGGGCCCTGCTAGTGTAATGAGCAGCACCCACATTTCAGTCAGGCTGAAGTACCTTCCATCCCACAAGGGATGCTCTCTTCCTGAGAGAGACTCACGACGGTAACGGTCAGATGTGGTCATCTGGGTCCAGGTATCGATGTATTCCTGCGATCTACGTGCCCATCCACCCCTGCTCGTCTACCTAAAACAGTATTTAAAGGAGTTCTTCAACCTCAAGACTTTGTAGAAATTCAAACGGTTTTATTGAAAAGGACACAGCAAAATGAAAGCTATATTAAAGCTGTAGTGAAATGAAAACCACAGCTAAGGAAACACGTATAGAACAAAGTTCAAAAGAGTTTCAGTGGCCACCTCTTATAATGTTGCTCACCAAGCAACTAGAAAGGACGCTTCCCTGAACATGGCTGACATCAGGGGATCTGGATCCCAGCTGTTTTTGGGAATCACTCGGGCTGCTTTAAAAATGACTTGATGTCTGGCCTCACACAAGATCAGATCTCTGGGGGTGTCTGGGGTATAGACATCTGTATTGAAAAGAACTGCCCAGTTGCTTCTGCTGCACAGTGCAGATTGGGAACCTCTGGACGAGCTAAGCCAACCAGGCTGTGAACGGAAGAGGGTAAAGAACTCTTGGCACCCAGAAAATGGAAAATAAAAATTGAAGGGGGGAAAAAAAACGGATCCAAAAGCTTTATTCCTTATTTCTCTACCCATCTAAGTATTAGTTATGTGAGTCAGTGCCACCAAACCTACCCAAAACCATCGCACGAGAAGCCCCAAGTTCTCCTCAGTAACCATTGTGCATATACCTGGCAAACTGATCCTCATCAGGCTCACAAGGCTCATTGACATTTCGTCTCTTGTCCACAGCAGCTAGCAGGGGTCGCCATGCCCCAGGACTTGGCTCCTGCCCCATCCCCAACACTCTCTCTTCACCTGCACCTGCCTTCTTATGGTCGCACTTGCCTACGCAAGCTACCCGGGGTTCTCGTCAATCCCCCTAAGCCATGCTCACTCCCTTCTCTGTGCCTTAGCACATTCTCTTCCCTCTGCCTATAATGTTTTTGCTTACATTTTTTTCCCCTGAATTACACACAACTTAGCTTAGACGGCTCCCCATTCTCTTTTGACAGGAAGAGTTATTTCCTAGTTGAGATGAGAGGGAAAAAAAATGGCTTCCACCATTGGGCAGCCCCGTGGGCTCTCTGACACTTCCTGTGCCACACTGATAGATGTCCCCCAGCTGTAGCAGCTCAGAAGGTTGATTTCATCATTCTACTATAAAATGACACTAATGCAGATTCTCGAGCTGAAGAATAACTGGTTTGGATGCTAGTAATAGGATTATTGTCTAGGCAAATCTACCTATTTGTAGAATCATAATGGAGTGAAATGTGGAGTCCTATTTAACGCAAGTACTTGTTCTATAATTCTGTATTTCCCACATTTGCTTGATTAGGAAAATCACCTGCTATATTTATTAAAAAATACAGATCTCTGGGCCCCACTCCTACCTTGGGAATCAGAATCTCCAGGGGAAGGGCTCTCTTACTCATGAGTCTTTAAACATCTCATTATCTCCTAGGATGTAGGTTTGTGGCTTATGGATAGCACGGCCAATTACCTGCCCATTACCTATTGAAAAAGCAAGAAAGATCTTGCTGGCTGAACTGGAGAAACTGGAACATTTGAGCAACGTCTGAGTTCAAGGCAAAACTAAATGCTCATTAAACTTCCTCCTCATGCACGGGCTCTTGACTGATACCCCTCACTCCTGCCAGGATTGGGCCTCTCCAAATGCATTATCATTTTGCACAAGGCATGCAGGGGAGTGGGGAGGTGAATCTTTGAGGGTCCCAGTAATCTTTTTCCGTCTCAGTGCTGTCATGGCATTGCAACAACTGTGGTTCGAGTTTTAGGGCATCTGGTTCTGTGGGTTCTTTATACTCACAGAAAGCACATCTAGGAAACACATAGAGTGTGGTCAAAACTTAGGACAAGATCTATGGGGCGCCTGGGTGGCTCAGTTGGTTAAACGTCTGCCTTTGGCTCAGGTCATGATCCCAGGGTCCTGGGATCGAGCCCCGCATCAGGCTCCCTCTCCCTCTGCTGCTCCCCCTGCTTGTGTTCTCTCACTCTGTCAAATAAATAAATAAAATATTTAAAAAAAGAAAACTTAGGACAAGACCTACTCTTTAGAGGGTGCCTAAAGCTTGGGGTCCCCTGAAGCCGAGCTGAATAGGGATTTGAGTACAAGTAGTTTATTTGGGAGGTGACAGAAACACCAGTGACGAGGGAGGAAAGGGAAGGAGGAAGACACAGAAGGGAAGGTAGCCAATGAAGTGAGCTCTCCAAGCCGGTTTCCATTCTGGGCGATTGGAGAGGAATCCTGCTGGAGAAGCTCAGGCAACCAGTATATAACACGTGCTTTCCAACACGGGTGGGAAAAAGACACCAAGTCCCAGGAGTCATTGGTAAGGGACACACCTGGGGCCTTAACTCCTTCGCAGCTGGCTGCACGAGTGGACACAGCTGACTTTGGCAATCAAAGGAAGGCCTCAGAGAAAGGGGTGCTGGCATTTGGAAGTCAGGGCGGCTAGCCCTTCAGGGGGGAGAGTGAAGGGACATGAGCTGGCGACAGGCCGCGTCTACTACACTTTCTTCCCCTGAAATATATCTTGCTTGCATACACAGCAGTGCTAGAAACACAGGGGGAAGTTGACTTCCTCTGCTGTCTCCCTGGAATGGCAAATCAGGAAAAGTGATAAACATAAGCCACAAATAGAATAGGAAATTTCCTCATTAGGTTTCTGGCTTCCATACTCTTGGACATTTGAATTCCTTTCCTAGAAAAAAACTAAAGGCATAAGGAAGCATCCAACTTCTGATATGTCTGTTCCCTGTTTTACATTGTTAATAGTAAGTAACACCCACAACGGCGTGCTAAAACAGTTTATATTCATCATCTCATTGAACTTTCTGAGAAGCTTTGTGAAGTAAGGGATATAATTTTTTGTCCCTCAAACTTCTAGAATATTCTAAACCATCTGACAGAAAGCTTGCATGCCTGAAACTCCATTGAAATTATAGACCCAAGAGAGCAAAGAGTGGCTCAGATTCACATGACTTCCAAGAGCAAAGGTTTTTCCTGAAGGTGGGGAGGGGGGTGGCTTTTCCGAGGGGCTTCCCTCTAATTGTGAGGAAGTGGGAAGAGATGGATTACGGGAAACAGTAGAGCAGGAGACAAACCCCACTGGGATCCGGACTTGTCAGGAGCTGTCTCATCAGCAGCTAGACATTGTGGTTCAGGAAGCAACTAGAAGTCCCACGGTGCCTCAGCCCGCAAGAGAGGCCTCCGCCTCACCGAGGACATCCCAAAAACATGACATTAAGAATTGTATTCTCTGTGGACGGCACTGCAGTTGAATGCTAGATATGCTCACTTATTTTTCAGAGCACAGACGACTTCTGAGGAAGCTTATTTCCTATAGGAATAGTAAGTACCCACTGACATTTATCTTTTGAATGGACAACATGCCAAGCTATGTCACTGGATACCCAGCCCCATTAGATCTGTCCAGGAATGCACGCTCCCTGAGTGTGAAATGATTAACATTACTGATTAATTAGCAAAAGCCTTTTGAGCCGGGGATGGTTTAATCAGTAAGTGTACGCTGTGCTGTGTGCATTCGTGAAGACCAAGAAATCCTGCAGAAAATTCCAGGCCATCACCCTCTGAAATTCTCAATTCTCATTTTATCAAGGACTCAACGTAGAGTAAAATAAACCACACATTCAAAATTTATGGGGAATAAGACCTTCTGGCAGTGGAAAGGTACACTTCACATTCTGAGGTCATAGAAGTCTTTATGAACAAAGGAGAAAAAACCATTTTCAGTAAATAGTATTCATCATCTCAGGACCCTGCCCTCTGGGAGAATAATTGTTCCTCACCTCGAGGATGATTAACAGAGATTTCCAATTTTGTCTCTGCTTTCCACACTCAGGCATGCAGACATTTCAATGCTGAGGAATTAAGTTATATTGTTTGGCAAATTAGGGAACTGGAAACATGACACATCTGTCACCTACCACTGGTGCTATTATTGTGCTATTATTACCATTATCACTCATGTTAGGAAAAAAGAGTTTCTGTTTTGGATTTCTCCGTTGTCGGGGGAGGGGCAGGGTGAGGAGAGGGTTGGGGGCTTGAGCTTCTACCCATTTAAACCCTAGACATTTTGCCTCAGTGAATCCTTATTAAAGTTTCAATCCCAAAGAAAGCAAACTTACAAGATGGAGGAGGAAGTAGCCGTTGGCTGGACCTGTGGCTGAGGTTCGGTGGCTGCCCAGAGAGCACAGTATGTTCTTCAGATCCTCGGATGAGTGCCTTGCTCCTTTCTGCAAGCAGGTGCCAGGCCTGGCACTGGTTTGGAGCTCTCTGAGAGTAACATATTCTGCAAACCTGGATCTCTGTTGCTCAACACTAGTCCTTTGGGGCAAATGATAGAACTGCCCACGTTTTAAGCCTTCAGGTGTTGTGCAGAATTACCCATCAGAGCCCATCAGCTGACCGTGCATTTCCAGGTGCTGGGATTTGGGCTCAGATGAGCCTGGAGCATGGTGACTGTCTATGAGCTGGTGTGCTCCAACAGCTGCTCCCCGTCTTGAAGACCAGGGGCAGATGGTGGTGAGTTTATAGTTAGTGGCATCAGACCCTACGGTCAGTTCAAAAAGATGTGAATGTAAGCGGATATATAACTTTTGAGGAAACAACATGGCAATAGTTAGCCACAAACATAAAAATGTTCTTACCTTTGACCCGGTAGTTTTACTTCTGAGAATAAGAAAACAAATAAATGAGTTTATCTTCCATGACATATTCATTCTAGTGTTGCTTATAATCACAAAAAGTTGAAACAACCCAGTTGTCTAAGCGGTTGGAGGTTGGTTAAATACATTATGATAAATTCATTTGGTGGCATGTCCTATAGTCAAAGACCTGGGAAAAGTCACCATATACTTTTTATAAAACTATAAACAAATATATACAGTAGAACTGCAATTCTGTAAGGAAATATGTGTGCATGCAAGAGGAACACAGAGAGAGTACTGAAGACCTACAGACTTCTGAGTGATGAGCTACAGGGGATTTTTATGCTTTGCTGCATATTCTGGTTTTTCTATAGTGAGCATAGATGCCATTTGTATTCAGTTGCTGGCTTTAGGCCATCATTCCTAAGAAAGAATCTGGTCTCTCTGGGCTAGCACTGACCAACCCGAGGTTGGAGACCAGGGAGCTGGGAGAGAGACAGGAGTCCACGTGGTTGGGCGGGCAGAGGACGCGGCCTGGGGATTTTGTGGTACAGCATCGCCTGGGGAGTGGGCAGAATGGAACCAAGTCAAAGTTCTCTGTGGGCAAGTGAGACCACTTCCCACCTGGGAGGAAGGAAATGTCAGCATGTTCTGCTCAGGGCCATTGTCCTCTGCCAGGGGGTGACTGCAAGTGTGACAAAAGTTCAACCACCCTCGTACTGAGAAGTGAGGTCAGGAGGTGCCCTGGGAGGTGCCAAAGGAAGCGGCCCCTGAAGACACGTGACTGCTTTGTAGTCACGTGATGCCCCCAGAAGGGACTGTTGTCCAGATTGTTGTGCTGCGCTGTGGGTCTTCTCACAGTCCGGGTTTCTCACCAACCCCCCAACCCCTGGACCAAAATGAAACCAACTGTGGACCTGTCACGGTCAGCGAGCCTACTGTCCCTCCTGAGCCTCCTACCGCAAGGTCAGCCCAATCCAGGAGGGGCTTTAAGCCAGGAAGAAGACACCAGTGATAATATTTGTATGGCACTTTACAGTTTACAGAGAATTTCCACGATGGTTCAGTTGAGGAGCTGTAGACATTCCTTTCAGAGAACACGCATGTACAGTCCGGGAAGGGGCACGCCGAGGGCTGTTTCCTTAACTGTAATTCCATCTGTGACACCCTCGGCTGCCTCTGGTGGCAGGGATGACACTCAGAGAGATAAGGCAGAGGGACAGCTGGTCTTCAAGCTACTACCAAAGGGAAGGAAAACCGGTGGTGTCAGTGGATTCGCGGTCCCTTTCTAATGAATCTAGGAAGTGCTAATGAATAATCAGCACTAATAAATCACTTTCAGTTAGAATAACACCAGGAAGCCAGAAGGGAGAACCACCCATTTAGTGTAGCTGGTGCCAAGGCAGGTAAAATGAAGGCTCTTCATGCAGACTCAGTGTCTGAGTGGTGATCGCCTGATGAAGTTTTCACCGGGAAGTCAAATGTTTTCAGAAAACACCTGACTTAAGGTCGTGCAATTCAATGTCTGAGTCAGCATAGCAACCCTAATGCCCACCAGCCAGCCTCTGTTGAATGCCCTCTGTGATGGGGAACTTGTTACCTCCCCAGGAGAATATTCCACAGTTGCATAGGTATGGTTGTTAGAAACCATGCCCGCAGGCCTGCAGTGTGAGGAGCACTGGGTTGAAGGGAGTGTGGCTCCATTTCAGAGGGGGGAGGGCAGGGAGCAATGAGGATACCATAGAGGATTACTATGTCCAAATTTCAGAATTATTATTTTTCTTCTGAGGGGCAAATACCATGGAGAAGACACAAAAATGCTTATATAATCTTCTTCGTTAAGAAGAGTGGTGCTGGGTAATAATAGTGGTCTAGTACATGGCTCATTATTTTGTAGACAAAACCAGAAGCAAGTCCTCCTTCCTATCTGTTAGCTTGTCATGCAAAGCTCTAATTATAGGATGTATGGCCATCTCAGCTCCCCTCCTAGATAGTCTTTGCCCTCAAGGAATTGATAATCATAACTGAGACTTGGTTGGTAGCAGACTGTACGTGGGAAACCAAAGGGAAATAGAGGTTCATTAATTCGGTCTGTTAGTTATTTACTATTTTATGAATATTGTGTGTCTCCCCAATAGGACTGCATATTCCTTCAGGGCAGGAATTACTTTTTCTGCCTGATTGTGTGTCCAACATTGAGCACACACAGTACCTTGCCAGTATGTGCGTAATGATTATCTGCAGAAAACTGTGTTGTAGGTAGCACACTGAACACATGCGGAAGAATTAGTATGATTAACAATGCCCATCAAGCCATTGGTTTAATGCTAACAAAACATCATCATTTAAAGAGTACACTGCCTTTATTTAACCCCATAAGTTATAACCCCTTAACACATGTACAATTTTTGTGTTTTTAAAGTGCTTTAAAAGATATTTTTTTTAACAGGTGGAAGACAACGTTCTTTAAAAGACATTTCATTTTTAGTGGGAAAGGAGATTACCAAAAGCGTGTAACAATTTGTTCATCATCTTCAAGAAATGGGATTTCTATATAAAATACACATGGAGCACTGAGTGCCAAGATGATGAGTTATGTGTGGTCAGAATTCAAAATGCGACTTGCTAGCAACCCGGTCTAGAGGGTGTCTTAAGTCAAGAATGATCCTGCAGGGAGAGAGGGAGGTGTGTTGGGGAACTGGGCTCTTGGAGGTGACTTCCCTTGCTGTGTGATGGGTTTGAGTTAGTGGTCAGGACAGCCATTCAGACTGACAGTGCCCTGGGTGTCCACAGCTTCTGTGACAGGGATGGGAACGTGGTTGACTCGAATGTTCTTCAGACAGCCAAAAAATGATTTCCACACCGGGAGCTTCAGTGTCTTCAAACCAGCTTCAAGAGAAAAGGAGAGGCATTCAGTGGATAATTCATACTGTCAAGTGAATGTACCCAGTTTAAAAAATAGTCTTCTTCGAGCTCAAGGGACAGAGGGTCTCGGGCTACCCGATCACCTCCTCCTTTGAGCTGGCCCCCCACACCCCGGCCTGCTGTGATAAATCAGCAACAAGGCTACTCTTCAAGTTCTTCGAAGGAGCCAATTCCACAGCCCAAATCAATAAATAATAACTCTGAACTCTTGTGCTTTTTATGGGTCATGGAAGACCCATAAAATTAACAAATCATTTGGAGGAACGTAAAAGAAGGAAGAATGACAAGGCTCCTTCCAGGCAAAATTCCAGAACCTGCATGATCCTCCCATTCTGATCCCCTAAAGCTTAATAACTCACCAGTAAAACAAAACACCTGGAGAGGAGAGATCAGTTTCTCGGCCCCTCTCCTGATTCTTTGCTGGTATCAGGCTTCTAGGTTAATGCAGCCTCTTAAGAGGGGCTTATAAATGATAGGCTTGGGACAGAAGAAGCAGCAGTAAGATGGCCTGGGCTATACAATGTGCCCATTGCTAGCAATTGGGTTTTCCCATGTGTTGGAGCAAAAGGCCTCTCTGTCTCCATCATCCAGCCAACCGCTGCCTAGCTAATCACCCATGGGCAGGGGCACTGGGTTTGGTGGGTTAAGATGGACATGTTAAGAGCTGACGTGGGGCAACACACAGGTGTAGAAGAAGCCAAGACAAGTTACCTGGGACACCTCCAATGTGTAGTGGCTCAGGAGCGCTGCCAGGCGGGAAGGGGAGCTGTCCAGCTGTGTAGCTATTCTCTGCGTCCAGCTCCAGGTGTAGAATGTGTTGTTTCATGGTGACTGGGGGAAAAGGAAGCCCGTCAGGTCAGTCCCCCAAGGAGAGCCCTGCCCAATGGTTAACGTCTATACTAGGGTGTCACCACGGGCTTCCGCTCAACTCATTCCCACGAGAGCGCTGTTGGCAGGAATTCGGTCAACCTAGACTCAAATTCAACTGATTTCTCAACACCAAGTGGTATTTAGGTGTTCCACATACATTACAGAACTTAATCCTTAAAATGAATCTGTGAGGAAGATATGATTACTCTTCTTTCCCAGAGAATACACTATGACTCTCAAGCACTGAGGAGCCTGACGAGACAGCTTGGTTATAAGTTGAATGAGTTGGGAATTCCGACCCTCTGCTCCAGAGGCCATGTTTATTTCATGCGATCTTAGCTTCTTTCCAGGGAGATGCTGACTTCTAAAAACTGAGTCGCTTTTGACCCTCCACATAAAATTCCTCCAATATTAACAATTGTAACTAATTGCCATGGATTTAGCATTCCAATTAGACAGGGAGAGACTAGCTTTTTTATAAAAGGTATTTTAGCCAATGTGGTTTAATGTATCTCCAAACTACCGTGCCCAGGTTATTCATCAAACAGCAGATTCGGTTTGGGAGGCTATGCCTGTTTTCCCGCCCAGTGGTGTATCTACATCGCTCGCTGTAATATTAAGTGGTGGTTGAAAAAAATAGCCCAACAATGAACTTGAACAATTAAGAGCAAATACTTACTGGGCACTTACTACATATTGGAACCTGCTGTGCACTTTACATACATTATCCCATTTGATTTTCACCCTGGGAGGTGGATGCTACTTTCACCTCCATTGTGCGGAGAAGGAAACTGAAGATAAAGAGCAATTAAGTGGCTTTTGCCCAAGGTCATTTAGGTAAGGGCTGGAACTGAGATTTGACCTTTGTTCTTCTTGATTTCAGAGCCAAAATCTAAATCATAATGTTGTACTGCCTTGAAAACAAATAGAGCTTATCAGTTTTCTGAGCTAAGAAAGAAAGAGAGAGAGAAAGAAAAGGAAAGAAAAGAAAAGAAAAATTCTCTGTAGGTGATGGAGGACGGGCGGCAGCAACCCCGAATGGCATCGATACAGCTGGGGCTGACCATGGACATGTGCTCACCATTGTTAACCCGCGGGGGCTGAGTCTGGTCAGACACTAATGGATTGAGGAGCTGAGGCTGCCTTTGGGACATTCAAGTCCAGAAGGAAAGGGAGACTGTTTCAGGGTGTGAACAACAGGTCACCGGACATCATACCTGTCACGGAGTGCCACCGTCCGTCACACAGAGATCGCTTTGGTGTGACCGATGTCAAGATCCCACCTGCCTCACTGTCCACAGAGGCCGTGACCTGGAACACACATGCATTTTCCCTTCAGAAGGGCTGGTAGAGCCAACTTCCCTGGCTTCTTCCCTTCCCAAGCCCTGTCACCGCGCCAGCCCCGAAGCACTTTAGACATAAGCCCCCTCCCATACTAGGTGATCATACGGGGGCCAGTGTTTGCAAGAATCTCTCGGCTGCATCCCTCCTAGGCAAGCAAGCTGCAAACCCAGGGCCCAGCCTGAAGTTGCTGCCAAAGGCCATGTCCTCCCAATGCAAACCCCTCCTCTGTCAGGCTCTACTCAAAGGGCACTGATTAGCATTGAAGATCCTCCTCAGCTATTAATACGTGACGGTGGCTCTGTTTAGAAGGATGTGAAATTTGGAAGGCAAAAATGCTGGCTGAGGCGTACACCCTGCTGCAAGGCCCAGACAATTATAATAATTCCATGAATGCATGCCTTCACAGGGTTCTTGTTCAAGGAATTTAGCAAGCTCATGGATGGCATTTGACTGGGCACGCAGCAGGGGTCAGGCACTCATGCTAGGGTGTAGAATTCTGCATTCCCACTCTGGGCCAGGGCCAAGGGCTGAAGCAAGGTGAGCGAATGCGAGGACTAAAATAAGCGAGTTGGTAACTAATTTGCATTTAATTTGCATGTAGCTAGCCAGTGCGGCCAATTCTCTGGCAGTTTTCCAGCTAAACAATGTCACAGCCGTTATGAAGGTTATCAGGTCTCGATTTTTGTGTGCATGATTATTTCCTCTCCAGAAGCCCTCCCGGAGCCCCTCCCCTCCCCTGAAAAGCCAGCCTTCTCTCAAGGCCGGCAAGCCGCTCCTGCCTCTAGCCTATCTGAGGCCTTCTTAAAGGCTGCATCTCAAATACAAAGAGTTCTAGGAGTTTGGGCTATTTTATCTTCTTCTGGGAGTTTTCCTCTCACCGTTAATAAGCTGTGGAAGGGTAGAGGTAAAGGAAAACTGCATATTATGGCTAAATAGAAAAACAAAAGCCCAGAATGGAGCCACTTAAGGCAAGTCACCAAACCAGTGCGGAAGACCTAACCTAAGTAACGTCTCAACCTCCCCCAGAAATGTAGTCTTAATAGATCAGTCAGGAATTTTCTGAACAGCACCCACGACATTGTAATCTGTCACATGGGCCTTCTCCAGCACCAACCCCCCAACCCACCCCAAAAGTTAGGTGAGGTAATCTACCTACTAAGACCCCCCCTGCCCTTCCCCTAATGGAATGTGACCTTGCCTGGAAGAATCCTTTCTTTTCCTTTTCTAATGACTTCCCGCCCCACCCTCATTCCTATAAAACCCTTCTATTTTGTACAACTCAGAGCCCTCCTCTACTTGCTAGATGGGATGCTGCCTGATTCCTGACTAGATTAACGTCAATGAGATCTTCAAATTTACTCAGTTGAATTTTTGCTCCTTAACATTATCACGATTTGCTCTTTGCCTTAAGACCTTCCTGGAAGGATTTGGTTTTTAAAAGAGGTTTTGAAAAGGAAAGAGACAGGACCCCAGTGGTGAGAGTAGGGTATTGGACCAGGCCCATGAGGGATGGGCAGGAGGCCGCAGAAGCCTACACTAAAAGAGGATTCCATGCCAAGCCAAAGGAAGCCTGGGGAGCAGACCAAGGGGCCAGCCTGGCTGCAGAGGCCAGAGATGCTGGTGGGTGGTATAGGGACAATAAGGGAAATCTGAAACTGACTCAGTGGACACCAAGCCATGGGCATAGAGCTGGTGTAGACAGCTGTTGGGCATAGAGCTGGTGTAGACAGCTGTTGGGCATAGACCTGGCGTAGACAGCTGCTGGGCAAAGACCTGGTGTAGACAGCTGCTGGGCAAAGACCTGGTATAGACAGCTGCTGGGCAAAGACCTGGTGTAGACAGCTGTTGGGCATAGACCTGGTATAGACAGCTGTTGGGCATAGACCTGGCGTAGACAGCTGCTGGGCAAAGACCTGGTGTAGACAGCTGTCGAGAACATCTACCCCACAACTCCAGGAACCGCCCTTATGAATAAAAGTAGAGATGTGACGAGGGTGAAGGGGAAGAGAGAAAAATGAACATTTATTGAGTATACCACAGTTTCTATTCTCTTGACAAAAGCCCTAAGATATAAGCATTATGATCCACATTTTAAAGATAAAGAAAATGAGTCTGAAGTAGGTTAAGTAGCTTCCCTAGGGCCATATAACTAAGTGGTGCAGGTAGAATTCAGCCCGCCTTGTTTGAGTTTTCCCAGTTTTAAAAAGATGATGAACAGGAAACATGATGACGAACTGACTTGCTTAAGGAAAACACTAAGTCAGCCCTGAAATCAGGTCTCTTTAAACAAGATGGGATCCCACTCTCACAACGCCCCCTGCTGTGGTCTCCAGAAATGAAGGTGGTTCTAACGGAAACCCACAGACCCTGTCATCACACGGTACACACCTTTCCGGCCTCCATATAAACACATAAGTGCCTCCCTGGCTGACTCCCGACGTGTATTAGGATGCCAGTGAGGCTTCTTGGGCGAATGCTGAAGACCAGCTTAAATTTGGGCCCCAACAGCACAGAGTTAGCTTTCAAAAGAAAAAAAAATTAGAACATCATAATTCAAGAAAAAGGACCGAGTTCTTCAGACTCTAAGACATAAACTCTTCCAAACTGCCCCTTACCTAGGATGACATGACCTCCTTCCTGGGAGAAATAAATGCCTTTCTCCAAAGAGCCATCCACGCAGGGGGACACACCAACGCTCACAGAAGGGGTGTCCAGGGGTTTCAGATCCAGCTGAAAGTTCCTCAGGCATCCCACAAAGCTGTTTTGGGGGAGGCTCTGCAACCAAGCGGAAGAGAAAGCAAACTTCATTAAGTCACACCTCCCAGACACACAGGGGCAGCCAAGGTTAAGGGCAGGGCAGTTGTCTGCAAAAGCAGGCAGGTAGGGGGATTCAACCATCCTGCCCGAGGCAGGTGGGCCTGACGGTTGTATTTGGCTCCCTGCCCACACTGCCAAGAAAAACCTGCATACCAGATGTCCGGTGGGTGGCTGAAGTTTGAGGGGGCCACCAAACCAAGCGGTGTGTGTGCAGAGGGCAGGGGCGGCGGAGGCTGCTGGCCAGTGCTGGTCGGGGACCTGACCCTGGTCTGCACAGACAGGGCTGTAACGGGAAATTTCTGCCTTACAGTGTACATAGCTCACCGTCTCTTTGCAGGTACAAACCACTTCTGAAGTTTTCATGAGCCTATGTGATTGCTTAATGCAGGGCAGCTGACTGAAAAAGAGGCCAAAACATTCCAAAAATAATAAAGTGTAAAAAAGCTTCCTACATTGTTGGGCTCGGTGCACCACCAACAAATCACGAATGCCGTGGAGTTAAAATAAGACCCAATGCCCAGCCTCGGGCGCATGCGCAGAGCACCTCCAGGCGGCCTGGAACAACGACCCAAGGATGCACCTCAGGATTCTGTGATCCCTGAAATTATATACCGATGTTCTCTGTATGTGCATTTTTCTGGGAAGCAAGACTGTAACTTTTAAGAAACTTTCAAAAAAAAAATGAAAGAATCACTGAATAAAATCCTTAAACTCCCTTCCAGAATAAATGCTTTTAGGACCCTGGAATCCTACACAACAGACACAGTATATGATAATTTTAAGACATGGTGACATTAGAGATGCATATTATCGAAATAAACTACCAACTTGACTCAGCGATGAAATTTTTAGTTTCTTAAGATTTACCATCTAATACAATGAAGAGCCAGTATCCAAAACCGAGTTCAGACTGTCCAGGGAAGGTCATCACCTAACACTGGATCCCTAATGGCAGACTGCAGATTTTGGTATTCAGAGGCAGACGCTGATTGGATGTTGCCTGCCCTCTGAGAGGATATGGAAGAGAGTAGTCCATGGTTTGCACAAGAGGGGGGGAATGCGGCAAAAAGAAGCTTGGTTTGTAAGAGTGATAAACATGGAGTACTATGGGTTGTCCCGTATATTACGATGCTGAGTGTGACTTACTCAGGTCAAAAGAATACCCATATTGTGCTCTTGAATAGCTACCTCATCCTATGATTTCTCTGAGAGGGAAATAGGTACAGAGGTTACAGAAAAGCAAACATTAACATTGAGGATTCTCTTTGGCAATTAATGTTATCTATTATATAAGTATTATACCTTATATCACATAGATATTACACAATATTATATAATATTCATTACATATAATATGTATGTATTATTATGTACAGTATTAATATATACTGATTATATATAACTATATTATATATTATAAATATATGTATATTATATGTATAATATAAAATAAAGCCAAACAATACTTTCTGACTTGCTGGGGCTTCGGCCCAAACCCCAGTGCAAAACTCAGGTGGGCCAGGCTGAGCCTCTGCCCAGGCTGAGACATAGCGGCCGAGGCTAGATCAGCCTGACCGCCTAGAATCCAAGTTGGCTGAAATTTCCTCTTCTAATTATGTCCGTTTCCAGGCCCAGATTTGAGTCTTGGCCCTTCCTCCCTCACTGCAAGCAAACATCACAGCAGGACGGGCCAGCAGCCCCGAGGAAAGGGGCAAGAGGGGCTGAGCATGGGGCAGCACATTCTGGCGAGGGCGGTCCTAGGACTGAACTGTCGACAGGACCCTCTTCCTTCACTGTGTGGGAGCGAAAGGCAAATCAGGGAGAAGACAGACAGCTGCGTGTGGTGCCCCATGTAAGGCAGGTGTGGTGGGGGCTCTGCTGGCATCGGAGTGGGGAGGAGGGACAGGGCACTCATGGAGCCCAGGCTCGGAGCCATGGCCACATCAAAACCTTTGCACTTTCCTAAGTTTGGTTCTTGAGATAATCTTATTTCAGACACCAAATAACATTAAAACACATATTCACTTATTAAGTTAGTCCTTTTCCACTTCCCTTTCTAACTTTCTGATTAGGACAAGGAACGCACTCTAGTTTTGCATTAATATGTCTTAACTGCCACTTATAATTACATAATATAGCGATCACTTGTCAAACTCTTTTTTTTTTCCAAATGGAGTATAACCACACTATCTGACCAGACTTTAATGACACTGTTTTGTTTACATATATTTATATTTATGGTTACCTACTCTTTATGGTAAAAAATACTGGGTTTCCATTTATGGGGAGACAAAAACATCCTTTAAAAATAAACTTAAATTTGGGCGCCTGGGTGGTTCAGATGGTTAAGCGTCTGCCTTCAGCTCAGGTCATGATCCCAGGGTCCTGGGATCGAGTCCCGCATCAGGCTCCCTGCTCCTTGGGAGCCTGCTTCTCCCTTTCTCTCTCTCTCTCATGAATAAATAAATAAAATCTTTAAAAAAAATAAAAAAATAAACTTAAATTTGGGGCGCCTGAGTGGCTCAGCTGATTAAGTGTCCCACTGTTGACTTTGGCTAGGTTGTGACCTCAGGGTTGTGAGATCAAGCCCTGCCTCTGGCTCTGCGCTGGGTGTGGAGCCTGCTGAAGATCCTCTCTTTGCCCCTCTCCCCCCAACAAGCACATCAAAAACAAAACAAAACAACCCAACAAAACAAAACAAAAAAACAACAACAAAACTTAGTGAGTTGACCAAGAGCAAGCTATTAAGTAATTTTTTTACCTGTGTTTGGCAAAGATGATGAAGGTGACACAAATTGCTAAAGTTTGGAAAACATTATCTTAAACAGAAGTCTCCATCTACAACCTAAAACCTACGTTTCTGCATTCCCTGGAAGAGAAACTAACAGATTCCTATCTATAAAGACATGGAGAAGCCTTAGATTCATTCCTCCAGGCCTGTGTGTCAAGCTGAACCTTAAAGGTGAAGGGTTGGGGGGGTGCCTGGGTGGCTCATTGGGTTAAGCATCTGCCTTCCCAGGGTTCTGGGATCGAGCCCCACATCAGGCTCCCTGCTTAGCAGTGAGCCTGCTTTTCCCCCTCCATCTCCTCTGCCTGCCCCCCCTCCCCTGCTTGTGCTCTCTCTCTTGCTATCTCTCTCTCTGTGTCAAATACATAAATAAAATCTTTAAAAAAAAAAAGTGAAGGGTTAGGAATGGGGATTATTTCTGTGGGCTTTGGGACATTAATTAGGTATTTTAAAAAATTATTTACAGTATTTTGAGATTCTTGAATATCTTGTATCTTATATAATTATAATGATTATATATTAAAATGTTTTTAATTGAGATATAATTGACACATAACATTATTTTCAGGTATACAACATAGTGATTCTCTCTCTCTCTCTCTCTATACATATATATATATATATTTATGTATATGTATATAGTGGTATGATTACCACAATAAGTCTAGTTAACATCCATTGCTACACATAGTTACAAATCTTTTTCTTCTTGTGATAAGAACTTTTATGATTTACTATCTTAGCAACTTTCAAATATGTAATACAGTATTATTAACTATGGTCACCATGTTGTACATTATATCCCCAGGACTTAATTATTTTATAACTGAAGTTTGTACCTTTTGACCACCTTCATAATTATATCATAAGGTGAATTATTTTTATTTATGGTTTTAAAACATAACTATTTTTTTTGCACCAAATGCTCACCATGCTAAGTGTACTCACCATCACCAAAGTTATTACAATATTATTGACCATAAACCTGCTGTACTTTTCATACCCATGACTTATTTATTATATAACTGGAAGTATGATCTCTTAATCCCTTTCTCCTATTTGGCCTATCCCCAACTCCCCTTCTGCCAACCACCAGTTTGTTCTCTGTATTTATGAGTCTATTTCTTTTTTGTTTGTTCACGTTTTGTTTTTTAGATTCTACATATAAGTGAAATCATATGGTATTTGTCTGATTTATTTCATTTGGCAAGATAGCCTCTAGGTCCAGCTCTGTTGTTATGAATGGCAAGACTTCATTCTTTTTTATGGCTAATATTCCAGTGTGTGTGTGTGTGTGTGTGTGTGTGTATGTATCACATCTTCTTTATCCATTCATCTATCTGTGGACACTTGCATTGCTTTCATATCTTGGCTATTGTGAATAATGCTACAATAAATGTAGGGTTGTATATTTCTTTTTGAATTAGAGTCTTTCTTCATTTTCTTTGGGTAAATACTCATCAGTAGAATTTCTGGATTGTACAGAATTCCTATTCTTAATGTTCTGAGGAAACCTCCATACTGTTTTCCAGAGTGGTTGCACCAGTTTGCATTCCCACCAACAGTGCAGGAGGGTTCCCTTTACCCCACGTCCTCACCAACACTCGTTATTTCTTGTCTTTTTGATAACAGCCATTCTGACAGGGGTGAGGTGATATCTCATTGTGCTTTAGATTTGCATTTGTCTCATGATTAGTGATGCTGAGCATCTTTTCATGTGTTGATGAAGCATAACTATTTACCTTTGGCTTCCCTGAGGGAGACGATCCCAGGTAAACTGGTGCTCTGAGGCTGATGGTGGAATTTCCAGGCAAACTTCCCTCCTGGGCCCTCAGACCATCCACAACCAAGTGCCCCTTCTCTCCATCTTGCCCAAACACCACCTTAAGAGTAAAAAAAATATATTAATCATGTTTTACCTCTGACAATTGGTGATGTATTTTATTACTGGTCACAGGACATTTTTTAAAACAATGTTTTTCTGTTTCTTCAAGGAGCTTTAAAAAATCAGAAATTTTTCTCCCTAGTATTATCATCATCATCACCATTTTGTGAGATTATGTTAGATACTAAACAGAGTAAGCTAGAAAAGTGAGCTTTATAAGAAGGATTCCTTAGTGTGCCTGGGTGGCTCAGTCGGTTGAGCGTCGGACTGTGGGTTTCGGCTCAGGTCATGATCTCAGGGTCCTGGGATCGAGCCCCACTTTGGGCTCCATGCTCAGTGCGGAGTCTGCTTGTCCCTTTCCCTCCCCCTCTCCTCCTTCCCCCCTCATGTTCTCTCTCTTATAAATGGATAAAACCTTAAAAAAATAAAAAATAAAAGTCCTTCGGCAGGGCTCCTGGAGCAAGGAGCCATGGCTACTTCTTTACTAACAAGGGAGGACACATTTTCACCGCTTTGCTAAAAGGCAAGATCCCTGGGCTCTAGGGTGGACTCCGCCATCTCACGGCTATGAGACTGTTCACTAATGCCTCCCCAACTTATATTGCCAGCTGTGACCTCTGGCCTTTACTATCTAGAATGGTGGGCTTGAATGTCTGACAGGCCACTCCACCCTAGGAGGTTCACAGCAGAACCCTGGCTCTTCCCCAGCTCTAAATTGCTCCTTCCCTGGCCACACGCCCCTTCTCCTCATTTTCTGCGTCTCAGTAGCAGTCCCTCTGGCGTCCCGATGGCTGGTCCCAAACCACAGGACTTGATACGGACCCCTCTTTCTCTCACTCTCTACATGTGACCCCTCAGCGAGCCCTCTCAGTTTTCGGAGCACATGCTAGACAGTTTACTTCTGTCCATGTTCCCCACCGCCTCTTGAGGCGAAGGCAGCGGCATCCACCTGGCCGCTCTTACCCCCATTTCATCTCTTCAGCTAAAGACAGCTTTGAAAATATCCATCTGTTCATGCAATGCTCCTTATTTAGTTGAAGATTCTTCCGAAGCTTCAGAGACACTCAGAATAAAATCCGAGTCCTCACCTTGGCTTCAATGCTCCCATGATCTGGGCCCTGCCTGCCCCTTGAATCCCAGCTCTTCTCCTTTCTTATACTGTATCTCTTGCAATCTGGGATGCCTTCAGGCAAGATCTGGAAAGCTAGGGATGTGGGTCTTTAATTAAGCTTGTGTTATGCAGAAGGCATTCCCGGCTCAGAGAGGGACCCCGGAGACCTGGACAGTGTCTTGACCGGGAGAAATGGTCCAGGCAGCGGGGGTGGGAGGGGAAGGGGACAGAGCCCAGGGAGGCATGGCGGGGGCTGAAGAAGCAGTGAATAGAGCCCATCTTGGCACCGAGACATCACGCCCGACCTCCTTGCCCGGTGTGCGGAGCAATCTCCGCTGCCAAAGCGCTGGGGTGCTCGGTGCCTCTGAGCACACAAGCTCGGCCAGTGGTGGGCTCCGTGGCAGGCAGGAGGCTGCGACCCCTCTCCAGGTTAGTCCGGGGGGACTCTGCGGCAGTGGCGGCTTCTCACGCAGCCCCGGCTCTCACCGTGTGCCACTGCCCGTCGTTGCACTTCTCTTTGCTTTTGAGTCTCAGCTTCTTCCCTCCTGCCCCCAAGGCAAAGACGAGCCGTCCCTTGGAGAGATACAGCGCCATGTAGGAGTTCTGAGAGCCCGAGTAGAACACAAGGCCTCTGGAGGAAGCCGTCCGCACGTCCACAGCAAACCGTGACCTGTCAGGAAAAGAAAGCAACAGGCAAAGAAGGAAAATAGAGGTTTTTAGTGTTTTTAGTGTTTTTCTGAGTCCCTGAAGCCGGAAGAGAGGGTGAGGCGCAGACACCCCAACCCCCGTCATTCAAATGAATAAACTAAGGCATGTACTGATTAAATGACCCATCTCTTTGGGAATTTTTAAAAGCTATTAGAGTCCAGCTATTAAAAGTTGTGCATATGATTTTCTTACACTGTTGGGGAATAATGAGGAAGCTCTACGGCAAACCTAGCTGCTGGTATAAGGGCTGGCACATGGCACGAAAAAAGGTGCCTTACTGTTTAAAAAACATCCACATTTTAAAAAATCATGGCAAAGTATATACATAACATAAATTTTGCCATTTTAACCCTTTAAAAGTGTATAGTAGGGTTGAGTACACTCACATTGCTGTGCATCCAGTCTCCAGAACTCTTTCCACCTTGCAAAACAGAAATTCTGTACGCATCAAACAACACCTCTGCATTCCCTGTGCCCCAGCCCCCCCCCCGTGTCCACCATTTTCCTTCCTGTCTCTCTGAATTTGATTACTCTAGGTCCCGCATATAAGTGCAGTTATATAGTATTCGCCTGTCCATGACTAATGGCTTGTTTCACTTAGCAGCCTGTATCTTTTTAACCCAGTGAATATGCATTCTATTTTGTACACACGCAAGGAGAGGAAAGTTGCAAGGGGAAGTGTGTGCGGGCGGGGTGCGAATGGAATAACAAGGATTTGATTTAAGCAACAGGTAAGCATTTTCTTTCTGCAAGACATAGGCAGAGGCAGAAAAGTACAGATCTACCTTCTCCCACCCGCTTTTATGTTTCTTGGACCTTAACTAAGACCCCACTGATGATGGAACAGGAATTAAGCGAGCACCATGCAGGGAAAGAAGAAAAGGAAAGTTAATACTCCTTTGCATGGTGGTTACATATCATATGCACATCTGGCTGAACAAGATTTACTTTGCATGAGAATTTACATTCACTCCTTTACCCACCCACCCGTGCATCCAACAAATATTTAATGAGTGTGTAGCATGCGTAAGGCACTGTGGTGAGCCCTGGGAATGCAGCGATGGGTGTTTCACTCTCGAGCTGTTTCTGGTGCACACGTGCACTGACAAGGATCCCTAAAAGGACAGCGTGCAAAGGTGGTGGGGGGTCCAGGTATCAGCAGGCTGTCATCACCCCCTCCTTGGGTGACAGAGGCAGAACCTAGGTCTCTCCTGTTTAAAGCTGCATCCCCAGGGGGTGCCTCATACACAGCAGGCACTCGACAAATAGTTGAGTTGAATTAAGTAGTTAATTGAATAGTTGAATTAAATGGTAAATGGAAAACTTGGAGGCAGAATCAGGAAATGAAAGAGAAAATGGCACTGTTACTTCTCTTTGCTTTTTAATATCGTGAGGCTGAGCAAACACCGAGAAAGTTGAATCTTTTAGATTAGGGAGTTTCCTTGAGGGTGATGTTCTTCAAAACAAAAGGGAAATCTATATATGTTAAATTAAACCAACCAGATGGTGACACCGCTCAATATTTCTCTTGGTGTAGCTGTGTGCGGAGGTTTGGAGAATGAGGGTTAGCCAATTTAAGGAGGATATTCGAACTTGCTACAGAATTAAAGTACTTTACATATGTGGGCTTGGTTATCAGGCTTGACATTTGCTTTCCAGAGTTATTTCTTAAAGCAGCTTTCTTTCATAAAAGGCTAACTGACTAACACCCAAAAAAGACGCCAGTAGATTCAAATCCCAGCATATGATACAGCAGCTCAGACTCTTCATTGCTGCTGGATGGGAGAATAAGGCAGAGAGTGAAGTGGCATTTTTATACATTCACCAAAACGATAAAATAGTGGTGCAGCATTTTAAAGGAGAGGCAACAAATTGCTAGAATATAAATTAGAATGAGAACAACGGAATAGCCCATATTCTGGACTTGCCTCATCCTGAAAATATACTCTTGATGGCTACAGTATTTGAGACTTCAATAATTTAAAAATTATATCGACTAGTGATTGCTTTTTACCACTTCCCCGTTAAAACGTTCCTTTTCCCATTTATTATGTATACATTAGTGCTGCAAGGGAAGGTGCTGGGGTTGAATCATCAGAAGAAGCCAGAGAACTCACCATACTGAGTGTGCTCTGAGAGGAGATGCAAGACAGGAAGGGGCTTTGCAGGGTGGGGGGAGGGCAGCGCTGGTGGGGGAGCGCCAGAGCCCAGGCAGGAGGGCGGGGAGGCTGGGCAGCATCTGCACAGAGACTTGATCTTGACCAAGAGCACGGTGATGGGGAGTGGGCCTTCCTCCCGAGAGGTAGCCCCAGGAAGGGCAAATAACTGAGGGGGACCTCACTTCTCAGTCTCCGTTGGCAAATCAGGGATCCCCAGCCTTTCTGTGGCGCAAATGGAGATGGGGGGCTGCTGGCATAGGGTTCTCCTTCTGAACGCCACCCTTCCCTTTTCCTGCCTTCACATCTGCCTGTGAATCGTGCACTTGGCTCATTGAGTGGGCCTCCCAGGGCCAGCTCCTTGCAAGCTACTGCATCCCTCCCCCTGCAGGGAAAGCATTATCAGCTCCATTTAACTGATGAGAAAACTGAGGTTCAAAGAGATGTAGCAACTTGTGAAAACACTGATGATGCCAAGTTCATAGAGAGAAAGCTGAGGCTTAAAAAAGTTAAACAACAGCCTGTGGTATCCATCGACTTGCTACTCCAAACCCCTTTTGAGTGAACTGGCTGCAGGGACACCATGGGTGGCAGCCCCCAGCCCCCGTGCCCTCAGATCTGCAATGGCATATGGGTGACTCCCAGCCAAGGACTGAGCTCAACAGCAAAACTAGAGCCAGGCCATTGATGCCCAACACTGGACTCTTCTAAGGGGTGACCTTTGCTTGCGGCGGCCCCATCATTCACAGGTGCTGGGCCCCTGTCTCCACGGAAGGCTCTTCCCACCAGCCCCTGCTGCCTCCACCTTTATCTCCCACAGGAACAACACATCTCTTGCAACATCTAATCCTATCTTCACGTCTGCATCCCAGAAGACCGATCTGGCAAATGGCCTGAGGTCACAGAGCCAGCAAGTGGCTGAGTGAGGATTGAAAGCTTGGTCTTAAAGCCAGGCCATTCTGACCCTGGGAAATTCTGCTTCTGTACATAAATCATAAAGGAATTTTGGCACCTTGTTATTTATGTCTCCAAATCACATGAAAATGACAAGCCTTGTTTTCCTACCTTTTTTCTGACATAATTAATATCTCTGTTCACTCCCTCCTCCCCAGAAGAGAGGCAACTTGTTAGCACAAGAAGTCCAAAAGTGCTCTCTAAAAATGATCTATCTGGCACTGAGTCTACTTACAAGAATTATTTTTCTCTGACTATAGAATGTAGAGAAGAAAGGTGATTTATCATAGAAATAAATAGCAGCTTTGAAAGGAAGTATCAGTCGTATTTTTAGAACGCCGTCAATTCTCCACCAGAGCCCAGCGGATTGTTTCAGCCTCTGAGCAGCGCACGTGTGCCTTCCGGCAGCGGGGACGGAGCACGCTTGGGGCAGTCACGCACCATGTCCTGTGCAGGCCAGCACCTCTCTCCACAAAAGTGGTGTTGCCACTTCATTAGTGACAGGTGTGTGGTGTCCTGCCGGCTGGCCTGCTCTGGGATACAATTGTGGAGTCAGGTTCTGAGTCGGTGTGGGGGCAGGAATATTCAAAATACCTGGGTTTCACCAACTCCTGGGGAATCGTGAATAGCAAGTGGCTGGTGGGCCTGTCCCCAAACCTGAGGGCTCCATGACTGGCCTGGGCCCGGGGAGGTGGTAGGCAAGACTGAGCCTCTCGCCACATGTCCATGCTCCGTGGAAAGGCCACTGGCGTGTCCTGCAATGGCTGCAAGGCAGAGAAGCACAAACTTAGGACAGCTCATTATCAGAGAAAAGAGTAAAGAATACTTATCTTGCTAAGAGCCTTGCTCAGTTTTTACTTCGATCCTAGGAGATTAATTCAATAGAGATGAATTCATCCTTGGGGAGGATGCATGTTCTTCCCATCTGACACAAGTCTGGTCTCTTTCCTGACAGCTGCCGCACCTGGGATCAGTGGGTACCCAGAGCCCCTCCCCACCATGGAGCTGTGGAATAATCATAGTGTCTCTTGGGAGAGCCAGCATTGGGCCCGCAGCCTGAGCCTGCACAGCCAGTCCCCAGGCCACGCAGCCGCCAACACGCCACCTCTCCTGGAGCCATTCACTCGGGTTTCTGCAGCAGGGCAGTGCAAAAACAGACAGCAGGAACCAGAAGGGGTGTGTGCGGCAGGGCGGGTATGTGTGTGTGTTGGAGGGGAACCCCGGCCTGTCTCCACTTTAATTAGAATTGATCCATACACAGAAGTGTGTCCTGAGCTTAGACGATGTGTTGAACTTTTGAACAGAACAAAGTTTTAATGCTGAAAAACAACTGTGATAAATATCAAGTAGGACTAGCAAAATTGTTGTTAGAAACTGAGACTCTCCAGCCATTCCTCCCTTTTTCTTGGCTAGGAAGAACCCAGATTTTGATCCCATGTCCACAACTCCCACAAGACCAGAGCTCAGCTGGGATCTCTATTTGTCGAAGGGACGAGCAGGGATTCACTGTGCCAGGGATTGGATGAGAGAGGAACATGTGACCTCCCTCTTGGCCAATGAACCTGGAGGGGACATGGTGGTGGAGCGGGGGGGCCTCTGAGAAATAATATCTTTACTAATAAAGCCGAGCTGATCCGTGGCTCTGGTGCTGGGCATTGTCCCGTCAGTATATGAAGCTCCAAACTACGCAGGGTGGAGCTGAGGTGAGCTGAGACCAGCCAGGCCTTAAGCCTACCTGTCCTCAAGCTGTCTGTTATGTGACTTTATAGATCCTCTTATTGTTTAAGTCATTTTACACTTGGAGCTAATAGCTAAAGGATCCCCAACAGATTTAAATTCCTTCAAGATCAGGTTTTCCTCCCAGGCCCAATTCCTGGACAGGGTGCTCAGAATGGAAACCTGATACCAGTTATTTAAAACATTCTGTGCTTACACATTGCTGAGTGGAGATGAGCAATCATGGCCACCAGAAAGTTAGATGAATTGCTTAAAACCACTTCAAATCCAGTCAAACCTGGAGGCTAGTGGAGCTTCCTGCCTGGGGCTCGCAAGAGTGGGTCCTCACTCCCTCCCTGAAAGATTCTTCTTTGTGTATCAAGAGCAGTAACATCAAGATGAGCAGATTTCATAAATAACTTTTGTCACCACCTCTTCCTTCTCATAATGGCCCCCACGTGTTCTGGAGCATCCAGGCCCTACATCCTGGCCACGGTGGACACCCACCTACCTCCCTTGCCTCTTCCCCGAGTTTAGCTTCCATGTCCTCCTTTATCTCTGTGACACGATTGCCACTCCTTCCTTTTCAGCCCTAGTCCCACTGCCCTGAAAGGCTCTGACTCTCTTGCCTGGACTTTGTAGTACTTCGCCAGCTTGACTCCTTGTCTCTAGAACTTTCCCTCACCAAACCATCCCACAGGCTCCTGCCAGTTTATTTAAACATGGCTTAAAGCAGGCCTTTCAATGGCTTCGTGCTGCCTATAGAAAAATGTCAAAATTATGTCAGGCCATCCTCTGCCTGATGTGGCTCAAACGTGGAATTCTGAGTTGACCTTGTCACTCCCCACCCTTTCTCCACTCAATTTCCCCTGTTCACCAAGCTTTCCAAGCCAAAGAAGCCACAGGACGTAGTCTGAAGAGAACATTTGAGATCTACAGCCCTAAGTCTGAATTCTGAGTCTACCATTTACTGACTGGGTGCTCTTGGGCTAGTTGGTTTTGTTTTTTTTGTTTTTGTTTTTGTTTTAGCCTCCCTGAGACTCAGTTCCCTACCTATAGAGTTGGTAGTTTATTCTGCTCTCAGAGGGGTGTGGTGAGAACTGAAAGAGAGAGAGACTGCAAACTACTGAAGATCAGAGAGAATGCATGGAATGGGTCTTGTACCTGAGGTGCACCCACATCCCGCCTCTGGGCTTTGGGCTTCTGCTCACGTAGCAGCGACACTCACTTGTCTAAATCCAACCCATCCTCCAGGCCCAGCTCGTGTGTCACCTCCTGATCTCTGGGGCAGGAAAACTCCTGCCACCCCAGGCCTGTTGCATGTTTCGTGCCTTTCACTTAGGTTATTAGGGTATATAATGATCACAGCTATGCTTACCATGTGCCAGGCACTTTGCTACGTGTTTTGTGTTTATTACCTCATTTAACTCTCACACCACCACTACAAGATATTACTTTATATATCCTCATTATGTTGCAGGAAATAGACCCACAGAGACGTTATATAATCACTCAAGGTCACACACCTAGTAAGCCTGATGCAAACCCAGTAAGTCTTACCCCAAAGTCTAGTCCTTAACCACAAAGCTTTGTGGCTTGTTTGCTTTCTTTCTGTCAGTGAGCTTTTGGAGGCAGAATTAATGTCTTATTCTACCTAATCTGGGGGCTTGCACAGAACAGGGGCACAATTAAATACAGTGTGTTCATGGCGGCTCCCACAGGGATAACTCTAGCCCCTGCGCCCGCCATCCGCCAAGGCCCACTCAGTGACATCTGACAGGCCCCCGCCAGCTTTCTCCCTGTAGATGTCCTGCGGGCACCTGTCACTCAATATAAAACACACTCCACTCAGTCTCTTCCTCTAAATACTTGTCCTTCTCCTATCTCCATGAACGGCACCTCCATCCATCCAATAACCTGGACCAGATGCTTCGGAATTGTATTAACTCCTGCCTCTCCCTTACACCCACCGTCAATCATTATCTGGGTCCCGTACATTCTATCTTCTAAATAGCTTTGAATCCATTTCCTTCTCTCCATCTCTACCATCGCTGTGTTAATTTAGTCTCTCCGTAACTTTCAGCCTTCTGATGAAAAAAGTGAATTCATGTGATTTCATTCCTGATGGAGCCATCCTAAAGATGTTCTCCTAACAGTAAAATGACTACCCTCTATGAACTATACTTCTTCTTAATAGCATAGAACGTTTCTGATTATGTGCTATCTATTCAACTCCTCCAAATCACTGTGCCGCAGGGAAAATATTGGCAGGCAAGTGGCATGGGGTTGATGGTGAGCGAAAAGTGTGCTGAACAGAAGTGCGTTGCTTTTAAGAGGCACAGGCTGTGGGAGGAGGCTGTCGGGTTTTGAATTCCAACTCCACCTTCTATCTGTGGGAGCTTGGGCCAATTGCTGACCTTTCTACACTGCAGCATCTTGTTCTGGAACATGTGGCTGGTCATATACTCACTTGCTACTATTACTTTAGTATGGTGACATGAAAGTACAGAAGGATAGTAATACTACTTCCTTCACAAGGTTACTTGCAGATTTAGTAAGAAAAGCCACTTGGCCAGCACATAGGTAGGTGCTCAGCCTTACCCATTAATCGTTTTAATTGTAACCTCCAGATATGGGGAGGTCAGACTGTTGACCTCGGGCACAGCAAGGAATTCTTTTAAGTCCTAACCCTGTGTCCAATTCATTACGATGCTTGTGCTCCTTCAAATCAGAAACTGTTCTTCCTTTCAGCCTCTCTTAGTGCTGCACATTAGGATCCCCTGGAAGCTTTATAAACTCCTGCCGCTTGGACCCACTGCAAGAGCATCTGACCTAATTGGGTGGGATGCAACCCGAGCATTAGGCTTTTAAAAGCTCCCCAGCTGTTTCTAATGTGCAGTCAAGGTCAAACCGCACTGGTCTTGGCAAGGCCTGGGTACGTGCATGCGTGCTGTCATAAGGGGCAGGGTGGAGGGGTGTCTGTGGGCAGGGGAAGGGGCATGATTCCTGTATTCTAGAGAAACTCATTGTGCCTGTTGGAGACACAACAGAAGTGTCAAAAGAGCAAGACATCATCTATAGGACTTGAGAAACCTAGGATTTAATTTGTTCTGCCTGCAAAAATTGCTAAATTTTCACCAAGATACAAAGTAAAAGATTTTTTACTTTTGGTATAATGCAACTGTTGCTGACCCATCGATCCCACTTCCTGGAGGCACCGACCACCAAGAGATCAGGCGATCTACACCCCTCCCTCCACTCCCACCCCTTCCCCAACATCTCACATGAAGTAGGATTCACTTCTGAGAATCCCCAAGGGAGAAGCAAAAGCCAGTGTTGGGTACACTTACCTGATTGATATTCAAAGTGTGGGATTTGTTAAACCTCATAGAACCTCTGAGCAACAGGAGGAAAGGTGGTGGGTTTAAACTGCAGCCTCCCAGGGACACATCTCTCTTGAAAGTTTTACTGGCCAAGTCCAGGACCGCAGGGCTCCCTGATTGCCTGGAAGGAGGGTGAAGAGGCAAACCACTGTCCAACTCTGAAATCTCAAGGAAGATGCACTGGCAGAGAGAGCTTCAAAACTATGCATTCTTACTGTCAGGCTTTAGGTGAACTTTCATCTCCTACCTGCACATTATATCTAGAGGAGACACCAGGCTCAGAGGGGAGGATGGGCTGTGACCCACTTCTGCATTCCCTATAATACCCAGCACCATGCCTTGCCGGCAGGAAGGCTCAAAAAATTTCATTGACTTGAATGGTTAGGGCTGGGGCAAAGCCAGAGTATGATAGTGGTCTCTTTGGAACAGGTGTCATTTAGAAATGTGAAAATGAACTATGCAGAGAGGAGAAAAGTGGGCACTGATGACCTAGAATGATGGTGAACACCAGGAAACCTTAGAGGTGAGTTTGCAGAAGGGTTGATCTTGCTGCATTTGAGCAGGAGAGTCTCACAGATAAATAATCTGCTTATCTCATGATTGTTGTCTGAGCCTTGATGGACAGCAGGAGCCCCCAAGCTCCCCATAGGTTGCCGAGGTTCCTGACCAGTCCTGGGCCCTCCTTCTGCCTTGGGGAGGGTTTTGGCTTTTATCTAAAAAGCGATCATTTTGAATCAAAAGGAAAGAACATCTAAACATTTGTGTGCAAGGACCAGGCTCCTCTCTCTATGAAAAGTCCCGGTCGGGTTCGACACGGTGGTGATTTGGCTTCCCAGCAGTGCCGGCCCATGCAAGTCCCCAGCCCCCCAAAACAGGGGAGCACTGATGAAATCAAATTGCATGACCTTGATTAAAATGAAGTAAAATTTCAGTATGGAAAATCTTCAGGGCCATAATCTGAAAGTTAACTTTCACTAGACCTTTCCCAAGGTTATGTGCCAAAGCTGCTCCTACAAAGGGAGGCCGGGCCCAGGTGAGGTGTTCCTGGGAGATGGTTTGTTTCTAATGTGTGTATCTTGTCTAAGAAGTTGTTTGAAAGTTGGTGGAATGAGAGCCTCAGGCAGCACGTGCTGACAAATCCAACTCCACTACCAGAGCAAGGGGCTGCCCTCCCTGAGGCAGACCACGCTCATCAGCCGCACCCCCGCAACAGGGCACGCACCTCCGGATGAAGACGTTGCTGATGCAACCCTCAAAGTGACTCCCGCCCAGATACAGGGGATGCTGGGAACCCGACAAGTCCTGTAGCCTTTGGTTACTTTTCAGAGTCTGGTCATCAATGAGAAGCCGGAGGCTGGACGAAGAGGAAGGCAAAACAAGAGTGAGAACGGCAGAGAAGAAAAGTTTCTCACCACGTGGCCCACTGAGGCTCTTCTATTCGGACTCCACATCTTTAACCTAAAGGAAATTGTTAAACTAGATTTATTTTTAAAGAGCATTTAAATTTTTAAAAAAATTTTTGCATGTATTTCTTTATTATATTTTTATTAAAGCAGTCTATATGTACAGAAAGTGAACATATCCTGTGTGCTCAGTGAATTTTTTGCAGTGTGAATACACCAACGACACCAGCACCCAGCCACAGAAGCAGAACTGACCAGCACCCAGGAACCCTGCCTTGTGCCCCCTTTTCCCTGTCTGAGGGTATAACCCCCGAGCCCTGAATCTGACAGAAGAAATTAATTTTGCCTGTTTTTGAATTTTATATAAATGAAATCATAGGAGATGAATTCTTTTATGCGTGACCTCTTTCACTCAGCAGGACGCTGTGAGGTTCATCCATGGCATTCTATACGGTTGTAGATCTTTTGTGCTCATTACTCCGGTTTCATTCCCACATTTTGAATAAACCACAGTTGGTTTATCCATCCACCTTTTGGCTGATTGATTTTTTTATTATTTTTTTTTAATGAGGACATTGATACAGAACCAGGAAGAAGGCTAAGACTTACTAGTAAAATAGCGTTAGCATCAAGGACACATACTTCACAAAAAAATACTAGAAAATTCCATTAAGCTAAATAAAAGTCTTAGAGCTCTGGCGAAAGTGCTGTCGTACTCACCCAGAGTTGTCACTTATGACAGATACATAATGCAGTGAACCATCCGTGTACGTCTGCGGAGATCTAAAAATCGGGCTGTTGCTATCCCTGGTGTTCAGTTCAATGTGACCATCTTCCAGGGAGACCTGCAGGTTCCGTGTCTGAAACCACCACAGAACATACCCATCAATGTCATTAACTTCCAATGAAAGATTATGACGGTGTCAATACCGAAGTTATGATCAACACTACAGATAAGACAGGATGTTTTGGCCCAAATGTTTTGACTTCACTATTTCAATCTAAAGATTATTTTTGAATATTCTGACCTGTGTTTATGAATATAAAAGTCTTATGCAAAGTATTTTAACACTTGAATCTGTCAAAGGCATCTTATGGATCTACATCCATAAACCAAATT
This sequence comes from Callorhinus ursinus, assembly GCF_003265705.2. Lineage (NCBI taxonomy): Eukaryota > Metazoa > Chordata > Mammalia > Carnivora > Otariidae > Callorhinus > Callorhinus ursinus. The sequence goes on from NW_027397073.1 coordinate 46,941,846, forward strand.
TTTTTAAAGATTTTATTTATTTGACAGAGAGAGAGAGAGAGAGAGCACAAGCAGGAGGAAGGGCAGAGAGAGGGAGAAGCAGACTCCCTGCTGAGCAGGCAGCCCCATGTAGGGCTCCATCCCAGGACCCTGAGATCATGACCTGAGCTGAAGGCAGATGCCTAACCGACTGAGCCACGCAGGCACCTCCCCTTTTTTTCTTTTTTTTCCCCATAAACCAATTTAACTTCTCCATCAATGATACGCCAATCTGTTGAAGTTATTTTCATCAGGATCAATTCTTTTCTGAATCAATTTTGTGATGAAGACTTGATTCATCCATTTTTTAAAATATATGATTATAGCAATGATATCTTCTCTTTAGTCATTATGAATTTTTTATTTTCTGGTCATAATTCCTAGGAAGTTCAATTTTCTGATGTCAAACTCTGCAGATCTAAATTTTGGCATGATGATTCAGTTCTGTTATTTCTTAATAAAAAAATGTGTGTAGTTTTTGCAGTTGTCATTTTAATTTTGCTGATTTTTTTTCTACCAAGTACAATTTTTGCAATTTTCAACAAGATGTGATCATTCAGTGAGCTTTTAGTCTAAAACAACTTTTATATGGCTGCCTGGGTGGCTCAGTCGGTTAAGTGGCTGACTTGATTTTGGCTCAGGTCATGATCTCAGGGTCCTGGGATCGAGCCCCACGTTGGGCTCTGCACTCAGAGGGAGTCTGCTTGGGGATTCTCTCTCTCTTCTTCTGCCTCTGCTCCTCCCCCACTCATGCTCCCTCTCTCTCAAATAAATAAATCTTTAAAAAAACTAAATAAAACTATTTTTACAGTGTGTGGTTGTAGCCACTGTCAGTTTTATTTTGATTTTTTTCAGTTGGCAATATTCATTATGAGTTGGGTAAAGGAATGCCAATTTATATGTATGACTTAGCTAACCCATTATGAAGTTGAGGGCAGTGTTCCTGGGGTATTTCTAGGATCCCTCCATTGTCTAGGAGTGATCCCCTCTTTTGCTCAGTCAACTCTTCTGCCATTTTTTAATCACTCTGTATATTGTGTACTCTGTGTCCCTACCCTTGGCAGGGGAAACAAGCACTGGGTGTCAAAAGAACTAGGTCGAAACATCCTACTTTGATAGAAAAGGCACTCTTGTAGCCAAATGCTGGCACATGTTTCTTCAGGGGGTAGTTTAAAAAAAAAAAAGATCTCTAAAGGCTGATGAGGAAATATATAATCAAGAGAGACAAGGCCTTCTAGTATGACATTGCCACAGACTCAGCTACTGTTCTTTCTTTCAACAAATACTAAATGTCTGTTGTGCTGGCAATCCTAAAGAAACAAATCCAAGAATGTCAGTATTCTACTTCTACTTCTATGTTAAAATCCCCCTCATTCTACAAGGGGATTTCTAAATATTCGTTGACCTCTATACCTATATAACCACACAAATGAAATCCTATGAAGCTATAAAGGGTACTTTGTCGCTCTGTTGTACATGAACAAAGAGCCAAGGACCCTATTTCCTCTCATTCCCCAGATGTAAATATTGTCCAACCAGCTACTGCTGCAAAAAAGGAATCTGAAGAGCTATCTTTTGTGGAATCAAAAAGGAATAGTGGGGACACATTCGGATTTTTTTCTTAGATCTAAAACTTTAGGCTACATTATTACTTATAACAGTTATAATTCACCTTAACTCGTGAAATAAACCCAAGAAGAATGAAAATAAGTCCATGAATACATATGAATTCAACTCTGTAAACTCTAATGTACTTTCTTAGCCTTCTTTCTTTTAGGACTTGCTTGCCCCAGGATGAAGAGTAACCTCCACGGCTGAAATACGCAATGTCATTTACCGTGTGATGATGGATAAAATGCCCAACTGGTTTACCATCAAAATCTCTATTGTTTTTGACATCAAACTTTGATTCAGGTTTAAGTCTTGTTCAGTATTCATGCAATATTTCATACCTGTGCCTGGAGATTAAATAACATGCCACCCGGCTGAAAGGTCTGAAACCCAAAGGAGGCCTGGAATTCGTTGGGCAAAGGGAGGTCCAAATTGGTGAACCTCAATTGTCCACCCCTGGAGAATGAGGCAGATCGCACGAGCTGAAATGCAAACGTGGAATAAATTACTGGCACTGGAATGATTTGATGGCTGAAATCCAGGATCTTATCCTGTATCGCTTCACCTGAGCTGATTAATGTGGTTTCTGTTGCCTCAGGAAGAAACTGTTTTTCTGCATGAGTTTTTGTGTGTAGAGTTGGTATTTCTTTCTTCTTACAAATGTAATATGCAAACCTGAAGGGGTTGTGTGTCTTGCAAATATGTGGGAAGTGGAAATGAACCAGTTCGTGCAAATATGTGGGAAGGAGAAATGAACCAGTTCGCCATAATACTGTGTGCTACCAGAAAAACTCTAGAGCTGGTCTATAAATGACTATAAGATAGGTTGGCTGGGGAACAGCACTGCTCTGGAAGGTTTTGAATTCTTACCTTCCAGTCTTCTGAGCATTTTTTTGTGACTCCCACAGTATCATTCAACCTAACAACACCGCTGGTTTTCTTCAGGTTTTTCATGCAGCCTCGGAAACCAGGTGTAGAAATGTTAAACCTGATTTGGGGTACAAAAAAGGAAGAGATGTACCAGACCCGGCTTGTCTGAGAACTGGAGCTGAAAACTCTGCACTGTCTGGTTCTTCTCACCCATAAACGAGTATGTATTTTATGGGTATCTGTTCTCATGGGATTTCTATAACTCTATTTTGTGAAGCTGAGAAAATCGACTTCCTTTCTCTGTGATTCAGCATTCTCAGCTTTAAAAATGAACATAATAGTGTTGACAGAAGAATGGCCAGTGACAAAAAGTACAGCGACAGAAAATGTACGATATCCAGAATTGCTCCCCACCCTCCTTCCAGAGTCATGGTAGTACGTGGTGAATAGGAAGTGTATTAACAAATTAATATACCATAAATATTATATCAATACATATTAATAAGTACATTATTTATTAGAGCCAAGAATGCCCTAGAAAACACTTTGCTTTTTCTCCTGTCCACTTTTAAGTTAGTTACTGTTAACTCAGTAGAAACAATCAGTTGCTTTCTGGTTCTAGTCAGCGATGAAAAATGTGGCTTGGTATTTAATCAATGCCAGGCTGGAACAATGGAAAGCACTGTGAGGATTAAACAAGTTAATGCACAGGAATTGCTTGGTACCATGTGTGGCCTGCAATCGTGACCACTCAGGAGCTGTTTCTTTCTTTTCTTTTCTTTTCTTTTTTAAGATTTTATTGATTTATTTGATAGAGAGAGACAGCGAGAGGGATCACAAGCAGGGGGAATGGGAGAGGGAGAAGCAGGCTTCCTTCCCGTCGAGCAGGGAGCCCGCCGATGCGGGGCTCGATCCCAGGACCCTGGGATCCTGACCTGAGCTGAAGGCAGATGCTTAACGACTGAGCCACCCAGGCGCCCCCTCAGGAGCTATTTCTGAGAGCTGAGGGCTCTGCACCCACATTGCCAGGGTTCAAGCCGTATCCCTGCTGCTTGAGCAAGCGACATAACTATTCTGTGACTCTGTTTCCTCCTTTCTACAACGGGAATGTGTTAATCTGTTTTATGGGGTTGTCACGAATTTAAATGAGTTAGCATGTGCGACGCACTCACATGGTGCCTGTAACAGAGTGAGGACTCCATGTGAGGTGGTGGGGTTAGTAACTCTCCCATGATGAGGAGAGTCCTGATAATGAGAGCAATTTCTTTCTACAGCAGCTCTGCCTTCGTGGCTACCTTGGCATTCCGCCCCTACCCTTTCTTCTTCTTCTTCTTCTTCTTCTTTTTTTTTTTCTTCTTGGCCTTTCCCCTTTGATTTGACTTTTGGGTCTGTCTGGAGCTGACTTCCCATAAAACATTAACACAGATGAACTGACTGGAGTCCAGGCAAATATTTGTGTTTCTTAAACAAGTGATATACGAAGGAAAACACAAAGCTGATTTCCTTACAAATCCCTAAGGCGGCTCACCTTTCTAAATGGAAAGGTATCTGCATCCATTTTTATTCAAATCATTATAAATAGTTGAGCTACAGGTAATGCGCATGAAATTAAATTTCATTAGAAGGAAAAGGAAGAAATGAATCCTCACTGGCATGGCAGCTTGAGCTTAATTATTTTATAAAGATGGCTTTTTGCCTCAGAAAAGAAGGAAAGTTCGTATTAATTCCTGGCACTTGTCTGTTTACACATATTTTAAAATCCATTCTCTCTTGGGTTTCCGCATGGTTCGGACCCATTGCCATCCCCTGATGTCCTTCTTTCCATATAGGCTAGGTCAAAGTTAAAAGAAAAGCAGAGGGGGAGGAAAGGCATTAGGCAGATAGATATGGAGCCCTGTGCTGTGGAAGGCACTGTTATTCTAGCCTCACCATGACCTTTTGAGGGAGGTATTTTGCTCTCTAACGTTCACCAAGCTCTTACTGCACGCCTGGTGCTCGCTAATTCCTTGACTCGCTTTGAATCCTCACACAGCCCTGAGAGATGGGTAGCTACTCTGACCCTGTCCCAGAGGTCGCACAGGGAGGCGTGGGGGTGGTTAAGCAACTGGTCTAAGGTCATGTGGCAAGGAAGTGGCAGCTCTGGGATCTGAGTGGTCAGTGTGTCCCACGAACTAGTGTGACTCAAAGTCCCTGCTCTTTACACTTACACAGTCTGTGTACCCATAGTGCTCGGAAGAAGTAGGACCCTTTCCTACAGAAGAACAGTCATCTCCAGCAGAGATGTTAAGATGGAAGATTTATTTCCACTCTTCTTTGGGGTGTTCTGGTTACTGTGGCTCATCAGAGGGCCTAGACTTCCACGTTTGCTCCAGGATGCAAGGGCTGAACACACTTGCTGGAGGAATGTGATCGTGCAGGGGTGCAGGCAGCCGTATGGAAGGATTAGCACACTGGGGTGTGTATGCGCACGGGGGGCCGGGCCATTCACAAAGGCCTAACCGGTCCAAGCCTGTGGTAGGCAGATTTCAGAGCCATAGGAGCCAAAGGTAATCCTAAACTGTGTAAATGTCCAATAGATCCTTGACTGATTTTTACTTTTTGAATTATTTTCATTTTAATGGTTTATTGTTACACTGACACAATGGGATAGGTCCTCAGCAAAGGTGTCCTGTTGGCTTGAGAGCCTCTGGCATTATCGGGGTGATTTTCTCATCTCATGGCAAGCAGATAGGATTAACAGATTGTGATTTCTGACTGGCATCCTGAAAAAGTCATTCCCAGAGCTGGGCCCCCCTGCCTAGAAGACACACTGTAGTGAAAGAGGAGAAAACAAGGCATCCACAACATCTCTTGGTCAGAGCTGCTTTAGAGATGATGCTGGCTTGCTTTGCTCCAGACTAGGCTTAAGTGCTACTGTCTGACAGAGCCTTCTCCTCATGCCGGGTCAGAACACCTGCCTCCTTTAGGAGAACTGCTTGCTTGCCCCTCAGACCTTGGTCAGGAGTGATCAGTAGGACTCCTCTCTGCCCACCCACCCCCCGGTGACCCACATCAGAGGGAGTTTCAGAACTCTCTGGACCATCAAAGATGTCACCAGAAGGACGCAGCCAGGCCAGAAACAGCCATTGTTTAGCATTTTATTTGCAAGGGACTAAAAGGCCAGTGAAATCTTTTGACTGGCTTCTACCTCCTACATTTTCCATGTTCTTGTGATTTTAATAAAAAAACTCAAGGTATAAACTTGCCCAGAAAAAGGAGTAATCCCTTGTTTGGAAGACTCTAGGACAGATTACTAGGAAAATTCTGTATGTACATCTATCTGTATATGCATAACTAGATCCATGTATGTATTTCTTAAATGGATAGGGATGAGAAGGGAAAGAAAGGCTGAGCGCTGACTTAACTCAAGGTCACCTTGCTCTTCGGTGGCTGAGCCAAAACTAGGACGACTTCTTTTGGTTTTCACCCACTACCCTTTGTTAGGAAACCCTGGCTGACTGGCACCCGCCTTGTTATCTGGGGGTCTTGTGCTAACACTGCACAAATTCAAACCACTGGCCAGTGACTTCCTTGTTGCCTCCGGAAATTCCTCAGCCCACCTGCCCTAGAACCCTGACAAGCACCTCTACCTGAGCTGCATTCACCCTTTCTCCAGCTCAGACTTCTCTGAGGAGGGCCAGACCTTTCGACCCACCGCTCTCCCTCATCTCCACCTGCTAGCTCTCAGGCTCCAGGAACTCAGCCTGTCTCAGCCTGAACCCGTCCCCCTGCCCCTCTGCTGGTGCTGTCCACCTGCCCAAGCACTGGAGCAAGCCTCAGGTGTCATCCTTGAGCACTTTCTACTTTCCTCCCCAAACCTAAGCAGTCGCTCAGTAGTACCCAGCCACTGTCCTAAATATATTGAGAATCCGTTCCTTTTGCCTTATCTGCACCGCCACTTCCCTGCGGCTGCCTTCATCTCTCGCCTCTGTGAAGATGTTCATCTTCTAACCGCTCGACCTGCCTCTGCCTTTTCCTCTCGAATCCAATCTCTGCCCTGCACCAGTTGAATCTGATAATGTCCTTTCTTTGTGTCCCCCGAGTGATGGCTTACTGTGACTTTCAAGATCCTCTGTGTTCAGGCCCCTGCTTCCCACACCAGCCCCATGTGGGATCCCCGGCCTGCTTCACTGGTGTTCTGCAGTTCCTTGGAAGGTGACACTTTCTTCAGCTCTTGGTGCTTCCCATATGTTGATTGCTCCTGTTTTTCAGGTCCAAACCAGAGGCCACGCTCCCGATGCCCCAAATGGATTAAATTCCCTCCCTGGGCCCCAGAGGACCTCGAGCTTCCCCTCTTGCGGCACCTGCCACACTCTATGGTCTCCCTCCTGCTATGCTTGAGGTTCTGGCCTGTTCACCATCACCTTCCCCACACCTGCCACACTGGCTGATGTCCCTAGACACTCAATGAGTATTTGTGTAATGAGTAAATAAACGGGAACCTCAGATGGACACAGTAGTGCCGACTTCCTTAAGTTAATCTATTTTATCACATTTAGTTGAATAAAATCAAGATTATTGCTCATTCATAACAGCAATTCATGGTTGAGTGGATATGATATTGATGATATTAAATATGAATACCACCTCTTTGGTTCTCGATTTCTTCATCTATCAAGGTCAGCGGTTATGTCCCATGCAAGGTCCTTTCTAGTTCAAAAAAAATCTAAGGAATTCACTCCCAAACTCTATTAAAGTGCTGAGCTTTCCCATCTGCATTTTTGTCTTTGAGGGCAACCTTAAGAACTTTAAAACAAATATTAGTTCGTCTTTACTATAGATGGACAGATGCCCAAATACATAAGGATTCTTGAAGACAGACTACCTTTGCACAACACCTTATAAATCACATCTAGTGCTCCTTCCAACTGATTTATAAATTAGGAAAAGAGTTAACTAGCCTGAGATCTCATATAAGAATAATCACAATCGGGCACCTGGGTGGCTCAATCATTAAGCGTCTGCCTTCGGCTCTGGTCATGATCCCAGGGTCCTGGGATCGAGCCCCGCATTGAGCCCCGCATCGGGCTCCCTGCTCCATGGGAAGTCTGCTCCTCCCTCTCCCACTCCCCCAGCTTGTGTTCCCTCTCTCACTGTGTCTCTCTCTGTCAAATAAATAAATAAAATCTTTAAAAAAAAAAAGAATAATCACAATCAAACATGGAAGTGCTCTTCACTCAGTCACAAGTCTGTACTAACCCTTCCAGAAAATCTTCTTTCCACACATCATCATCAAGCTGTTAAAAAGCCTTTTTGGAGGATTCAAACACATTTAAATGTAAAAGTTATTTTTAAGTGCATTCTTGAAGTGGTGCTGTTTTTTTCTCATTCAGATTAGGCTTCACTTCCTTTCCAATTAACTTAATTCATCCGTGTATTCATTATCCAAGAAGCAGTTATGCACCTGTTCCTTACTTGATAACACGTAAGGGGCAGGTAATACAGACACACCTTACATTCTAGAGACACTTCCTAAAGGCAGCAACCCCAGCTTTCAGTGCCCAGTGCTGCTTGTCAGGCCACAGAACTGCCTGCGCTCTCCTATGCTACCGTTAGGGGCCCCAGGGCCACAGCCTCCCTTCTTATCAGCAGCATTGTCAACACTAACCATATTCCCTATAGTTTCTCTCTTCCCGAGAATGACACTCAGGGGTGACCCACGGTTCCCTCACTCTTCTTCTTTCAGTGGCCAGTCCCATAATCCAGTGTTTACAACATGACTGACTCTGTTGGCTATCACTGTGAATACTGAAAAGTTAAACTTTTTGTGTTTGTTTCTTGCTAAATTTTATTTTATTTTTTTAAGATTTTTTTATTTATTTATTTGACACAGAGAGAATGAGAGAGAGAGAGAGACAGAGACAGAGACAGAGAGCAAGCACAAGCAGGGGGAACAGCAGGCAGGGGAGAAGCAGGCTCCCGGCTGAGCAAGGAGCCCGATGCGGACCTGAGCCCAGGACCCCGGATCATGACCTGAGCCGAAGGCAGATGCTTAACTGACTGAGCCACCCAGGCGCCCTTTTTGCTGGATTTTAAAAAGTCAAACTAATCAGTAGCAATCGTAACCATAATCACTCAGAGAGGTAATCTGCTTCTTTGTTTGTTTGTTTGTTTTAAAAAAAAACATCATCTTACCTTTCCCTGATTGAAACTGGAATTCCTCCCAGATAATATGTGCTGAAATCAAATATGTCACCAGCAATTATGCTGTTATACAAATCCACATTTATCCTCATAAGTTTCTGGGTTTTTCCGATTATGATCTGTATCTAGAATAAATGAGAGATGAGTCAGTAAGCAATGGGGAATTAAAGAATCCTATTCAGCATGGGTCAGGGCTGTTATGTTTTTATTTCCTTCAGACTGATTATATACGTGGTAGGAAGACTTTGTGCAGTAGCACTTCTGGATAAAAATATAATATTGAAACATTTTAATAGAAACGTTTGCATTTGAAATTAATCATGTTTTATATATGCCATATATATATATTTCATGCCCAGGTACTCAGATTTTGAAAGGAGGTATCCCTCCTCCTTTAATAACTGTAAGTTCGTCTGGTAATAGAAAAATGTTCTGGGCACTGACTTAATTTTAAAGAACTGAGGATATTTAATAATTCACATGAACAGACTGAAAGGACATACCGAATGGTCTTTTCCATTGTTGACAACCTGTGTAACTTCTTTTTCTTTCGGTGGCTCTGAATTCAGTTTGTATTGCACCAGGAGCTTGCCATCTTCTATATTTAGAGATATGAAGCGATCCTAAGGCATGGAAACAATGGAGATTTATCAGGAGATTCCACTGAAGAAGACCTAGAGGCCTGGAACTCAAATTACTCTCAAGTCACAAACTGCTCTCAGCTGCAGCCCCCTCCTCAGTTAACAGGGACAACAGTGCTGTAATATCCACCTGCCAGGTCGGGCATGACGTGTAAATATTCTAAGTCGTGTTCAACATCATGCTCAGTGGCCGGCATGCAGGAAAGACGCAATAAATGCAGCTATGATCACGATTTTGTTTCATATGATCCATAACCAGCATGCACAAATGGGAAGGGAAAAGATACAGGTCATTAACATCATTTGAAAAGATAACTGCCAACTTTCGGAGAGCGGTATGGTCTTCGTGAAACCCCCGACATTTGCCCCCCTCTGCTTGCCAACTGCTTGCTCTCTCAGCCTCATTTGCTGGCTCAACCCCTCCAGGCCCCCTCCTTCCATTCGAATGTGGAGGGTTCCCCGAGGGCCCGCAAAGACCTCTTCTTCCCTCCCACCCTCTCTTTGCTTCAAAGTCAAGGTCACTTTTGTAGCCCCAGTGCAGGTGTGTGCCCACGAAGCCCAGATGCTTCTCTCTAGCCTAGACATGTCTTCTCGGGGCCAGGTCCGCACATCCGGTAACCTTATTGTTACGGCAGGTGACTCGTGGATCCCTCAACTTTGAATACCACAAGCAGGGCTTGAGATCTACATCCCCTCAGCTGCCAAGCCTGTCTCTCCGCCCTTCCCATTGCTCTCCCTCCTCCTTTCTCTCTCTCACCAGTAAGCACCTTGCTGAGCCGGCCACAAACCTACTAGGAGTCACTCTGAAACGTTCCCTCCTCTCCCTTCCTATCAAATCTTGTCAGTTCCCCCATTTTTTAACTCTGTTTCATGCCACCCAGGGTCAGCCACGCTTGTTTAGCCAGACTACACAGCAATAATGCCCCGTCCCCCCCTACTCTGTCCCTTCCTGAACCCACTTGCCACTCTGCAGCCAGAGTGCTCTGTGGGAAAGGCCATTGAGAGCTCATTACCCCCTCCTTTGCTCTCAGGGGGAAGCCCCAGCTCCCCCGTACATGTTGTGGGGCTCTGATCATCCCTTCAGCTTCTTCTGCCTCTCCTTGCCCCAGCCACACGGGCCACCATTTTGTCCCTGAGCGCTCCCTACCCTTCCCACCTCCAGGCCGTCTTTATGCCCCTCTCCCCACAGCGATCACCCCTCTGCCCTGTTGCCTCCAAATGCTGTCTTCTACTTTCCTCCCGGTCTCAGATTACCCAGACTTTGCTCAAGTCTTTTATACATCTTCATTCACCCCAAACTTTCCCTCTATACCACTCATGGCCATTGTGATGAATTAATTAACCAATTAATGAGTATAGCTTTGTGAAATATTTGTCTTCCCCTCTAGACTAGAAGGTCCTTGAGGGCAGCAACGGCTTGTAACTGCATCCCTATCCCTGTGTAAAGCACAAACTTGAAGCAGGCCTTTCCTCAGTAGAAAGATACACTGAGGAATTTCTGATGTAGGGCTTACAGGCTTATTCTTCCACAGTTCCGTAATGACAAGAAGACCTCTCTTTGACATCTATGGACAGAACCCTTACTTAAAAGTAACATCAGTCCTTATCTGGATCCTAAATCTTGTCCTTGGGAGACAGTTAGGGTTCATCACACTCAACAACAGCCAAGTCACATCAGCTCACTGAATCATGAGCCACTCTGCCTAATAACAGCACTCAAAATCATTTTCTCTTATCTGGTTACTAATGGAGTTCCATAAATTTTCTTCTAATATGAGTAGTACTTCTGGTTCTTGGTCTCCAAAATGTAGTACAAGGAAGACCTTATTTTGGAAACAACCCCCTTGCCCTGAAGATGCTGTGTGACTTCTTGGCTCCTTGCATTCTATCGGCAGGTCAGGACCTTCCCAAATCCTCAGAACGGGTTCAGCCTTGGAATCTGCCAGAGGGTCAAGACCAGCCCCAGAGAAGAGAGTTGGATCAGGTCTCTCTGTCCCCACCCTGCAGGTAGAAGGGGTTGGTCAAATCCCAAGCTCCGTATCAACCCCATGTTCTCAGACAGAGATCCCATGAGCTGATCCACACTTCTCCTGTAGAGCAACCACAGAAGGCCCCGCGCCTAGCAGTCACTCCAGGCCCATCACCCAGAAGGCCCTACGCCTAGGAGCAGTCACTCCAGGCCCATCTCCCAGCAGATGGCGCTGACCATTACTTGCAGAGTCACTTTGGATTTCTCCAAACTAGACTTAAGAATGGCCTCCAGAAACTTCAGCGGCTTGAAAACTCAGAAGCTTCCAGGCCTTGGAAAGCCAAGGATCAGACTGAAAAGACATACTTCCACAGAGCCTGGCAAAAGTTGGACCAAGATGCAAACAGCAGGAAGTCAAACAGTCTGACTCTCAGAGACCCTGGGAGGTTGTCACGTGATTTCGGGCAGACTAAGTATATTATCAGGCAAACCATGGTTTTCAAAGAATAAAACTGACAATGACATGTTTGGGTGGCATGTTCTCAGATTCCCAATTACTTACCTCATTAAAACACACATTCCCATAGCCAAAGAAAGCAGAATTGGGCCAAGAGAAAAGACGTAGGTAACATTTGCACACTTTTTCAGATCTAGTTAACTGTTTATAATAACCCAGTTACCCCAAAGTTGCTTAACTGAATGGACGTACTTGGTACTATTTGGATGTTTGTTATAGAATACCTTGTTTTCTGCAAAGAACAGCAGTCCTCTATCCACAGTGGTCTGAATTGTCTGTCCAAAGGTTGGGATGGGAGCATTTGGTTGAGTTGGAATTCGAGCGTAGCCTGTACCTTCAAAATAATTTTTGTCTGACTCTTCCTTTCTCCTGTCAACATCAATGATCACACGTGAGAACACGGCAGCAAATGACCACCGCTCAAGTGTGCTTATTAATACAAGATGCTGCTATCTGATAAAACAGAGCAAAGCCAATGCAATGTAGCTGTCATGATTTTGTTCAAGAAAAGGAAACATCTTTAGAAGGTTAAAAGAGCCAACCATTTCTCCTGGATGTGCTCTTATGCTCTCTGATAATCAAACCCTAGCTCAAAAAAGATAATAGTTAAGAGTCAGCCTTTGGAAATATCTACTTAGGAAGACATGGCCTAACTGAAGACCTGAAATGTAAAAAAATTATTAACTTGAAATATAATTTTATTCTGAGTAATAGTATGTCCAAATCCTTTTAACTACAGGGAAGGTCAGGAGCTTAAGACAGCAATTTCCAAATAGGTCCAGCTGCCAGAGTACCTTGAAAGTTATGGTATGTTTCATGGACTAATATTTTTTTTTTGAAACTTACAGTAAATACGTAATTTTGTGCCTGAATCAGGTACCATCTAATATTGAATATTTTGGGGTAGTAAGCACCAAAAATTTAAGAAGGATGCATTTTTTTCAGAATTGAGAAAACTCTATCAATCTAATATCTTATACAGATGAGGAACTTTTAGGGGTGGACTAGCAGTATTGCATGCAATCATAATTTAAGATCTACTGGCCCAAAGCTATCAGTGACACCAAAATCACATCTCATCGGCTCATCCCTTTATTATATGTAATATAACAGCAAGTTACCAAAAATCACAGTTACAGAGACACTGGTCCCTGGTTGTTTGGTTGTTGTTGTTGTTGTTTGTTTTGTTTTGTTTTTACCTTCTACAAGGCTCTACTTCAGTTGTGTTGAGATTGAAAGTTTTTTTGAAGTTGTACAAGCTCAGGACATTTTCATTGAGGTCATCTAATTCAATACAACCTTTGTATGAAGGCAACCTCAGTCTAGCAGGAAGCTGAAAAAATGAAACAAAAAATCTAATTCAACAAAGGACACTGATCAGGCTGGGCAAAAAATAGTATGAATCCATCATTTTCAATTGTCATTGTAGCATAGGGATTAAGAATGTGGACCCTGGAGCCAGAGACCCTGGCTTTGCTATTTACCAGCTGTCTGACTTTGGACAAGTTATTAAACTGCTCTGTCTCAGTTTCTTCATCCATGAAATGGGAATGGTAATGATGCCTATTTAGATTCATATACTTAAGTCTAGATCACTGCACATAGGAAGTACTCAAAAACTGTTAGTTTTTATCACTGGATATGCTTTAAGAATATATAGTTAAATCCCTCTTATATATAATGGATAATTGAAAAGAGACCTGAGGTTCTTATGCCAAATTCAAACGTAAATATTTTCACTCAGTGAAATGACATTTACACTTACTCTAAAGTCAGGTGGGTAACCTCCAACATAAAATACAACATTTTCAGGATCCAGATTGAGAAGCGTGTGGCTGCTTCCACCATCCATTTCATGGAATTGGGGTGTTCCTGGTTTACTGGATGTGGCTTTTTTGGTGTAATTTAGACTTGCAAACTGATAAACTCTGTTTAAAAATAAATTAAAGTTATATTTAAAAATTATACAAACATTGAAGAAGTCAAAGCCAAGATACTGAAAATGGGGTTTAGCAGCACACACACTGGGGAGTTTGGTAATATTATCAGATTAAGAAAGAGGGACTGGTACCTCTGAAATTTCACCCGGTCCATTACTGCCTCCTGAGTTTCGCTCTTGGTCACGCTCTGGTCCACTTGGAGTTCAGACTCCTGTTCTCCCAGGTTGTAAACACACGTGAGCTTGCCGTCTACAACTGCCATGCCGATGTAGTCCCTGGAGGCCTGGAGACATCAAGGCCACCTCAGAGCACTTCGCACACACCCTGGTCCTCTCAACTTCCCATCCCAAGAGAGTGCATTTCAAATAACTAATGGGTTTTACACAATAACCCTTGGGCAGACTGAATAAATGAGGTACCTCCTTGTACAGAACAATAGAGACAGAACACTTAATAATGTCTGCACTGTCTTCTCTCCCAGATCATTGCACTCACGGATTCACTCCCCCATTCGCTCAATCTGCAAATATTTGCCAAGCACTTGCCATAAAGATGAACTAGATACAGACTCAGGTCTCCATTGGATTTTAGTCTGGAAATAAGCCATTTTTGTTCTCCCTGTACCATACAATGATCTCTTAACACTTTGCACATGCCTCTGTTATAATACCTAGAACCCTCTGTTACAATACCTAGAACCCTCTGTTACCACGGTCAGCTACATATATATCTTTTTTTGTTAGCATATGAGCACTTGAAGATACATATGAAGTTTTAAAATTGTGGTAAAATATACATAACATGAAATTCACATTCAAGAAACAAATTTTTGTGTATCATACAGTGTTGGTACCTTGTAGGTAGATGGTATAAAATTGTTGAAGGAATAATGTGCATTTTGTCACAATACAAAGCAGAAAGTCATGTCATAAGAAAGCTACAAATAAAGTACCAACACTTTAAAGCATTAGAGAGTGATTAATAATAGTGTCAATTTTAGGAATCTTTAAACACCCACACACACTAATCACAGCCAATTACTTTCTAATTGACCAGAATTTTCCAGAACCATGTTTCAGACATTTTTTTTCCAGCAATTATATCCTAACCCAGCCAGCGATTACTTTTTCCTCTGACACTTAAGTTGAAAAAAATGTATTTTAAGAGGAGGGACTAAAGACTAAAATGAACTGTTCAAAGGGTGCCTGGGTGGCTCAGTCGGTTGAGCACTGGACTCTTGGTTTCAGCTCAGGTCGTGATCTCAGGGTTGTGAGATCAAGCCCTGTGCCAGGCTCTGCGCTGGGCATGGAGCCTGCTTAAGATTCTCTCTCGGGGCACCTGGGTGGCTCAGTCAGTTACGCGGCTGCCTTCAGCTCAGGTCATGAGCCTGGGGTCCTGGGATTGAGCCCCATGTCCAGCTCCCTGCTCAGCAGAGAGCCTGCTTCTCCCTCTCCCTCTTCCTGCCACTCTGCCTACTTATGCTCTCTATCTGTCAAATAAATAAATAAAATCTTAAAATAAAAAAAAATTCTCTCTCTCCCTCTTTCTCTGCCCCACTCCACTGCTTGCTAAGAAAAAAGAAAAAAAAAAAAGAAAATGAACTGTTCAAAATGCCTGTAACAGTAGTGGTTTAAGAATTTAGAATTAGAAAGAGATAGGGCAACTGCATGCCTTATTAATTAGGCAAGAGAGGCTTCATTTCACTCCAGTCCTCACCCACAGACGGTCCCATCCCTGCCGACTTGAGGAAGGTTCTGCAGCTGGGCATTCTGAGGAGGAGGGCAGGGTCACAATTTTGTGAGAAAGAACCACTGATGATTTCCATGAAGCCTTGATATTGCTGCCCTGGTTGTTTAGGAAGGGGTGCTGAACTTTAACCCCCGGTGTGCATGTGCTCACATGTGTCATGTGCTGAGCCCACTGGGCAAGGCCTCTCCATCAGATAAGACCAACAGATAACAATTTGCAAATGATGGGTGGCCCCTTGGGATGCCATCAGAGGGGGTGGAGTCTGCTGACATATTGGTGGGATTTCTTCCTGCTGTGCCAATGGCAATGGCACACTTGTGACATGTATCTCAAAAACCATATTCTTTTGGGCCACAATTCAACCCACAAAGAGTGGAATTCCCCAAGGTGATGGTAGCATGATCACCCCAACAGCGTTCCTGCTCTTGTGTCATGAGGACACTTAACAGCCCTATGGAGAGGACCATGTGGCATGAAAAATGCCTCCTACCAACAACCAGCACTAACTTACAAGGCGTGTGAGTGAGCCAAACTGAGAGCAAATCTTCAGCCCCAGTCGAGCCTTCAGATGACTGCAGCCCCAGCCAACATCTTGACAGACAGCTCATGAGATCCCCTGAATCAGAACCATCTGGCTAAGCCACTCTTGAACACTGCACCATAGAAACAGTGTGAAATAATAAACATTTGCTGTTGCTTTGGGCCACTAAGTTTGGTGGTCATGCAGCAAATACAGAACCAATATTCAAAAAAAAAAAAGATCCCCAAACCATATTATTTTTAAAAACAAGAGAAATGTCAAAGCGATACCTACATCTTTATTTCCAAGGTACATCACAAACATATTCTCAGTCCTCCCATATTCTCTTGATTCAGGTCTTTGGAGAAACAAAGAAAGAGATGTGTATCCTTTCAAATCTTCTAGGTCATTCGGCAGCCGGACTTCAACTCCAGATTTACCATTGAACCTCATGGGGACAGCAACCTGTAAGGGAAAAGATCTAGGTCATTAAAGATTCTTCTGTGAGGAAAGGGGGTGTGCTCAGAGGGACAGCCTGGGACTGTGCCACAACTCCTTTCATCTCTATGTCAGCATTTCCCAGTTGTTATGATAAAGAGCAAAGGAGTGTGTGTGTCTACTAGGTCTGGGTTATAAACTCATGAAGCTGTTTCAGGAGCTGAGTAATAAAGCTTTCATATTCTTCCTGTTTACCAGCCAGGGGTCTTTGAGAAGTGCATCTAATTCTCTGTACCAGAAATGATAATCATTATTATAATCATAGCTGCAACCCTAGGAGGTTTTTGTACAGATGACCTAACATGTATGGAAGCACTTAGCATGGTGCCTGACGTGTTGTACATATATAATACATCAAAAATATTTTTTAAATAAATTCTTTAAGGAACCATTCCCCATTAATATATTACATGTTATGGTTGTTTTTATTATAGGCATTCAGTCCTTAAAAACAAGTGCATCAGGGCTCTCTAAAACAGTGCTTCTTAAGCTCAGTGGGTGAAGGACCATTTTTTCCCCTCTCTAATCTGCCCTGGACCAATACTTTTGTAAATATATTAAAAATCAAATTATTAGAAAAATGAAATAAATAAGGCGTGCAAAATACATGCCTACTATCCCATGCTTGAATTTTGAGGCAATTCGAATTATCGAAAGTTTTTAGACATATACATTCAACTTTATATTTACATATAATGGACCAGTAACAAAATTTCTCTGACTAGTGCTGGTCTGTGGACCAACTTGGGTAGATGGCATTCAAACACAGAAAATAAATGTTCCTTAATAATCTAAAGAATAACACTCCTGGAATGATACTTACACCAACTATATTTTATCTATCAAGCATTTAAATATTTATGGAAAACCTGGTTTATGCAAGGTATTATGTTGGAGTGGGGTACTTAGTGATGGTATAGGCTGTCATTTCTCGAACGTGCTTGTGACTGAGCACCCCTCACCCATTTTACAGGCTCATTTTATGCCTCTTTCTCTACACCCCTCCACCCTCCAGTCTACCCAATCACATCCTGAGTCTTTCTTGGCATGCCCTTTGTCACCTGGAAAACTCTCAGTCTTTTTAATTTTTTTAATTAAGAAGCCATCTCATGGGGGCGCCTGGGTGGCTCAGTTGGTTAAGCGACTGCCTTCGGCTCAGGTCATGATCCTGGAGTCCCGGGATCGAGTCCCACATCGGGCTCCCTGCTCAGTGAGGAGCCTGCTTCTCCCTCTAACCCTCTCCCTTCTCATATACTCTCTCTCTCTCTCTCTTGCTCTCTCAAATAAATAAATCTTAAAAAAAAAAAAGAAGCCATCTCATGTATACATAAAAAGAATGGAGAATATACCTGTATATTCATTACATTCTTAAGAAATTAAACATGAGTGGTATAATAGAAGCTCCTTGCATATCTCACCTTGTCCTCATTCCTCTCTCCCATCTCAGAGGCCACCACTACCCTGGATTTAGATTCCCATGCACGGTCCACGCACGTTGCAATATTTTTACTAAAATGCATCTAACTATAAACTGTAATCAGTTTTATTACTCATGTTTTAAATACTTTAATATAAATGGTATCTCCACATATCCATCTGCAACTTGCTTTCTTGGCCTCACTCTGTTTGTAGATGTATCTGTATTGACACACCTGCTGGCTCCAGCTCATTTATATTTATTGTGGTGTGGTCTTTCATTGTATACATTTATCACAATTTTATCCATCTCCTATTGATGGACATTTGGCTTTTTTCCAATTATCTTTGTGATGACAAGCTGTGTCGCATTGAACATTCTTCTACACGTCCTTTAGTACCATTCTGAGCCTCTCCAGGTAGAAATGAGTGTTGTCAAGACATGCTTAACACAGTTTTATCCAGCTTCTTAGTGTAGTCTGCTTACCAGTTGCCACACTGAAGCAGCTGGTGAGTAACCCGAGGTCAAGACTATGGCTTACTAATCTCTGTGTCCTGGGCACCCAGGAGAGCGCCGCACAACCCAGGAGCTCCAAAGCGCTGGCTTATTTTTAAGTTATATTTTATTATTTTCCACTTACATGGCACTTTTAGCCAGGAACTATTTTACATTACCTAGTTTAATCCTAAAAATCTCATGGGGACAGTCTTATTATGGACCCTGCTCTACAGATGAACAAAGTGAGGTACAGAGAGGTGAAGTAGCTGGCCCGAAGTCCCACAGCTCAGAAGTGACAGAGCTAGGACCAAAACCAAGACAATCTGGTTTGGTTAACAAGCTCTTGACCATGGTGTTATTATATGCTTCAAATTTTGTTGGATAAATTAGTGAATGAACTTCTATAGAAGGGCAAAAGCTAGAAACATAATAGTTTTCATTTGGTTTATATAAAGCATGAGTCGGTGTGAAAAAGTAGTGTCTTCCAACTGTGCCTTATGCTCTTTGTTTTCCTGTTAAAGGTTTTTTGTTTTTTTTTTTTAAGATTTTATTTATTTATTTGACACACACAGAGAGAGAGAGCACAAGCAGGAGGAGTGGCAGGCAGAGGGAGAGGAAGAGGGAGAAGCAGGGTCCCTGTGGAGTGCAGAGCCTGATGCAGGGCTCCAGCCCAGGACGCTGGGATCATGACCTGAGCTGAAAGCAGACGCTTAACTGACTGAGCCACCCAGGCGCCCCACTGTTAAAGGTTTTACGTTGGGAGTATTCCTCTTTCCCAGATGTAAGGGCTCAAAAAAAGTAATAGTGAGCCTTGGAATCAACCACAGTGTCCTTAGGGCAGTGATACTCTGACTTGGTTTCCCAACCCTCTGTCTCCGAATATCTCCCAGGGGGTAGATGAAAAATGGAAGATGTTTCATTAATATTATTTTAGGACAAAACAAATTCTTGAGAGAGAAGTGTCAGGAATTCAGGTAAACACTGTCAGGTGAAAATGAGAAAGGCTGATGAATTTGTGTTCCAATGAAGAAAATCTGCTATAATCCTCTGTCCTTAGTAAACGTGGATTCTACAACTTTCAAGCTGTAATAAGAAACTAGGGCCTGTGCAATATCACATCAGCACATTCTGATGATAGAACCCTTACTCGACCTTGCAATAACACTTCCCAACGAGGGTCTGGAGGAGACCCCTTCTTCCCGCCTGCATAAACTCAATGGGGAGGAAACTGCTTCAGGTCTCTGACATACCAGATCATTTACGGCATGAAGGTAACATGCACTTTTGAAGGTTGACAGGAGGAAGTCAACTTTCGCATTCCAAACAACCAAAAAATTAGAGCAAGAAGGACGACGAGTTCATGTGTAAACAAATGCCTTCCCTTTCTTGATGAATGTAGTGACTTCTCAAAGACGGAGCCTTAGTGCCTAGCAATGTGGGGACATGCCTACCTTATTTGCAGCATCTCTGGCCTGCTGAATTAGCTCCCGGATACGGTCCACATTATCAGAGATGTTGCCCAGTGGCAACAGCTGTTGGTTGATACTTTCAATCTTGCTCAAAAGATCGGGCAGTTTGTTGGTTAATTTATTTACTGTGGGTGAGATTACAAACAAATTTATAATTGCGAGTTGAGAAAAGGTTAAATACAGATTTTCTCATTGACACTATTTGTCAAGTGTTATGTTTGGTTCCTAAATATTGGATAGGATGGCTCAGAGTCAGGTAATACCTTTCCTAAATACATCAAGGATTTTAGCTTGCTATCTAGTTATCAGATCATCTTTCTTGACCACTACAGAAGAAAATAAATCTTTGTTTTTTGATCCTTAATATCAATTATAATTTAACACCTCATGATTAAGGGATCTGTATCTCCACTCTATAAAAGAAAAAATCAATAGCAATGTTAATGGGTTAAAAAAAAATCCTACCTAGTCTTTCCAATTAATAGAATGCCCATATTCTTTGAATGTATTACGTGAAGCTGCTTTCTAATATTTTAATTTCTAATTTGGGGCTTTACAAGGGAAGAATTTAAATAAATCAACCAAAGCACATAACAATGCAGAAACTGGATAAGATGTCCTGGCCAAAAGATGCCTGATACCTGAGTTATCCGCGTCGGTGAGAGCCTTGTTGAAGTCTTCACTTTGTGTTCTCCCATAGGTATCCTTAATTCTTGTCACATCTGTCTGAATGGGGCCCAGCCCGTCGAGCACCTCATTTGTGATGTCGTTGGCATTTCTGACCATGCTCTTTGCGCTACTGATCATACCACTGATATCATCTAATGCACACACACAGAGGGAGGTGTAAGTATCTGAAATGCTCGACAAAAGAAGCCAAGTCTGGTGGGTAGGGAGATGCTGACCTCTCTGTATCCCACGAAGGTCGTCGCGGATGGCAGTGAGATTGGTGTCAATCAGCCCTTTCTGAACTGTCAGAACTTTCAGAGTCTGCTGTAGGTTGTTGAGAGCTGGGCTGATTTCTACAATAAAGCATCATGAGGCAATTACCTATGGATTTTGACCTTCCATTGGTATTGGTGGCGCCTGAAGTAGCCAGCAACGGCAGACCACTGAGCAGACCTGCATCTCAGAGATGCCCGCTGTGTGCGCCTAGACCCACAGCTCCACTGGACTCTGGTTACAGAGGCCAGGAGCATTCCCAAGCCTGTGGTCCCAGACTCCTCAGAAATGCCCATGAAGAGAGGGAGAGGCTTATCATTTAGGGGAGGTTTAACTTCCACTCTGCTCAGGGCAATTGTCTCTGCTTAGGGAAGGAAAGGGAGGCGATTGTCTTATTCACTGCTGTGTCACAGTGCATTGTCTGGCACTAGTCTGGGCTTAATATTAGTACATACTTACTGAATGAATGAATAATGCAGAAAGGATGCCTCTTCAGTCGGAATATAATAAAGAAGTGCTGTTGAGAGAACCTTATCCAGGCAAATAGACATACAAAGTAGGCATTGTTTCTGTTCATTTCCAGACTGTCACATTTAAGGCGATTCAGTGAAAGGGAGGGAGTTCACAGGCATTCCTAGCTGATAATATTGCCACTTCGGGGTCATGCAAAATGACCAGTGAATGCTTTAAGACCCAAGTGATGATATATGGCTTAAATTATGATTCCAGGACTGATTTAAATAACAATGTAGACAAATACCATAGGATCTCTCTTACATGTGGAATCTACAAACATGCCCAAAATGAAAACAACAACCTCATAGATACAGGGAACATATTAGTGGCTGCCTGAACCCGGGGGTGGGGGTGGGAAAAATGGGTGAAGGGGATCAAAAGGTAAAAAAAAGCAAGCAAGCTGGTAGAAAACAAAAGAAAAAAATACCAATGTAGTTAGCATCCTTAACCCTATCTAAAACACCAATCCTCACCTCTTAGCTCAGATTCTGTAAAGGGAATAGATGTTATACCAGGAAATTTTAATTCCTGCAATTTGCTAAGCAAATCATTCTATGTCACTACACATTTTTTTGGATGTAATTTTTCATGCATTGAATTTTTTTAAATGAAAAAAAAAGATAAATACATTTATTTACTGTCAGAAGGCATCTAATCACTAAAGGGCCTAAGATGATTTCTTGGCCATGAAGGAACAGGAGAGACGAGAGAAAAACCAAGAGACAGCATTTTCAGAACACTGGAATTCCGTGAGGTTGAGATGGTTTAATTGTTTTGTAAAAAATTAAATAAATGGGAAATTTTCAAAGATAAAATTTATGATTCAAAAATTCTCATGCTTCACAGTGGTAGTGATTTTGGTACTTTTACTTACTAAGGTTCTAGGACTTAAGAAATTTTAAAGCACCAGTGACCTGGAACTATTATCTGGGCCTTCAAAGAGAAACCAGACCTGCACACACCTCTACGCTGTGTGGGTCTCCAATGCCATGGTCACATGTGGATTAAATGAAACAGGCCCCCAGGTCCAGGCCCAAACAGGTCTGTCGCCCTCAAGATTTATGTATACTCATGAAGTTCTAGTTAATTTAGTACATGTGAGAATGTTGGGTGGAAACAATAAATCTATAAAATAGACCATGAATTTCCAGAGTGTCGTCTGCATTGACACTGAGGTTCAAGAAGAGCATTGGCTGCTAGAATTTGCTGCTTCTCCTGGTCTTACCGGTCGTTTTCAGGCCCTTGGCTATCCCAGCCACCCCCTACCCACCAACTCTAATACCTTGCCGGAGCTGCTTCTGTGTTATCTTGGCTTGCTTTAAGAGTTTATCACTGTCGGAACTCAGAGTTTTCGCTTTTCTTGGAAGATCTTCCTTTATCACTGTCTGAAAGCAAAGCATTTATCAGCCTTGAGCATGTGGCACGCCTTAGGAAATGTGGAGTGAGATTTTCATCCTACTCTGAAAACCCTATCTTCAGCCTTTAAAGGATGAGGTTCAAAGGTGGGGAGGAGCCTTAAGACTGTTTCTTAAAAGATACAGTTAGGGCTGTAGGTAGATACTTGTCTCTTGGGGAGGTGGACCCTTCCCTGGTGACAGACTGACAAATTATGTGACACCTGTCTCATTTTTCTGCCTGTTGTCTGCACAATACCCTCTACAATAACTGAGACAGAACTGAATTACTTTTAGGTTTTCAATATTTGGGAGAGAAACATCTTTAACCTTCCAAGAAGGCCTGTCCCATAATTCTTTGATGTCTAATATTTTGTTCTTTATTTTTAGGTATAGGACTATTATATGGTGCAGAGAAGATCCCATAGGACTCCAAGACATGCCTAGGTGTTATGACAAATGACAGGAAATAAATGTTTACCAAACTGTATATAAAATCTCTTTTTTGGGAAATGTCAATACTTAATCACAGCCTATATCATTCCTAGAAAGGGGCAGGATATACTACTCATCATTGATATTCAGTGTCATTTCCATTTGGTTTTACAAATTGTTCTTTCAACTGTGCTACACATATCAAAACAGTCAAGTGAATACAGAAATGGTCCACATCTAGAGCAAGTTCAAGTCTATTCAATACAGGTTCTGATTTAAAATAATGCTTGGTTATCTTCCTCAGTGCATACAAAAAAGAAAAGGTGCCAGTGCAGGTGCCCACCTGGAGGGCTGCCTCGGACGCGCTGGTGGCCTTGTTGGCAGCATCCTCAGCCACTTTGATTGCGTTGAGGATGTTCTCATAGGCGGTGGCGGCATCCACCGCACAGCGCACCAGCTCGTTCCCACTGGTGTTCCTCTTGATCCTGGAAGACCGTGTGGGTGAAGGGCTCCAGCAGCCCCCACAGCTTGGAAGGCAGCTGAGGCCCCTTCCATCACCGCCCCCGCCCCGCCCCAGCCTCTCGGATTCAGTGGGCAAATGGGAGACCAGAGGTGGCAAGGACGCATCTGGGAATCAAACCCCTGTTGCAGGTGGGGCTGGGCCCTGGGCCCTGGGTCCCACCCTCTACCCTGTTCTGGAGACCCAGCTGTCGGGGAGGCTTTCACGCTAGGCTCCAGCTACCCGTTCAGTTAGACCTCGGGGGTAACTCACTCCTCCAGCTGCTTTGCCAACGCTTGTAAGGACTGTGCATGCGCTTCTGCCTCCGCCACCAGGGACGCTTTGCTGGTGGACTGGGAAAGTTCTCTCACTTTGCCACTTAGCCCATGTCTTTCTTCATTTAAAGTGGCAGCTAACTTTTCATATTCCTGTGTTTTCAGGTAAACAGACAGTGTCAATTTAAGCAAAGAATGTACATGC
This sequence comes from Callorhinus ursinus, assembly GCF_003265705.2. Lineage (NCBI taxonomy): Eukaryota > Metazoa > Chordata > Mammalia > Carnivora > Otariidae > Callorhinus > Callorhinus ursinus. The sequence goes on from NW_027397073.1 coordinate 46,966,012, forward strand.
TGTTTTCTTAAACTCTGTCATAAACTTCAGGCTCCCAGGATGCATTACTTCAGTAGTGGTGCTGATAATATTTTTCTAAGTTTTCCCACCATTTGAACATTTTTCTTATGATGGGTAGCCCCTTTGATAAATTTTATAAAAGCACACAGTTATCATTAGTGTAAAGTTGTTTTTTCTGGCTTAGAAGTTTTTTTCTGATTTAAAAACAGCTATTATAAAAGGTATTTTCCAAATACCCGTTGGGCTGCTAATGTGGTCAATCTTTGATCAGTCCTAAATAGGTTCCGCTAACAAAAGTAGGCTTGATATTTTAAAAACAGCATTCCAATTTTGTTTTGTTATCACAAAAGCAACATTTGCTCACTGTAGGCTAATTAGGTGGCACGAATAGACATAGGGAGGACACTTCATTCGCACCCCTGCACCCCAAGGGTAAACACTTTGATTTATTTCCTTCCATCTAAAAGACATATGTTGCAGAAAAAACACAGGTCAGTCTATCTCCTGGTTTCCTCGGATATGATCTGAATGTTTTTTCAATTTTCCGGAGAACGAGTTTTGTCTCTACCTCCTGGCTTTTCCCTATCCGCTGCAAAAGCATGTTGGTCTGCAGTAAGGAAGAGTCCGCGGTGGCTAGGTACTTGGAGAAATCACTCTGCAGGGAATTCATTTCTTGAACTTGCATCTGGAGAGAATAAAAAGAATATCTGCTTGAACTGCATGATATGTTATCAGAAGGCAGAGGCATAACTAGACCACAGCATAGAAGTAATTTCAGAGCCAGAACGTTCTCTTGAACTTAAAGATCATCTAGGCAACTACAGAGTGAGGGGAAATCAGTTCACTTTGCTGTGTGGGTGTGTTGTCATGGTTTCATGGTTTCCTCAAACTCCATGCCCGGGAAACAATAGTTAGCACTGTAGAAGAAGCTTTCTATACCAGGGCGACTCAGCCAGTGAGGTGAGTCAGCTCTGGTTTGTGAAGCAGAATGAGGGATTGTCACTAAACAAATCAGCACCAACCACCACCATGCTCTACGTGCCAGGCCCCACAAGGACACAGAAGCGCTTCAATGTCCTCAACAAGAGAGCACACAGGACCTGGGAAGGCCAGGCGAGGAGCCGCTAAAGCTCCGAGACCTACAATATTGGATCACACTCCATCATCACCAGTGACTTCCAACAGCAGAGTTGCTGTCTAAAGAGGCTTCGGTAGTTAAGGGTATTGCCATCTACTAAGATATTATTTATTTTCTTTTACCAAATTCTTCCTGTTGGGGGCCAGTCCTGTGTTATTCCACTCTGACCTTCCTGCCGTTTTATAACGCCTCACACTCGTGTTGCTATCTCAGCATACAATGTGCACCACTGGAAAAATATACATACTATGAAATCTCGAGCCCTAAACCCTGTCTCTGCAGCTCCTGCATGAGGCCCGTATTTTAATCTACTTCCTGTAAGGCAGATAAAGGCTTAAAATGCCTTTGCCGGTGACTATGATAATGATGTTTACCCAGCTGACACAAAAAGTCAGTTATTTAAAACATATATTATATACATGGATTTAATTATAGCAATATTGATTTCATTTCTCATCTACTTGGCAACATTATTCCTCCAGTACTCCATTAGCCCGGGGCAGGGGTAAAGTAATTTGTTCCGCTTTCTCTGTGGTTTAAGTTCACAATCTTTTCTGGTGACTGAGGAGGAGTAAGAATGACTTTGGTGTTGCCTTTAATTCCTGATTCCTGTTCGATGAGCATCTGTTGGATGGACAGGTGCGCACAGACTCAATGTACAGACGGGCCCCCGGCCAGGCCACTTTGTTAATGATAAAGATCCCTGCTTCCTCAGCCTTGTCATTAATGAAAGCGTGCAGATGCTGACCGTGGACCCACCTTGATGGATTCCAAAGCCTTCTCATTCTCTCGGTTGAGGCCAGTGGCCTGCTTTGCTTGCGCAGCTGCCTTCTGTAGCACGGCACGCAGGTCACTGAGTTTGGCTTCATAGTCATGTAAAGAATCCCGTATATTCTTAACAAGTGCCCTGTTCTCCCCTTGGTGGTCTTCCAGCCAGCTCTTTATCCGAGTCAGCACTGGAATACATCACATTTTTTCAATTGAGAGATGAGTACCTTGAAGCTCAACTATAAAGACTACAGAAGAATTGAGTTTCCACTCATTTTCATGGTTTTCCTTGAACTTGCAAGTGAACAGGAAAGGAAACTAACATTGATGCGGTGGCTGCTGTGTGTGTGTCTGTGTGTGCACACATAACCCACATGAAAACAGTCACATCAGTCTTAGGTTTCGGATACGGAAAGGACAGCCCGCGAAACTCAGTTGTATGGCCAGTCCGTCTTGGCACCTGAATAAGACCTGCAGAGTATAAAGCACATGCTCCTAACACTACTACTAACACTACCAACTAACTACTACTACTAACTACTACTAACTACTACTAACTGCAAACTAACACTGTCTCCTCAGTCAAAAGCAAAGACTAAGATTAAATTTGACCACAAATGCTAAAAGAAAACTGTTACCTTCTGTATATTAACCATTGACATACCATTTTACTAGAGAAGAAAGATCAGTACTTGAAAATCTATGCAACAGACTTATTATTTCTCACAGTTTTGAACTAATGAAGCATTTTCCCTAAGCAGAACCTTTAGATATATTCAGTATCTACACCCAGTGTTTGGTTTCTGCAATAGCAGTGTTAATATCAATTTGTGATTCCAAACCCCAATGGTGGTGAGGTGACCATTAAAAAATGATATCATGAGAAAGTTGGGTAGAGCTGAGTGAAGGAAGAATAAAGATGTAGTTAAAAAGGAAAAGGAGGTCTCAGTGTCTAATGTCTTAGGAGAAGAATCTTTTTTTCTTGCATGATGGTAAGATGTTATATTCTTACCACCTCTTGGAAGTGTGGAAGGGCTACCCATTCTCACATGATGCTCTAAAAGTCGTGTATGCTGGGGCACATGGGTGGCTCAGTCAGGTGAGCGTCCAACTCTTGATTTTGGTTCAGCACAGAGTCTGCTTGAGATTGTCTCCCTCTCTCTGTGCCCCCCCCCCACCTCTAAAATAAATACATAAATCTTTAAAATAAAAAGAATCCTGCACGGTGAAATGACGAGCCTCTCCACCTGTACCCAGGGACCTGACATTGTACTTAGCACGCTGTATTTCAAGCCCATTAGAACGGACTGCAAGCAAGGATTTGGGAATGTCCTTACAGAGCCGAGCCTCTGTTTTTTCAGCTTCTGCTTCTTTCAGGTGCTTTCCAAAGTTGCGGTTCCGCAGCTCTGTCATCATGCGCTCTGCTTCGGCCCACTCTCTGGAAAAATCCCCTGAAGGCAGGTTGTTTCCTTCCCCACTTGTCCCAGAGATCTGCTTCAAGAGAACTAGAAAACATTGAGCAGTTTATTAAACTGGGAATTCTGGACTCCAGTCGACTACTAAAAAACAAAAAAATACAGATTTTTATGGAGGGTTCATATCAGTTTTTTAGTGTCACTACAGGATCTTTTTCATAATGTTGAACTCTTAAGGAGAAATTCTTTCAGGGCACAGAACAGGCTATGTAATAAAAAAACATATTTAATTGGACTGAGTAACTCCTTACTGTGCACATTCTGGATGACATTTTTAATCTTTGTGTCCAGCTCTTTCGCGCTTTGGGTTGTCCGATCAACATTGTTGTGTAATGCTTGTGCTTTTCTAGAATTTACTTGAACCTATATGAAAAATACATTGATCAACATTGTTGTGTAATGCTTGTGCTTTTCTAGAATTTACTTGAACCTATATGAAAAATACATTGATTAGCAACAAACCATGTTGATGGGGGAATACAAACAATATTTTGGGGACAACAACAACAGTTAACATTATTGAGTTAACACATTACCTTTTCTTGCAAAGTTTCAAATTCGCGATTCAAACTACCCAGTTCCTTTCCTAGACCATCCATTTTTAATCCATGATTTGAAATGGCAGAACGGTAGGTGAGTAACTGATTCTGAAAGTAACATGCAAAGTTATTCTCACACTAGAGCAGAAATTTGGCATAAGTCCTATCCACTTGGCAATCCTGGTAATGATACAGAAAGATTCATTTAGCAAGCCCAGTGCTGGTCCACAGGAAAAAACTGGATTCTTTGAAATCAGCTACTTGAAGAATCTACTTTTTTTTTAAGATTTTATTTATGTATGTATTTATCTATTTATGAATTTAGAGATAGAGGGTGTGGGGAAGGGGCAGAGGGAGAGGGAGAGAGAGAATCTTAAGCAGAGTTGGTGCTAAGTGCAGAGCCCGACACGGGGCTCCAACTCACGACCCTGAGATCATGACCTGAGCCAAAATCAAGAGTCAGATGCCCAACTGACTGAGCCAAACAGGTGCCCCAAGAATCTACTTTATGACGCAAGTTGTGACAAGGTTCTAAAATAAACTTAAAAACAAAAGGAAAAAAAAAAAAAAAAAAAAAAAACATAAGGAGACAAGAGATACTTTACTTGAGTTAGTGACCTAACCTTAAAGAAATGAGGGTGGTACCACTGGTACCACCACCAGTCTGGATGTATTACTTTCCAGACTATAATACATTCCATTGCTTTTAACCTATATTCAACTTTATGAAACTAAAAGCAGTGCCTAAGGCTACTCTAATAAAGGACCCATTCGATTCAAAGAACCTAATGGCAGGAAGGGAACTGAGAGCTCATTTAATCAAATGCTCTCATATCACAAATGAGAAAATGGAAGCCCAAAGAAATTGGGTGACTTGTTCATGCCACAGCTGTAGGGCTGATCAGTGATTGCTTAGGGACCAGAATCCAGGTTCCCTGTCATTTTGTGCATTATTGCACATAATATCTAGAGTAGTGATTGTTTTCATTTTTTTGGAAAAAAAACTCGTTAATACCTTGAAGAAATGCACAGGAAAAAGCAATACTATTACCACCACTTGCATGTGAGAGAGCCAATGTTGGGGGGAAAACACAGGTTTTACAGCTTAGGTCCAAACCCGAGGTCTGCCGCTTTGTAGATAAGCCTCACTGAGTTTTAGCTCCTTCATCAGTAAATTGGGGAGTATAATATTAAGCTGCGGGGTTGTTTTGATGATATTGTAAAGGGTCACGTACACATGAACATTCAAAAATGTTATTCCCCTTCTCACACTTATTCCTAGGGAATTTTCACAGTGTATGTGTGATCTAGCAAGAAGATAGTTCTATTTTAATTCTACTATGGGAAAGCTGAGGCATATCATTATATATACCTGGATAAGTACAGTGGGTAAAGCGTGGTCTTTGGAATTTGACCTTGGTTCGAATTCTAGAACCACCTTGTACTAGCTGTGTGATGGTGGGCAAGTTACTTAGCTTTAACATGCCTGGTAAATGAAGATAACACTATTTTCCTCATAGGACATTGTGAGAATTCAATAAAGCACTTATCACAGAGTCTGGCTCATAAGGCCGGTACTAAAATGCTGGTTCCCTGTCCTTCACTGAAGAAGTGCAGGGTTATATTGATGACATCAAAGTGACTCCAGTGACTTCTTTTTCTCTCAAAACAAAATGGCCTTTTTCCTCTCTATATTAAGCCTGTAAACCATGGGCTAAAATTTACCCTGATGGAATGGAAAAGAGCCATTTTTCTAGCATGATTTTTTGCCATATAAAGTTCACCCTTGAACAACATAGGTTTGAACTGCATATGTCCACTTACAACTGGATTTTTTTTCAATAAATATTTTGGAAAATTTTTCGGAGATTTGTAACAATTTGAAAAAACTCAAAGATGAACCATGTAGCCTAGAAACAACAAAAAAAATTAGAATAAGTTAGGTATTATTATAAGAATACAGTATATAATACTGTATTGTGTTAATGTGGTAACTATTTTTGCTATTGCTAAGGCTTCTGGTCATCAGTAGCTTACTAATAGTTAAGCTTTTGAGGAATCAGAATTTATATGCAGATTTTCAACTGTGCAGGGGGTCAGGGCCTCAAACCTCCACATTGTTCAAGGGTCAACTGTATACTCAGTTATAAGCACTAATGGGTTTAGAATCAGCCATTTCAAGAGCACTTATTAAATTTTCCCAAAGCCTCTTTCACTATGTCTGGTTTAGGGTTTATCTCCTCTACTGAATTCTTTCACTTCAATGAGTAAATTTTTTTTTTCATTTCCATGATTTTTAACTGGATCTTTTCATATCTACCCCTCTTGTTTGGTTTCTAGTGTTTTTAACAATTTTCTAATTTCTGTTCTTTCGACTGAATTGTTATTCTTCAAAGTAATTTTCAGATTGTCTTAGGATTTTCATTTTATCTAGAGGGAACTCATCTCTTAATGGTTGCTTCTGTTGGATGTCTTTTGTGTTGATATTTGTCTATTCCAATGTCTGCGGTAAATATTGTCTCCCTTTCTCTCTGCACTCTCTGTGCCCTGACCAGTGATCTTAAGGTCATCACCACTCCCACCCATGATCCCCAAGGCCAGAACCAGGTCTTACATTGGCAGCTTAGGACTTGTACACTATGGTGATGTTGAGGATGTCACATTCCAGTACAGACCCTGGTTTGTGAATCATGTCCAGGTCTGTAGCTTTTCTAGTTTCTCATATACTCATTGCTCAACAATGAACACTGGGCGTTTCAAGGTTTTTTTGTTTTTTTTTTTTAAGGTTCCATTCATAGGAGAAGTGCCCTCAGTTTCCCCCAGGGAGCCTGACTCTGGCTCTGTGGGGCACTTCAGGCCCTATTGCTTCTCCTCTTGGATATCCTCTGGGCCACCTTCTTTCCAAGTGCACATAGAATATTGTCCCAGATGAATCATATCCTGGGCTATGAAACAAACCTCAACATATTTTTAAAAACTGTAATCATATAAAGTATGTTCTTTGAACACAATAGAATTAAATTAGAAATCGATAACAAGAAGTTACCTGGAAAATGCCCAGTTTGGAAATTAACCAACACATTTCCAAATAATTCAGGGGTCAAAGATATGTCATAAGGAAATTAGAAAATCTTTTGAATTGAACAAAAATGAAAACACAACACTTCAAAATGTGTGGAATATAGCTGAGGTAGTGCTTTGGGGGAAATTCATAACATTAAATGCTTATATTAGAAACAAGAAAGGTTTGAATCAGTAAGATAAGATTCATCTCAAGAAATTAGAAAATGAATAGCCAATTAAACCCCAAAGCAAGCAGGAGGAAGAAAAAATATAAAAAAACAGCAGAAATCAATGAAATCAAAAACAGAAAAATAATGGGGAAAGTCAATGAAATAAGATCATTAAAACTGATAAACCTCTAGCCAGAATAATCAAGAAAAAGAGCTAAGACATAAATTATCAATATCAGGAATGCATGAGAGGATATTACTACAGGATTTTGCAGATATTAAAAGGATAAAATGGAAAAACTATGAACAGTTTTATGTCAATACATTTGATAATTTAGATGAAATGAAAAAATTATTTGAAAGGCACAAATTACCAAATATCACTCAAGAAGAAATAGATAACCCCAATAGTCCCATATCTATTTTTTTAAAGATTGGACTTATGGTTTATTGAAAAAAAAAAAACTCAAAAAACAAAAAAAATCTTCCAACAAAGAAAATCCCAGGCCCACAGGCTTTCATTGGAAAATTCCAATCAAACATTTAAAGAATGAATACCAATGTAATACAAATCTGTTTTCGATTCTTCTGAATGCAAGATACTTAGCTAAGGGTTCTAGAAGAAAAATTAGCCCAGAAACATGCAGTAAGTAAAGAATGTTCACTTAGAAGCATCAGTTTTGTGTGTTCACTAGTACTTTCCAGCAGTAAAAATCTAGTCATCATTTGGATCAAAGGAACGAAAGCCCCCTGAGCCTTAAACAGTCAACATCTCCCCATCTCCTGCTTGAGGGGTACTCATGCATGCAGCATCTATCCACCAAGGAGCTATTCTGGGCCTGGCATTTGTGCTGGGTGCCCAGGGTATTTACCCTCAGGTCCTTGATCTGGGTCTCCAAGTGTTTCATCTGCTCCAGAGAGCCAGTACTGGCACTCAGGCCGTGCAGCTGAGACTTGACCAGGTGGAGTTCATCACCCATGGTGGCCAGGTCGTTCAAGAGTGTCATCACACAGCTGTCACAATCTGTAGGGGCCACAATCAAAGGCAAACGTGCTGCAGGCTGGTGCCCCAGGAATGCTAACAGAACACAAAAGCTGTACAGCCCAGTCAATATGCACAGAGGACATGACAGGCAAAAATCACAATCCTGGACGTCTTGGTAGGGATGCAGATTCTGCAAAAGAGAGATCTCTAGACGGGGAGCATTTTAAAAAGAAGTGGTGGAGTGGGGGAAATGGGTAAAGGGAGTCAAAAGGCACAAACTTCCAGTTATAAGATAAATAAGTCCTGGGGATGTAATAATGTACAACAGGGTGACTATAATTAACAACACTGTATTGTATATTTGGAAGTTGCTAAGACAGTCTGTCTTAAAAGTTCTTATCACTAGAAAAAAAATTTGTTTAACTATGTGAGGCTATTAACTAAACTTATTGTGATAAATCATTTCACAATATATACAGATATCAAATCATTATGTGGCACACTTTAACACATGTTGCACATCAATTATATCTCAATAAAATTGGGAACCATGGTGATTCTATGCAACATGTTACTGATTTTGTATGTGGAAAAATAATAATAAATAGCTTTTATTTGTCAAGAGCTTGCCATTTACCAGGCACTGGGATAAGAGATTTATCAGCATTTTCCCAGCAAATCTGTGAGGTACGTATAGTTATTATGTCCCTTTTACAAACGATGAAACTGAGGCTTGGAGAAATCAGGTCACTTTGCCCAGGGTCACACAGCTATGAGTTGACAGAGGCCGGACTTGACCCTAAGAAGTCCTCCCCCCACTTCCTCCCACCATTGCTTTCCCAGCCTGGAAACTGCACGTCCCTGCACGAGGCTCACATATCTTAAACTAAACCCCACAAGTCAGAAAGGAGAGGGGGCCTTCTTTTCTCACCATTACATTCTTCTCCAGGGCCGCTATCTTTGGGCTCTTGGTTTATACAGTCTGCAAAGAGGGATAACCAAAGAAGATATTATTATTAAATTTCTGCTTCATCTGCTTTTTAACTTGGCTTTCAGAAAAGCTAGTTTGGGAAGATTCGTCACCCAACTATGCAGCATCGCTTGCTCTTCCCTTTTCCCTTCTTTAACCATAACATTGTTCTGGGAGCTTTCCCATCTCCCACCAGTCTTGCTGCAGGAACTTCTCTCGTGATCTCCCTGACTATATATTCAGTTTCTTCTCTAAAGGGTCATGATATTTTTACCTCATTAAAACCCTTAATCATTAGTGTTAAGGCTTTCTTTATTTGATAGCTTCCTATATAACTGTTGACATCTCTCCCAGTGGCATTCAAGAACATTCAATAAACATTGACTGAGCACCTTTGGGCGTCCACGGTGTGCCATGGTGTTGTGCCACATACAGGAAATACAAAGCTACTACGACAAAAATCCCTGCTGTCGTGTAGTTCCCTGGTCCCATGGGAGAGGCAGAAAAATCACACAACAGTGAGAGACATATGCACACAATGTTAGTGGACCCACACGGCTAATTACCAGAGATCTAAGCTAGATTTGAGGTTCTCAACTGTAGTCAGGAAAGCCTACTGGTCATCCTTGGACACTCTTTGTTCTTTCCATTTCTACTCTTTCTCCCATACCAGGCACCGTTACAATGAACGGTCCTCTCCCCTCCCTCTAGAAAAATAATCTTAACTTCACCACAGGAAATCTCAAAGCTTGAAATTTTCCTAGACATGCTACAAGGAGACTTTCGTGTTTTGTCTTCTCAGCAGCAGGCAATAATCCACACTTTGTGTGTATATACATATATTTTAAACCACATTTATTTTTAATTGTAAAATAAATAATGTAAGTTCACCATGGAAAATTTGGGAAAATCAGAAAAATAATATAAAGACATCACCTTTGATCCCACCACTCAAAGACAATGTCTCCCTTCTATATATTTGTAGACTTTTAAATTTATCATATATATATAATCATAGGTTTTTCTTACTCATCCTTTTTTTAAACTCATTATTATGTGTATGTATTGTTACGTCACTTCCATTTTCTCGATTAGACTATAAATGCCTTAGGGCCAGGAAACATGATTTTATTTTCTTCACAATCTCCCACAGCATCTCGAATAGTCTAGGGGGGACTTGGCTCATGCAGAGGATTGATTTATCAGTGCAATTTTCTCAACAAGTTTGAGTTTTTAGGTTATTAATTAAAATATGAGTTTTAGGTTATTAATTAAAAGAAAAAGAAAAAATGAAAAAGAGAAAGAAAAAAAGCTCGCAGGAACAAAAAGTCTCATGTGCAAGCATTTTGTTCCATTTGGGAAACACAGAGTAGTCCTCACTTCAGGCTGCTTTCGTTGTTGTTGTTGCTGTTGTTGTTGTTGTTGTTGTTGTTACAGTAGGAAACAAAGAGGGTTGAAAAGATACTAATCTCATGAATATGCTGTGTGTGATATGGAAGCTTCTCTTTGAATAACTCCAGTCACAGTAGAAACTCATTTTTTCTAAAACAGTCCTTTTCATCTTTAAACCCCTGACACGTCTTCCTTAGGATGATTTAAAGTAGATCTCCCTCTAGCTTCCACTCCTTGGGTTCTACCTCTTATGCCACATGAACAAAACCAACCTTTCTCCCACACATTAGCCTTTCAAATACGTCCTTTCCAAGTCTTCATGGTCCCGGTTTGTTGACCCTTCATGTGACGTGGCTCTGAGTTTTTTCAAAGTCTTACCCTCTTTCTGAACAAACTGTAGCTTGTCTACTGTCTCCTAGAGACATAAGCCTCAAATGAGGACTTACATGAGCAGCATACCAGGGAACGGCAGACCACCTGGTTTTAGACTAAGATCATATGAGGCGTCCGTCCTAGGGGCCACCTTACTCTCCTGAGCCATATTGAACTTGGGGCCAATTAAGACCTCAGTCTTTTTCACCTTTTGCCACTAAGCCACATCTCCCTCATCACACACTTATTTTTATGCCATTCAATTATAGGACCACGTGCTTATCCCTAACATAATGGTATCTTGTTAGCACTGGCCCATCGTTCCAGACTGTTGAGTCCCTTGAGTATTCTAAATGTGCCATAGGAGGCATTTTCTGTCTCTCCCAACTTTGTGTCATCTGATAACTGGATGAGCATGCCTTTTATATTTCCATTTAGGTCAACAGTGTTGAACAAGATGGAGCCAAGAATTAAGTCCCAGTGCATGTCAATAGATAACTCATTCTAGACTGATAATAATCCATTTACTCTACATTCCTTTGGAACAGTCACTTGAACAGATCTAATCCACACATTCTGCGTTTAGTTCTTCATCCTGTCCATAACCATAAAATAAGATGTTTAATCTAAGGTTTGGCATTAGATATATCCATGATATTTTCTTGGCAAATCATGTTAATATTCTCTGTCAAAGAAAGAAGAAAACCATCTTCCTTTTTCTTCCAAGTTGTTCCTAATGAACCCATACTAACTCCTAGTAATTGTCTTTTCCTTGGCATGTGAAATCCATCCCAGCTATACCACCCACATCCCAGACATTTACTGCTATCTGAGAAAGAATGTGTTGACTTCTTTAGTTACACACATGAAGAAAACTGATGTGATGATAAGCTTATAATGCCAAGGGAGACCTTAGCAAAATCACCAAAGTAGGAGTTGAGGTTAGTTTGGCTATAATTAGTTGAGTTTTAAAACAATTTATCTTTTTTAAAAAAGCTGACTTGAAGTAAGTTATTTACCAAACTGTAAATACTACCTAAGCATTCCCAAGGTTGTCAAAACAAGGAGACAATTGACAATTTGTTCACTGGACTTGTGTATTATGCCTCCTGGAAATCTGTGCCAGGGTTCCTCGCCTGCTATTTTATACCACACTGATAAACGCAGGGTTACAAAGGTGTCAGTCCATCTTACCTCCAGTCAGGGGGTGACAACTGCCCGACTGGCCATTGCTGTTACAATTGCATGGTTGGCAGCTACCTCCAAGCTTCTGGGGATTCCCAAAATATCCTGGTGCACACCTAACCCAAAATAAAGAAGAAGTGGAGAAACACCCAAAGAACGCATCATTTGTTCCATCCAATTTTCTTCACCTTCTAACTCCCTGTTTGGGACACCGTAACCCCATGACAGAGCGGCTGACACTGACTTGCAGGAATGAATGTGTCTCAATACAGAGATACTTATGACTTGAATGAGAACAGAGAAAGTGGAAGGAGGGCAGAGCTTGGTCCCTCCTCCTTGATATCAGCACAACAAAATCCTCAATTACCCCTAGAGTTGAAGGGCAAATGAACAAAATACACACAGGATCCAGTGGTTTGACCAATATGGAAATCAGGGGTGGATGAATTTTATGCAAGAGTTATGTTCCTGAGGATATCACACAATGAAATATTGCTTACTTTATGGCTAATTTCCTCAAAGAAAAATTTAAAGTAAAATTCATATAATTTCAAAATTTGTTCCAAAGGGGATTTTATTAATATTTCCTACTGGACTATTTCAAGCCTGCATAATCCATATTTGCACTAATTAATTGCTGCGGTGCTGTATTTAACCACCTTAAACAACTGAGAGCAGTTACAGTGCCTACCCTTGGCTTGGAGCCTTTATTATTCTAGATAATTTAGTGATGAGAACTCAGTTCCATATCTAAGTTAAAAGACATTTCCTTGATTCTGAGTTTCTATTTAAAAAAAAAATGACAAACAGGGGCGCCTAGGTGGCACAGTCGGTTAAGCATCTGCCTTTGGCTCGGGTCATGATCTCAGGGTCCTGGGATAAAGCCCTGCAGCAGGCTGCCTCCTCAGTGGGGAATCTGCTTCTCCATCTCCCTCTGCCCCTCCCCACGCTCGTGCTCTCTCTCTCTCATAAATAAGCAAAATCTTAAAAAAACAAAAGACACATGTTAATCTTCTGGAATTGGGATGGAAACTAAAATATTTCCGTCTATTAGCAAAGTTCCACACCCACTCTATCCCCCCCAAATTGTCATTAACTCGATGTGTGTGTGGTATCTTATCATCAATGGAATTGACAGAATCAAAAGAATATGGTATTTGACTCTCTTCCCCAAATTTAAGCTTTGCATCAAAGAACTGTTAGGTAATTTACACAGGCTTCACCAATGGGGACACTGGTGATACAGAGCAAAGGGCACAGGCTCTCAGTCTGGGAGATCTGGCTGGACCCCCACCTCCACCATGTGCTGTGTAGCCGTGGGCTGTCATCTTCACCCTTCAAGCTTTGGTTGCCTTCATCTACTCCTGTCATGAAAATGTAAACTCCACAGGGGCATGGATTCTCTGGCTGATACATCGCTAGCACCTGGGAAAGTGCCTGCGCCCGGATTAGGTGGCAGGTAAGTAATATGCAGAAGGAATAAGTGAATAATTGCACTAACAATACCTGTTCTGATGGATGAATATGAGATAAAAATGTAGTGAAGAATCTAATACAATGCCTGCCCATAACAGACACTCAATAAAAAGTAGCTACCATTTTAAGACATGATGAAATATTCATGTATATATGCATCTATATATAATTAGTATCATTTGGAATTATTACATTTCAGAAAGTAGACCAGAAGCAGAAAACCCATGTATTCCCTAATTATCAAGAAGGTAACTATGCAGAGACGGCTTATCTAAGTCTACTGAGCAAGTTGGCGTAAGGCTTTCCTTTGTGTGACAGGCCCCGTATTCTACTTAACAAACCTTCCTATGCAAAAGATCTATGTTTGGTTTTTTTTTAAGATTTTATTTATTTATTTGAGAAAGAGGTAGTGAGAGCGACAGAGATGACATGAGTGGTGGGGGGGAGAAGCAGAGGAAGAAGGAGAAGCAGACTCCCTGCGGAGCAGAGAGCCTGACACGGGGCTCCAGCCCAGGACCCTGGGATCATGACCTGAGCCGAAGGCAGACGCTTAACCGACTGAGCCACCCAGGCGCCCAAAGATCTATGTTTTAAATACTTTATTTTTAGATGGCTCACCTATATCTAAACTTTCCACGTAAAAGATACATAATTACAAAATCCTTCAAATTTAAGTCACATAAATACTCAGGAAGTTTGATTCCAACTTTTCCTTACTCTTGCCAAAAGCGTTAATTACCCATTACAGAAATAACTGGTTCCCTTATTCTCATTTTAAGGGAGTGTCCAAATGCAATGGACTGAAGTGAAACTTCCTGATTTCCTAGATGGCGTTGGGACAACAAATAAAGAGCAGAGAACATATTTGTCGTCTCTGGCTCTGAGGGGCCGAGGGAGAAACGTGCCCCAGAGGACAGTGTGAGCTGGGAAGCCCTTCCTACCCCAGTCCTCGAGTGGCTGCTCCCTCCTCTGCCCCGCCGGCTCCTGCTTATACTTTCCCTTTCACCCTATCCTGTCCCGGTACCTACTGTGGCATCGCTAACGACTAGTGCCAGGATGATGCCTGGCACAGAGCAGGTCCTCAAGAGATGTTTAACAAATGAAAAAATTTGACATTAATAGGGCATTTACCTGCGGAAAAGTTTTTTTTTTTTTTTTTAAATTAGGAAGCACTCGTTTGCTTTCCTGAGACAGCAAATGTAACAAACATAAGCCGTGAGAACTGTTAATTAAGAATTTCTCTTCTCAAATCTGTGGCCTGCCAAACGGATGTCTCAGCCGGTCTGTTGCCGCTTTCTGCTTCGTTGTTTGTGAAGAACCGTAAGGAGGATTACACTAGGATGCCTCTCCCAGGTGGGAGTCTCACAGCTTTTCAACCGCAGAGCCTGGAAGAAACTTCCCATCGTCTATCCCACCCACCATCCTTCCTGCCTCAGTATAGCCGCCCCTTCCGTCCCTCAACCTCACCCCTCGAGGCTGGTTGGAGACCCCTCCCACAGCAGCCCCACCCAGCCCGGTCACGGTCCTGTTCTTGGTCACTGTTTCAGCAGCTGGTTTGTGTACCTGCCCGCCTCGGGACTGTACAACCTGGAGGGCAGAGTCTCTGCCCCAGCTGCTACCCTCTCTCTAGTGCTTAGTCCAGCGCCAGGCATATACTAGGATCTCCATACATTTTTCACTGAAAGAAAGAATGAATAATAGACGTGAGGCAATTGTGGGCAATGTTCCTCCTGCGGAAATGGAAACTAGAACCTTGAAATTGCTTCTTTTTATCACAGGACAGTGCCCAGCCCCGAAGCTGACGCTCAGGGATCCCCATGATAAGGCAGTCTGCCCCCTTCCTCCCATGCCAAGTATCCCAGAGGCCCGTGGGTTTTCTTGCCATACTTCACTGACTTGAGCCACCTTCCAGCCCCACCGGGCTCTTGATATCCCTTAGATCTACCTAGGTCCCACGCTGTCCATCAGATGTCTCAAATAACCCGAGTCTAGAGTGGCCCTGCCTTCTTCCTATGAAACCCAGCTGAATACGTTTCCTGGTTATTGAAATTAGGTAAAACTCTTCGAAAGTTTATCCAGGAAAATAACATGCCAGAATGGCCGAGGAAAACATTTTAAATAAGGGTTATGGGGGAAGCCTTGCTCAACCAAATATCGAAAGGCATTTTATACTTTCAGAAATGACATGGAAATGATCATGGCACAAAGATCAAATAAAATGTACAGAAACGAGTCTGAGTTCATGTTGAAATTCTGTAAATGCACACTGACCTTTAGTGAATTCAACCCCATGCACTTGACAAGAGAGAGACAGGCAGGGGGAGAACAAGAGGGTGACAACGTGAGAGGAAGGGAGGGGAAAGCTGCCCCATTTACTCCGTGCGCACCCATCCTGCAGTGAGTGCGACATGAGGGCTGGGAGTCTGCCACGCCCCTAACTGGCCTACTTTCCTTGTGCCTCCCCTAGTGTGAACATCTCACCCTACTGCGTTCGGCTCTGGGATGCAGCCGATCGCTATGTGTATTTCATGCAGCCTGGGCCCCGGGTCATGGTGATGGGATCCTGGGATAGTCAGAGTTACTTGGACCCTGGCCCATTCTGGCTGTACATGTCGACCCTAACTCTACCTGCCATGTGAGATGCCATGACACCACCAAAAGGCCAGCTTCCAAACTGTTACCAACATGAAGAAATAAAACCCTAAAAGTACTAAAAAACTGCATAAACATGTTTATAACCTCCCGAAGCATAACTCCATTGACTGACTGCCTGAAGAATACAAGAATAGATACATATAATGAAACAGAAAGCCAAAAAAAAAAAAAAATCATACAAACAAAAAACAAACTGAGAAAAATATCTGCAACATATAGTATGAAAGGTTCACCTCTTTCCAAAGAATTTGTACAAACCAATAAAAAAAAAAAAAAAAGAAGAACATTCCACTAGGGAAAAAAAAATAAAATGAGTTAAAAGACCCAGAAAACGATCCAAAAAATAAGAACTACAAATGGTCAATAAGCACATGAAAAAAATCCAATCTAATTATTAAAAAAAGAAATGCAAATTAAAATGATACACACTTGCCCCCAACAAACTGGCAAATATTTTAAAATTTGATCATTTTGGGCACCTGGGTGGCTCAGTTGTTAAACGTCTGCCTTCGGCTCAGGTCATGATCCCAGGGTCCAGGGATCGAGCCCCGCATCGGGCTCCCTGCTCCGCGGGGAGCCTGCTTCTCCCTCTCCCACTCCCCCTGCTTGTATTCCTGCTCTCGCTGTCTCTCTCTCTCTGTCAAATAAATAAATAAAATCTTTAATAAAAAATAAAATTTGATCATTTCTAGTGTCACTGGCAGCAGCGCTTGCTCCTTTGCTACTGGTAGGAATAGAAACAAGGATGACTTTTCTGGAGGGCAATTTGGCAAAATGTATCAAAAGCCTGAAAAACGCACCTATCCTTTGATCCAAGGGACCCACTTCTGTTAATTATATCTTGAGGATTTATGCACACAAATAATTCGCTGCAAGGATTTACTTTTAGCGCTGCTTTGAATGGAAAACAGTAAAAGTATCTCAAAGACCAGCAGTAGATTCCAGAACTTCTTGGTTCTGACACAATGTTATCAGTGAATACACTGATATGGAAAGACAGTGCTACCCTTCCACTAGATGAGAAAGCAAGTCGAAACAGAAAGTAAAATGACAATCTACTCTTGTTTTTAAGAAAACATCTGTGCACACAGATTGATTAGTAAGAATATACAAGTTTTAACTGGGGTTTTCCGTAAATAAAATGACTATAAGTAGGATTATGTAAGCATGCACAAGTATATAGGGCTACAGAGAGGTGTAGTGGGCCTCCCATCCAAGTACTAACCAGGCCCGACCCTCGTTGGTTCTTTGCTCACCTGTATTATATCATTTTTATAAGTATGTATTGATTTTATGATAAAGTTATTTTAAATTTAATATGTTGTCCATATGATTCAAATGCTATACTGTTACTTTTTCAAATATGTATGTGCTATCTTCCCCAGGTAGACTGTGAATACCTTTTATAGCCCTTATGATGCTTGGCAGTGCCCTATGTATGGTAGCTATTCATGAAAATTTATTCCTGAATAACTAAAGCTTGGCTCCACGGCCCTTCATAATTAAGTTCATAGTTTCCATTTTGCAACATTTATTCTTTTGTTTCATTACTGAACACCTGTTACATGAACAGTGCCATAGTAGGCAGTAGTGATTCAGAAATGAATGCCACAGACTGTCCTGCAGGTGTTCATAATGGGTGGGGATAGAGAAGAGATGATGTGTAGGGATAGGTGTGTGTGTGTGTGTGTGTGTGTGTGTGTGTGTGTGTGTGTGTGTGTGT
>NW_027397073.1:46983932-47032065 GCF_003265705.2 Callorhinus ursinus
TGTGTGTGTGTGTGTGTGTGTGTGTGTGTGTGTGTGTGTGTGTGTGTAGGAATATTTAGGGCTGTGGATATGTGTGTGCATATAGGAGTATGACGAGTTGTGTGTGTGTGTCCAGGCAAGTAGGGATGTATGTGCGGTAGGGGTGTCCAGGCAAGTAGGGATGTATGTGGGGTAGGGGTGTCCAGGCAAGTAGGGATGTATGTGGGGTAGGGGTGTCCAGGCAAGTAGGGATGTATGTGGGGTAGGGGTACGTAGGGATGCATCTGTAGGGCAAGGAGTATGTAGGGATGAGTTTCTATGAAGCTAGGGCTAGGTAGGGATATGTGTGCCAGGAAGGGATATATAAGGACACGTGTGTGGTGGGTGGGGATATGTAGGGATGTGTATAGTGGGGTAGGAGTATGTAAGGAAGAATTTCCATGAAGGTAGGGGTAAGTAAGGACACGTAGGGGGTATAAGTCTGTAGGGATGTGGAGGGGGAGGGGTACGAGGGAGTGTGCAGGGGGATAAGAGTATGTAGGGATGTGTGTTAGGGGTACATAGGGCTATGATATGTTGGGCCTCATTCTCAAATTTCTGAAACATGTGAAAAGAAAGAGAAGGAAGTTAATGATTTATTAAGGAGCAGTCTTGTATTTTTCCCTAGGGACCTTTTTCCAGCCTCAGTGAACCAAGAGCCCCACCCAGCTCCAAGCCCCGACCCAGCAGGGCCCCACCCAGAGCCCAAGCCTGCTGCAGCCTGACTGCAGAGCCCACCCTCCCTGGGAGCTGGGGGGATGAGGGAGGCGAGGGGTGGGAGTGGGGGGAGGGGCTGTACCCACCTTTCGCACTGTGTGCCTGTGTAACCAGGTTTGCAGAAGCACCTCATGTTTCCCCCATTCACAACACAGCCAGTGGCAAAACTTGAAGGAAGACAGAAAAAAGCCTCAGTAAAAACATAAATCGATATGCTTCCTGCTCATTATTTTTTTGCCACAAAGCACTGACTTGCGTTAAGTGGAAATAGACATCAAGAGTCTGGTTGCTTTTTATGTGAAGAAAACTGTGTCCATTAAGACTCGTATAGATAATGATGTACTATTTCAGCTCACATCGGGCGTATCTTGGTAGGTAAATAAGGACTGAAGGCATTATCTGGTTTTATTTTTGGCTTAGAGAAATACATTCCTTCACTTGAGACAAAGCAAGGTAACTCACTTTGGAAGAGATGATTAAACAGCATTTTTTCCAGGAATAACAAGGAAGGAATAAAACAAGTCTAGGCAGAAAAAAAGAACAGAGAGTTCTGATTCTTCAAAAAATTTTCCTCCTTGTTTGTTCTAGTTCCTTCATATTGGGCATATTATCTCCGAGAAAGAAAAAGGGCCAGGACAGAGGGACCAAGGTACAGAGCAGGCTTGCCCCTCTAGGTATTTCTGTGGGCACAATCATTGGTGATTTTTACATTTTTCAAATCAAGTTGTGGCATTCTGATTCTCTCTTTTCATCCTAAACTAGTGCATATTTGAGAAGCTTTCTTTTTTTTAAATTAAGTAAGCAGATCATGAAAAAACTGTTGCCTTGGGAAATGTCTATGAACATTACACTGAGTAAATCTGAGGGAAAATAACTCCATTTATCATTTGCTGATAAGAGAATTTTTATCTAGGAAGCTTCTCTTGGCCTAATAGATGGATAGAGTTATACCTCTAAAGGGACAGTTAGAAATTCGTCAACAGTACGAATATCGCTGGAGGGAAAATTAGTGTTTTCATTGATAAATGATAGTGTTTCATTGATAAATCTGAGGAACTGTGCGTTACTTCGACTTCATGAAAGCCAGCCTTCGTGATAACAATACGTTTTGCAACCAAAGATGAAAAGCTTTCCCCGAGCACCCCATGAAAATCTTGTTTCTAATCCCTCTGGCTTCTGTTCCAACAAGTCTAGGCAAGTATCAAGTGATAAATCCCTTTGCAAATAAAGCCACAGGACTGGGCAGGTTTAAGGAGTATCAAATACACAGAGAGCAAAGCAGGGTGCACATTTCAAATACACATCTTCAGAAAAGCCACAGCTGGGCAGTGACTTCTGGCAATGTTGCCAATTTGTCGGATACTGGCCTGATATTAATCAGCCTTGTGGTCTGCACTTGTTCCTGAGCCAGTGTGCTGCCCATACTCTTCAAGGTAGCTTCCTGACTTTCAAATCAACTCTTGCTTCGTTTAGTTACATGTTATATTTTGCTTGGACCCACCGCGAACGTGTCACAATGAGCAAGAATAGGACAAGGTACCAAGCCCAAAAAGAATATGAGTTACCATGAAATATAAGTGGCAGGCTGCAAGCTACGTAATGTATCTGCCGTGCTGGAGTCTGAATGACAACTCAGGTCACATCACTCTGTGGCTCAGGACTGGCCTGTGGCTTCCATCACACTGAGGATAAATCCGGTGTCTTACTAGAGCCTGCGAGGTCCTATGGGGTCTGAACCCTGGGTGCCTTGGCCCCCTTGCCTCCTGGCCCTCTCTCCCACACAGCGCTCCAGCCACCTCCTTACTCCACGAACACATCATCACAGGGGCTGTCTCCTGTCTTTTTCTTGCCTCAGATCCTCATTGCTGAGATACTGCCCAGTTTATTCCATTTCATTGTTCCCTGGTCCTTGCCCAGAGAACCCTCCTACTCCTCTGTAAAGAGTCTGCTCACTCGCTACCAATCACATAACCCTGTTATCAACTGCATAGCCCATCTCTATCTGAAATTATGCTTATTTATTTGTGAATTTACTTCCTGAGTGGGACAACCGCCTCCACCCACATTCTCCAGGTGAATCCTCATGAGATCAGAGACTTTGCCAGTCTTCTTTACTTTAGTTGCCCCAGCACCTAGAGAAGGCTAACTCCCAGCCCTGTATTGGGTGCTCAGTAAATAATGTTTAGCCATTGAATGAAGAGTGAAAGGAAAGAAGAAAAGGAAAAACGCACAAATGTACACTTGAAAAAACTGTTCTTGTTGGTTTTGCTTTTGTTTTGCATTTTTGTGTGTTCTTTTTAAAATATAACTGCTTTATTGAGCTATAATTCACATACCATGCCACTCGCCCATTTTGAGTGTACAATTTGATGGCGTTTAGTAGATTCACAGAGTTGTACAAACTGTCAGCATGATCAATTTTAGAACATTTTCATCACCCCAAAAAGAGATCCCACACCTTAACCACCAAACTACTTCCTGTCTCTACTGATCATTTTCAAGCTCCCATTAGTACCTGTTTGAATGAGGACACAGGCAGACACTACAGGACCCCTGGATGGCATTCCCATAGTGACCCTCTCTGCAGCGCTCACAGTGTTCTCCCGCAGTGTTGTGCTGGCAGTTCTTGGGACAGATGAACATACAATTAATAGCAGCCGATTACATTTATTATTATTAACATCATTATCACCTTCATTACTCACACAATTATAACTCAAATCCTCTGACTTGGTACGGTGATATCAGTCCATGAATGGTATATTTTTCCTGTCTATTCAATTATTGTTGGTGCTAAAAAAAAAATGTAAGTAAGTGCCCTTCCATCAGCTATTTGGTGCTTGCATCGGGAGGATGAAATGGAGGTAGACCAGCTGGATCCGAACTCAACGCCAATGTTTCATAGCTGTGCTGTCTTGGGCAAGAATCTTCACCTCTCTGAGCCTCCGTGTTTTTTACAAATCAGTTTTATAGATGTATGATTTACATACATCTATAAAATGATGGCAAAGGATGAAGGGCAAAGAATTCTAATTCTCTTAAGATGTATAGTTGAAATAATACCCATGTTCCAAGGTTGCTGGGAGCATTTTAAAAAGTATACTAGAGCCTCAGCAAAATGTAAACCCCCTTCCTCTCCCCCTAAGAATAGCTTCTATGGAAATTAACTTGATATTGCTTTGTAATTCACTTAATGGTGATATACTAAAGAGGAATATAGTTGCAGTAAGTTTTTAACATGTGGAATTTGTTAAAACAATGAAAAGCTGCACCCTATCTGAAGAAAGCCCTCAGTTTAATTCCAGTGTCTCAAACAAGCAAGATAAGTTTATCTACATTGTGTGTTTACATAAATCCAATTATTTTCATGTCAGAGTCAAAATCTGTTGGAAGTTGTTCAATAAAGCATTGAGATGAGACAACTTTTCAACTGAACAGTCCAATGGGACAAATCCTAGCAAATTGTATCAAATTTATTTTGTGGAATTTTTAGCCCTGTGTGACATTTCTTGGTTTTACTCTAGTGATAAATATCTAAATGAACAAAACTATCCAGGAAAACTCCCCTTACTATGGGCGTTCGAAAATGCGGAGATACTCTGTGTTAATTATATGGCCTGGAATAAGTATAATATTTTAAAAATTGCTCATAAATCTTACCTCTGTATGTAGAGATGGGGCTTGGTAGGAAACTTTAATGGATGTGAGTTTTCAATAATATCTGAAGCCAGGTTGCAAGAAACAACCCACACGTATATCCTAAGTGGGTGTGGTCCCGCTCAGAATGTGAAGCTGCCCTTTCTCATCATGTCATCAGTTTCTTTATCTTAAACAGATCCGTCTTTCACAAACCTTTGAATAACGGCCAATTACACAAGCCACTAAGATGTTAAGAGATCTTTTCATATCTTTTCTAGATATGAAATCGTGCTGTACACACAAGGGAGGCTGCTCACCGATTAACATGGGATCATCACCAGAAAGCTCATCCCCGCCCGGAATCCTTCCCTCTTTCCCCAAATGTCCCCACCATGGAGGTTTCTCCTATAGGCCTGGAGGCTAGGAACAAATCCACGCTGCAAGTGCAGATCCACAGAGGGGTCTCTCCTTCACCTTGTTCCACTGTCCTCATTTGCTCACAAAACAGTCATTCTTTTGAACCAATTATTTACCTCTCCACTTTAGTTTCCTTTCTTTTTAACTCTAAATGGCAATCTTAAGGAAGAATATAGCTGCTGAATAGATATATGTTAATCCTATATCTATTTAGTTCTGAGCTGACAACACTGGGACCCAGCAAGGACGTGGAGAAACAAGAATTGAGATGTGGCCATCTGTGACCTACCGGAAACGCCCTGAACCCTGGTCCTCCTCAGGACTGGGGAGATGACTGTAGAAAGGGGTGAGAACCTGTGTTGCTTGATAAGGTCCCATAAGAATGTCTGAAATAGGGTGCCTGGGTGGCTCAGTTGGTTAAGCAAGTGCCTTCAGTTCAGGTCATGATCCAGGAGTCCCAGGATCGAGTCCTGCATAGGGCTCCCTGCTGAGCAGGGAGTCTGCCTCTCTCTCCGACCCTCCCCTCTCTCATGCTCTATCTCATTCTCTCTCTCAAATAAATAAATAAATAAAATATTAAAAAAAAAGAATGCCTGAAATACCCCCACCCTCAGTTGAGAGCATCTACCCTGGAAGATGTCTTTCTCAGTCCTGCAAAATTGAGACATCTGCCTATCAAGTTTCCTTGTGGTTTACTGTGAATGAATGAATGGATGAATTAATGAATGAGTCTACATCCACTCCCACAGCATGTGCTCTCCTAGCTCCATCTGACACCAAACATCCATTGGGCATTTACTATGTGTCCACCCATGCTAAGTACCATGATGCAAAGATGGATCAGCACCCCGACCAGGGGGCAGACAAACCCTGCGAGTGGACACGTTCAATATAATGTGGAAAATATGATGACCAACGTGTGCCGGCACCTCATAAGAGCAAGAGGAACCTCCAGGAAGAGCTTCTGGAGGTGATGATGCCTCCTGCGTGGAGGAGAAAAGGAGAGGAATTGGCTGGGTAGAGAAGGGAGGGGAGGGCCCACCAGACATGGGGAACAGTGTGCACAGCAGCTCAGTCTTGCAGGAGCCTAGCAGTGTATGTAGGCAACGTGAAGCAACTGTTATCCTGGAGGGTGAAGGGCAAAGCGGGGCTGGATGCAGCTGGATGCAGCCCGCACCGGGGAGTGTGGACATCTGGCCGTGAGCCTCAGGGGAGCCCTGTGTCGGCTGTGAGCCTCAGATAAGTCATGCTGTGGGCTCAAGGGGCAGGGAGTAAAAAATGAAGGAAAACCAAAGGCAGAGGAAGGGACACGGGAACAGAGAAGTAGATGAGGGGTGACAGAGACAGTGGAAGGTGAAGGGAGTAGGGGAGAGGTGGAGATATGGGGAGAAAGCTGGCAAGGAGAAGAGGGAGAGGCAGGGCCTCGGCGAAGAGAAGAGGCCTGTCCCTGCAGGTCCTCAGGGCCGACAGCGCCCACGCAGCACATGACCTGCTGCTCCTGGACGCACACAGCTTTGCTGGCAAGGACCCAGGCGACTTTCTTTCCAACTTCAAAGTTTGTTCTTGAAACAACATGGAGATTTGTGCATGTGTGAAGGTCCCAGATTTCAGAAATTGACTTTGGACGTTGAGCAGTGAAGGCCAGTCTGCAGAGGACCCAGCCCACTCGATGGTGACAAGTACTTGGTCTCGTCATTCCTGTTCTTTGAGAATGAGGGCTGCATCCTTGGCTCCCATGCAGTGGGCACCTCCCCCCCACCACCCATCACGAGAGTAATGGCAGCACTCAGGGCCTGCCGCTGAGCTGAGCAGTTAAGTGAGTGCAGGCAGGGGCTCCGTGCCTGTGTGTGTGTGTGTGTGTGTGTGTGTGTTGTGTGTGTGCACATGCACAGACACATTCCCCACTGGACAGCAGGCCTCTGAGAGTGGGGATTATGTCGAATGGTTTTTAACCACAGCATTTAGCTCAGTACCTCCCACAACAGCAAATGCTCAGTAAGGGTTTCCTGAATGAATTCTTTCTAGAGGCCATATGGCCATTAGGGACAAGTAAAGACAGAGCTACAAAGAAAGGAAATGGGAAAGAAAATCTTCCTGTTTGATTAAAACAGATGAATTATGACTCACCAGTGATCCTTTCACTGGGTGAATGGACTGCAGAGAATGCCTACTTTGTTCTTTGGCAGCTTTTGTAAAATGGACTCGACATCTAACAATAGGTCGGTGACAAGATAAATATGTATTTTAAATGAAAGCATCTACCTGTGTTACACACAACATACAGTACGAAGCATAAACTATTATATAAGAATACTTATGAGCTGAAAAATCGTCTTTCCCAATGTCTTTTACTCCTTTTGAATTTACAAGGCTCAAGTCCTACAGAATATTCTATCAGGCTCTGTACAACAATGTTCTGTCCTGGCCTGTCCCATCTTGCAGAGGAAACAGTTCCCTGGGACATGCTGAACTTGGCTTAATACAGTCTAGGAACTCAAAGAGTTGAAACACACTCTCGATGCATTACACAATGCACAGGAAATCTGTGCCAGAAGAATGTATTTCCAAATAGCACCGCATAAGTAGGGGCTTGTGTTTCTGGGGGTTACTGAGGCTCTCTCCTTTTCTCTGTCACTGTCCATTCTCCTTCAAGGTAGGGAGGCCCTGGTTCCCAGGGATGAAAGAGAGGAAGGCAGAATAAAAAATGTCCAAAAAGGATACAAAAGAAAAGTTTCCTGAAAATCTAATTTTCTATGGGAAATATTTTTTTAAATATTGTTAAAGAAGATTGTTTTCCAGGGGATAAGCCATAGACAGCAAGGACTCACTTCAGCTGTCTTCCTATATAAGCCCACTTTGTCTCAGTAGCCATGGAAGATTGGTGTTTGAGTGATTGAGAACACCCCTTAAGTCTTTCTTAGCATCTTCTCCCCCATTACTTGCTTAAGTCTATGGCTCATCTAACAGCTACAATGCTCCCCTCCTGCAACTTCCTGCCACTCCAACAAAATGGGGGCCCAAAGTGGTGATTCTGATTTGCCTATCTTCCAGCAAGAATTAAGTCCCAGGATGCACCCATTAGCAATATTCAATGAAGCAGAGATTTAGCAGCTAATGTGTAATTTCATTGTTCACAGACAGAACTTCTCCAATGGCACATGTTAAAATGGAGGAAAAAGAAGAATGTAAAATATTTCAGCCTGATCATCACACTGGAGCCTCCTACGTTTACATGGCAACCTCTATTTAGGGTTTGGTTGGAAATGTGACATTTGATGTCTCAGGACCCAGGGGAGAGGGGGCGGGCAGGGGGAGGGGCAGAGACACAGACAGATTGCCTGCTGGCAGCACTAGAGTATCAATTTACTCACGATACATATTCCCGAGCCATCCTGACATCGACTGGAGTGTCCGTTACAATTGCAGGGAACACATCGTCCGGTATACGGGCCTTTGTTATCGCGATAGTGCCCAGGACTACAACCCTATTTTTCAAACAAAGCATTTAGTCAATATAAAGAAAGAATTATTATCCAAAGCATGTGACAATTCTGACTGTCAAGCATTCGCTTGTTCAATCTTTTCTCCTTTAGTTGGTATGTGGATTTCTACTTTCAAACACTAGCCAGTCCACTGGCTCTTTTTTGTCAGGTTCTACCTTGTTTCCACACCACGGCAGGAATGTGTGCTTGTGCCAGAGCAGTAGATGTGTGGGGGGACATCAGAGAAAGGGGAGGAGTGGAAATGGCTTCCTCTCCTTCAACTGATTTAGGGCGAGTGGAGGGCTGGATATCAGTCTTTAGTGGGGAGGGTCTCTAGGCAAATCCCCTCAAGTTCTCTTTGGGTTGGGTAGGCATTTCATCTCCCAGGGTCGGTTTGGACTGGAGGGGGAGGCGGTATGGAAAGAAGGAGGACTAAAGAGTCTTCACTGGGATCGATGTAATAACGGCAGAAGCAGAGGAATCATGTCACGGCCACTCACTGGTCTATGGACAACAGGGAACCCCGGGGAGGGGAACATGCTTGCATTCTCTACAGAACCCTGCAGGGGTGTTCGGTTCCGCTGGGACACCCAGAGACCCAGCTGGAGGGACTCTCACTGGGCGTGGTCTTCTCTAGTTCAATACTGCTTTGATTATTTCTATCTCTAGCACATTGTCTCTTTCCAGTATGAGCAATTATTTTTCATATGGATGAAAGGAATTACAGTTTTCTTTTGATGAACTGATATTTAAAAAAAAAGAGTCTAGTTAAGAATGCTGCCCAAAAGAAAAAGAAACAATTCTTCCAACACCAGCCATTAAAAATTATTTAGATATTTTTCTGTATTTAAAGAGAATCAGACATTTTGCTTATTTTGGCAGAGTGCATCAGTGCACTGATCAACACCAAATGCTGCCCCCAGTTTCTTTAACTGACCTCCTCACATGCCCTATCTAAAATATCCAGAAAAAAATAATATTTCAAGATAAAAAATCATCTTTTATTTAATCCTCTTTAAACGGTACTATGTCTGTAAGACTCTGAAGCTAAAATCAAGGGAAATTTTTTAAATGAACAGTCCATTGTAATTTATTCAAAGGCTCTACCTGATCACATGGGAAAGAAGAAGCAGCCAACCTGAGAGGGCTGGAGAGAGAAGCCTCGTGTACTCCCCAGAGTAGAATATCCCAGTTTCTGATTGGAGCTTCTCCCCAAATTACCAATTACTACATATTGTACACAATAACAAGATTATCATTTCCACTATATTTTTCCTTTCAGCTATTAGAAGCCATGTTTAGGCAAAAGAAGCTATTGCAAAAAATGAGATTGCTTTATGTGTTATATGAATAGGCTTGTCTACAGGAGAATCAAAGTATGAAAGGAATGTTCTTTAATTGAAAACATGACTGAGAGATACGTTCGAACAAAATTCAGCCACTGGTGGTGATATCTACAAGCAAATACTCTCTACTTCTAAGAGGTACTACTAAGTACCTCTTAATTACCACCATATATCATGTTACATGCTTATGAAACAATCATATTTGGTAAAGGACAAATTACCCAAATAAATATATGTGGTTCATTTATGACAACGTGCCTGAGTAAAAAGCCTCAATTAAACATGCTTTGGAGGGAAGATAGTCCATCCTGATTAAAATGAAACCACCCACCCTAATTTGCTTTTGATTAGAAACAGAAAAAGTCCCCTGCAAGAGTTATGTACCTATCATGTGACTCTTAGGTAGAACGTTTGTCAGTTACTGAAATATAATCATTCTCTCACCTCTGTAAAGCACACAGATTGTACTGAAGACTTACCCTACATGAAAAGGGATGTATCCTAGTATACAATTTCAGTAAAGTGGTTTAGCAACTAACCATTTTTTTAAGTGACAATTTTTCAGGATAACTTTTCCAATAAACTTTTGTAGTACAAATGAGAAAATTATGTCCCTATCAGATTTTCAGGGCTATTTCAGGAGCCATAGGATCTATTTCTCTGAGTATATATGTAAATATCCAGAAAGTTGAGAGACAGAGAGAGAGAGCGAGAGAGATCGAGTGCACAGAATTTATGAGTGTTTAATGCCTGGCAAATTGAAGCATGTCTTGTTAGGTGTTCCACAAACTTGATCTCATCACTTTTCTTAAACACGGATTTCACTGATTCCCGTTGTTTACTCTATAGGTAAATTTTCTTCTAAGCAGAATTTGGAGGTCTACTGGGGCTTGGATTACTCTCCAAAGGGCACAAAGTTTCATAGTGTACTAACATCCCACAAACATTCAAACTCTGGCCTGTCTGGGCATTTCTAGGTGGGCTGATGTTTATAGGGTTTGTGGTTAACAGCTCAGGAGAGCAATCTGTCAGACACCTTAATAAACCCTGCCAGTCAACGGGACACGGAGGCTCCGGGCCCCTCCCCCAGCCCACCCATAACTCATTCATCCGCTTAACTTCCAAATGTCACAAAGCTCGGAACCCTTCCCCATCCCAAACCAGAACGTAAAAGGGATGTTACCTGGCTGGGTTTAAAGTCCACATAAGTTGCTTGCAGATGGCTTTGACCGGGAAGCTGAAGAAACGCTAACTTCTGCTGCTGTGAATTATATCCCAGACACTGCCCCAGGGCTGCCCCCAAGATCCACAGCCATCCGGCGCTCCTGGCTGACCACCTCACTGCTGGGGGCATCCTGGTCCCTGGGCGTCCTGCTGGCTGCGCGCAAACCTCTGCCTCTTCCTCTTATACCTGCCCTTCCTGCTCGGTGCCCAGGCCCGCCTGACTCAGGTGAGGCAGGCCGTCTGCGGCAGGAGGCCCCACCTGTAAACTTCACCCATGAGTCAGCCTGTGAGAGAGCACACATAACAGTCCCACAGGGAAGCATGCCGCTCTGTAATTCCTGCGAGGTGGGGCAGGCATCACCCTTCTACCCACCTTACCCCACAGACGGCACTAGCCGATTAGAGCCGCTGTAAATCACAGGCTGAGTCATGCGCAAAGAACACGCCCTGGGCAGGAGGCTGGTAATGGAGAGCTTCCACTCCTTCCCTGGGGCTAGGATTTTATTTAGGCAGGCTGGAAAAGAGATAGAAGGAAGGGGGAAAGAAGAAGGAAGGCACCTGTGGACTAAAGGTTACAAGACGGGAGTCTCTAGAAAACCAGAACAGGTCATCTATGTGCAGGTTAAAAAAGGAACTTGCACGCAGATCCCCTGGGGGCTTCCTGCTACGGAGGGATTAGGAGAGAAAGGGAAGGATGTTGCTGAGTGTACACACACCAGGTGTAGGGAATACACTGAGTGACAATGTTTGCTATTTCCTAATAACCGCACTAAACATTGTGCTTTCTTTCCCTCCCGTTAGGAAGAGAACATACTTACAGCTTGAGACATGAAACGGTTTCATTTTATGGCACATTTTAATCATCTGAGGCCAAGTCAGCCTGGCTGAGCCTCACATGAAGGTCTGCTGGGAGCTAGGCAATTGGGCCGCAACTTCCCCTGGAAGGATCAGGACAATCTCTGGGCTCTGAGTCTAGCAGCGGCAGGTGTCAGAGGGACCCTCCATTCGAGAACAGCCTGAGAACCCCAGGTCACCTAATGGGAAGGCAGTGGCTCAAATCCTGGGATGCCCACTGGCAGGCTCCTTCCTGCTTCCTGGAAAGTCCCGATTTCAACAACCCCCAGAACCCATCATCAGGTGCCTGAGGCTTTCCTGCGGAATTTGAGATGTTTGTCATTTCTTTTTCCTCTGTAAGACCTGGAGGTGGTCCAGGGACGATAGAGGCTAGAGCCCAGTAGACACCGGTCCGGCGGGCAGAGTGTTGCAGACCATCCGGCAGTGCCGAGTGCCACACGAGCCCCAGGGCATATTTTACAGGCGAGGAGAACTTCCTACCTGGCATGAGTCACCAGTGTAGTCAGGGGGGCAGGCACACATCTCGACGTTATGTGATCTGCGTCCACTTCCTGCGTCAGAGGCCTCCTCCAGCCCCACCCCGCTCAGAGAGAGCCGCTGGGTCTCAGTGAAGTAGAGGCCTCGGAGGCGCACATCTTCCAGTCTAGACAGTACCATCATCAGCTCTTCCCGGGACACCGGGGCACCGCTGCTGGCGTGTCGGAAGTTTCCCTACATGTGAAAACAGAGAGGCACGGTTTCCCTTCGGCAAGCTCACTTCTGGGGGTTTCAGAGAGGCAGACACCCAGCACAAGTCAAAGGAAAGACATTTACAATGCATATGGAAGAACAGAACAGAACAGAATAGAATAGAGTAAGAAGATAGTGGATTTGTATTCAGAAGTCAGGTGTCCCGGGTTATTCCCAAGAAGAGAGTGCCACATGAAAGGGGAAAAATGAAGTCAGGAAATAAGGAACAGTAAAATGAAATGAGATTTCCCAGTGTTATACTTATTTTAAAATGTACTTTCGTGGGTGCAAGCACACACTAAGTGAGAATGATATGGGAGAGAGGCACATGGAAACCCACTGGGTCATGCAGTTAGATCATCCATTAAATGTAAATAACTGGGACAGAAAGCACAATCTTTTCTTGCACATACACATTTATATTATTTTATTTTACTTTTACAGTAGTAAAAAAACACATAATGTAATATTTACAATCTCAACCATTTTTAAGTGTACAGTATAATAGTGTTAATTTTATTCACATTGTTGTGCAACAGATGTCTAGAACTTTATCACCTGGCAAAACAGAAACTCTGTACCTATTAAGCAATAACTCCCATTTCCCGCCCCCCCCCCCCATTCCTGGCAACCACCATTCTACTTTCTGATTTTAAGAATTTGACTACTTTAAATACCTCATATAAGTGGAATCATGCAGTATTTGTCTTTTTGTGACTGGCTTATTTCGCTTAGCATAATGTCATCACATTATTCTCCAGCATCTACCTAACTAGAACTGTCATATTCTAGCAAGTGACAGGATGATAGAATATTCCAATATATGTGTATATCATATTTGCTTTATTCATTAATAGACATTTCAGTTGTTTCCACCTCTGATCTACTGTGAACAGTGCTGCAATGAATATGGGTATGCAAATAGCTCTTCAAAACCCTGTTTTCAATTCTTTTGGATATATACCCAGAAGCGGGATTCTTGGACCATATAGTCATTCTATCTTTAAATTTTTGAGGAGCCTCAATACTGTTTTCCACAGTGGTTACACTGTCTTATAGTCTCACCAACAGTACACAGATGTTCCAATTTCTGCACATCCTCCCTAACACCTGTTATTCTGTCTTTTTATTTTTATTTTTTTTAAGATTTTATTTATTTATTTGACAGAGAGAGACACAGCAAGAGAGGGAACACAAGCAGGGGGAGTGGGAGAGGGAGAAGCAGGCCTCCCTTGGAGCAGGGAGCCCGATGTGGGGCTCGATCCCAGGACCCTGAGATGATGACCTGAGCCGGAGGCAGACGCTTAACGACTGAGCCACCCAGGCGCCTCTGTTTTTTATTTTTTTAATAGTAGCCATTTCAATGACTATAAGGTAGTATCTCATTGTGGTTTTAATTTGCATTTCTCTTATGATTAGTGATGTTGAGATCTTTTCATATATAACTTTATATTCTGCTGCCTCCTTTAAACTTGGTTTCCACATCTCTTAAATGAGCATAGTAACACCTAATCTCTCAGAACTATGATGAATATTAAAGCAAATTAAATAATATAATGTATATAAAGTGTTCAGCACAGTGCCTAGCACATAGTCACCATTCAATAAATGGTAACTACTGTTATTTACATATAAATATGATAGTAATATGATTTTAGTTTAAATTTTTAACAGCTTGAGGTATGATTTACATACAGTAATAGTCCCTTATTTTAAGTATACAATTTTTAGTAAATTTATAGAAGTATACAACCATCACCACAATATAGTTTTACATTTTCATCCCCCAGAAAAAGAACCTTTGTGCCCATTTGTATTTACTACCTAGTCCCACTCAGAGCCCCAGGCAACCACTAATCTATATTCTGCCTTTATAGATTTGCCCATGCTGGGCCATTTATGTAAATATGAACCGGATTTCAATAGTCCACAAAAACTTTGCTTCTATTCACTTCATTTCCTCCCCCTCTCTATTGTGCTATTATTGTCATATACATCACGTCTTTATAAATTGTATGCTGATCCACACAGAACAATAATTATTGCTTTAAGCCGTTACCTTTTAAATCAGAAGAAAAAAAAGTTACAAACAAAAGATATATTTTTACTACCTTTTATATTTACTTATATAGTTACCTTTACTAGCACTCTTCATTTCTAATATGTATTGAAGCTATTGTCTATAGTGTCTTTTCATTTCAGTCTAAAAGATTCCCATTATTATTTCTTACAAGAAGGGTTGGTTAGCACTGAATTCTCTTGGTTTTGTTTATAATGTAATGTTTTCCTTTCTCCTCCATTTTGGAAGGACATTCTGCTGTTTATGTAATTCTTTGTTGACAGTGTGTTTCTTTCAGCACATTGAATGCCACCCCATTGTCTTCCAATTTCCATGGTTTCCGGTGAATAGTCAGATGTCAACCTTATTGAGAACCCTTGGATGTGAAGTGCTTCTCTCCCACTGCTTTTAAGATTCTTTGTCTTTGTCTTTCAGAATCTTTACTATTGATGTTTCTGTGTGTGGATCTCTCGCATTTATCCTAGTTGGAGATGGTTGAGCTTGGATGTGTAGATTAATGATTTTCATCAAATCTGAGAAGTTTTCAGCCATTATTTCTTCAAATATTGTTTCTCTCTCTTTCTCTCCTCTCCTTCTGTTACTCCAATTATGCATATGTTGTACAGTTGATTGAGCCTCACACGTCTTTGAGGGTCTTTGTTTTCCTTCATTCTTTGTACTTTCTGTTCTTCAGACTGGATAATCTCAGTTGATCTTCAAATTTGCTGCTCCTTTCTTTTGCCTGCTCAACTCTGTTGTTGAGCCCTTGTCTTAGCTCTGGCTGCCATAAGAAAGTACTATAGACTCAATGGCTTAAATAAGAGAAATATATTTTCTCACAGTTCTGGAGGCTAGAAATCCCAGATCAAGATGCCAGCCAGTTTGGTCCCTGGTGAGAACTCTCTTGCTAGCTCACAGATGCTTGCCTTCTCACTGGGACCTTAGTTGGTGGACAGAGAGAGTTTTCTGGGATCTCTTATAAGGACATTAATTCTATCAGATCACATCTCTACCCTCATGATCTTATTTAACCTTAATTACTTCTTTGTTCCAAATACACTCAAACTAGAGATCAGGGCTTCAACACATAATTTTGGAGAGGACACAATTCAGTCCATAGCAGCTCTTCTAGTGAATTCTTCATTTCGGTTATTGTAATTTTCAACCCCAAAATTTCTATTTGGTTCTTTTTAATAATTTCTATTTCATTATTGGTATTTTCTATTTGGTGAGATATTATTCTCATATTTTCCTTAAGTTCTTTAGACATGGTGTTCTTTAGTTCTTTGATGTATGTTGATTTAAAGTCTTTGTGTAGTAAGTCCAATGTCTGGGCTTCCTCAGGGACAGTTATATTTATTGCCTTTCTCCCCTGTGTATGGACCAGGCTCTCCTGTTTCTTTTTCAAGTCTCAAAAAAATTTTTATTGTTTGTTTGTTTATTTATTTATTTATGACAACTGGACATTTAACATAATGTAATGTGGCAATTCAGGAAATCATATTTCTTCCCCTCCCCAGAATTTGTTGCTGTAACTGTTTACTGTTGTTGTTTGTGTCTTTGTTTAATGACTTTTCTGAACTAATTCTGTAAAATCTGTATTCTTTGTCATGTATGGCCACTAAAGTCTCTGCTTGGTTAGCTTAGTGGTCAGCTAGTGACTGGACAGAGATTTCTTTAAATGCCTAAAACCAAAGTCTCCTAGTCATTGCAAAAGTGTTCTGTGGGAATGTTGAGGGACCCCTCAACACTCAGCCAGGCAGCTAACAACTCTACTTTAGCCTTCACTTCCTGCTTGCTCAGAGCCTCAAGGTGAGTCAGAGGTGAAGGCTTAGGGTCTTGTCAGGTGAGTCAGAGGTATATGGCCTTCTACCTTTCCACGATTGTGTTGGAGCTTTTCAAAGCCCCTAGATGTATACCTCATTCCCAGATTTTTATTTTAAGCTTTGTGATTAGCCTATTATTAGCCCCGACTATTATCTGTCACCTCAGCCAGCTATGAAGTTAAGCAACTACCTCTAAAGGTTTTCAGTGACACCCCTAGGGAAAAGGCTTTTAATTTTGGGGAAGCTCCAAGTCAGGTCAAACAAAGGCAGTCTTGGAAGTAGCATCTTCCAGAAAACCTCCAGGCAGGTCAACTCATGACAGTTCTCTGGGAGTGAGGCTTTGCATAAGTTCCAGTACCATTCTGTCTCCCTTGGTGGCCACTGGGCTACTGGCTTTCACCTTGCTGGTGGGCTATTGCTTTTTAAGGCTACTGTGGAGGTATGGGTGAGGAATGGGAACAGAGTAAGCCGACGGCCACAGGGCCTGAGCTTCTTACCAAGATTCAGCCAGTTTTCTTGATTAAACACTTTTCAGATTGCTGCAAGCCTATGGTCAATTTCCAGAGTTCTAAACAGTCGATTCTGACCATTTTTGCCAGTTTTCTCATTGCTTTAATGAAAGAGAATTTCTGGGGGTTCCTACCCCACCATTTCTGCTGGCATGGCTACTCTCATATAAATAGAATCACACACTATGTGGTCTATGTCTTGCTTCTTTCACTTAGTATGTTGCTTTGGGGGTTCATCCATGTTGTCCTAGGTATCAATACTTTGTTTCATTTATCGCCAAATAGGCTGTATGGATGGTCCATCCATTGTATGGATGGACCTGTGCAGAAATGTTAAAATAGGTCTACAAGTTCAAAGTACTTGAAAAGTATCACCTTGAGGTATTGGACATATTTAATAATACAAACGGAATACTATTTTAAAGAAGTTCTCATAACCAAGTAAATGTAATATAACGTTTTATGATTTGATAAGCTTTCCTTTATTTATCTATGTTAATCCTACTTCTTTTGGTGTTAGACGTTTCTGTGGCTTTTCTATCCGTTCATCCCAAGCATTTCTTGGCCACTGAGGAAGGCATGAGGATGAGAGAGAGGAACATAATAGCATTTACAAGCTCACAGGGTTTATAAGACAAGGATAATTACCTCTAAGACAGGGGAGGGGAGACTACGTTAAGTGCCATACAGATAATATAAACAAAGCCCTGTGAGGATGAAACTCTGTATATTTTATATAATTTATATTTTAAATTTATATATATGAATTATATGTATATAAATATAATTAACATTTTAAATTAATAAAATAAGTAAAAAATCATAATTGCTTGAAAGAACTAAGGCGTAGAACAAAAGAGGATCATCAAGAACGATTTTATGTACATTTTTCCTTTACCTCCACCACCTGCACACGCACATGAAACAGCCGGTCTGGTCGTGGGTTACTTGGTTCCTCATAGATGATGGACATGTGCTGACCCTGTGTAAAGAAAAACATCAATGCCATGGTTGAGGTATTTTGAGCTTTATAACTGATAAGAACAAATTTCTATGGATCTGCATTATATGGAATGCCTGATTCTAATAAATAGTGAAATGAACAGACTGGCAAAAGGATTAGTGAATGGAAACAGAAAAATAATACCTAATACAGTGCATGTTCACAAATAGGAAAATCCCCTTGACTGAAAGTGGCCAAAAAGATGGATGATGATGATTTACAAAAACCATGCTTGGCAGTCAATGTATGAGGTGCATTCCATTACAGCTGATAGAACCACACTTTGGTAGCAAGAAACTGCTTCGGTGGCTGAGTTTGTGAGGAGGGTGGGGTGGGAGGAAGCGCTGTGTAGACAGGGAGCCACAAAGAGGCCACGTGCAAGAGGGAGAGCCCTGCAGCCCACTCCCTGTGGGATCCAGCCTTGCTCACTCTCAGCCTCTGAACTCCCCTTCTCCATAGCAGGGGGTCTTTAGGGATTCCTAACAGGGCATAATGGGAAGGTCAGCCCACACCATCAGCACCTCCACCCCAAACCCACACAAAAAAACCCTGGCTTTTCTGTTGTAGCCCCAAACCCAAAAGGGTTCCATACACTAGTGCTGGTGTTTCAGAAAGAAGACCATTATCTGCCATCACAAATCACTGAAAACCTTCATTTAAGAAACATGCCCCATAGGCTTTTAATTACAGTGGTTTAGAACACAGCAGCAGAGTGAATGTTTCATGAGCCTATATTATTTTCCATGTTCAGAGTTAAAATTAAGGAGAAATTCTGGTCATTGCTTTTCCATGAATTCCAACTGTTTGTGTAATAAACTCTTTGGCAATAAATATACTGGTATACTAATGGCCGGAGCTTGAGATATTCTGAGAAAAATAGGAAACTGAAATACACCACTGCCAGGATGGTATCTTTATGGTGGAGCTATCTTTCCTCTAAAATCTCTGGTGCTTCATTTTCAAGATGTTTTACGAAGGTCCCTTGTAGTTTTTAAAACAACAGTTCAACAAATTTGGGTGCCAGTAACAACAAAACACAACACAGCAGTGCCTAAACATGAAAATCTACCAGAATGCAAGGCTCTCAGCTGTGACAAGATGTGTGAGACTTGCTAGTCCCTATCCTACGGTGAAGGACACACAAACAGGAACGTTCAGGAAGCTGTAATTGCACTGCATTAACCACAGCACTTAAGCCAGAGACAGAATCAAGTTCAGGCTCGGGCACCTCAACCTGTGTTCAAGACACTGGGCTCTGGACTGTTGGAGATTCAAAGCAGAATATGACATGGACACGGAATGTGACAAGGAATTTTCTAGATTGCAGTTCTAGATTGTGTGGCTGGTACATAGTGTATAGATGTCACTTCTCTTCTCAAAAAACCAAAGTGGCTCCCTGCTGTCTACATGAACTCAAATTCCTTAGCATAGCATTAGACATCCTCTTTTGTACCCTTCCAGGCTTGTTTTCTATGACTCGGGAATCAGTGACCCCCGAGTCATAGTCACAGCCAAGTTGGACAGGTCACCCCTTGGGCACTGCCCCTCTGCCGTGGTTTATCTTCTTCTTTGCCCCTGGGAGGGCGCTTCTCCTGTCATGCCCATGCTGAAAGGTCTGGCTCAAGATTAACCCTTTCCACGAAGCCTTCTGAGGGTTTCTCAACTACATAAGACTGCACTTGGACCCCAGCTCCAACAGAGCCTTGGCTGAACCGCACCTCAAATACATACTGTTCAGTGGATCATAGCTATATGCATATTTCTTCCATCACCTCTCTTAGCTCACACTTTAGTGAAGAACAGGGATCACCTGTCCTTTATGAGCCCAGCAATGTGGCCTTGCCAACAGGAGGTCTCAAAAACACTGGTGAGACTAAATTGAAAGATAGAGACATTACATGAAGCAATAACTCAGGAGAAGCAAGCATGAGATATAGGTATGCTCTTTGGGAAGGGGAGACAAGAGAAACCATGGAGGCTGGATGGGCAGGGGAAGCAGAATCTTGAGGAGGGGTTTACCTGCTCTCAGCGTCCCTTTCAATTTCTACAAAATATTGGAAATGACTTAATCCAATCTTTTTATAGGCCATTTAACAAAATGTCCTAAAGTTGGATCAGCAACCAACTACCACTGCCCCTTCCAGCCCCTTCCAGGCACTCAGGCTGCGTTCCGACACCTACAACAAGCTGCACATCCGGCATCTTCTCCAGAAGAACCATGTCCCCAGGCAGGCCAAAGGACTTGATTTGGTAGGTGAGGTAGCCACCATATGAAGAAACCTAAAATTGAAATTACAGGATCAGAGCACAAGCATTAGAAGAGCCTATGGCAACATCAACCCGCATAAAAAGCACACAGGCACGTAAGATCTGGAAAGATATCATCAACCTGTTCGTAGTCATCTTGGGAGCAGGAATTGAAGATGGTACTTTAACTTTCTACTTTGTACCATTTTATATTATTTAAAATGTTTCGCGTGAACATGATGGTTTTACAAGCAAGAAGATGCTTCTCTTAAAAAGAAAAAAAACTAGTCACACAGAAAGAAGTAAGATCCTCCTATTCTCGATGACTACTAAACCAGTGTTCGTTTAACCTACAGCTATCCTAAGAAATCTAGGTCATTTGTTTCTTATTTCACTGAGAGAATTGGTTAATATCTATCCGTTACAAAATGAACCTCTAGAAATAAATTTTTTTAAAAAACTTCCCCTGAGAGCAGATGGTGTTTCCTACGTGATCATACGTAAGCCATATCCGACTGCTCCAGCAGGTATGGGACCCTTTCTCAATGCCACCTTCGTGGCATGATCATGGTGGAGGCCTAAGGTTATAGTTTTGTGACAGCTACTTCACCTCCGGTCCTGACCCTTCCCACCCTCAAGGTAAAAACCAGTCAAGAGAAGCGTAATTGAGAGATGGAGGCAATATCACCTCAGGGTGGGGCAGGACAGAATGCCCTTCTTGAAAAACACAAATAACTTGGAGCAGGGCAAAGGAAGTAGCATTTCTGGGCCCCCAATTTACTGAAGTCCCCTAGAAACTGCAACCTGACAAAGTCGCAGTTATGATCTTAGAGTCTGGAAGTATTCCAGGATAACATCTTAAATCATCCTATGGAGATTAAATATTGCCTTTCTGATGGGCTAAGGTGGTTTTTAAAATATGTCCGTAAATTCTTTGATACCCTTGCCTTCAAGAGGTGGAGCTTCATTCTCCTCCTCGAGTATGGACCGGACTTAGTGACTGGCTTCTAATGAATAGAATATGGCAGAAGTGAGGGTATGTTATTTCTGAAATTAGGTCATAAAAAGACTGTGGTTTCTATTTTGAGTTTCTTTCTTTTTTTTTAAGATTTTATTTATTTATTTGAGAGAGAGAGAGAGACAGCAAGAGAGAGAGAGAGCACAAGCAGGGGGAGTGGGAGAGGGAGAAGCCAACTCTCCACCGAGCAGGGAGCCCAATGTGGGACTTGATCCCAGGACTCCAGGATCATGACCTGAGCCAAAGGCAGTTGCTTAACCAACTGAGCCACACAGGCGCCCCTATTTTGAGTTTCTTTCTTTCTCTCTCTCTCTCTTTCTATTGGTTATTTTAAGGTAAGCCAGGTGTCCTGTCAGGAGGACCCTCAGGCACCACCTGGGGGCCTCAGGTGATGAGGCCCTGAGACCTTGGCTCAGCAAGCAGCAAGGAGCAGAAGCCTATGACAACCACATGACTGAGCTTGGAAGTGGACCCTCCAGTTCTGGTGACTCCAGCCCTGGCTGACATCTTGCCCACGACCCTAGGAGAGACCTTGAGCCATCCACTCCGGAATTCCTGATCCACAGAAACTGGGCAAGAGGACTATTGCTTTAAGCTGCACCATTTTGGGTCAATTGTTTGCATAGTGATAGATGAGCTATATGTGGGCTCGCATGTGGAGGTGAAGATGGGCATTAAGTGAGGGGAGGAGAGGGGTTATATAAGAGGAGCAACGTTGCCCACACTCAAAGGTCAAAACCCAAAGTCCTTCAACCAGAAGATAGAATTACAGACCTCAGGCTGACAAGGCCCTAATATTTAGTGATTCTAAGAGAATATGGTGCCTCCTGCACTGGGCCCTGTGAAATCTACACCTTCTAGAACACTCTACCCTCTGCTACCCAGATGCATATGTTACCTGATAATGTTTCTACAGGAAGCCCACACGTCTGTCCTCCAAAATGAGTGCAGGGGGCCAGGCTATGCCAATTTATGCAGCAAAGGAAGAGTAACTCGTTTATAAGCTCCCCGAGGAGTGTCTCGCTAACTGCATGTGATTCGGCTAATGACAGCCAAGCTGCCTGCGGATCCCGCGCTTCTTTTAATAAGCTCGTGAGTCACTTTTCAGCTTTTGTTTCCCTGACAAGGAGCCTTTCTTCTGCTTTAAAACAAAGAATTCTTAGCACTGACATTTAAAAGCACACATGTCCCATTTGCAACAGATATTATTTAAATGGTTAAGTAAAAATGGAGAAAAACATTATGCATGATTTCCTTCACTGGCGGAGCTAACGCATGTTGGGTACATGAGGCTCCTAGGCCCTCAGCCCCTCCCAGGGGAGGGCAGCATCTTTTCTGCATTTGTAGCTCATCTAATTTCTTCAGTTTTAGTAACCCGAACTTCCTGATGCTTCCTTCCGAACAGGAAATGATGCTCACGCCATGACGGAGGAGGCGCAGCGAGGGCTCAGGAGAACAAAAGGATGTCCTTACCTTGTCTCCCAGGTAGGAGAGAGGTGCGACCCAGGATGCACTGTGGACTGTGGAGGGCAGCTCCTGGAGGTCTGCAACCACGCTTCTGCTGCCCGGGTTGAAGGAGACAGGGATGTTGGCTCTGTCTGCCGTCTCCAGGCGCCAACCCATCATGTCCACAAACTGGAACACAAGAGCAAATGATGGAAACATGTGTGTGCCTGCAGCGTCTCTGGTGATGGCTGAATTACGCAGAATAGAAAGAACCTTGGGGCGGCCATCTTGTTCCAGAGGTTTCCTTTATATGCCTCCTCCTGAGCTTGCACAGAACTCTCAGCCAGCACTGCCTCCCGCTGACGCATGACAACTAGGAGTTCTCAGACAGCGGTGACCATACGTATGTGGGATTTATCTTTGTATCCCAGCACCCATCCTGGTTCTTGACATTTAGTAGGTGTTCAATAAATGTCCGAGCAATAGATATAAATAAGTGTGGGAATAATAACTAGGACTGTGGGCACATTTTAATGGTGAGCTCCTTAGGGAGCAAATGTGAGGGGGAATACAATGGCCTGTTATCATTACTTTTCTCAAAATAAATCCTCATAACTAAATATTTCCCTGATCATCAAGGAAGCCAAGAGTTAAATAATGAGGGGGGAAATAAAAGGAACTGACAGGACATTGATTAGGAATAATGCTTCCAGGTTCCTCTGTGGGTAGAAGACTTCCGTGGATTTACAAACTAATTGTTTTTCCTTAACTACAAGCCTACATTCCTTTTGGGAATGGAATATATAAAATAATCTTTCCTTGACTATCTGTTGGACATAAGACATTACTCATACAAAGAACGCGAGCACGAGACTGCTGGTTCATGGAATAATGGAGGCAACAAAAGTTTTAGTTTCGTGGAGTTAATTTAAAAACACATAAATAATTTAAAAATTTAACTTAAAGATTCATGTAAAGTAGGTGAGACAGAAAGAAAACAAGCAGATAAGAAGAAGCGAGGGGGAAGATCAATTAACTCTATTTAGCTGATGAGTGTTTATTGAGCACCTACTATATTCTGGATCCTGCTGTAGGCACCGGGAACATATCAGGAGCTTACATGCTAGTGTTGGAGGAAGCTACATAATAAACAAATTTTATAACTAAATGTATAGTATGTCAGGGAGGGATAAATGCTAGAGTACACTAAGAAGGGTGAGCTTCATAGGGAGTGGTGAGGGAAGGCCCCTCTAAGCCGGGGACGCTTGAGCCCACCAGACAAACTGAGGCACTGAGCATGAGAACATCTGAGGGAAGAACACTGCAAACCGAGGAACGGCGTGGGCAAAGCTTAACCCTTTAACAAAGGAACATATAAAATCTCCACAAGCCCTTCATGCTTCATGACAATCCACTTCTTCCCCATTCGGAAGTACTAACTAAAAACAAAACTTCTAATACCTTGCATACCTTAGCTCTTCTTTTATGTGTACTGTGACAATGATTATTTATTCCAAAACAAAAGCAGCTGGTACAACCCTTGGGATTTGCTGGGTCCAAGTAGAACGATCCTTCTCGACACACATTACATTCTGTACCCTCCACATTCTCCTATTGAAATAAAACATGAAACGAGAGATCATTTCCTCTGAAGTTTCCCTGATTGCAGCTAGCTTAAGTGCCAATTCAGATGTTAGAACGTGGATGCTAACAAAATATGAATAGTTACATCATTAAGCTTTTCTGTCACATTAATTGTTTAAACTCTTCTACCACACTCAAGTGAAAAGAGAGAATTTTCTAGATCTCACAAGATGCCCCTTGGAATCTTGAAGGTAGAGAAATAGCAGCATGAGGATTCACAATATGGGGGTCTTGGTTCACCCCACTTACTACCACCTCAAAACATCTGCTGGGACTTAGAAGCTCTCCTACCACCTGACAGAACACCCTGGAGCAGATTATTAACCTGGAGTCTACGAGCTGGGAATAAGCTTCCCGGGAATCTATGAACCTCTTAAAATTGTAGACTAAGGTTTGTGTCAGTTTTTCTGGAAAGGGTCCATACCTGTCTTGTGATTCTCCAAAGGATAAGAGGGGTCTTCCCTTCTAACTATTTCTATCAAATGAGCTAAGAACTCTTAAATGCTACATGCATTTTGGAAATCAATTACAGGTCAGTCCCACTTCCCATATATTTTTATATGTTGACTCAACACGAAGAACTTCCTCACTGACCAGTGGCTGACATCCCTGGTATTGCATGTTCTGTCTTACCTTGCAGAGGCAAGCTCCAGTACCTGGGTCACAGACTCCTGGCTCAGTCCCATCCCTGTTGCAATGGCAAGGAAGGCACTCGGGGAAGCGGTGAAACCCGGAAGCACACCGGTCACACTGTCGCCCTGTGACTCTGGGCTTGCACCTATATTCGAGGCAAAGGAGGCAAAAGCTTTCATCATCTTTCCCACACAGTTCTGAGGTCCACCTGCGCTGTAGCAGAGCAGCTCTGACTCTGCTTCCCTGGGGGAGGTGATGCCTGAGCTGAGCCTAGAAGGACAAGTGTCGTGGGGGTGGGTGTCCCAGACAGAAAGAACAGAGGGTAGATGAGCGGAAAAAGCTGACCCATGAACTGAAGCGGGAGGCCCAGGAGGCAGCTCATGTGGATGGACGGAGATGCTGGCCCTTCTGACACAGTCCATTGGCAATGGAGCGAGGTAGTTGAGCCCTGGGCACTGAAGGCCCTCTGGCCGGAGTAATGAGCAGCTCTGGCACACAACAGCTACAGTATCTTAATAACTTGCTAAGGCCTCAGATCCTCATCTGTGAAAGGGGAAAATTGCTAGCTGCTGCCTCGCAGGACCCCTGTGGAGTCAGATGAGGCTGTGCCTGGCACGTGGAGAGCTCTTGGACAAGGGATCGCCATCTTGAAAAGTTTTAAGTAGGAAAGAGTGTGGCTGGAGTCAAGAGGGAGCGGGGGCGAACTAGGGCAAAGACACTTGGCATGGAGAGGAGGGGTGGGTTCCAAGCCATTTTGGGGTGAGGTTGCTGGGGCTTATAATGTTCTGGACGAGGGAACAGAAGAGGGGAAGGCAAAGAAGACCCTCGGTTGTCCAGCCTGAGCACCAGAGTGGATGCTGGAGTGGGCAGGGCTGTGCCTGGGCTCCAAGGAAGGCTCTGTGGGGAGCAAGGAGCCATCCACACGTCTGTGCACTAAACCACAAGAGTGGAGGGGAAAGCACAGAAGCTGACAGAGGGAGAAAAGCGGCGGGCTGCTAGCAGAACAGAGAAGCTCACCACCCCGTGGGGTGAGGACAGAAAGTG
The DNA here is from genome assembly GCF_003265705.2 of Callorhinus ursinus. NCBI lineage: Eukaryota > Metazoa > Chordata > Mammalia > Carnivora > Otariidae > Callorhinus > Callorhinus ursinus. Next base: position 47,009,789 of record NW_027397073.1, read on the forward strand.
GAAGTGGGGGCCAGCCTTCCGAAGCTCAACCACAGAGCTCCACGGCTGATGTCTGGTGGGACCCACATGCTGATCTTTTCTTTTGTAGATCTAAAGAAAGTACTAGGAAATGTGCTTTATATTGGAACGTTGGGAGTATATTCTTTTTTTAAGAGATCTTTTTTTAAAGATTTTATTTATTTATTTGATAGAGAGATAGAGAGAGAACACAAGTAGGCCGAATGGCAGGCAGAGGGAGAGGGAGAAGCAGGCTCTCCGCCGAGCAGGGAGCCGGATGCAGGGCTCCATCCCAAGACCCCAGGATCATGACCTGAGCCGAAGGCAGCTGCTTAACCGACTGAGCCACCCAGGTGCCCCAGGAGTATATTCTGATATGAAATATTTTATCATCAACTTCTACAATACCTGTTAAAATATCTTACCCAAGGGACCATCCTGAAAAAGAAATCTAACTTGATTTCCCACTAAGTTTGTCTTTGGCAAATATCTGCTTATAACGAGTACAGAATTTTGTGTTTGATTAAGAACACGCACTGGAGACCAGGCAGCCTACCTTTGAATCCCAGCTTTGCTACTTACTGGATATAGAACCTTGAGCAAATGAACTTCTTTACAGCTGAATTTACTTATCTGTAAACATGGAGACGATAATATCGACTTTGTAAGATTATTGTGAAAATTAAATAAAATAATATATGGAAAAGCCTTAGAGCAGGGCCATGCACACATATAAGAATTTGCTATTATTACTCTTGCAATGGCACTGGCTAAGGGAGTGAATGGGACTCCCTTTATCCCACTTTGCACACCTAAAAAGACACAGTGTTTTACCTGCAAGGCCTGTTGGCTGGCCAAATGTCATTTCAGGTCCAGACCCATCCCCTTGTCTTCCTCCCCACCTGATACCTGTAGAAATTATTTTTGTAAGGAAGCAAATGGTCTCCAAATCATACATATGGCAATATAGATAGAAAGGGTCAACTTTCTGCTTGAAGTGATCACTCCAGTGTGGTGGATGGAAACTTTGGAAGAGGGTCAGAGACTCTTCTGGGAAGCTGGATAAATTATGGGCCACTCACAGATTTCCTTCCTTCCTTCCTTCCTTCCTTCCTCCTTCCTTCCTTTCTTCCTTCCTCCTTCCTTCCTTCCTTCCTTCTCTTCCTCTCTCTCTAATACACACAAATTTGCATTCACTCTCAGAGTGTTCCTAGGCCCTGATTGATAATACCTGCTCTCTTCTTGTGAATCTCGGACTAAATGCAATCAGACAGTCCAGCAAAAAAAAAAAAAAAAAAATGACTGTTGCCAGATGACTATTTCTGGAGGGAGTAGTGAGGGTGGAGCACAAGACTCTGGTGGTCTAGAGATGGGAAAGAAGAGAGCACGGACAGCCCCAGCCCACCAAAATTGTCAGAAAGAGGAACCTTCGACCAGGAGAGGAACCTGGAGATGGCCTGACTTAGCCTGAGCAGGCTCCACTCCTCTCACCCGGCTGGCAGGAAAGGATGCTGTGCAGGCTCTGCTATTGTCACAAACCGCCAACTGTGCAGCTTGTCGAACCAAAGTCCATGTTTCTTTTAGCAAACACACAGGGCTTCTGGCTTACAGGTGCCTTAACTGAGTGCTGGTGCCAAGGGAGCCACTCACATACTGAATGCCCTGGGTGGACAAGGCCGAGAGGGGCCCCTGGAGCAAATGACCTGGACCCGGGCCTTGAAGGCGAGGACAGGCATAGAGGAGCCTATTTTTTATATCTTCACTTGAGTGGAAAAGAAAGGAACTGGAGTGTTTTGCAGGGAGGGCAGCATGGAAGCTGCTTGTTGAGACGAGGAGAAATGGAAGCAACATCATTCCTTGCCTCTGTATTTCAGCATGCTGTGAGATGGTGCTGGCGAGGACAGGTGGGCTGAGGCCATGTGGCCATGTCAGTGACATAAGCTAAAGCTCTGGACCTCACTCCACACCCAAGTAGCAACTGAGCGCATAGGAGTGGGTGAGAAAAAGCAAAAAGCCGAGCAGAGTGAGGAGAGTGGGGACCTATGAGTTGACCCTGAGGACCCCAGATGGCACTGACAGGGAAGGGTTAACCAAAACACAGAGAATATAACCTCAGGATTCCTGAGCACTGAGCATATGAATCCTGGGCAAAAAACAAGCAACCAAAGGACTTTTTGGTGGTACCATGACAACAGGGAATAAAACTGTAAAGTCTGGCTGAACATCTCTTAGAAACTACCTAAAGTCAGCCTGACCTTGACACATTTCTCCAGAGAGATGCTGCCCAAGGAGCTGCCCTTAGTGCAAAGACAAGAAGTTTCCATCAGAAGCTGCCTCTAGGTGCGGAGTGGCAGAGCTGGGGGTACGGGTCAAGTGGATTCATCTCCAAGGCAACGGGCTCATGGCCAAACCTTATGTAACAACATCTGTGCATGTGTGGGCGCTCTCCATGTGCACAGACAACTAGAAAATCAGGTGTTAGAATGAACTCTACCCTTTGCTCATTAAGTACAGTGGATCTCTTAATATCACACTCCCATCAACTCCAGTCATAATCTAGAATCCAAAGTCTACTTCTGCATTCATCGATTCATTCAATAATCACCGGGTGCTTCCTACACACATATCCTTGTGTTAGGGGATGCAGGAGGGAGGGGAAAAGTAGAGTAAGTCTGTCTTGACCTTGGCACATTCTCATTGAGAACGCAGGACAGAGATGCAGGAAGTGAGGTAATCATGTGAGAAATGGGAAGATTAGCTTGAGGCACTGAAATGAGGAGGATGTCCCTGTGGCTCACAGAAGGCTTCACGCCTTCCGGAGTTTGTGCTTTTCACACATAATCCTTGAAGGATATGCAGAATTTGGGGTAACAGTAGAGGGGGGAGGAGAACTGATACCTGGAGAACTGAACATATGTAAAGTGTTTAAAGAAAGTAAGAAAACCAAGCCAGAGAAGAAAGCTGAAAAAAGGCTTAAGTTAGGGAAGGTGGGGGCCATATTACCACGAAAGCTCGTCTTTATTCTACCAGGGAGTTGAGACAGGTTCTTGTGCAGAGAGATGTGATGGAAGTGGCACCTGGCAGACCCAGGTGCCCCCAAGGCAGCCCGCACACAATATGGCGCTCGCCATGCCACACTGCCATTAGTAGCTAGTACAACTTCCCCTGCCAGACCATGCCCTCTGATGCATGAGGCACAGCACCCAAACTGGAGCAGGTGCTAGATATAGTTTGAGCAATAAAACATGCTGGTATAACATAGAATTTAAGGCAAAAATACATAAGTATAACGCAACATAGAATTTAAGGCAAAAAACAAATATCACAGTAACTGAGAAAAATGTTTTACCCTAGTTAAATAAAAATACTGAGAAGATAAAATCATAAACCTATATGCATTTATCAACATTGCCTCCAGTTCTGTAGACTAGATTAACAGTTCTATGTATTAGTGCCAAAGTTATGGGGAAAAGAGATTTTTAAATCCCAGGATAACTGTGTACTTGGCATATTTCCTTTCAATTAAGGGGTCAAAAAAAAAAAAGGAATGAATGAGTGCATGAGTAAACCAGGAAAAGGAAGGTCAATTAGAAGACCACCAATACCATTCGAAGATGAGGGGGGTCAAAGAACTTAACCAAGGTGGCAGCAGAGAGCCATGGAAAGAAAAGGGATAATACATACTTTGCCAGAAGTTGACACCTGATCAACTGTAGGGAAAAGGGGTTGATTCTAAGATGGTACTGGGATTTCAGACTTTGGGGACTGGGAAGAGACTGTCACCAATAAGTAGAATTTAAAAAAAAAAAGTCAAAGAGAGAAATGGTTTGAAAGGCAAGACAATGACATGGGTTTCTGCTATGGAATCAGAGTTGGAAGAATTTTGGAGTTGTGAGGGCCCTACAAGGTCATCTAATACTTCATCATACATGTGAGGGGACAGGTGCTCAAAGAGTTTAGGGGACTTGTCCAAGGTCCCCTAGGTAAAGCCTATAAAAGAACCCAGGTTGAACTGATTTGCAATGAAGGTGGGATAAGCTAGCCATGGAGGGTCGGGACGAGAGCTCTGGATCTGGAATCATCCAGGAGTGGGGGTGGTTGAAGCCAGGAGAATGGTCGTGGTTTCAGGGGCACAAAGTATAGAGGGAAGAAGGCAGACAGCCAAGTACTTGGCAAATAGTAATAATAGCTAATACATACTGGGTGCTAGTGGGTCAGATACTGTTCTAAGGTCTCCTGCACAGCATAATCTTCTAAAGAACTTTATGAGATAGGTGCCTCTAGCATCTCTATTTTATAGATGAAGAAATAAGGCAGAGAGAGAAGAACTGTACTCAGATTATCCAGACAGTGAGAGGCTGTGACAGATGCAACCTTGTGCAAACTCACACCACTCATCGTCCCAGTCGTCAGGAGACTGAGCCAGGGACATAGCCACGGAGAGACATGGAGAAAGACACTGGTATTTCAGAAGATGAAGGAAGACACAGAAAATGTAGGTAAGAACTCTGAGCTCCATCCCTGTGGAAGGAGCCCCATCCGCCCTGCTCACCACCATGGCCCCATGGCCCCCCGACACTGCCTGGAATTTACCATTCCTATTAATCGATGAAGTGCATCAAAGGAATTGCTTCTCCACGTTGGTGGGGCTGACGGAACTATGCCTATAGCTGGAAGCACTTCGTCCCAAGAATGCCAGTTCTATGACCTTTTCGGGTATTTTATTTTTACATCTAACACAAACATTTAGTAAATCTATGAGGATTCTCGGAGATAGAGGTCCCCCCCCCAAAAGGCATTCCTTTTGCTACTGCTCTTCTGAAAAGGTGTATTTGTACATACGGCTTCACTGAAAGATCCAGGTGGATCACCATCTCCTTTAGTTGATCTCAAAATAGCCTGAAAGTGGTCGGTATCATGCTAGTTTTTAAAGCAGTGATTCCCAGCTTCTGGTATCTGTCAGTGATTGAGGAAATCTTCAGAGGATATTCTAGCCTTTTTGTTTGTTCACAGAACCCGATGACATAATCTTCCATTATTAAAAGCGAGGCAAAATACTTTTTCCATTGGCCTTCTATCAGATTGGATTAGTGTTGCTATTAAAAACAAAGTCTTGATCAATATAAGCAACTTTAGGTCCTCAGTCTAGCATTGACCAAAATGGACTCTTTGGCATTTGTACAATTTTGCAATATTTTGCGTGTTACAATCAGAGATTGAAGAAGAAATAGAACAGAATTTTAAATGTAGGTAGGAAGGTAGAGATAATTTTACCAAATGTTTAATGGCTTAGGAAACTGAGACCCAGGAAGGCAGAATAACTTGCCCAGTCTTCTAGCTAGTTTATGACAAAGGTGAGTCAAGGACTCAGTTTTACAGCCCCAACTTAAGTTATTCCCAGTTGCCTCTAAAATTACACCAGTTTTAATTAGGTAGAGATTGAATATTGTGGATTGCTACAATTATTTTTCTAACATTTTAAAGTAGATTAATATTTGTAACAGTTTCATTTTAAGTATGATAAACTTGAACACTTATAAACAGTGAAATAGAATTTGAAAATTCCAATTTTGAAGCTTTGTGATCTGTGACAATTTGTACAACTGCAAGAGAGTCTGTTGTATCTGAGAAAGGATGTGTTTTTCTTCTTGTTGCAAGTTCCAGGTAGCTTTGAACATTTCTTTCCCATGAACTTTAGTTTCCTCTAAACACATTCTTCATTTTCATTAGGAAATTTCCTCTGGGGGTGGGGAAAGAACATTCTTTCTTCTAATTTTTTTTTTTGCATTTTTGCCCAAAGGGTTTTCTTAATTTTATTTTTTTATTTTTATTTTTTTAAGATTTTGTGTATTTATTTGACAGATAAAGAGACATAGCGAGAGAGGGAACACAAGCAGGGGGGAGTGGGAGAGGGAAAAGCAGGCTTCCCACCGAGCAGGGAGCCCGATGTGGGGCTCAATCCCAGCACCCTGGGATCATGACCTGAGCCGAAGGCAGACGTTTAACCGACTGAGCCACCCAGGCGCCCCCCTTAATTTTATATTTTAAAATACCATATGGTAAACTTGACGTTTTCTTTTGTTGTAGAGTTCTATGAATTTTAACACACACAGAAATTCATGTAACCACCACCACACTTTAGGATACAAAACAGTTCCATGACTTCAAAAATCTCTCTTCATAGTCAGATCCTCCCTCTACCTCTTACCCCTGGCAATCTCATATCTGTTCTCCGTATAAATCTGTCTTTCTGGTATTTCCTAAAGAACTAACCCTTTGGGTAATCAAAAGCTTTTTCAGCATCAACAGTGGAATTAACACGAGCAATCTGTGTAATTTATAGTCATAATAAACTGAAAGTTTTTCTTACATTATCTGCTAAGGGCCTTTTCATGACAAATCTACTTTGATCATGGAGAGAGAATTATGTCATCCCATCAGGTTAGTATAGTCTCCTTGGTAATTTCAAGATAAACAATTTCACCTCTTGGTTTAGGTGTGGTAGAGGATAATGAGATTCCATTCCTGTTGATGCTTCCTTGGGTTTGGGCAAAACTATGCAGCATGCCTTGGTCCTGAGTTAGGACTTTTCCAGTCTACTGAACTGTCATTGTTATTTGCAACTAATGAATCACTGAACACTACACAAAAAAACTAATGATGTACTATATGTTGGCTAATTGAATTTAAATTTTTAAAAAATGAAAAACAAATTGTCATTGGCTAATGAAAGTTTGTTAAACACCCCTTATGATTTCTACCTCAGATACTATAGTAAATCTATGTATCTATCACAGATGGCACCCCAATGCATTTTTACAATTTTTAATGCATTCTTGATTTCCTTTTTCTGTGGCAGCAGAATTCAGAAACAATGTGTGAGGTTGTGTTTGCAGCAATTTATTCTGTTGGCCAGTTTTTCCTTCTTAAAATTCTCCCATTATTTCTGAGACAGAGAATTCCTCTCTGTCTCCTGCCTGAAAACTCTTTCTCCATCTCCTTGGTTCCTTTGCCTCCTACAGTCAAACAAAGGTACCCCCGCAGAACACACACCTGCTGTTTCCTCCTGCGTGTCCACACCTACTCCTGGGGTCCTCATCAGTCTAACCTATTCCCAAACTTCCATTCCAGCCCGAAGCTCTTCATTTGTATGTTCTGCTTTCAAAAGAAAAACCGAAGTAGTCATTATGGAAAAACAGCACTCTGTTGGTCTGCCTTACACTTCTTTTTGTGGCTTCGTTTTTATTTTAATTATATATGGGAGTACTGTAATGTGTTCAGGATTTAGGGCCTTAAGTTTCTTCCTGCAGATGTGATGGAGTCCACTACAGAACCCTGGGCTCCATCCCCTGCCAGGACTCCCACTCCCTCAGAACCGTTCCATGCACACTTGTTGATCTTCCTCTCCTGCTCCTCCCAGAGTTTTTCGTCCTCCAGGTTAGGCATTGCTTATTCTGCTGTTCAAATGGAACCTGTTCTTTGGCCCTTTTTTTTTTTTAAGGTTTTACTTATTGATTTGAGAGAGAGCATGCGCATGAGTGGGCCGGGGCAGAAAGAGAGGGAGAAGCAGATTCCCCGCTGAGCAGGGAGCCCCATGCCGATATGGGGCTCGATCCCAGAACCTGAGATCATGACCTGAGCCAAAGGTGGACACTTAAACCACTGAGCCACCCAGGTGCCCCTCTTTCAGCCTTTCTATACCCAGATTCCTGCTATGATACCTCTTGAATGAGCAGAGGATTTTAATGGTAAGGTCTCCCCTTCTGTTCATCCTGCATCTTCATCAGACTATTCTTTATGCTGAAGGATTCACACAAATCAATTCCACATAAAGACACTGAATTATTTCCTCTGATTTGTTCTTCAAATATATTAAAATGAAAACAGTTATTCCTAATTCAATCTGTTTGCCTTTTTAGTAACACCTTGGATTTCCTTTTCTGAAGCCAGTTCTAATTCCACGGTTTCCTTTGGTCTGCTAGATGTACTAGGGGAGCTCTCAGGATGTTTGTGTTTTTTTATTTATATTTTATTATATGTGTGTGTGTGTGTGTGTATTTTAGGGGGGAGGGGCAGGGGGAGAGGGAGAAAGAGAATTTTTTTTTAATGTTATATTAGTCACCATACATTACATCATTAGTTTTTGATGTAGTGTTCTATGATTCATTGTTTGCGTATAACACCCAGTGCTCCATGCAGTACGTGCCCTCCTTAATACCCACCACCAGGCTAACCCATCCCCCCACCCCCCTCCCCTCTAGAACCCTCAGTTTGTTTCTCAGAGCCCATAGTCTCTCATGGTTCGTCTCCCCGTCCCATTTCCCCCCTTCATTTTTCCCTTCCTACTTTTTTTTTAAACATATAATGTATTATTTGTTTCAGAGGTACAGGTCTGTGATTCATCAGTCTTAAACAATTCACAGCGCTCACCATAGCACATACCCTCCCCAATGTCTACCACCCAGCCACCCCATCCCTCCCACCCCCACCACTCCAGCAATCCTCAGTTTGTTTCCTGAGATTAAGGATTCCTCATATCAGTGAGATCATATGATATTTGTCTTTCTCTGATTGACTTATTTCGCTCAGCGTAATACCCTCTAGTTCCATCCACGTCATTGCAAATGGCACGATTTCATTCCTTTTGATGCCTGCATAATATTCCATTGTGTGTGTGTGTGTGTGTGTGTGTGTGTGTGTGTGTGTGTGTGTGTGTACCACATCTTCTTTATCCATTCATCTGTTGATAGACATCTTGGCTCTTTTTGTAGTTTGGCTACTGTGGACATTGCTGCTATAAACATTGGGGTGCAAGTACCCCTTCGGATCCTACATTTGTATCTTTGGGGTAAATACCAGTAGTTCAATTGCTGGGTTGTAGGGCAGCTCTATTTTCAACTTTTTGAGGAACCTCCGTACTGTTTTCCAGAGTGGCTGCACCAACTTGCATTCCCACCAACAGTGTAGGAGGGTTCCGAGAAAAAGAATCTTAAGCAGGCTCCACACCCAGGGCTGAGCCCAACGCGGGGCTTGGTCTCATGACCCTGAGATCATGACCTGGGCCAAAATCAAGGGTTGGACACTTAACTGACTGAGCCACCCAGGCGCCCCATGTTTGTGTGTATTTTAGACAGAGGTACTGCTGACATGTTTCAACAGCAACAGACCGGCTTGGCTGACTGTCTTTCAACTGTTGTTCTAACTCTCCCTTGACCACCTTTTCATAGTGGGGTTGGAAGACTTTGTTGATGTTGCTCTCTTGGCTTCCTGGAGAGAAATATTCCATCCTCCTTAACTTGTGTCTGTTTCCATTGAGAGCCACACATTTTATTTACAAATACTCTGGAGCTCTGGTGTCAAATGTTTATGACTGGTTATCAGCTTGCTGTCTCTAAGAGGGTACTGATTTTCAAGAAAGGGAGATTGGTACCTCTGGGAACATGAAAAGGGAGAGGTCAGTGGTAAGGGAGTGATGGAAAATAATAGTGCACGTTCTTCATTTGAGGGAAGAAGACCCTGGTAGAGACAGAAAAGAACAAGAAGAAAAGCATAGTGGGACTGATAGCCTCCGACGGAAAGTGATACCCATCCCTGAAAGAACAGAAGAATAAAAAGATAGCTCTGTGAAATGAAGAGGTCAGGAGAGATGTCAAGAGGAGTACCAAACAGCCCCGCTAAAATGAGGCAGCATGGCCATGTGATAGACCAAATCTACAAGATTCTGGCATTTGTCCAGCTACTGTTTTGGACCAAGGGCTCAAAGAGAGGGAATGGAGGCAATTGTCCCTGGGGAGGCAAATCTAGGTCAGTAATGAAGTCACAGGATCACACACATCTTGTCTTCCTCTCTCCCTTCCATACAGTTGATTGCATCATGATCAGCACAGCCAGGTTCTCCTAGCCTCCCAATCCTGTATCCTCTGCAGCCACAAGCCCGCAAGCATCTCCTGGGCACGGTGCATCTCTGCTCCTAAGCATTCTGGCAGGTCTGTGCTTCCAGCCCAGGTGCCATTGTCTTTCTCCATCAGTTACTAACTGAAAATAAGCTAGATGTTTTCATGGGCCCATGGGTACATTCGAGACCCAATGTAGCATCTTCAGTAATGAGCTCTAAGAGCCTGACTTCCATCGGAGAATTGCTTAAGCACTGGAGGGAACAGAACCTGATATATGTTAACTAATGGTGATGAAACAATTCTGGATATCACCTCAAAATCCTTTGTGCAAATTGCCTTCAGTGTAGGCTCACAGTTTGAGAAGGAAGAGCAACTGAGTTGACTCAGGGTGGACTCACACCTGTGGTTTTAAAGACTCGGAAGGTTTCATGACTCAAGTTGTCACTCAGCTTCCTTTCTTGTAGCACAAAGGGGCTGTGAGGCCCCCAGGCAACAATTAAAGGTGTGGTGAAGTGTCCTTCCTTAGGAAAAGTGAACGTCGCTGTTACGGAGAGTTGGATTTTGTCCCCAAAAAGATATGTTCAAGTTCTAATCTCCAGTACCTGAGAAGGTGATCTTATTTGGAAAGAAGGTGTTTGCAGATATAATCAGGTTAAGATGAGGTCATGCTGGAGTAAGGTGGGCCCTAATCCAATATGGCTGGTGTCCTAAGAAGAGACACACACAGAGAGGAGAACGCCATGTAAGGACAGAGACACACCAGGAGGATCCATGTGATGGCGGAGCAGAGATCGGAGTGACACGTCTATGAGCCAAGCAACTCCAAGGATTGCTGGCAGCACTAGAAGGTAAGAGAAAAGCATGGAACAGATTGTCTCCCAGGGACTTTAGAAAGGGCACGGCACTGTCAACACCTTGATTTCAGGCTTTTAGCCTTTAGGACTATGAGCAAATAAATTTCTATTGCTTTAAGTCACCCTGTTTGTGGTAATCTGTTAGAGCAGCCACAGGAAATGAACACAGCCGCCCTTGAACTGGAGTCGTGGATGCCTGCCACCAGCAGCAACGGCCTCCCCACCCCCCCACCCCGGCTGTCACACCCAGATCACCCACACAGACCCCATAATGTCTACCCCCCAAAGGTGGGGGGAGGAGTGTAGGGCAGGTGGTGAGCCTCACACTTGCTCCTGCACACTGCCATACTGGCCCAGACGCCAAAGCCCTGGCTCAGTTTCCCCCCGACTTAACACCCTTGTCGACTCCTTCCAGCCTCTTTTCCTAGAAGACTGGATCCATTCTGCATCCCCGGGGCCATTCTCCAGTCCTGCTGAGATCAGGCTGATCACCTGCAATCGTGTGACACTGGCCTCTAGTTCCCCACGTAGAGCTCAACCCACAGAGCCGAACCTCTTAGCGACACAGCATCTGTGGGAGCCAACCTTTGCCACTGTCCCTCACCAGTCGTGCACTGGGCCTCTCAGTCAGTCCCAATGGCAGCCCCACTCTCAGGTAGGGCTCTTCAGCGTATACCTACTTCCCTTGCCTGCCCACCGCCAGCCAAGGCCCACTGTGGACGCTCCAGCACCCCTTCGAGTTGCCTAAGAGCGGCAGGCCTGAGGCCTGTGGACTTTGTCACTCACTGTCCTCAACAAAAACGCCATGAAGACTTGGAGCCCAAACCTAAATACCGATAGATAGGTGCTCACCACACAGTGACACAGTCAAAGAAAGGATAACTTAATTATGCATACATATGGGCCACCCCGAGAACAATGCTGCAGGGCATGGGCAAGGCGGTTTATGACCCCAGGTGCCTGGCCATCCACCTGCCGGAGCTCTGCCAGGCTACCCTGAGCCTGAGGGGCCCAGTTACTCCACACACCACAGAGCCCATCCAGGGTGGGGAGCTCCACCTGAGGTGAGCACAGTGCTGTCCTTGGACCCATGAGACACAGGAAGGAATGGTGACTGGTGTGTGCAGAGGACATCTTCCCTTCCAATAAGACGACCTAACAGCTTAATCCTCCCGGGCTCACCTGCACTGCCCGTGGTCCCTGTCGCACTCCGGGGTGGCGGCCCCAACGGTGCCCCTCCTGGAACAGTTGCAGCCTTCGCAGCCAGCCAGGGGGTGGAAGCTGAAGGAATGCGTGTCACACACCTCACACTGGGGCCTGACCGTGTGGGGAGGGCAGAGGCACTTCCCCGTCATCTCTTCACAAAGGCGTGGGCCACAGTTGCATGCTGGCCAGGGAATCAAGAGACACGGTGTAAGGGAGAGATGCCACCTGGCCTCCAGCAGGATTTCACCAACTGCCAACATTTCCAGAAGCTTCCAAGGGGTCTGGGAGAAACGTCTTGCTATTTCTTCATTATGCCATTATTGAGTGTGGCTGATCTGAAAAGTACCTCTCTTGGGGCCCAGGCCAACTATACCAAACGCTCACGGCAGACACAGTGTGTGAACGCCGACCAAGGTACAGCTGGACCCACTGGCACCAAGACAGGAACTCAAAAGGAAGTCACCCAGCTGTAGTTACAGGCCATTCTAATGAGCCGCCTCTCATCTGTCAGAGGAGCCTCTTCTTACAGGGCCCCTGCAGGGGCTCCACATCACCTTAGCACAACGGAGCTCAAGGTCAGGGCATTAACGCAGCAGCAGGACCCTCATTAGACAAAGGCTAGTCTCCAGGTAAAGACTCTGTTTGCACCACATGTGCACCCCTCGCTACCACCCCACGGCCTGTGCTGACCCTTTGTCTCAGGCCACAGGATGGTTCTTCGATAAAAGTCCCTAGGCTTCCCATTCAGAAAGCACTATGCTCCCGTGACCCTGGCTCTCCTCCTATTTCAACTGAGTTTTGGTTAGGCTGCACAAATTGAAGGGGCTTCCATGAGGAAGAGGGATGGAGGGATCCAATAGTTTGATCCTTAAGGCTCTTTAAATTCACCTGCTCTGCCAAGCACATGGGTCACATAGCACGGGAAACACAAATTTTATCTTCTAGAACCTACCTACTCAGACTGTGGTCCATAGACCACTGGCATGGGCATCATCTGAGTGACCAAAAGAAATGCAGACTCTCGGGCCCCAGCCCAGGCCTCCTGAATCAGAATCTGCTCTTTCACAAGACCCCTGGGTGAGTCTCCAGCACAGTGAAATTCAAGAAGGTCTGCCCTAGATGAGCGGCACCCACCTGGGACGAGAGACGACTTTGGATGCCCCGAACGTGCACTTACGCTTGCAGTGTGGGAATCCGTAGTAGCCCATTTGACAGCGGGTGCACTGCCGCCCAATGACACTGGGCCGGCATGGGCACTGCCCCCCCTCTGGGTTGCAGTGACGGCCAATGGCCCCGGTAGGGTGGCACTCACAAGGCAGTGCGCCCTTGTGGTAAAGGGCCACCAGGGACCTGGCGGAGTTCTTGCAGAATCCAGAGGCCGTCTGGGGGCTATGAAAACAAAAACAGCTCGTGGCATTATCCCGGGAGGCATGCCCCACAGTAAAAGTCCCAAACTTCTCCTTCCCACTTGCTCCACCAACTGGTGTTTTGGGGGAGGGACTCTGGCTGTGGAGTCTGGGAAGAAATGAGAGAATACCCCACCCCTGGATTCACAGCCAGTGACAGCCAGCCATCCTTCCACCCATCCACTCCAGAACACATCCCAGGACTGGTGGGTGGGAACTTTTGGTGGCTGAAATAAAAGGGTGAAAATTCACCTATAGGATGAATTCTATGGTATGTGAATTATGTCTCAATTAAGCAGTTACAAAAAAATTATACCTAGATGTGTATGCACCAATAACAGTAACAATGGGAGGGGGAGGCATCAAGGTGTCTACTTTTATTGAATGTTGTGTATTAGAAGTTTTGCCTACATCTCACTGAACCTCACAACCATCCAACCAGTAAGGCCTAAGCCTCATCTCATAGATAAGACAACTGAGGCTTCTAGAAGTTAAACAACACATCCAAGGCCACAGAGCTACAGAGTGGCCAAGCAGACATTCAAACCCCCTAGCTACTGGACTTCAGAGCTTTTACTCTTAATGTTTTCTCTACAGGGGACTTCTGCCCACCAGGGCCCCCTGGAGTTCCTGGGTCCCTCAGGAAATCTGCAAGGGGACAGGGTGGGTCTGCAGAAGAGAAGAGCAGGTGCCCATACTCAGGGCTGTCCTAGGCTCTTGGCATTCAAGGATCCAGGGAGAGGGGACAGGGAGGTTCGCCTCTCTGTGACACTCCCCACTCAATCAGATGGCAAAGGAGAGGGAGAATCTAGGCTGATGTGCTTCCCAGAGGAGGGTACCCCACATGGTATCTTTTAGGAAATCTGAGTTGGACAACAGGACGCAGCAAAGAGGCCAAGAAACTCCTAAGCAGCCCGTGAATCCCAGCTCAGAGAGTGAACATCTGGAGGGATCAAAGTTGAGGACAGTAATCTTGCCCAAATGGGCAGCACAAGGTCTGGTGTAGGATGGTGTATGCAGAGGAAAAGCATCTCCCTCCCCGGACCCAGGACGCACTGCCACTCCCATGGGCCCTAGGAGGAAGAAGACAGACCCAAGGGCCAACCCCACCGTGGGCCTTGTGCTGAACGTGAATGTGGGAGAGGCTGAGGAAGCTCCATAAAGTGATACTTACTCAATATAAAAACTGTTTCCTCCACAATTGGTGATAAACTCAAATGACTTGTCCACTGATTTTTTGTGAAGTATTTGGTAGTCGTAATCCTCCACAGGCACCACTAGAACACGGACCTAAAGGAAACCTGTCAGCATGGCTTTCGATTTCCAACAGCAGGGCACACCTATGGCTATTTATTATACTTTCTCTTCACTATGACCAGCGTTCTTTATTGTGAAGCCCAAGACCACATGAAACAGGATTTATGAGAAAAGAATCGCAAGAACAACCCTAAGCCAGTGTTAAAGGTTCAACCCACGTTCCTATGTTAGAAATGGCGTGTGCTGGGGCAGATCCCTCAGAGCACCTGCTCAGAGAAGCAGCAGCCTCCAGTGCTCGGTGGGAACAGGACATCTAAAGGGTCATCAGGGGCCTGTTAGGAGGGCTAGGGCTCCATGTGATCTATGCCAGGGATGACGCTGGATAGCCAAAGGTCACATTTTGTATTTTTAAAGGTGAACAAACCAAAATGGCAGAACCAAGGGGGAAACTCACACCATGGCTTGCCCTCAAGCTTATATCATGTCAGATATTCTGTTATGAATAACTGTAGCCCTAGTCTTTAAAAGTGCTGCTCAGCTCTCTGTGCCAGTTTCAATCAGACTATTCCAGTAACAAATGCTATAGGAAATTTCCAATGTCTTTGTCAACTAGTCACCAACTTATAGCTTACAGAGAGCTCGCTGCTCTCGTGTTATTCAATCAGTAAAGCATTTGCCAAGCACCATGTGCCAGGTGGTATCCTAGGCACAGGGGATACAAAATGCATAAAGTCAGGCCCCTCTCTCTAGGAAGATGGCCTCGTCACAGACAGAAGGGAGCATGAGCAAGAAACTACAGGGTCACACAGCAGGGCCTGGACAATGTTACCTGGCTCTCTGGAAGGCTTTACAGGCATTGAGTGACCCTGATTCCATCAACCAAGGTAATGAACAGGGTAGAGGATACCTGGGGTTGTGCAGGTAACAGGCTTAAGTTTGATGGACTCATGAGGTCCCCAGCTAGGCAGATATGCAGTTGATGGTCCCATACTGGGCCCGGAGCTCAGGAAATATCAGAGATGAATTCAGAGATGTGGTGTCATTCCCCCCCACAAGAGAGAACAGAATCAACAGATACAGATGATGTTATCCAAAGAGCAATGACAGAACAAGGGGCCTCAACATCACACCCAAGGGAACGCCACCGTATGTGGACAAAAGGAAAGAGAAATCACTGAAGGAGCACTAGAGAAAGTGGGAACAAAATGAGAGAAAGCAGCTATGGAAGCTCAAAAAAGAAAGTTTCAAGAACAAAGGAAGATTAAATGCTTCAGAAAGAAACCAGTCAGGTAAGGTGTGAGGAGGGACTGATGCAGAGTGAGACCCTGGTTCACCAGAGCTTCCTGCCAGGAAGTTTTTTTCTTCCTAAACACTTACCCATTGTTCCAACTTCCCTTGACCTTAATTGTCACCTGCTTCTTTTTTTTTTTTTCCAAAAGGTAGTTATAAAATTTAAACATTTTTCTATAAGACTTCAATTCCTTGGAGGAATTATTGTCACAAGCCAAACAGACACACAGAACGGCTGGCCAAGGCAAGCACAGGAAGAGCAAGGTGAGGGAGAAGCAGACCATACCAATACTAAGGACTTTCCTTCTGGAACCTTCACAGTCACAGCCACCTCTGGCTCTGAGATGTCAAACTCAACTTGATCTTCAGCAATGACTTGGTCCCGGCAGCCAAGTGCATGGGGGCAAAAAGAGGCACGGAAGACACCTGGAGGCAGAGCAAGAGGAGTTCCGGTCATGGTCCCGCAAGGCCCAGCTGGGCACGCAGCTATGGTGCCTGCTCCCCAATGCTCACCTGGCCACAGCCGCCCTCCGTCCACAAAGACCTGTGTGGGAAATGTTGGGTGTGCTGCTTGATAAAAATGGATGACAATGACATACCGGCCTAGACGTGGTACAAGTCCTCGCAGGGTCACTTGGTTCTAAGTAGAAAAAAAGAGGATAAAATAACTCCCCAAGTTGCAGAGCTATGAACATTTAGAGTTTAAAAACCAAAACCATCTAGATATTTAACCAGGTAAAATGAAAACCTATGGTCACACAAAACTTTCACTTGAATGTTTACAGCTGCACTCTTTGTAATCAGAAATCCTGGAAACAAACCAAATGACCTTCAACTCAGAATGTATGAACCAACAGTGTGGTCAGCCATAAGTGATGTTGGAGGGAATGTAATTTGGTACAATTACTTTGGAAAACTGTCCGGCAGCTTTTACCAAAGTCAAACATATCACTGAGCAATTGCACTATCAGGTACACACCCAGTAGAAATGCATAATGTTTGCCAAAAGGCTGTGCGAGAATGTTCCCAGCATTCACATACCGCTTGGAATAACCCAGTAAGAAAGAGTCAGGCTCCATTTTGGATGTTTGACTGACAGGTGTCAAGCTCCATCACTCATTTTAATCTTTTGCCCCACACCTGCACAAGCCAAAAAGAAGGCCCAGGTGCACACCCCTTGGCTCAGGCAGGAAGTTCAAACCACACTAATTCTAGCACATGGGAAGGGAGTCCTTACCTTGCACTCCTCCACCTTCCCCTCACCCCTGTCCAACCACAGGGAAAACCAGAGTCATGCTCCCACTTTTGATCTAGCTTGAGTGTGAGTCCTGCTCTCTCTAGAAAATCTCACTCCGTGAGGTGTCTTTTCAAACCCTCAAAAAAACAGGAAAAACAGCAGCAATAAAAGATTATCTTCATTTTTCAGTTGAGAACCGTGACTTGAAGAAAGCAAATAATTTGATAAACGTCATACTCTAATTTAAGAGCAAAACCAGGACTAGATCTCCCTTGTCATGATTTCAAATTCATCGCCCCCTATGATTCTGGGTGGACTTCCCCATACAGGCTCTTATTAAATTTTCTCTCTCAGATCCTGTTCATTTTCTAACTTGATGCAATGTGAATGGACATGAGCCATCTCTAGGATTAAAGAGATATAATATCATCAGGGCAAATGGTAAGTCCTGCAATTTCATAGTTTACAGTGAAAAAAAATACAGTCCCTTACTATATTTCATCTTTATGCTATTGACTATTAATCAATAAATGTTTATTGAGAATTTCCTGCCTGCAAAGCATTTTGCTGATATAGTTGGGGATGCAAAAACTCTGTTAGCCAGAGCAGCTTTTGCAAGTGCTTACATTCCAACTTGGGAAGACAAGTGATCATCTCAACAATATTACATAGCAGTAGTCCATGAAAATACGACCTATCACAAAATGGGCCATGAAAAGTTGCCAAATGACTGTGTAGGTAGAGATACAGAAAGAAAAGAGAACATCAGGATGGGGTGGTCATAGACAGGATTAGCCAGATGCCTCACATCCAGGATTCCCCACAGTTGAGAGCAGAGGACCTCAAACTTCAGGGGCATCCAAATCCCCTGGAGGGTTTATTAAAACACAGATTCCTGGGCCCCACCTCCAGAGTTTCTGATTCCGTAATTCTGGGGTGGGCTTGTAAACATGCATTTCTAACACGTTCCCAGGTGATGCCGATGCTTCTAGTGAGGGCCATGCTTTGAGAACCGTAATTTAGAAACAACACCCTTGAGGGGAGTCCCACCTGTGGTGCCTTCAGGGTGACTCCAGTAACAACATCTGCAGAAGGCGAAGGATCCTGGGGCAGGAAAGGAGAAGACTCACCACTCGGGACATCCAAAATCAATGCTGTTGGAGGAGTTTCAGGGACCAGGGAGACACAAGAGGCACTGAAAAAAAAGAATATTAAAAAACAACCAAAAATGGAAGAACCATCCATTGGTGAAGATAGCGACAGTGAGCAAAAGACTGTGTGACACCAAAAGGATCTAGTCTCGAGAGAACCACAGGACTGTGGAGGGATCTGTATACAAAGATTCTCAGTGTAGTCAATTGGTCAAGTGTATTGCAGCAAACCTGGTCAATACAATGAGCTAAAACAGAAAGAAAATCTTAATTTTGAAAAATAGTAACCAGACAGAAACTCATAGAAACTTTCCCTTCTAGAACTAAAATTCATGTTAAATGGGGTCAATGCAATGAAACATTATTATTCACCTCCAAACATAAATGTCGACATAAAATCATATAAAAACAAAAAAGACAAATGCACATCATTTCTTTCAGGCACAGGCAGATTTCACTGTCTTGGTGGCTTCTATAGTCCTAACCATATGCCCAAGATTTCACAACTGTGTCTATAAGTTATTTTTGAATCTACAACAAAACAACCCTCCTGAAAACCTGATAATCACTGGTTAGCTACTCCTCATAACATAGTGATGAGATGGGTCATTATTTTCACGGTTTTTTAAATAAGGAGCCTCAGACACAGAGATTAAAGGATTGGAACAAAGTGAGTCTTTGGGAGGGCTCAGAACAGCACTCAGTAACTGCCATTGAGGGCAAAGCTTAACCATTCCCCCCAGTTGGTACTGTGTCAGCTTCCTGATATTATGGAATACTGGAAAGACTGCTGGGGGAAATGATTTAACTGATTTTTTATTTTAACCCATCATCAGCCTTTAGTACCTTGGCCTATGATCCCTTCTGAAGTTAAGCATGAAGTTGCAGCCTTACAAGCATTATAGTACCACTCAGAGCACAAACAAAGGAGAAAGGAAGGAAACCCATTACCTTTGATTAACATAACCCCCGTAACTGGCAATGCATTTGACTTGAGGTCTCAAATATTCAGTTGAGAATTCTTCAATGGGTATGATACAAATTTGATGCTGTTGAGCAAATACAATGCAAAAAGGTAACATCACGGTTATCGGCAAAGCCAATGGTATGGTCAAACATACTCTTAAAAAAGCTGTTAAGTAAAGAAATTACAATAGCTATTTTAAAGCAGAAAAAACTGCAGAACGGCACTCCCTATTGCATCATTATGTGCAACAAATCCTTTTTACTGTTACACAGAATCACTGTTTAAATGTTCTTGGAATAGTCATAGGAATAAATAAAATCATGAAATTCAAAAACAACTCTTTGTCAGTAACTTTTAGTGCCTGTTTTTCTCTCCTACGCTGGGCTGATGCTGGCTTTTCAAACCCCTTGGGAGGGAGAGGGGGTACATGGTAGGCAGCTAGGGAGCCTGCTTTTGAGAGCCTGTTGTCTGTAGCTCCTGCTACAAACACTCTTTCCTAATAGAGGATAACCTGAATCTCAGGTACATTTAGACTTCATTGAAGGAAGGGTCTCCAGAGCTAGTTTTTGAGTCACACAAGAAACTCAGTTATTAACTTATCAATACATTTTATTTTAATCAAAACTATATTACCAGGGCGCCTGGGTGGCTCAGTTGTTTAAGCGACTGCCTTCGGCTTGGGTCATGATCCTAGAGTCCCAGGATTGCCTCCTGCTTCTCCCTCTGACTCTTCCCCCTCTCATGCTCTCTCTCTATCATTATCTCTCTCAATAAATAAAAATCTTTAAAAAAAAAAAAAACAACTATATTACCAGCTTGATCACAAACCTATTCAGTAACAACAAAACTTTTTATTGAACACCTACTCTATGCCAGGCACTAAGACTAAGGGATCCTACAAGACCAGGATGGAAAACACCCCTGCCCTCATTAGCTTATATTCTAGTTAGACATCCGAATGATATTAGACTATTTCAAAAAGGGCAAACTTATGCTTAAAAGATGAAAACTGGGTCACTACATCAAAAACTAATGATGTATTGTTTGGTGACTAACATAACATAATAAAATAAAATTTAAAAAAAAAGATAAAGACTCAGCGCTGTTATAATTCCCAAAGATGAAGAGGTTAGATTCACTCGGATTGTTATCTCTAAAAAGAGAGTCACAATTTTTAAAAGAACGTCTTAAGTTATTATATAATTTATGTAATAACTTTTAAAAACTCAATTCCAGATAATTCTTAAGAGAAGGCTCAAAGTTTTTAATACTGTCAAGCACGAATATTTAAAACACATTAGAACAAGCTGGCCTAGCACTTCTCAGAGTGTGATACATGCTTAATATTAACAGTGACAGGAAGTTGCTTCGTACTTAGATAATCTTCTGTTCTCTGAGACATTTATTATAAATCTGGCCACCCCTTCCTAGCCCAGTCCCACTGCCTGGGTTTATCACAATTCTCAATATTTAAGTTGTGTTATTAAAAGGGAGGCATGCAGATATTTAATCTGCCAAACTTGGTATTTTTAACTCTTAATGGTATATATCTAATTAACTGAAAAATATACTTTTTGAGATAGAGTAACAGTAGTCTGGAAAAGAAATACCAGGTGATTGCAACCTTGAAAATTCTGAAGGAGTCTGCCAAGAAGCTAACAGACATAATAAAATAGTAAAATGGGCAAGAAAATAAACAGTAACTAATGGCATTTCTATACACCAGCATAAAAATAAACTAGGAACTATAATGACAAAAGAGATTTCACTCATAATAGTAACAATGAATAAACATTAATGAAATAGAGTTCTGTGAGATGTGTTCAAACTTAATGAGCAAACTTTACTGGGTGCTATAAAAAAAAAGGGCTCAAACAAATGAAGAGACAAGACAGAGTTCTAGATGGGAAGAAAACACATCGTTAAACTGGCAATTCTTCACAGGTTCATTTTATAGATGAAATACAAATCCACTCAAAGTTTTCATAAGTTGTAAAATATAGAGATATCACCAAAATGCTTCTAAAATTCAAAGGGCAAAAGAGAAGCATACCAGAAGGAACCGGGCCCTGTGCGCTTTGAGCCGAATGCCTGCATCTGCTAACAGCTCAAACACAGCGAGGCGACTCCTGCCATCAGTCACAACACTCCGGCAGAGGACACTGTGAGAGGAAAGAGTGTGCTTAGCCTGACTCCGTGCCTCCTTGTGCGGTAGCTGATTGCTCTTCTGTTTCTCCTGTTTATAACCAGGCCACTGACAGTGCATCTTCTAGCACAATGAGTTTAACAGAGATGCAGTCCACAATCAGTACAAGAAAAAAAACCTTCTGACTGGGGCACATCTCAGGGCTAAAGGCCTTGCTCACTTTTTCCACCTGGCTTTATGCAATACTTGGTCTAATCACTGGGAGAAAAAGCCCCAGGGTCAATAATGTCTGATCTCCAAGACACAACCTTCTTGGAAATTTATCAATATTCTTGGTACCGTCAGTGATTAAAGTTGCCTATTGGCCTCAAAATGATCAATGATATACCACACCACATCAGCACTGGGGCTGGCCTTACTCCAATCATGAGAAACCAGAGTTTGCCATTGGAAGCTCAGTCTGCTCCTCCCATCCCTCCTTCCTTGTTGTACCAGCTGCGCTCCTTCCTTCCACCCTATCAGGTGAAATAGGGAGTTCAGAAAAAAAGAAAAAAGAAAAGAAAAGAAAAGAAAAGAAAAGAAAAGAAAAGAAAAGAAAGAGGAAGGAAGGAAGGAAGGAAGGAAGGAAGGAAGGAAGGAAGAAAGAAAGAAAGAAAAAGAAAGAAAGAAAGAAAAAGAAAGAAAGAAAGAAAGGAAGGAAGAAAGAAAGAAAGAAAAAGAAAGAAAGAAAGAAAGAAAGAAAGAAAGAAAGGAAGGAAGGAAGGAAGGAAGGAAGGAAGGAAGGAAGGAAGGAAGGAAGGAAGGAAGGAAGAAAGAAAGAAAGAAAGAAAGAAAGAAAGAAAGAAAGAAAGAAAGAAAGAAAGAAAGAAA
>NW_027397073.1:47032075-47063678 GCF_003265705.2 Callorhinus ursinus
AAAGAAAGAAAGAAAGAAAGAAAGAAAGAAAGAAAGAAAGAAAGAAAAAGAAATACGGAGTTCAGGAACATTTAAAAGGCCACGGTTTGAAACCAAAGAATACACTCTAACCCATTAAGGAAGTATTTTTTGAGGAATGTTTCTGATTTCATATCCTGTAGCAACTTTTCTGTCTGTAAATATAATATGGAAACTAGTTCAGAGGCAAACTAAAAGAAATGACCATCTCTGGGAAATATTTGAAATAATTTATGCAATGACTTTTGGGTAAGGATTAAAATGAGATGGTATATAAAGAGCCACAGTCAGAAACTGAAAGAACAGCTGTTTTCTTTTCCCTTTTGAGCACATGAGTGTGCACGTGTGTGTGTGTGTGTGTGTGTGAAATTAAATGCATTCCTTTTGGTTCAAGCATAATCCTGGGAGTTAAATATATTAGGTGATTCACTAAGATTTAGTTTTATCCATATCCTTTTCAAATTCTTACTAAGAATAGACTAATGATAATAACTGGATTGATTTAATCATGAGTGAACATCTCTTACAGAGGGTGATCAGATTTATCACAACACTGTTTTGAAAAGTGGTATTTTAATTAGCACCACTACTCTTCTGTTGGGATATTTTTTTAAATAACACCATTAGAACTCACTTGAGAAACGCTAAGAAAGGTTCAACCCTCAGCAGGAGAAGCTGCAATGCTGAAAGGGCCTGTCATTTGAAATAGGCTTTTATGGGTCAAATATTTTCCAATTGCACCATATTTTTGGACTACAGTACTTAGAGCCTGTTCATTTTCACTTGTCCACATGACAGCCAAAGTAGAGAAGGAAGAAATATTTTAGACTAGTGAAACAGTATCACGGCACATTCCTGGAAATAGTTAAAACAAAATAAAAGGGAGTCCTAGTCTAATACAACCCTGTCTTGGAATTCTAATGTCCCTGGTAAAGAACTTGGTGCTGTCATGCCCAGAGACAAAGTGATCTACAGAATACCGCACAGTTGTCTGCCTCAAAGCCATTCAGACAGAGGTCATGAAACCAAGCTCGTGGCTTATGGAATCCTGGAAGGGCGCCCTTTCTTTCTTTAGCTTTGAAACCACTCCTCCGCTTGGTCTAGATGTTCTCAGACTCTTCTGAGATGGGTCAGAGAGCCACCAGGGACATTAGGAGTGTTTCCTCCTGGGTCCTTAGCCATCGCCACCTTGTATCCTGTGGAGCAGGGATCAAGCGACATAATCTGGAAGGTGGAAGGAGTCAGACGGCGGAACCAGAGGGTGGACAGGGTCTGGAGAAGCCCTGCCCCAGCCCTGTGGCCAACAGTCTCCAGGACTTGGGTGGTGAGGTGACCCACCCACCCGGGAGTGTACATTCCAGTGGTTGCTGATGTCATCCACAGATGAAACTAACATTTTCAGGTAATGAAAGAACATTCTGGGGAACTTTTTTGCCCCATTAAAAGTCCAAATGCAATTATATTCTTTGTTTTTTTTTTTAAATCACCACCCCAGAAAAAAGGGCTGATTAGATTTTTTTAAAGATTCTTAAATGAAGCCCTCACAGTTTCCTTTTTAAGGTTGCTGCGAGCATGATGTTAATTCAATAACCATTTCATTAAGTCTCATAAAAGTTTCCATTCTGAGCTCCTAAAAGTAACTCTTTTCATAAGTTCTTTTATTCGCAAAACAGGAAAAATGTCCAACTACTTCAGGTCATTTGGAGCTTGACAAAAAGTCATAGGCAAGTCGTGGTAACAAAATTGTTTAAGGCCTTGGCCAAGAACTGGGTAGGTTCACTGCAGTTCTCCACCTGCTGTCTGAAGAGACTGACTCCCAGTGCCATTTATTACACAATTAATTTCATGTTGAAAACACCCCTT
The DNA here is from genome assembly GCF_003265705.2 of Callorhinus ursinus. Taxonomy (NCBI): domain Eukaryota; kingdom Metazoa; phylum Chordata; class Mammalia; order Carnivora; family Otariidae; genus Callorhinus; species Callorhinus ursinus. The sequence goes on from NW_027397073.1 coordinate 47,033,957, forward strand.
GCATATTCTGGACATTTGCATAGATCTTGAAATAGTATGAAAAGAAAACAATTTTTAAAATCTTTGTCAAAGTTCTTAGAAAAGAGTAACTGAATCAGGGTGAATTTTTAAATACAGCAATCAGGGTTAATTATTTTTCACCTGATGATCATCAAACATTAAGTATTCCCAGTCTCCAAAGGGCGTGTTGTGAAGGCAGTTGTGACAGAGTCTTTTCTCCTTTCCCATGTGCCCATGTGCTCTACCCAGCATTTGAGGTGAGACCACTGAGTTCCCTGAATGACCCAGGATTGTGGTTGCTTCATGGGAATCTGAGCCAAAGTGGTGAGTGGAACACACAGCTTTTCAAGAAAATGCAACAATTTCAAGATGTCCACAGAGAAGCCTTCCAATACTACACTGGGGGTGACACCCGAGAGCATAGTCTCCTGCTTGTTTTCAAGATCGGCCTCAAAAAGGACACAACTTCCCAATCCAGATAAAAACCAAAGGTCCCAAGGCTGACCTCCGGATTGTTCCAGTACAAAGGAATCCCCCATGACAGGACTGATTACCTGTACTTGCAGCTGTAGATGTTCACCTGGCTGACCAGGACAGACCCAGGGCTCTCCATGTGCACATCAACCACAGACAGCTGGTCTACCTCCGTGGCATACTCGACCACGACCACGTAGTTACCAACCTGCGGGACCTGCAGCCGCAGGTGCAGGTCCACCTGTGAGAGAACCCGAGCACATGGACATGAAATGTACTGGATGCATTTACATAGGCGACAGTGAAACCAGGGCTAAGCAGACACCAGGAAATAGTTTTATATGTTATCATAGTAAGGAACATGGTCCTCTAGCTAGGAATGCCAGATAAAATACAGGATGTGTCATTAAATTTGAAATGCAGTAAGCAACACATAACTATTATTTATCTGCAATTCAAATTTAAATGGAGCATTCGTAGTTTTATTTTCTAAATCTGGCAACCCTAATCATAGGGGCTTCTACTCCTTTCACCCATATATTTTCCTTGTTTCTCAAGGCAAAAGACACTCTTAAAACTTGAGGTAAAAAAGAATCTCCAATGGGTGATAAGAGGAACAGAAGTATGCCTTGAGGCTCTTCTGCTGTTCTTCAATTTAAAAAATGAACTTAAAATTTTGTGTATGCAGATAATGAGAAGTGATACATGCACCCCACTCCTGGGACAATAACTAATAATAGTTTGGTTTTCATACTTCCAAACCATTGTCCATGTCTGAAAATGTACACGAATGTATTTTTTTTTTTTTTTTTAGAAAACTCACAATAAGCAATCATGGATGCTTTTGTGCCATCATGGCAGAGCTGAGTAGCTCCGACAGAGTCCATACGACTCTCAAAGCCAAAAATATTTACTATCTGGCCTTTTACCAAAAAAAAAAAAAAAAAAAAATTGCCCACACCTGGTTAGGAGCTTGGAGTCTGGAATCATACTGCCTCCAGCTGTGTGACTTTGAGCAAGTTACTTAATGTCTATATGCCTCAGTATCCTCCAGTGTCCAAATGAAGATAACAACAGTATCCACCTCAAGTTATTATGAGGATTAAATGAATTAATATATGAAGGACTCTTAGAAGTGTATTTGGCATGTCACAAACACTACATAAACACTACATACTCCGATGATTATAATTGTGATTATTGCCTTTTGCCATGACTTGTTTTTTTTTTACTCAACAATATTTTCTGTTTATAGCAGCACAAGCAGATAAACTTCATTTTCCTAATGGCTTCCTACCGTTCCATATATTATGAGCATAAAATGATTTAACTAATCCCCAACTGATGGACACTTAGGATGTCCCTAATTTTCCCTATAACATATAAAGCTATATGATATATATATATATCATCATATATATGCACATCCTTAGGCTAGTATTTCTGTAAGATTCCTAGAAGTAGAATTGCTGAGTCAAAGTATATGTGCATATTGAATGTCTGAGCCAATATTAGAACTACATTCGGTAGCAGTTTAACCCCCTTCAGTCTGTAAGCTCAGGCTCAGCCAAGCTTTACCACACTTAATTAAAATCCTCCTGCCCCTTGCCTTCAGGAAATTCACATTTACTGTTCTCTCTGCACAGCCCTGAGCCACACAACTAATATTTTCCACAGTGATTTTTCTATCACTTATATAATAGAAAGACTTCCCTCAGGGATAAAAAAAAAAATGGATTATCCACACCACTTTTCCACTCTGTTACAAAGTGAAATATTGGTCCATGTGTGGAGGTTATTACCAGCATTTCTCCCCTGGGCATCTCCAAACAACGGTTTGTCTGTCTTCACCCACCATAAAGCCCACACAGGCCAATGATGTATTCACTTCTCTTCCAGAAGTTATTATTGGCTGCCAGTTTTATCACAGCACTCTATTATAAATTTCTATTGTTCTTTCCACTCTGAGTCCTATAGATTGATTTTTTGGAAGACTTGTAGGAAGGCTTTTGAATACATCTGTTGGTAAAAGTAGGTTTTGGGAAACTCAGATAAAGACAAATCATGGCAAATAGAAATTTTATTATTTGCTGTTTGTTATAAGTGATTTATCTTAGTAAAAGGAAACTTCATCAGAACCAGTGTCAAACTGGAAGGATCCTTCCAGTTTTATGGCATAGAACAGCCCTCACCTAGTTATGAGTGTTTCAAATGAAGACATAAAAGGTGGGCATATCAAATCTGATGCTTACACAAAGCTAAGAGGGCTGGTGAACATATCTGATGTCAAAATGAGTCTTCAAAATGATTTGGTCAACCTATACTTATTAAACACCTACCCTATGCCAGCTCACCTGATGGGCATACAATGGGAAACAATACAGACCTGGTCTCTATCCTCAGACAGACTTTAATCAAATACTTAGAAAATCAGACCAACACAATGTGAAATTATATGTATGACAAATGTTCTGACTAGGTGCTCAGGGGGCTGCCTGAGCTGGTCAGGAAGACTACGGAAGGGGGGAGACTTCCTGAAGAAGCAACAACTTAGTTGAGTGCTTGAGGACAAGGAACAGATAGCCAGGCCCCAAGGGGAGGGAGGAGCATTCAGGCAGAGGGAACATCCTGCAGTAGGAGGTTACCCTATGACATACAGTGCTGTAGGGTAGCAATATGTAAGACCAAGAGACTGAAGGCAGGCCACAGTGGCGAGGAACAGAGAGCAAGAAGAGCTATGATAAAACTGGGAGGTAAGAGGGGTAGCCTTAGAGACCATTAAAATCTTTTGTCTCTCTTCTAACAGCAATAATATGTTATTGAAATTTTCCAATTATGTATGAATTAGGATGGAGTGAGAGGGTCAGTGATGATTAGATATTTCTACCAACATGAGTATGCTGACAATTGTATGGAGTCAAGATTGTGAGATTCAGTGGGCAAGAGCCAGTGTGAATGAGCTAATTAAGAGGTTACTACAGAGATCCTTATGAAAGATGATCATTTATTAGGCAAGAAAGATACATGGAGAGAAGTAGAGACATTTAAGAAAAGTTTGGGATGTAGATTCAGAGATGGGTTGCCTTTGGTGAGGGAGGGAACAGAAGAAGTCATGGATGACCCTAAGGATTCTGATTTATACAATTTGATGGATGGTGGTAGCATTTACTTAGGTAGGGACACTGAAATGTAATTTGAGATCCCTCTGAGACACCTAAGAGGTAATGTCAGGAAGGAAGTTGGCTATGCTGTTCTGCATCTGAAAGGACAAGTATAGACTAGACACACCAATTTGGTAGTTATCTATGTAGAGTTGGTATCTAACACAACAGGCACGGAGGAGGCTGCTTAGGGAGAGAATATAAGGTAAAAAGACAAAGGCTAAGACTAAGCCTGAACAAATTCCAATATTCAATGGCTAAACAGAGGTTGAGCCTGTAAATGATATTCTGAGGAAGAAGCCAGAGAGGTAGGAAGAGATCCAGACCACTCTTAAATTATGGAAAACAAAGTAAAAGAGCATTTTAAGATGTAACGGGTATTCAACAAGTATTGAAAGCTGCTGAGAAGTTGAGTAGATGAATAGGTGAGGAATGAAAAATATCCACTGGATTTAGTGACAAGAACATCATTGGAAACGCTGGGAAAGAAAGAAAAGATGGAAGGGAGGAAGGAAGGAGGGAGGGAGGGAGGGAGGGAAGGAGGGAAGGAAAGAAGGAAGGAAGGAAGGAAGGAAGGAAGGAAGGAAGGAAGGAAGGAAGGAAGGAAGGGAGGGAGGGACGGAGGGAGGGAGGGAGGGAAGGTGGGAGGGTGGGAGGAAGCAAGCCAGCCAGACTGGTGTGGGTTGAGGTGTGAATGGAAGTGAAAGAATTAGAAACAGTATAGAATTATCTAATTCTTTGGAGAAGTCTGGTTGTGAAGGAGGGAAGCGTTATGGCTGAGGGAATGTGGGAAGGGAAAGGAGGGTTTTATTAAAAAAGAGAATAGAATTTAACATCTTTAAAAGGTGACAGTGACTTCCAGGTCAGATGGCACAGTGAATTCACTTTTTTTGCACCCCTTCTGCTCCAAGAGACAGCAACTATGGATAAAATGTTTTAAAAAGAAAACAAAAAGATATGTTTGAGATTAAAAGTGATGGAATATAAGTAAAAGAAAAACTCAAAACGTATGGGGGCTGAAGTCAGGGGCCTGTTGTCCTCCAAGTCTGGAAGCACGTTGTTTTGGTCAGCAGTTCGGCTCATGCAGAGTAAAGAAAACTAGAGATGACTCATATGAGACAGTGGTCAGATCCAGGCTCATTTTTTTAAGACAAAGATAAGTGTTCCCTCAAATCATGAAAAGCTGAAAAAGTTGCTGACAATCTGCCACTTAGATTTCAGCGTTATAAGAAGCTGCAGAATTTGGGAATCAAATATCAAAGATGTAGTCTCATGACCAAGAACTGATTTAAGCCACCCACTGACTCAGCATCTGAATCTGTGCTAACACTAATATCACAACAGTAGAAGTGGCACGTTTTAATGCTTGCCTCTGAGCTAATGGTCCAGAGGACTGTTAAGACATTGCAAAACTACAAGGCTGAGATGGGTATAAAGAAAAAGGGAGAGGATAAAAACCTTCCATTCAAAATAAGCCAATAAGCCTGCAAACAAGATAAGCCTCCAAAACACATGAAGAAATCTAATGTTAGAAACAGGCAACAATATCAGCAATCAGAAGATGAGTTTACTTCAGATAAAATGAATTTTATGGGACAGTCTGATAAAGACTTTAAAATGATTATACTGGTCCCTAACCTGAAATCTTCAAACTTGGAAAAGGAAATTATTTTGGATCTTCTCTGGTGGCAAAACCTAATCTCACCTAACCAATTATCACTTGGTGGCAAAATGTGACTTGAATTAAGTCCATGTACACAGTCTTCATGTATTTCTCTTGCAGCGCCTACTCATGCTTTTCATTGGGGAAATATTAACATGTTTGGTTATAGCGTGTTGGCCAGGACCCCCCTGGAGATGGTGTGTGTGTGTGTGCACAGAATCTTAAAAATTCTGAATTCTGAAACATACCTGTCTCCAAGGGCATTAAGATACTCAAAAATATAAATGAAAGAGGAATGTCTTTAAAAAGTAAATAAAGCTATGAAACTAAATTGACAAAAAAAACAAGGAAAAGTAAATATGAGTAAGAGCCAATTAGAAATCTTTGAGATTAACAGTATAAATTAAACTGAATCAATAGGCTAGATAAAATCTAGATTGGAGATAGTGAAATATTCATGCATCCTAAGGAAGTCTTGAGGAATTCACCCACAAAGTAGCACAAAGATCCAAAGAGATATAAAAATGTGAAAGAGCAGTTTAGAGATTGTGAGGCTCCAACATTCATCCAGTCTGATTTCCAGAAAAGAAGAATGTAAGGAATGGCAGCAAAATTATACTTGAAGTGATAACATAATGAGAATTTCCCAGGGTGAAAGATATGAATCTTCATTCTGAAAGTGTACCTGAGGACGAAATAAATAAATAAAAATAAATCTACACCTAAGCATATCATAATGAAACTTTAGAATGTCACAAATAAAAGTCCGTCCATCTTAGGATTTCTGGTTAAACATAATGGATTAAACACTTATATTTATTGATCTTCCCTCTCAGAACTCTGCAAAAATTAGAGTCAGGTTTTTTTTTAAATCATAAACCCACAAAGAAGAAGAGAATAGGAAAGAGGAATAAAAACCCAATAGACCAGAGAAATCAACAAAATTTTGGAAGCTGGAAAGCAGATGAATGTCAACTAATTAGACCAGCGAAAGCTGAAACCTAAGTGTCTGTATGAGCAGAGCTGGGGTGAGGATTGGAAGAAAAGATTGAAGAAATCTCCCAAAGCATAAAACAAGATCAAGAGATTGTAAATATTGATTAAAGATAAAGAAATAAATTATCAAAGAAATAACTCAAGAAAGTTTCCCAGAATGATGGATAGAAGTTTCCAGGCTAAAAGGCTGAGAGCCCAGCACACTGGCCAAAACATTATCTATATCAAGGCACATCCTTGTGAAATTTCAGAACACAAGAAATAAAGAAATGACCTCAAAAGCTTTGAGAAAGGAAAACCAGATTGCAGTCAAAGCATTGAGAACCACAATGTAACTTCTCAGGAACAGGACTTGAAGCTAGAAGTCAATGAGGAAACATTATCAAATTCTGGGGAGAAATGATTTCTAATCTAAAATCCTATATCTAACCAAGTAAAAAATCAAGATTGAGAGTAAAATAAAGATAATTTCAGATATGCAAGTTCTCAACAACAACAACAGAAAGCAGCTCCTATGTGACCTTTCACAGGAAGCCTCTGGAGGATATAATCTCCAAATCTACCAAAATGAGGAAGGAAAAAAAAAAAAGAAAGTTCCAATAGTCAGAAAAAAGAAGATTCAATACAACAAAGGTTAAAAAGAGAATATTTAAGATGGTGGGTGTGGTGGTGAAAAATTTCAGGAAATGGCTGTACCTCAAGCCCAGAGACTATATTCCAGGGTAAAGAAGAGAGATGAAAGATTCCAGGAGGGATATCTCCATGAAGAAGTGGAGAAGAGAAAAAGGAAGAAAGCAAAGGAGAAGAGAGGGAGGGATGGTATGTGGTGTATTTGAATTAAGATGAAACTTAACAATCTATCTGAAAGTCTGGGGAAAGCGAAAAAATTAAATTTCTGGACAACAAGTTGGAGACTGGTTTACAATTGGTAAGTAAGAATTCTAAAGTCTGCTTTTTGTAAAAGAAGAGATCAGAATTACTGAATAACTTTAGACTTTTCTGGAAAATATATATTTAAGAGCATATGTTAAAATATTAAGGGTAATCACTAAAATATCAGAAAACAATCTATACCTATCAAACAAGGAAAAGACAGAGAAAACTGTCTCAATCAAACAGAAGTAGGGGCACCTGGCTGGCTCAGTCAGTAGTGCATGCTACTCTTAATCTCAGGTTCATGAGTTCAAGCCCCATGTTGGGCCTACAGCTTATTTAAAAATAAAACAAAAACACAACAACAACAACAACAAAACAGAAGTAGGAAAATTAGTTTTAAGAAGGTAAATTAAAAGCAAGTAAACAGGTATAGCCACTTTGGAAAACAGTATGGAGTTTCCTCAAAAAGTTAAAAATAGAGCTACTCTACAAACTGGCAATTGCACTACTAGGTATTTATCCAAAGGATATAAACATATGATTCGAAGGGGCACATGCACCCCAGTGTTTATAACAGCAATGTCCACAATAGCCTAAATATGGGAGAAGCCCAAATGTCTATCAACAGATGAATGAATAAAGAAGATGTGGGGTGTGTGTGTGTGTGTGTGTGTGTGTGTGTAATGGAATATTACTCAGAATATTACTTCAAAAAGAATGAAATCTTGCCATTTGTAACGACATGGATGGAACTAGAGGGTATTATGTTAAGCAAAATAAGTCAGTCAGAGAAAGACAAATACCGTATGATTTCACTCATATGTGGAATTTAAGAAACAGATGAACATAGGGGAAGGGAAGGAAAAATAAAATAAGATGAAAACAGAGGGAGGCAAACTATAAGAGACTCTAAACAATAGGAAAACAGGGTTGCTGGAGGGGGTGGGGTGAGGGATGGGATCACGGGGTGATGGGCATTAAGGAGGGTACTTGATGGAATGAGAACTGGGTGTTGCATGCAACTGATGAATCACTAAATTCTACCTCTGAAACTAATAATACAGTATATGTTAATTAAATTGAATTTAAAAAAGCTAATAAAATAAATAAGATGATAAAAATAAGTCCAAATATGTCTGAAATCACAATAAATATAAATGGATTAAAATCACATTGTAAAACAGAGATGATAAAATTGAGATATAAAAAAATATATAGCTATAAATTTGTTTACAAGAGACAGAGGCTTCCCTGGTGTACAACAGTGTGATCTGACTTTAAAAGATGAGCTGTCTCTTTCTCAGAAATGATCTTTCTCTTTCTCAGAAAGAGAAAAGAAGGGAGACTCAGGTGGCAGTAAGTGCCCGAGCTAGGAGTTAACAAAGAAATGGGACCAGAGCAGCCTTCATGGTATATGTGTGAGACAAAGAGCTATGAGTAAACAAAGGAGGCCATTTAATAGAAGGAGAGGGGAACAGGCAAACACATGGAGAGAAGGGAAGGCTGTGAGAGCCAGGTAGCTCTGTCCCTCGAAGATTCCTAGGAGACCTGAATGTACTCAGTTCCTGCCCTTGAAATTCTGCCAGACCTCCCTGTATCCTAGAAAAGGAAAAACTGTTCATATGAGCTAGACTTAGTGGGTTGCTCTTTCAGCCCATGGTGTGACTAGAACACATAATAGCAGTATGGCTAATGGTTAGTAAGTGATCACTTGATCACAACAAGAGCCCCTCATGGATTATTTATTTAATAGTACCCATGGGGTAGCTACTTTTGTATACCCCCATTTATATATCCCCAGTTTGTATTCTAGTAAATTCAGACCTAGAGAGATTTTACCGCTAGTTACTGATGACCCAAGACATGAAGGCAGGCAGTTTCACTCCAGAACTATCTTGACCATCACACCACACATGGTTTCCAGAGGAGGGATTACTCTGCATTGCTCCAGGTGGCTAATGATGACCAAAAGTTAGTCTACCTCTAGAAGAAGTGACTCCTCCATCAATTTAAGTATTCAGTAGAGGCTAAATGAATGTTTAATAAGGATAATTTAGAAAGGATTCCTAAACAGGAAGGGAAATCAAATGATTTCTAAGACCTCTTCTAAAGCCATTAGTCTTTGAATTTTAGCACAATGATCTATTATAGCACTGTCCAATAGAACTTTCTGTGATAGCAAAAAAAAAAAAAATCCTATAATCTGTGTTTTCCAATAAGGTGGCCACTAGACATATGTGATTATTGAGCACTTGAAATGTGGCTAGTGCAATTGAGGAACTGGATGTTTAGCTCTACTTAGCTTTAATTAATTTAAATTTATATATAGGCACATGGGCTAGTCACTGCTGTACTAGACAGCACAAGTCTGTAAGCATTTAGATAAAATGGTAAAACAGACTGTTAAATAAAACTGGACAGCTCAGGGCTTAGTTTTATGCATCATGCAAATATGGCCCTGCCCAACAACTCAGTGCTGTGGCTCTGGGCTAAATCAGAGGCAAGGACACTTCCTGATGAGTCATCAGCATCATTCCCTGGAGGTTGGCCCTTCTCAACAGCACCCCCCTGCTATCTGGGGAACACACACACGCTGTATGTGTATGTGCATATTTATGTATGTATATGCATGTGTGTGTATATACACAGCATGGGTTGGGAGGGATACAGAAGACTGTTAGAATGGAGTGGAAATGAGATCATTAGTTTTTCTTTATGCATATCTGTATTGCTTCACTTGTTACAACAAGTATACATATGCATATTTTTTTGCAAAACAAAAACTCAAATAAAAAAATGAAATGAAGACTAAAGAAATATCCTTAAAATCCTATAATAGCTACCCTGGAAATGTGAGTAATATAGTTTACAAAAAGGTACACATCTATTCAGTGAGAATTAATACCATATATGTTATCAGCCTACACATTTAAGCATGAACATTGGCCTCAAAGGTACAAAACAGAGAATGCTGTAAAAAGTCAGGAATGGAAATATAGTAAAGGAAGGTTTTTTTTCGGTGTCTTTTTTTTTGAGGTGTTGCACTGTGTGTTCTTAGTGTTGATACACAGGATTTCTAACCCAAATCTTAAGTCAGTAGAGTCTTAGATTGTTTTGAGGCTTACAAAACTCAGGGAAGAAAAGCAATGTCCAAACCTGTAGTAACCTGTCCTCTAAGCTACGAGGGAGGTGCATTGGGATGCAGCAGTTCCAGATTCTGAGCTCCAAGAAATCAGCCCTTACAAACTGCTTGCCTGAGGGGATGAACAGTCAGTGAGCATTGCATCCTTTTAGGGTAAGCTGTGTAGTTTCTGGAGGCCATTTAGAAAGATCTTGCCCCAGATCAGGTAGAGCAAGACACACCCTTATAAGTCTAGGGAATAAAAAGGAGAGGCTTCTGTGATTGCCCACATTCCCTGCCCTGTCTAGAAAGTGTTCAAAGATGAACCTTACTATGCTCCGTGTGGCGTACCGCCCAGCCACAACCTGGATCAGAGAACTCAGTACACCTATAATTAACACCTCTGAGAAATTCTTCCAGGTTCCCCTGAATTTGAGAAGCAACTGCAGCCAAGGGTTTTCAGCAGACACAGACGGGGAGGTAGTAATAGCTTTGACAGTAAATAAAAGGCTGCCCCACCTCTCTCCCACTGAGGTCCACCAGGACTGGGTGTGCGGGGGTGGGCTGCTTCACTGCCAAGGGTCTTGGCTCCCCGTCAAGCAGGAAGTGTCTGGCCTCACAAGCCAGGGCACAGGGGAATCGGGTCACTGGCAAATGCTGGTAAAGCAAGCAACTTCAACAACAACAACAACAAAATACAACAGTTACAACTGAGAACAAAACACAACATCAAAGTGCAATCCCCAAAGGACTCTTCCCATTCCATTCACTCCTCACTCCTTCAACAAATTCCTACCATGTGCCTACTGGAGGAATCAGGTAGTAAATTGTCATCTGCATGAAGAATAAGAAAAGGAAAGGTCCATAAACCCAGATTCTATGTTAAGCCCTTCCCCTCAGCAGATGCACGACCTTGAGGGTATTACTTGGTCAAGCATCGGTATTTCCACATACTAGAGGGTGGACTTCACTCTAAATGCCAACCACAGGGTGCAAAGTGCTCTGTGATTCTTGTATATAAGACAGTTGATGGCCTCGGGCGCCCGGGTGGCTCAGTCGGTTGGGTGACTGCCTTCGGCTCAGGTCATGATCCTGGAGTCCTGGGATCGAGTCCCGCATCGGGCTCCCCACTCAGCAGGGAGTCTGCTTCTCCCTCCGACCCTCCCCCCTCTCATGCTCTCTCTCTCTCATTCCCTCTCTCAAATAAATAAAATCTTTAAAAAAAAAAAAAAAGACAGTTGACGGCCTCAGAGAAAGACCACAATTAAATAATCATCCAACGCATCTTGCTGCAGTTGTGATGCTGAGGCCTCTCTCAAATCCTTGCACCAAAGGTTCCTAATTCAGAGGATCCAGATGACGCCCCACTGCCCATACTAACTTCTCTTGGGGAGGTCCTGAGTCGGCACACGGCTGGGTGACTGGCAGCTGTAGGGAGGGGGCCTCATAGTAGTCTCTGGGAAGCAGCACCAGGTAGTCCTAGGAAATGGAGACCAAGAGGTCAATCACTCAGATGACGGTGGCCCTTCTTGAGTAATAAAACAGTCAAGCATGCCAGCTCGGTTACTAATAACCAGGTGAAGCTCGCTAAGTTAAACTCTCCCCAGCAGCTGCTATGTTCTGCCCCCTGACTCACCAAAACACACAAAAGCAACTTGTCCCAGGCGGGCTCCAAGCATCTGAGAGAAGCATCTCAAGGTGGACATATTTGTATTCACAACTCGGGGAAATTTTACCCTCCCTTCTGGACTGTGTATAAATTCAAAAATAAACAAAGATAATAAACTATCAGCTGATAATCTGGTCCTTTGAAATACCTGTTGCTTTCATCACCACACATCAGAACTCTGAATTGTGGGTTGGGCATTTCGGCTTTTTTATTCCCACACCAAAGCAACGCTCGCCTGGCATGGTATAAAAAATGATGTTTTGTGATCCTGGTGAATCACAGGCTGAGACTGGCTGACTGCCTGTCCTAGGAGACGAGCAGAAGAATGTGTTCCATGGAGTGTGCCAAATGAAGCCCACAGCGTAAATCCAGCTAAACAGCTCTTCAGGAAAGAGCAGAGCTCCAGGTTTCTGAGACGCTGATGGTTTGACAGCTTCAGAGGAATGTTGGCACCATTGGCTGTGTGCGGAGGGAAGGAGGGGGGATGTCTGCCACAACTGTGAAGAGACTCAGACACCGGCCATAAGGCTTTTTCTCTTGTGAGGGCCCTTAATTTGTCTATAATGGAGAAGAAGAGAAATGCATGGAGAGGAAAGGTAGCAGATGGTGGCCCAGTGGTCTACCATGGGGGTCTCACTACCTACCTCAGTGGGCTTTAATTTAACAGTGGTGATTGTTTGCTTACTGAGTTTCCTTAGGTTGGGACCATAGCTCCTCATTGCTTTATGGTTCCATAGATCTTAGAACAGTAAAGGTTGATAGGAGGTGTTCAATAAAATATCTCTAGAGAAAACGGGATCATAACATGGAAGCATATATATGAGTCGCTATACAACTGCACTAAATGTCATCAAGCATCTTCCATGCCTGTGGAGTAACATAATGACCTTCTTCCCATTAATCCAACTTTGTACTCATTATTGGCACCAATGGGATTTTCCTTGTCCTCATTTCTAATGTCTATGAAAAATTCTAAAATTTTTGTAAAGCAACAAAGTTTGCTACCAAGAAGACGCAAGAAAAATAGGGACTGGATCAATAGGATAAACTGTCACATTACCCTCATAAGATCCCAGATTTGGAAAGGACCTATCTGGATAAACATTGTCCCTATTACAAGGAAGAGGCAACTGAGGCAGGCTTGGAGTTAAAGAACTTGCGTAAGATTTGCTAACATAGCCAATCAAAAGGATTGTGCCAGAAGGAAAAGCTTGCTGTTTTCCACTCTGACCAAAACCAAGCTTTTGCCAAAGACTTCATTTTCAGAAGACTTTTTGTAAGATATCAATATCTCAGATAGCAGTTTTCATCTCTTAATTCCCCACAGTTTCTCTGGCTATTCTATTAGTGTGCAGGGACAGAGCTTTGCCCCGATGCGGGATTCTTTGTCCAAGTTCATCTTTGTGGAGACTATTGCCTACATTTGAGGTAGAAGGAGGGAATGTCAGAGAAGCACGGGCTCTCCCTTCCCTTTCCGCCACCACCAACTTCACTGATATTAGGATCTGCTCTTCTCGTAGCTTCTTCTGATTCATTCCGCACAATTCCCAGAGAGGCTGATTTTCAAAGAAGTCCTTCTGATTCATAATGAAAAATCCCAAAGAAGCTTTTGAAGGGTGGGGACACATGCACATTAAGGTTTTGCATTTATTCTGCTATCTTTGAGTCATTATGAGTTATGGTTGGTTTGGTTTTTTTTGTCTGGGATGAGCTGGCTGAAGAATACAAAAGATATTTTAGGGGCGCCTGGGTGGCTCAGTCGGTTAAGCGTCTGCCTTCAGCTCCAGTCATGAACCTGGGGTCCTGGGACTGAGCCCTGCCTCGGGGTCCCTACTCAGCGGGAAGCCTGCTTCTCCCTCCCCCACCCCTTTGTGCTCTTTCTCGCGCTCTCTCTCTCAAATACTTAAAAAAAAAAAAAGATATTTTAAGTCAGCCTCTCTGTCATTTGAGGGCAAATGTCACCATAGTTTCTTACATCTAAAAGGGAGTTGCCTGTGATTTTGATATCTTATGGTCACTGTGGGTCACTGTGGGTGGGACCATGCTAAGTGGAGGGGAAGAATCCCACAGAACTCTCCACGCAGGAGGTCTCTTACCAGAAGGACTCCCTCTGATTTGATACAAGCAATCCATGTCCCTGGTACAATTGAAAATGGGTCTGCCAAACCATTTCTGGGGACGGTGACAAAGGCTGGCTCCTTACTCGGCAGGAAGATGACTTCTTTGCTTTGAGCAGCACCTATCAGAAATAAAAAAAGAACTGCCTAAGGCACCTGTCTAGCAGTCACTGTTAGGATTTTGGATATTCAGTTTTAAACATTCAATTTACATCTGAAAAAGTTCAAGGTGGTTACTCATCATACTTACTGATCAGATTTATTGATTTTATATTTTTTAATTGTATACTTGCATCGCATATGTGTAAAATAGACCAGAAAGATATTGATGTTAGCAGTGATTATGTATCCTGGGATTGTGAGTACTTCTTAAATTTGTTAAGTGATTAAGTATATTAATACATGTAAACTGCCTAGAGAAATTCATTGCACATAGTAAGTGTTCAATTCATTACATTTGATATTAAATTATTTTATTCTTTTAATTTCTATTGAAGAATACGTGTTCGTTCTGACATAAGAAAAAGTTCTGGTTTTCTGTTTGTTTGTTTTCGGGATGCAAAGGTTTTCTTCTGCATGAAACACAGAGAGGACCTCCTACAGAATGTTCAGAAACAAACCAAACGGCTGTATCTGAGCCCACCTGAACCTTTTCCTTCAGAAGAAACATTTGCTCCAAATCCTTGCGTTTTCTCTACAAACATTCATGAGATCTAGGTTCAGGACAGGAGGCCAGGCACACAGCCAGCACGGCCTTTGCTCCCAGATGGTGAGACAGGAACGGTGAGGGATTACAGGCCAGCCAACAGGAGAATGCAGCAGAGCGTGAATAGTCATATTTGGAGGCATAGGTTACCACAGGAATACACAACGAAGGCCCCCGACTCAGATGTGGGGGCTTAGGAAAGATGTCCCAGGGGACGGGAAAACAAACCACAATGTCCTCCACCTGTTTGAGTTAACAGAGAGCAAACTGCTGACGAAACTGTCATCTAGGAGGGATTGGTGCCTATGAGAAAGAGTTTGGGGTCAGAAGATTCCAACTTGTCTACAAAGACCAGCTGTGCACTTAGGCAATTTACTAAACTTCTCAGCTGTTTCCTCTTCAACCCTCCTCAGTTCACAAACTTGTCTTGTGAGTAAATCAATGCCAAAATACTTTGTATATGATAAGGCAAGCTTGCTAGTTCTTCATATTATTCATCATCGTCCAGCCTCACACCCTGGCTGACACAACTCAGGAGCATCATCACTGCCCCCAATGACTTTGCCATGGATGCTGAACAAAGATGCTTGTATTTTGATCTTATATTAGATTTCTACGGGCACCATTTTGTGTCCATGTGGGACTCCTAGTGCTTCCTGGAATCTGTTGCCAGGAATGGTAGAAGCTCTAATTCTTGCAGAACAGACTTCCAGGCCTCAGCTCTGATGAGATCTGCCCTCTAACAGGTTTCTCCTCTGCCCTCAGGAATCCTTCACCCCTCAGTGAAGTTTGCATGTTCCTCTCTGGAGCTTTTTTGGGCTTCATGCTTTACAGCATTCACCTTAAAAATTCCTCTCCTCACCCATTTCTCCTTGACCTATTTGGGGTGCCTGAAAACAATGGGAAAATTTAGGGCAGTAGGCCAAGCTCCGTCTGATACCACCCCAAAGGTGACACCCACTCTACCATGAATTAGTGATAAATTAGCTTTACTTTGTGGGGATATCATAACCCCTGGGGTTCAGCCAAGACACACCGGTTGTTATATCAATTTTTTAAAAAGAGTTAGTGATAAACTTAACAGCAAAATGTGAATAAGCAGAATGTTTACAGATTGAAAAGGTAGCAAAGACAGTGCACCTAGGGCACCACCCTCATCAGATTATGCATCAGACTTCAACTTTCCTCAGAAGGTAACTCTGGAAATTGGAGAAAATATTTCACTAATTATTTCTTAATCCAAAAAAGGCTTGAAAATTTACCTACCTGCCTCAGCCCAGGATGGATAAAGAGACACACGGCCAGATACGGCTTCAGTTCCAGGGTTAATGTATTTCAGAATAACACAAAACAAAGAGAGACTTGACTTCCCCACATTCAACATGATCCTCACTTCATTCTGAAAAATACCAAAAAGTCATACAGTATAAGAGACAACTGGCTAAAAGAAATGCTAGCCAAACAGTGAGTATACTCCATTCAGGTTTCACTAGTGGACTTGTAATGTGTACACACACTCACTCTCTCTCCCTCTCTCTCACTCACTCACTCACTCTCTCACACTCAGCAAGCACCAAATAACTACCTCTATGGAAGATGGAAATAGGCAGGCCTAACGATAGATTAAAGACCCTTATAATTAAAGTTACAGTGAAAACCTGTGCCCTCAGCAACTGAGATCTTCTTTGGGCCCTTCTGGAATCAGGCAGACAGAATGAATAGTAGCTGGACTAGTTTAAGGAAAGCAATAGTGACAGGGGCAACCACCATGGGCTGGGAGAAACAAAAAGGCAGAAGAGAAGGAAAGGACAGTATTATTGGACACCACCACCCCTGTAGAAGGACCTCTCCAGGGCCCAATTCACATACCTAAAATTCTAATTTGTCACAGAAACCTATGTTGGCTAAACAAAAGTTAAAACACCCCAAACACATTAGTGATAAAATCTGGATGTAACTACAATATGCTTAAGTCATATGCAATTGTTCTCAGTATCTATCCAAAGAGAATGTGGGCTGTTTAAAAAAAATTATTTTATTTTTTTTATTGTGATGAGTGTACTCTTTCAACCCCATCACCTACTTCCCCCATCCCCCTCACCCACCTCCCCTCTGGTAACCACCAGTTTGTTCTCCATAGTTAAGAGCCTACTTCTTAGTTTGTCTCTCTCTCTCTTTTCCTTCGCTTGTTTGTTTTGTTTCTTAAATTCCACATGTAAGTGAAATCATATGGTATTTATCGTTCTCTGTCTTATTTTGCTTAGCATTATACTCTCTAGATCCATCCACGTTGTTACAAATGGCAAGATTTCATTCTTTTTATGGCTGAATAATATTCCATTCCAATAATAAAGGGGACAATCCAACAAAAGGATATAACAATTATAAATACTTATGCACCCAACATGGGGGTACCCAAATAAATAAAAGTTATTAACAAGCATAAAGGAAATAATCAATAAGAACACAATAATAGGGGACTTTAACACCCCACTTACACTGATGGACAGATCTCTCAAACAGAAAATCAACAAGGAAACAGCGGCTTTGAATGACACACTGGATTGGATGGATTTAATAGACATGTTCAGAACATTCCATCCTAAAACAACAGAATACACATTCTTTTCAAGTGCACACAGAACAGTCTCCAGAATAGATCACATATCAGGCCACAAAACAAGCCTGAACAAATTAAAAAAGATCGAAGGGATACCATGCATCTTTTCTGACCACACCACTATGAAACTAGAAATCAACCACAAGAAAAATATCTGGAAAGAACACAAATACATGGAGGTTAAATAACATGCTACTAAACAATGAATGGGTCACTCAAGAAATCAAAGAAGAAATACTGTGTGAAGACAAAGGAAAGTGAAAATACAAAAGTCCAAAATCTCTGGGATGCAGCAAAAGCTGTTCTAAGAAGGAAGTTTAGAGAAACACAGGCCTACCTCAAGAAGCAAGAAAAATCTTGAATAACCTAACCTTACACCTCAAGATGCTAAAATAAGAACAAACAAAACCCAAACCCAGCAAAAAGAAGGAAATAATAAAGGTCAGAGCAGAAATAAATGATACAGAAACTAAACAAACAAAAAAGCCCCCCAAAAACAATAGAACAGATTAATGAAACAAGGAGCTGGTTTTTTGAAAAGATCAACAAAATTGATTAACTCTCTAGCCAGACTCTTCAAAAAATATGAGAGAGAACAAAATTACTAATAAAAGCAGAGAAATAACAACAAACACCACAGAAATACAAACAGTTGTAACAGAATATTATGAAAACCTGTAAGCCAACAAATTGGACAGCTTAGAAGAAATGGATAAATTCCTAGAAACATATAACTTACCAAAATGAAAGTAGGAATAGAAATTTTGAACAAATTACCAGCAATAAAACTGAATCGGTAATAAATAAACTCCCCAAAAACAAAAGTCTAGAACCAGACGGCTTCACAGGCGAATTCTACCAAACATTTCAAGAAGAGTTAATACCCATTCTTCTCAAACTATTCCAAAAAACAGAAGAGTAAGGAAAGCTTCCAAATTCATTCTATGAAGCCAGCATTACCCTGATACCAAAACCAGGTAAAGAAACTAGACACACACACACACACACACACACACACACACACACACAACTGCAGGCCAATATCTCTGACGAACATAGACGCAAAAATCCTCAATAAAATATTAGCAAACAGAATCCAACAATACATTAAAATAGCTATTCATCACAATCAAGTGGGATTTATTCCTGGGATGTAAAGGTGGTTCAGTATTTGCGAATCAATCAATGTGATATATCACATCAATAACAGAAAGGATAAAAACCATATGATCATTTCAATAGGTCCAGAAAAAGCATGTGACAAAGTACAACATCCACTCATGATAAAAACCTTTACCAAGGTAGGTTTACAGGGAACATACCTCAACATAATAAAGGCCTTATATGAAAAACAAACAGTTAACATCATATTCACTGGTGAAAAACTGAGAGCTTTTCCCCTTAGGTCAGAATAAGACAAGGATGTCCATTCTCACCACTTTTATTCAACATAGTACTAGACATCTTAGCCACAGTAATCAGACAAGAAAAGGGAATAAAAGGCATCCAAATCAGCAAGGAAGAAGTAAAATTCTCACTATTTGCAAATGACATGATACCATATATAGAAAACCCTAAGATTCCACTCAATGTGGGCTTTTTAACTTGACAGAATCCATCTCTAAGTGTTAGTTCCATATTGGAAAATAAAAATGCAGAAGTGTATAAGGAACAAAGTTAGAGGTGATTTGACAGACACCACCAAGTTCTGTTGTTGAAAAATACTTAGAGAAACTCCATCATTTGAAATTCATTTCCTTTGCAGGACACCTGGGTGGCTCAGTTGGTTGAGTGTCTGCCTCTGGCTCAGGTCATAATCTCAGGGTCCTGGGATCAAGCCCCGTGTCAGGCTCCCTCCTCAGCGGAGAGCCTGCTTCTCCCCTCTCCCTTTGCCCCTCCCCACCACTCGTTCTCTCTCTCTCTGTCAAATAAATAAATAAAATCTTTAAAAAAGAAATTCATTTCCTTTATGTTAACTAGTCATTCTTTCAAACTGTAAACACCTGTGAGAAGGCATCCACCTTGACTGGACTCTCATTCACATCCTATTATGACTTAATGGACTCCACTGCCCCTTTGCTGAATCATGAAGGTTGGAATGCTAAAGAAACTGAATTTTATATTGGGGAGAAGGAGAAAGCAGTGAGGTCTTAAGATCCTAGGTACTGTTGGGGCGACAGGGTGGCTCAGTCAGTTAAGTATCTGACTCAGTTTCAGCTCAGGACTTGATCTCAGGGTCATGAGATTGAGCCCTGCGTTGGGTTCCATGCTTAGCGGGGAATCTGCTTGAGATTCCCTCTCCCTCATCCTCTGCTCCTCCCCCTGCTCACACTCTCTCTCTCTCTCTCTCTCTCTCTCTCAAATAAATAAGTATATTAAAAAAAAAAAAAGATCCCAGGTACTGTTTGAGAAAGCAGCCTGATGGGGGACCCTGGTCAGGCAAGAAGCAACATTAGAACCAATAATGGCTCCAAGAGAACTGTGACCCTGTCCCTGTTTCTCTAAGGGGTGACTTAAAGGAAACATAACAAGTATTAGTCCTGGGTCTGCTACGGACAAATATTGGGTTACCCTGGTCATCAATTTACCTCTTTTGTTCCGAATTTCTCCACTGAGAAACATAGTTTGAAGAGACCAACCTCAAAGAGAAATCCTGAGAACAAAATTTCTCAATGGCTATACAGAAATTGTTGGTTAGTAAATATTGCATAAGTTCTAAAGGTAACGAGAAAATGTGTAAATTCCATTACTATTTCAACACAAAGCCAAGAGAGATGGATACAGTAGAGAAGAAGGAAGGAAGGGAGAAATACAGGAAAGAAAAATTAAATAGCACTAAAATTCCTCATTTACCTTAGTTTCTATTCATAGAGAAGTTCAGGGTTTAAAAAAGCAAAAAAACAAAAAACAAAAAACCAGCACTGGTCAAATATCAACAACACACACACCATTGGAATTATTTAATTCTACTCATTCTTATTCTCTACAAATGTCTTTAAAGAAAAGTGTCTCTTGTTTTAAAATTTAGACTAATCCCACTTGGGAAACAACTTCTTATAACAAGTCTCTAGAGATAAATACTAGTTTTCTTTAACCCCTTCTTTGTTTGATTTGGTGACCAAATTAAATTAACAATAAACTGTGAAACTGATACATATACTAATTAGTTAAAATCCAATCCTACCCCAAACCCCGTCCATAGTCTGGAGAAAAAGAATCCTGGAGTCAGTTCTGGGGACAGTTCACCTTTTGGGGGGACTCACTGAGAGTGTTGTGGGTCAGTATATGCCCTACCCTGCCATGAAGCAATTTCTTACTGGCTACATACCTGTACCGAGGTCATCCGAGCATATCCTCTCCAGCTAAACTCAGGGAACTCCAGTGGATCATATCCAAACCGAAGTTCTCTTCCATTAGGTGTGGTGCCATCTTCAATCTCATACTTCATATGATGCAAATCCGGGAAATAGTAGTTGTTTTCAGGTCTTTTGTAAGTAAAAAGTAAACATGGATACAGCAAGTTAGGTTCACTGATAATCCAAATATTCAATCTCAATAGCTACTTCTAGAAGAACTCCTACCCAATCAACAGAATACAATAAGAGAAGAAATGAAAGAGCCACCCCCCTGCTCTTTCTTTAAATTATTGCTTTCATTCATGTAAACATTCACATAAAACATACCCAACACCTATCAGTCTAAGCAATTAAAATGAGAAAATCACTTAGCACAACCCATAGCGGTAGCATCTTTTAATTCTAAATGTTCTAAATGGTTGCCAACAACTTAACAAAATCAGATCAGGTTATTTACTATAAATCCATTCATTCATTTATTCATTCATTCATTTATGTACTCATATTCACTCATTATACAAATATTAATATATATGTGCCAGGCACTGTTGCTAAGTACCATATATGCAGTAGTGAATGTGACATAAAATATTTCACATGCTAAGTTTACAAGTTAGAGACATTTTTCTCTCTATATATATTTTTTAATCATTAGAATGACTTTTTTATGCCTTGTATTTTTTTAATTTTTTTAAAGATTTTATTTATTTATTTGACAGAGAGAGAAAGACAGGGAGAGAAGGAACACAAGCAGGGAGAGTGGGAGAGGGAGAAGCAGGCTTCCTGCCGAGCAGGGAGCCTGATGCAGGACTCGATTCCAGGACCCTGGGATCATGACCTGAGCCCAAGGCAGATGCTTAACGACTGAGCCACCCAGGGGCCCCTGCCTTGTATTTTCTTAAACTATAGGTCTATAGATGGATTCCTTTCAAGAGTCTAATAATGGCAATCACAGAGAAGGATCAAAAATACGATACACCGCTTGTGTGACATCTCATATTCAAAGAATCTGAAGTTCTTCAAAATGACAAATTTGACAATCCAGTCACAAACTAATAGCAGCTAGTGGATTTAAAGCCATAAAGATCATTTAGTCAAAGGAAATAAACGGTCATGGCCCAATACTGCAAGCAGAATTACAAAGGCTTACAATTTCTCTGGAAGTGATATATAAAGGTCCTTAAAAATGTTCATACCCATTGACCAGAACTTCCAGGAATACATTCTAAAGAACAATTTTATATATAGTATAAAAAAATTAACATAAAAGAATGTTTATAATAGTGAAACCTTAGAAACAATCTAAAAGTACAATTATGAAATAATTTTAAAAATAAGAACTATTAATATTAATATTTCTGAAGACTAATGATAATGGAAAATGTATGCAATATCATGTGAAGAAATGGATACAAATTTTATGAAGAAAATATACTAATTTGTATTCATAGAAAAAGCCTAGAAAAAATATACAAACAAATATTAAAAGGGGTTATCTCTGGGTGGTGGAATAGGTCGGTCTTTTTTTCCTTTTACTTTTCAGTACTTATTAAAACTTTACGATGGACATATGTTACATTTATTATCACAAAAATTATTTAGAAAACAAAGTGAATGCCTTCTAAACTTGTAAGAAAAATGAACAATGCTCAGATAATATCATAAACAAACATTTGGCAGGAATTTAGTATAAAAGGACAAAAGGTTTGCCAACCCGGAGAAAAGGCGATATGGCATCTTTGACGCTGGTTTGCTATCTTTGTATCCTCGTTACAATTTACCACTAAATCAAAGGACATGTTCTAAATTTCATATGTACGTAATGGCTGTAATGTCAAAAATCAGTATTTCTGCCTCAGGCTGGGTAATTTAATTCCTATTTGGTTGCATTATTTTTACCTGAAAAATAGCCAATTGCCCTACATAGGTGGGAGGAAAAAAACTTAGCTGGTTAAGTGGGGGAAAGCTCACTTTATCCACAGGAAGGTGGAAAGAGATAAAACATGGGTGGAAAATATTTCTGAACCTATATACAAAATTCCTCTGGTCCATCATGTGCCTTTTTAGTCTGCAGGAAAATATACCCACAGATGGGTCCTCCTTCACAGACCCTTTATTATGTGGCCCAGCAGTGACTGACATTTAGAAATGACTGAAGAGAGCTCAGCTGGGTTGCTGACTTTTAGAATTCAAATGCTGAAAATATCAAGGGAAAGGGGAGAAGTGCCATGCTAACTAAATACAGACAATTTACTTTAACTACACCAAAGATTTCTTTATTACTCTGTTGATAATGCAGAAGTAGTGAAGATACTTGCAATTTAGAAGCTGCACTTCACAGTTTCCAGTCTATGATTAAAAGCCAGAATATTAAAAATTAGCTTTTTCTTCCCTGAGAGAAAATTATGATGGATCATGGTTTCAAAAAAAATCTATATTGATCTAACAGACATATTCAGAACATTCCACCCTAAAACAACAGAATACACATTCTTTTCGAGTGCACACAGAACAGTCTCCAGAATAGATCATATATCAGGCCACAAAACTAGTCTCAACAAATTCAAAAAGATTGAAGTCATACCATGCACCCTTTCTGACCACAACACTATGAAACTAGAAATCAACCACAAGAAAAAATCTGGAAAGAACACAAATACATGGAGGTTAAATAACATGCTACTAAACAATGAATGGGTCACTCAAGAAATCAAAGAAGAAATAAAATATTACATGGAGACAAAGGAAAATGAAAACACAAAAGGCCCAAAATCTTTGGGATGCAGCAAAAGTTGTTCTAAGAGGGAAGTTTATAGCAACACAGGCCTACCTCAGGAAGCAAGAAAAATCTCAAATAAACAACCTAACATTACACCTAAAGAAGCTAGAAAAAGAAGAAAAAACAAAATCCAAACCCAGCAAAAGGAAGGAACTACTAAAGACCGGAGCAGAAATAAATGAAATAGAAACAAAAAAACAATAGAACAGATCAATGAAACCAGGAGCTGGTTCTGTGAAAAGATCAATGAAACTGATAAACCTTAACCAGAATCATCGAAGAAAGAGAGAGAAGTCAAACAAAATCAGAAATAAAAGAGGAGAAAAACCAACCAACACCACTGAAATACAAAGGATTGTGAAAAATTTTATGCCAACAAATTGGGCAACCTAGAAGAAGTGGATAAATTCCTAGAAATATATAACCTCTTAAAACAGAATCAGGAAGAAATAGAAAATTTGAACAGACCAATTACCAGCCATGAAATTGAATCAGTAATCAAAATAAACTCCCAACAAACAAAAGCCCAGGACCAGATGGATTCACAGATGAATTCTACCAAACATTTAAAGAAGAGTTAATACCCATTCTTCTCAAACTATTCCAAAAAACAGAAGAGGAAGGAAAGCTTCCAAATTCATTCTATGAAGCCAGCATTACCCTGATGCCAAAACCAGGTAAAGAAACTAGACACACACACACACACACACACACACACACACACAAACTGCAGGCCAATATCTCTGATGAACATAGATGCAAAAATCCTCAATAAAATATTAGCAAACAGAATCCAACAATGCATTAAAATAGCCACTCAGCACAATCAAGTGGGATTTATTCCTGGGATGCAAAGGTGGTTCAATATTTGCAAATCAATCAATGTGATATATCACATCAATAAGAGAAAGGATAAAAACCATATGATCATTTCAATAGGTCCAGAAAAAAGCATTTGACAAAGTACAACATCCATTCATGATAAAAACCTTTAACAGAGTAGGTTTACAGGGAATATACCTCAACATAATAAGGCCTTATATATAAAAGAAAAAACCCACAGCAAACATCATTCAATGGGTAAAAAAGCTTTCCCCCTAAGATTGGGAACAAGACAACGATGTGCACTCTCACCACTTTTATTCAACATAGTACTGGAAGTCCTAGCCACAACAATCAGACAACAAAAATGGACTAAAAGTCATCCAAATTGGTAAGGAAGAGGTAAAAACTTTCATTATTTGCAGATGACATGATACTATACATAGAAACTCCTAAAAATTCCACCAAAAAACTACTGGAACTAATAAATGAATGAATTCAGTAAAGTTGCATTGCATTTCTGTACACTAATAATAAAGTAGCAGAAATAGAAATTAAGAAAACAGTCCCATTTACAATTATACCAAAAATAATAAAGTATGTAGGAATAACCTTAACCAAAGAGATAAAGACCTGTGCTCTGAAAACTATAAAACATTAATGAAAGAAATTGAAGAGGATACAAAGAAATGGAAAGACATTCCATGTCCATGGATAGAAAAAACAAATTATTGTTAAAATGTCCATATTACCCAAAGCAATCTACACATTTAATGCAATCCCTATCAAAATACCAACAGCATCTTTCACAAAACTAAAACAAATAATCCTAAAATGTGTAGGGAACCACAAAAGACCCCAAATTGCCAAAACAATCTTGAAAAAGAACAAAGCTGGAGGTATCACAATCCCAGATTTCAACATACACTACAAAGCTGTAGTAATCAAAAACACTGTGGTACCTGCCCAAAAATAGACACATAGTTCAATAGAACATAATAGAGAACTAGAAATAAAACCACAATTATATGGCCAATTAATCTTCAACAAAGGAGTCAAGAATATGCAATGGGAAAAAAAAACAGTCTCTGACAAATGGTGTTGGGAAAACTGGACACCTACATGCAAAAGAATGAAACTGGACCACTTTCTTACACCATATACAAGAATAAACTCAAAATGGATTAAGGACCTAAATGTGAGACCTGAAACCATAAAAATCCTTGAAGAGAGCACAAGACAGTAATTTCTCTGACATCGGCCATAGCAATTTGTCTAGTTATGTCTCCTGAGGCAGGGGAAACAAAAGCAAAAATAAACTACTAGGACTACATCAAAATAAAAAGCTTCTGCACAGCAGAGGAAGCAATCAACAAAACTAAAATACAACCTGTGGAATGGGAGAAGATATTTGAAAATGACATATCTGATCAATGGATAGTATCCAAAATTTATAAATAACTTATACAACTCAACACCAAAAAATACATAATCCAACTTAAAAATAGGAAGAAGACATGAAGAGGCATTTCTCCAAAGAAGACCTGCAGACAGCCAACAGACACATGAAAAGATGCTCAACATCACTCATCATCAGGAAAATGCAAATCAAAACCACAATAAGACTCATACCTGTCAGAATGGCTAAAATCAACAACACAAGAAACAACAGGTGTTGGCAAGTATGTGGAGAAAGGAGAACCCTTATGCACTGTTGGTGGGAATGTAAACTGGAGCAGCCAATGTGGAAAACAGTATGGAGGTTCCTCGAAAAATTAAAAATAGAACTACCATATAATCCAGTAATTCCACTTCTGGATATTTATCCAAAAAATAGGAAAACGTTAACTTGAAAAGACACATGCACCCCTATGTTTATAGCAGCATTACTTAAAATAGCCAAATTATGGAAGCAGCCCAAGTGTACCTCAATAGAAAAATAGATAAAGAAGATGCGTTGTGTGTGTATAAATATAGCAATATTATTCAGGCATAAAAAAGAATGAAATCTTGCCATTTGCAACAACGTAGATAGATCTAGAGAATAAGATATAACACTAAGTGAAATAAGTCAGTCAGAAAAAGACAAATACCATATGATGTTACACATATGTGGAATTTAAGAAACAAAACAAATAAATAAAGGAAAAAGAGACAAATTAAAACAAAAACAACAGACTTAACTACAGAGGAGAAACTGGTGGTGACCAGAGAGGAGATGGGTGGGGGGGATGGGTAAAACAGGTGAAGGAGATTAAGAGTACACTTATCATGATGAGCAGAGTAATGTATAAAATTGTTCAATCACTATACTTTACATCTGAAACTCATATAACATTGTATGTTAATTATACTGGAATTAAATTTTTTTTTAAATCTAGAAATTGTTAAATATGACAGGACACGGAGACAGGATGCTGCTGTACCCGTAACAGCCCCTCTGGGAGCTCGGTCTCCACTCGCTCCCTTGTTCCTATAGTTCATTTTAATTAGCTTCTGCATAAGAGGAGGGACTTCGTCCCGCTTCTAGAGTTTTCTTCCCCTTCCCTCCCACCACACCCAGTGTAATGCACGCATCCTCTCCAAGCCTTCCATCATGGGTCCCAAGGGAGAAGCTGGACCTGCAAATCCTGGGCCCAGGAACCTGCCCATTTGCTGGGTCCCCCCGAGCTGCAACTTTGACATGGAGGTTCAGCCATGGGAACCCACCTCAAGCACCCAGCTCTTGTCCTGTCCACCTGGCTTTTTGTACCTGTGGGAACCTTCCAGTGAGGCGGCTCTGTGACCTCCAAAGTGGATGTCTTTAGGGCAACCTTACCTCCTGCTTTAATTGGGGCCCCTGACAAGCATCCAGATTTCAAATAACAGTACGGCTTCATCTGCCTTCTCTCCTTAGGACGGCCTGTCTCCTCACCGGGACTGTCGGCACAGACAGGACTCTCCGAGAATCTCCCACCACATCAGTACGGGAGGAGACCTCCCAGAGACTCACTGTTGGCACGCCTTCCCCACGACATGCTCTTGGCAATAGCATGTTCCCGAGGGCCCGCCGCACAGGGGGGTGACGGCTCCACCGATGTCACACTGACACCCTGCAGGTCAAGGAACAGTAGCAGTGACCCATCACAGCATCTCCACGCTAAAGCTTTCCCTCCTTCTCTGAGAAGCAGAAATCAGTAAGGACAGGGCTGCTTCTTAGCCCTGCCACATCTCATAGCCCGCGGATGTTAGAAACATGTAGGGAGATGGGAGGTGCCCCCCAAAGCCCACTTGTAAGCTGGGGGTACGCCTGGACGTCAGCCCCAACACTGCTGTCCAGCGTCAGGGGCCAGGAGCCCGGGAGCTAAACACGATGTAGCAACACAGTGCTCTTGTAACCAACTCTGCTACTGAGAGTCTGTGGGAGAGATCCAACAGAAGCCTTGTGGGGCCACACGCCTGCAGGTGTATTTAACACAGTATTACCTCTAAAATTGGGTGCAAGCTGTTCAGATAATACAAAATACATCTTCCAAATGACCAAATCTTGATGCTATCTATGAAATTAACAGACGCCTCCCCCTCCGTCCCAATGACGTTTTCTCTAATTAAACCAACAACGTGCTGGGAGAAGAGAAATAGAAGCAGCCCCAACTGCAATTTACTACTCTTCTCGACTGAGTATTTGGCCAAATTCCCTGGAACAGAATTTTTTAGCCCCATCCCATCAGAAAGACTGCAGGAAGAAAAAACTGAGACGAGAGATTATCCCAGCAGTCTTTGCCCATCAACACTGGCTTTCCTTGGGAGCCACTGGAACTATTTACCTTGACACCCAAAGTAATTGCTCTTTTCCAAAGCAAAATATCCATCTTCACACGTATCACAGGAATCGCCACTGACATGGGACTTGCAGTGACAGTCACCATCTCGCTGCAGAATAAGCCAAATGACACAATTTGGTAAGATCGCACAATTTGCTCATCTTCAAGATTTAAAAGTGACTCACTGTGTAACATGAGCAGTTAGCAAGGATCTGAAAACGTCCAGAGAGATTAGCACCCCCCCGTACAATCACACAGGCACTAATCCCCTCCCACAGACACCCCACCATCCACTGCTCTAACGTTGCCCTGGTTTACAGACGATGGGCTGCGTTACCTGCCCACACTCTCCGATTCCGCTCACTGTTCCTGCCACGTGGCACTGGCATTCTGTGAAGAGAAGAGAGCGTTCTTGGACCAAGGCCGCCCAGAGGACAGCCCTTGGCTCTGAAAACATGACACAGCAGCTACGTGACATGTGGGGTCACTGTCAGGCACACCTCAGCAGAATTCCCGTTGGCTCCACTGAAGCCTAAAATGGAACTGCTTTTTGGGGTCAGCAGAACCACCAGATCAATACCATCCACCTACAAGGAGTAATGGCTAGTTGATGACCGCTCTAAGACAAAGGCTGCAAAATCATGGGATTTTTAAATGATTCTAATGTCAAGGTCATTACTGATATGCTTACATGAAAACATACTCTAGGGGTCCCTGGGGTGCTTATTTGGTTAAGTGTCTGCCTTAGGCTCAGGTCATGATCCAGGGGTCCTGGGATCGAGCCCCACGCCCCAGTGGGGCTCCCTGCTCAGCGGGGAGTCTGCTTCTCCCTCTGCCTCTGCCCCTCCCCCCTGCTTGTGCACTCACACTTTCTCTCTCTCAAATAAATAGATAAAATCTTTATTAAAAAAAAAAAGAGGGGGAGGCGGAGCAAGATGGCGGAGGAGTAGGAGACCTAGATTTCGTCTGGTCTCAGGAATTCAGCTGAATAGGGATCAAACCATTCTGAACACCTACGAACTCAACAGGAGACCGAAGAAGAGAGTAGCAACACTCTCTGAACAGAAAAGTGACCACTTTCTGGAAGGTAGGATGTGCGGAGAAGTGAATCCGAGGCGATATTCGGGAGGATAGACGGCGGGGGAGGGGCCTCCGCCGGCCGCTTCTGGCAAGTGCTAGAGCCGCGGAGCACAAAATCGGACCTTTTAGAAGTTGGCTCCGTGGAGGGACGTCGCTGCAGTGGCTAAGCGGGGGGTGGAATCCTCCCGGGACAGTGTGGTCTCAGGACCCTCGGGGTCACAGAGAGACCGGGGGTGCCTGAGTGCACCAGAGCTCCCAGGGATCGGAGCGGGGAAGCCGGCTGCAGAGACGGAGCAGAGTCGCGGGCTCTCAGCTCGGGGTTGCCATAAACTGTGATCTGCGGCCCAGTCGGGGCACGGCTCCCCCAGCAGGGACCCAACAAGCAGCAGATCCGGGAAGACTCCCCTTCCTTCCCGGGGAGGAGCGGTGCGGGAACGCACTGCAGGGATCTGCTGGGTTTGGAGACTCTGCGCGGGGTC